>NC_052534.1:21698487-22394039 GCF_016699485.2 Gallus gallus
TGTAGCATGGCAGTTTTGTTTTAAAATCAGTCCTGATTCATCTGACCATTATGATAAAGGACAACCAAACCACAGAAATTGAGAGCCACGTAGTGCCAACAGTTCAGGAAGGTGCACTACAGACCAGTCCCCTAGATGTGCACTGTTCTTTAGAATGTGATAAGCCTGTAGGTAACACAAAGTGCAGTTTTCTCTGGAAATGAGCCTAGCAAGACACTGTCACAGGGCCCGTTCAGTGCAGAATTTTCTCTATGTACAATGAAGAGAAAATGTGGAAATGCTGAGAGAGAATATTTTGCTCTGTGATTTGATAACCGGGGGTTTTCAGACCTCTCTGAGTTAGCAAATGAGTCAGATGGTTATTATTTACTCATCTAACTCCACAGTTTCTGCTATAATAATAATTTTTATTGTAACTGGGAGCGTTGCATTCTTCAAAATTAAGACTTGAGAGACAAGAAACTAATGGCAGTTTCTACTCTGGTTACAGAATGCCAGTACATACCAGGCTGGCAGCCATATTCACACCTCAGATGATGGACTTACCTGTAGGAGTTAGAGGGGATCCACCAGGTATTTATTCTGTGAGCAGCACTGGCAGAGATGCAGGCAGTGATACAAGGATATCCAGCAGCAAGGCCCAAAGGGATCCAGGTGCTCCTGCCCTTGGTGGACCCTGTGTCCCACAAATCCATAGGGCTCAAGGGGAGTCAGAGGTGGTCTACAAAAGTGCTCCAGAGCAGTTATCCTGTATCCCAAGTGTTAGGCAGCCCTGCTGTAATATATCACACCCCATGATTTCTCCCTTCCAGAACAAAACAGGAAAAAAAAATCTTTTATGGTCCTTGAACATTTCTTTTGTGGTCCTTGACAAGCAGCCTCTCCCAGTGCATGAGGTCTGGCTGACACAAACATGGACAGAGAGTGTCACTGAGATAGCCAACCCTGAAATGCCTTCTGCACCAGAGGCAGTCATCATTTTGCTCTCCACTGATACGGCTATTGCCACAAGCTCTGTCTGCTTCTGCCTG
The DNA here is from genome assembly GCF_016699485.2 of Gallus gallus. NCBI lineage: Eukaryota > Metazoa > Chordata > Aves > Galliformes > Phasianidae > Gallus > Gallus gallus. The sequence goes on from NC_052534.1 coordinate 21,699,519, forward strand.
TTGAGACAGAGGCTTAGAGATAGTGGTACCTTTCTGGGCTATCTGAATTTTCGAAGTGACTCTCTTGTACCATGTTCCTTCTTTAAGCAGCAGCCTAACAGCTCAGTGTCTTTTTTGCTTTTGCTATTAAAGCAGCGTGGCAGAGGTTTTCTACAGATGTGACTTTTCTACAGATTCCACATTCACCACAATGGTACTATATTTTTTTGTTTGATAACGAGCACTGTTGGTGCCTCGTTTTCTGTCTCTACCACTGTCATATAACTGTATTAGATGTCACTTCTCCTTGAACTAATGTCCTTCCTTTTTTTCCTTTTTATCCAGGTAACCATTGCACTTTCTCTTTGCACATCCCTTTATGATTTATTTGCTTTTTTTTTTTTTTTTTTTTAAATAGCAGCAGGTGGTGGTTCCAGTGAAATACAGGAGCTGTGGTTTGCATCCAACATACAGATCAATGAAAAGAAGTTGTTCCTGCCCTCTTATACAGCTTACAGTGAAAAGAAGGAAGGAAGGAAAGAAGGAAGGAAGGAGGGAAAGAAGGAAGGAAGGAAGAGAAAGAGAAAAACAGCTGATAGTAAAAAGTGGAGTCGTTTCTGTATGCATTTCTCTATGAGGATCAAGACTATACGTAGGTGTAAATGCCAGCTCCAGCCAGGCTGGGAAGGAGGAAAAGTAAGTTCATCAGACAGCGGAAGAGCTTCTTTTTTGATGCAAACTGTACACAGATTGTAACCTAAGTATCACACCGCCATTAAGCCCTATCCACTTACCTACTTCATTAGTTCAAGGATTGTGGCACTTTTAATCTTTGGGATCTGGGTCACTGCAGGATTCAGGCAAATGGTTGAATCAACGCAGTGTTCCAGTTCCTACTTTCACTCGTGTGCTTTGCAGCTCGTCTGTCCTCACTCAAGCTTAGTAAACATGAAGGAAGGCAGATTTCTAAGCTTGGCTTTTTCCTTTTAATACTCACATCAGCTAGTTTTTCCTTGGTTTGTTTTTAGCTTGTTTACATGGCCGACACCAAGTAATCAGGAATCAAAATCCCATTGCAGCCACCACTTTTCACACCTCTGCTTCCCCAGCTTGCAGAGATGCAAGGTTGGAGGTGTTTGGGGTGAAAAGGAGTTTTCTGGGCTGGGATTGTTCCCTGAGCAATGCTTTGTAGCAGTTTGATACCTATTCTGTCTACAGAGACAACATCTCTGAGTATAGGTGGCTCTCCTGTGGGGTGGCTGCAAAGTCACATTCAAATATCTGGTAAATAGCAATGCGCCAGAGCCTCAGAGAAAATTTGTGTGGGGAAAAATAAGGTCAATTCTTAGGGAAACCTCTTTGCAATGGAAAACAGGCTGGTGAGGCAGTCTGATGGCAAGACAAAAATTATACCTCTCGTGAATTGTATTCATTCCCTATCTTCCTGTATGAAAATGCGGGAATAGGCAAGTACCTGTGTTGCCTAACACCCACCTGTCCTGCTGGAATAACTGGGCTTGCTTTGGCTGCCTACTGCAGCTGGCTTGCTCACCTCTGATAGGAAAGAAGTGGATGCGTGTGTGGGGAGGAAACCTGGAATTTAAATGACCAAACCAGTCAGTGTGATCCTTGGGCACTGGGAGAGGACTGGAGGAGCCCGGGCTGGATCCGGGCCTGGGGAGAGGTTCAGGAGCTGTGGAGATGCAAGGAGGGAAGGCAAAGGGGGGTGGTGGTAAAGAGATCTCCAAGGGAAAGAAATAAGCATGTTCACACAGACATTGGTCGGCATTTATATCTAGTTGACACTGAGATTTTATCATGTAGAATATGGTTTTGCTGTTGATACGTGCACTGCCAACAAAACCTGCAGTCCTCATACAGAGTGCAAAAATGTTTGTGCCAATATACTCTGTTTTGCTTTGTATAACTGGACTGAACCATACCAGTATAACTGTTGCCATGCCAGAAAGACGTACTGCGCTGCACTGGCTTAACTAAAGTAGAAGAACTTATAAGCATAGATGAATCCTTGAAGACCCAGGAATCTTGTTTGGAGTCAACAGAGCTTCTGCTGTTGGTTTTTTGAGATACTTTTTTCTCTTTAAGTTTTTGCACTGAAATTCTTCTGTATTGTCAAATAATCCTTCTCAGAGTACTGTGTGCACTTAACAGTGTGTGCTGGTTTGCTTCCCAAAGGTTTCTTTTCAATGTGCAGGGCTGCTGAAGCTTTGAAGAGAAATCTTGGATCACTTTTTTAATGAGGTGTGGAAAGCAAACTGTGGGAATAAGTGGACTTGGCTGGGCCATAACTTCCCCAGGTCCCTCGGGAGCTTTGAGTAGCCAAGGGATGCAAGAGCTTGATGTTAAGAATATCCCAGAAACATGAAGTTCCTGAAGGAAATAATAACCATCTTTTCATGCGTCCTAAACCCTTGCAGTTCCTGAGATTTTAGGCATTTGTACTGTATTCCTTGCTTCAAAGGAAACACGCCTGAAAGGAGTACTTAGATGATTTGCAGTAAAGTCTGTAAATATTGTAAGGCAGTAAAATTCTGTTCTAAAACGATTAGTAACATTTTAATTCATAACACGTCTGAAAAACTGGAACTTCAGCAAAACGTCAGGGAAGATTGTGACCTCCCTCACCTCCTGAGCAGAGCAGAGGCATGGTCCTGAGTGCCAGGGAAAAGAATAACCCAGGATCGTCATGCCTCAGCCCCTGGGAAAGATAAGCGAGGTCCAGAAAGTATGAGAAGCATTTCTGCACACGTCAGTGCAGAGAGGGGACATACTTTTCTCCAATGCGCTTGAAATACTTCATCTGTTTAGGAGGAGATACAGCAGCAGTAATCAATGAGATATTGGCTAAGAACTTGTGAAGTAGTGGGGAGGATTTTATACTGAGAAAAAAAAACATGGGGTCTTGTACGCATACGTGCAGTCATCTCTCTTTAACAAGAATGAGAACGAGCGGTCCAAACACTGCTAAAAGCAAAACGGCTCCCTCCTTGCTTGAATGGGAAGGATCTTGCTTTCCCTACCAGCAGCATCCAGGAGCTGACCGGGAAGCGTGCGTGGCTGTGCACACCCGGTGTGTGCTGAGTGTGCAGCCACCGCCTGCCCAGCGCTGCTGACCACAGCCTCACTTGGTGCCTGCTCCAGCATTCCTTTGGGAGGAGAGGCTCCCAGCAGCTCTGTTAGTAGTGGGAGGGTGAGCACGCAAGCTTTATTACCTGACACTGCCAGCTCACCAGGAAAGTATGCTATTCCTGCGCAGGCAGATATGTGGCTGCTGCTGCTGTTTAATTATCATGTGGCTGCCCTGCCAGAAGCACTGGCCCACAATGTCCTTCGGCTTTTCATTACTGTATGCAAAGCAGGAGCCTCGTGCTGCTCTGAAGGGGGTGTTGTTACAGCCACTACAGGGACCGAAGTGCAGAGCAGCAAAGGCTTTGACTCCCTGCTGATGAGGAGGAACTAACTGATTTTGGTATGCCTGTGACTCACAAAGTCTGTGCCTGAAATTTCTATGACAGTTGAGATCTCACCATTCTTAAAAATAATGACTGAAAGTCCTATCTGCAAATGTGGTGCATTATAGGGGTTTAAGTGGAGAGGTTCTCCCTGTCCCTTCCCATGCCCGTGGACGAGCAGTGGCTGCTCAGAGGCTGACTGGCAATGCTTCCATTTCAATGCTGTGCTAAAGTCTGGTTATACAAACGCTGTTACAGGCAAAGAAAAAATACAGCAAAAGAAAGCTGAAGGATTAAGAAGAGAAAAAGAGCACAAAACCCAGCCAAGCCAAAGCCACAGGTAATGGAGTCTGAATCCGAGCTCAAGAGCTAGACAGAAAGGGATTTGGACAGAAAGAAATTGTAGCGAGGACTTAAAGGAGAACTATAAGGCTTAGTCCTATAAAAGTCGGGTTCGTGATGAGTCCTTATCCCACAGATAAACTCATCTGCAGGGCACTGCAGGAGCTTGTTAGGCTTGGTATTGGGGGAGGCTGACAAAAGGGTTAGTGCTGAGAGCGGGATCACGGGGTAGGAACAGAGCAACGTGGAGAGCAGGGATGGCTGCTGTCAGCCTCTGGGCTGCTGCAGCCTCACCTCACAAAGACTGGCTGCAAGTGCTCCTGCAAGTGAGGAGGAAGTTGTTTGCAAAACAGCAACTCTGGTTGTGACAAAAAGGGGTATGCTTCACATATGCTTATTTGCCATTTCTTCTGTTTCAGGCAGGATACTCCTTGTTACGCTGGACTGCGTCCCAGCCTCCTGTAGGTTTTGGAAAGTGTCCCGTTCAGCTGCCATGTGGAAGGCTTTGAACTTTAAATGGGAACAGGCGCAGCGCAGCGGAGGGAAGGGGGGGGGTGCTGGCAGTCCTCCCTCCCCTCCTCCCATCCTCCCCTCCCCAGTGCCACCTCAGGAAGCTCTCCTGCAGCCCTGGGGCCTGGGGAGAGGCTGCAAGGAAATGTTCTACACAATGAGAACATGTCCTGAATCAACAGGTGACATTGGGATCACCCTATACAAAATCTACTGTTTTCTTCCCCTTCAAGGAGCGGGCACACAGGTGGAGAAAGTGCCACCTGTGCATCAGCTCCCCTCTGACTTTGGGCATCTGCCCAAGCAAAGCCTATTGCTGCTTTGTACCCAGTGGCAGCATAGTCATACAATCATAGAATCATCTGAGTTGCAAGGGACCCTAAAAGGTCATCCAGACCATCTCCCCTACAATGAACAGGGACACCTACAGCTCAATCAGGTTGTTCAGAGCCCTGACCAGCCTGACTTTGAGTGTCTCTAGGGACAGGCATCCACCACGTCTCTGGGCAACCTGTTTCATAGCGTTGGCACTTACATACCACATATTGATTTGTTGATAGGTGTGAAGCTTGCATATGGCGTCTGACCTAAAGAGATGAAGAAGTACCCTGAGGTACAGTCAGTGTTGCCATTGATGCACCTTGTGCTATGCTTACCTGCCACAGTGCGTTTCAGAAGATCTCCTCACAGGCCTAAGGAGCTGCAGGAAATTGTTGGTGTGCTGCAGCATGGCAAACTGCTTTCTTCACTTCCTTCCTTGCACTGTTGTGTAAAGCTGTGGTCAACAGAAGAAAAACAGAATGCATATTCTTTCATCCTTCTTTCAAAAGGCCTCACTGGATTTGTTCCTCAATGCAGCAGGACTGTGCTTTGGTTACACTGCCTCAGTACCGCTCCTGGTACTCAGCACCCCAGGAGGGGAGATACAGCCATCCCGTCCACCCTCCAGCCTTCCCTGGGATGGATATCAGAAAGGCAGGTTTCAGAAGGGATGGAAAAAGCAAGCCATCGGCTCACATGGGGATTTCTTGTGTCAGATGTGCCTGCAACAGAGGAACTCAGATATCACGGGGCTCAGCTCCACAATGCTAGTGGGCTTGTGGGTCTAGGAACATCCAGGATAAGAGCTTTGTTCCTTTGTGGAATGTGTACACCTGTACAAACGGGGCAACTTAAGAACAGCTACTTTTACAGTATTTACACTTTTGAGAACTAATTTGTTCTGTTATGCTTAAAAGCCAGCTTGGTTCTCTTGAGCAGCAAAATGCCCTCTGGCTGAAATGCTGGACTGTACGCAGAGATAATGGACTAATTTACTGACAGGATGGACTAATGTTTAAAAATTGATCTTAAATAATGTAATCAAGTTAACTGACACGAGAATAGCATAGGAAATATGGCTTATCTTGTCTTTCTTTCAGTAATGTGAGAAAAAGGAGTAAATACGAGGCATCTTTTGACATGTTTTTGTCTTCTGTGATAACACCCAGTGAACTTTGTTGAATATCTGGGTGAGGGAAGTGTGCTGTGTAATGTGGCTGGTTGCAATGCTTTGTTCTTTCTGTGTTTCCCATCAGTTCATATGCGTCCCTTCCTGCGTCACATCGCTGAGCTGACAAACCCACTGCAGCCCAGAACCTCTATGGAACTGCCCCCTGTTAGGCACTCTGGGGGGACACTTCACCTACTTCGTCCCTCCTGCCTCATTCCAAGGTGCTTTGTCGTGAAAACAAACCTTAGTTACTTAGCTGCAACAAGACAGAGCTGAATGGTTGCACTAGGGAGGTTACCTAACTAGGGACTTTGTAAAGTATGCCTCATATCCATTTCAAACTGCAAAGCAATTGAGAGATCAGTGGTCAGCGATTTATGAAATGATTTACTGTGTTGGTGACCATGGAGATACTTCATGCTGATGGAGTGCTCTTTTCTGTCAGAAGGAGAACAGTTGTTTTCATTCAGGGCCAAAACCTGAAGCCATTATTCATTTTATTACCTAGGCAAAATTCTCATTAAAGCCTTAAGGGACTGGCTTAAGGCTCAATATTTCAAAGGAGGCTGTGTTTAGAACAGAAAATAGAAGATAAATCTCTGCAAACATCTGAGCATCTCTTTAGGCTCCTTCTACAAACACATTAAGTCTACCACAATGGAAAGGGGGAAAGTGGATTCAGCCGCAATTCCCACACTTCTTGCTTGCCAAGGGATGGCTGTATGGGCTCCTCCTGAAGACCACATTGTCAGTGCTCTACCAAGGTATTCCACACCCTAGAGGCTGTATACAGATTTTACGCTGGTCTGAGGGTCCCCCCCCAGAGAGACTGAAGGAGCAGAGCACTAACTGATTGGCAGGCATTGATGGTGCACACAGGATGTGCGTGGTTTTGCCTCTACCTCATTTGGAGACGTGGTACCTGTGTGCACACAAGGTTCCAGGTGATTCTGCATGTATGTTGTAAAGATTAATTGGATACTTTTAAAATATGGAGGTGGCTTACCTGCAATATATTATACTTCTACCAATCTTTGCCTAGATTTGACAATTCCTTAGGGCAGGAATTATCTTTCATTGTGGTGCGCATATGGATGACAATTAAAAATGTAGTGATGTATGGGAGGAGAACTGGAAAAGACTGTAATTGGCTTGGTGTTTCCTGTGTCTTCAAAGTTCCTTCTGCAGGCTCAGACTACAGCAGAACGACATCTGTACAGTGAGAGCTGTCTGATTTCAAAGGCAATTTTCAATATTTGATTTTCCTCCTGCAAATTTTACCACCTTCCATCCCCAAAACAAGTTTTCCCTCTTCATCTGTATATTGTCTCGCTCTTCACCCGTATAGCGAAACATAAGAATGACATCTCTGATTTCTGAAAACTAAATCGATGAATAGAAACAGTAGCAGCCTAAGTTTCTTGATAATAAAGACAAGCTGCTGAGAGAAGAATCGGTGTCACTATCCCTGGAGGTGTTCAAGAACCATGGAGATGAGGCACTGAGTGACGTGGGTTAGTGGGCATGGTGGGGACGGGCTGATGCTTGGACTGTATGATCCTAGTGGTATTTTTCAACCTTAACGTTTCTACAATTCTATGATTCCATGAAAACAGATTTTTTGAGTATCCAAATTAGCATGAGATTGAGGCAACATAATTCACCTTTGCTTAAGACCTTCAATGGATGAATTACTATTTGCAGGCTGTTTTGCAGCGATCCTTCCCTGGGCCCCCATCATCAGTGAGGTGCCAGGAAGAGTGAGAGGTGACAGTTGAGCATATTCTGGCATTCCCAGCTCCAAGGCAGGAAGCCTGTGGTTACATTAACACTCTGAATTTGGGGGCAGTGTACGCTCTCTTCTCTCCACCAGCTGGAGCTGCAAAGCGCATCTCCAGAGATATCCCTCTCTCTCCATAATAATTGTTATGGATTTGGCAAGGGGCAGTCTCCTCCTGCATCAGGTGAAATGGAGAGGAACAACCCGCACTGTAAGGGTGTAGAAACAAGCGCAGACATGTCAGACAACCTGCAGAGAGGCTCTTGCCCTGTGGACACCTGCAGGTATCCGTGGAGTGTGCCTGGCACAGCGCTTTATCTGGTGTAGTGAGTGACTCACTCGCAGGCTTGCTAAGCAAAAATCATCTTCTGTGATAAGGCTAAACACAGACCATAGCTTCCTGCTGTATGCGGCAGACTGAGAAATGCAAGAGGCTACCAAAAAAATCAGAGAAGTGGCAGAAGAAACTGTTGGTGTTAGCTACAGCACAGTGAGCATACCTTTTCTTTTTCTGCGGGCATTTCTGTCTTGCTTTTTTGAGGTGGGGCTGCCTGGGACTGCGAGCTGTGCTTCCAATCTGCCTGCACGCATCACGGCCGTGTGAAAGCTGCCGGGGGACAGCAGAACTGTGGTTGGCGAGGTCAGGCTGCTCGCTCGGGTTGCACTTTGTATTCTTTCCCCTGCCAGCTCACTTCTCCGCACCCCTCCAGCATACTTTGGAACAAGCGAGCCCTGTGCAGTGGTTCTCCTCACATTGCAGAGAAACCTCCTTGGGCGGTCGTCAAAAAGCCAGGCTCAATTTAAATGAGGTGTACTGGCAAGGAACAGCGAAGGTGAAGCTTTTCCTTTGAAAAAGTGTGAAGCTGGCTGCTGCAGTCTGCTGCAAAGAAGATTTTATTTAGAAACACACAAATGTGGTCATGTAAAATACCATTCAAACTGTAAGGCAGCAGAATGCTTTCTTGCTGATGCTGTGGTACAAATGGCTTGAGGTTTAAGTTAGACAAGAAAAAGATAAGAACATTTATCTACTATGTTCCTGCTTTTCTGTTAGGTTCACACAATGCTGTCTGCATCCTATTTTTTGGCATCAGTTCCCCTGTCCATAACATGGGCTTTTTGCTTCCTCCATGCTTTGAAATGCTTTCACAGGAAGGGTGGTAGGTGTCTCTTATTTAAAGATGGGTATCGATCGTAGAGATATAAAAAATACATCAGTACTTACAGTTGAGCAGGAAAAAATGCTTCTAAGGTATATTTTGCCATGATAGGATGCTGCAGAGACTAACATAGTAATGTTTGATTTATGCAGCAGGACTTCAGTGATGGAAGACGATCAGTGTGCAAGTGTTGCAGCACAGGGCATGGAGAACAGCAAATGTTTTCACACACTGATTTGTCTGATGATTTGATTAACCAGTGAGTTCTGCCTTTAAAATATTACAGAAGAGCATCCAGGGCTTCTGTTTGAAGATGCTAGTCTTCCCTTTCCTGGAGCTGAACAGAGTTGAGATTTTTATTCTCATTAACTCAACCTCTGTAGTTCCTTCCAGTGAAAAAAGTTTCCAGTGTGTTGATGATGATATGATGATGATGCCCAAGTGGGGCACCTAGCAAGGAGGGTAAAAGAAAGGCATGGAAACTCAGCTACAGCTACCCTTGGATCTACCATCAGGCAGCACTTGGGCTTGCAGAGACCCGTTGAGAACATGGTGGCTCCATGGCCTGAACCTGTTTGGAAACACTTGTATGGAAAACCCACCCAGCAGCCTCATGTTCTGACCCTGGGTAGAGGCTCTTCACCTGCACAGGATAGGATCCAGAGCCTAGATACCTACAATTACTCCTCTCCATGTATTGACCTAGGTCTTCATATTGAAATGTTCCTTGGTGCTGGAGATCCTCAAAGGTCTGCTTGCCTCCTATATTCACACATAACTGCAAGACCCACCTGCGTGTTCAGGGGATGAAGGCTCCTTAAGAGTACAAGATGCTAAAGATGTTCTTCTGCACAGGTGAGAACCACATGTCTGGTACCTGATCTTGTCACTTCCTGTCCGTGTTACTGTGCCCAGTACTTCTCTACTCTGGTGGTAATAGTATCATTTTGTTTTGTTTTCCTTCCTTCACCAGGTACAACATGAAATGGAGGTGATTTAGGTTGTGAGCTGTCAGTTGGCTGCCAATCAGTCACCAGGGATGTGCTGCTCCTTGATTGCTGTCAGCCAGCATTACAGGACCAGTTCTGATGATATATTTGTGCTACATTACAGATCTTCAACTCAGAAAAGAAAACTCTCATCCACTGTCAACAAGTTTGGAAAACCACAGTGGTTTGATACTAATTCTTGTACTGGAAACTCTGCTGTGATAGTGGGGTTCACAGTGCCCCAACCTTGCTGAGCGATGGAAAAATCTTTCACAGCAGAAACTGTTTTTTCTACCAAGCTTAAACCACGAGAAGTGCTACAGTATATTTGGTAAAGAAACTGAGAAAGCTAAGCGAAGCTAACATACCACTGTACAACTGGGGGTGTTAGAGAAACCACTGTGTACTCTAGCTTTGTACAATTAAATAGCCATCCTGCTTCACGCCTGCAGTGGTTATTCTGCAGCCATGGAGCGACTTCATTTGTGTTACAGGCAAAGGCAGCTTGTAACAGGCTTTAGTTAGATGAAGAGATCATACTGTCAACAAGAATAATATTTGATTACTAAGAGATGGAGTCCCAGCCAGGGACAACACATCTCCAAGTTTACGCCCTTATGATCAGAAGGATAATCTATTGATAATCTGGTTTTTAGGAAGAGTAACTGGAAAAACAGTCTGGGAGCAGCTGAGACGGCATTCTGCTGTGTGCATTTGGTGAAAGGATGTATTATCACAGTCCCCAGCACTTAATCATTGAGTGCAATATGCAGAAATAGTCAGAAAGTTGCAGACTGCTGAATGGGTTGAAAGGTTGTGGGAACATGTTCTGGCATAGCCTTGTGCTGTGGTGAGACACAGAACAAGGGTGAAAGGATAAACCTTCTTCTCTTCTTAATTCAGCATCATTTTGCTTCCTGGAGCAGAAATAATTTCCATTACTCATTTAGGGTAATACTTTTCTAATGCATATTACATGGAAATTTCTCAGCTGCAAATCTTTGGTCCTGCTCAAACACTGTGAAAAATCTTTAGTATATTACACAATGAAGTATTTGTAAACACAGCTGACTTGAGTTCAACAGGAACTTTGGCCAGTTGGAAAATAAACCAACAGCATATCACATGACAACAGACAGCCTGGCATGAAACCTGCCTGTGGCTCTTACCAAAATCCTGAGGCCCTGGAGTGTGTCCAGAGAAGGGCAATGAAGCTGTGAAGGGTCTGGAACACAATACAAGTCTTATGGGAAGGACCTGAGGGGGAGCTAGGATCGTTCAGTCTGGAGATGAGGAGGCTCGGGGCAGATATTATTGCCCTCTACAACTGCCTAAAAGGAGGTGGTGGTGAGGTGGGGATTGGCCTTTTCTCCCGGATAACAGTAAAACGATGAGAGGGAATGGCCTCAAGTTGGACCAGGGGAGATTCAGGCTGGATATTAGGAAACATTTCTTCTCAGAAATAACAGTGAGGCAGTGGCACAGGCTGCCTGGCGATGTGGTGAAGTCACTGTCCCTGGAGGTGTTCAAGAAACATGCAGGTGTGGTACTGAGGAACGTGGCTGACAGGCATGAGGATGATGGGCTGGGAGTTGGACGTGATGATCTTAGATGTCTTTCCCAACTGTAATGTTCCTATGAAAACTGCTGCAACAAAAACTCAAGGCCCACTGCTGGAGCAAGTGGGAGAGCAGATACCCAAGAAAACTAGGGTGAAGAGCCACTTGATTGCCTACCTGTGCTGTACGTGTAGAAAAGGCCCATAAAGACCAGTCACTGTGTCACAATAACACCCAGGTAGGTGCCTTTCTGCCTGTTTAAGCCTTCTTAGATGAGGGAACACAGCCTGCAGCCCACACTATTATGGGCCCAAGAGCAGTGGGAAAGCAGAGTCCTATTTTCTGCCAGTCCAGAAGTGGGACGAGGCCTCTCACACATGAAGCAAAGTGAGGGGGCTGCCACAGGGCACCATCAGCCGCTCACTCAGCTGCAGGCTGGCGGGGCCTGCTAACAGCCACACACAGGCTGCTGCTGTCCGCACTGATGGTTTCTACCTAACATGATCAGAACTGCTTAGAGGACAGCTGAAAAGTCACGTATAACTAGTTTCCCAGCTGCCTTCTTGTCACAGAATCACAGAATGGTTTGGGTCAGAAGGGACCTTAAGGACCACCCAATCCCAGCTCCCTGCTGTGGGCAGAGCTGCCTCCCCCCCCCACAAAGGCTGCCCAGGGACCCATCCATCCTGGCCTTGAGTGCCTCCAGGGATGGGGAACCCACAGCAACCTTCCAGATTGCATTCACTTAGTCAGGGTGGGCTAGCAAGTGTGGACTACTGTCCCCAAGCACGGAGGAAAGAAATTGGAGGATATGGATAGGGGCCTAATATGGAGGCAGAGAGTGGGCCTCACAGGCCCTAATCTTTCTTATATGTACCTAACAAGCATGTGAAGCTGTTTCTCCTGCCAGTGTCACCTCTTATGCAATGTATTTTGTTCTTTCAGTTTTGCTCTTACATGGAGTAACTTTTTCTCTGCTCAATTCTGCCAATGTCAGCATTCTGTTTGTCATTGCAGTGCCACTTCTTAGAATAATTGCAGATGTACAAACAACCAATTTCCAGTGATGCAACACTCTCAATTTTCACATGACCACCTTGCTATCAACTACCTACAGCAAATCAGAGCCCAAGCAAATCAAGGCTCATTTCATGTATTTCAGTCACATGTTTTCAAGAATCCAATAGATTCCTTAATCTCACATACACACTGTCACTTCCTCCACCAGTAAATCCATGAAAATTAGCTGAACAAAAGTAATGGTGACACTGAATAATTCAGCAATACACTCTGACAGTATTTTAGAAGCTCTTGTCAGCACAGCCTACTTTGCTTGTGCTTCAATATATGACATAACTGGCCTACAGGCTATTATGAGGTTTTTTTTGTTTGTTTGGTTGGTTGGTTTTTTAAATACTTAATACCTTTTGCAAGAGCAGAAATAGAATAATAAACAGAGGTTTTATCCTAATGATGTCAGAGATAGAAGGATGAAACCCCAAGCAGACAGGAGCGTACTGTATTTTACTAGTTACAGGTAAGTTGATGTGAAAATGACCAGCTTTACTCAGTGAACTTTATCTTTGCTGCTTGGATTTGTGAGTCCAACTCTTCTGCTGTACCCTCAACAGCACATGGGGGCACACTCACAGGGCAACCAGGGAGTTATGAATTTTATGGTCCAAATAAAAAATCCAGGCATGGTTACAGAAGTGGATGTTTGGGGATACTTTACCAAACAATTCAGCCTTTCTTCTTTAGACAAGAGGGGAGAAGTACATCATAAAGCTGAGTCCTCAAGGTGAGTGAAAGACACAGAGTAGCTTTGTGTTAATACTGGTAGAACAACTACAGTGGTACTTTGGTATGAAGGAATAGAGTGCTCCCTTCATTGTTTTACTTAGACTTTGGGAATATTTTGATCTTCTGTATGTGGAATCTACTTAGCTCATTAAAGAGACCAAGGGATGATTCAGTCTCATATATGGATTTCTCACATACCAGATGAAAGGCCTATAGTAGCAGAAAGATCTTTAACCTAAATGAAAAAAAAAATAGTCTGAGCTAATAACTGAAAGATAAACAAATTCAAAATGCAATTCAGAACCTTTTCACAGTGAGTATTTCACCTCTAGAATAATTTATGTACAGGTGTAATGGACCTGTGATCACCTGTTGTCTTTAACTCAAGAATGAACAAAGAAATGCTATAACTTAAGCAGAGTTAAAGATGTTATGTTGAAGTTAATGTAACAGGGTATTGGAACTTCGTTATGCATAATCCTTTCCCGTATTTATATCTAAGTCTAACTACCTGCACAAGCCTGGGGTAATAGGTCTTCCTGTCATAATCTCGCTGTATTTTTAGTCCCTAAAATTTTTCCACAGGGCTCAAATTATTTGTTCTGATTGAAAAACAAATAATCCAGTTTGAAGTTTAAAAATGAAAGGTAATCTCAGTCTTTACTTTTGCTTCAAACCTTCTGTTTTCATGCTTTCCTAGTAACCTAGTGCATATTTCTATAAGAGTTGGCAAGAAATGTTTCTTGTTATTTTAAAAACTACATATGGGCTCCTTGCTGCACTTCGTGTTTGCTTTCTCCACTTCCTTTTGCACAGTGCAGATAGACCACTTGGTTATGGCCAAAGCTGTTCTTTGGACAGCACAAGAGGGATACCATATAGGAGCAGAATCTATTTTATTATAGACTGGGCAATTCATGAATCAGAAAGAGGAAAAAATGCAAGCCAGTGGATGAACTGTTTTATTAACAGAACATACAGAAATGAAGTGTGATATTTTCAACTCACTTGGAAAATTATCAGCTTCAGAAAGGAGGAATGAAGTTTGACTGCAATAGGCCCGAAGATGGTCCAGTTTACATTTACTACCAAATCAGCATTGATAACAAAAAAATCCTTGATACTTGACCTTGAGGAATGTCTTTTTAGGACATTCTGGATGCAAGGCCTACACTTAAACCCTTGAATATGGTGACACTCCAGCCAGCTAACATGCTTTTGGCAAACTGTCTGAAAAGAATCTATTTCCAAACAAAGCTCCTAAAGAAGTTATACACCACATATAGATGTTTGCAGAGTCATATGAACACTCAAAATTAAGATGAACAATTCAGGAGATGTCAGCTGTGGTCAATGGCTGCAGAAACAACTGTGCCAAAAAAAGTCTTCAGCACTCCCTGGCTAACAAAAAGTTACCAATTCTGTATTTCAAAAAACAGTTTGATGACACCATCCTCTTGAGTGAGTAATGGTGTCCCCAGACTCTCACTTCTGTCCTCTCAATGATTTTGACATAACTGGGTACTGAGTTAGGGAACTGTGGCAATTTAATATTTTTTTCTTTGTAGATGGCCTTCCCATGGGATTCTTCTGATAACAGAAGAAATTGGTTCTGGTAACGGAAGAAATGCTTGCCAAAGATAGCTGGCCATTAATCTCAACAGAACCTGGCGGTAACTCTTCAGTTTTGCCAAGCCAGGTTAACTCAAGCCTCTGTCAAACTATAAAACTGCTTGATAAACTAAAGTGATTGCTCAGTTTAGCTGAAAACAGTACTATCAGAAGATGTCGTGATCATTCCCAAATCACACTTGGCAATTAGAAGGTAAACACTGCAGAGAGAGACATCAGTAAGCAGTATGATCTGCATGAAAAAATCTGCAAGATGCGTAAGATGAGACCTACATATTTATAGGGTTTGGGAGATCCCTCTCAACCATGGAGTAGAGTTTTTATCAAACTTTCAGAAAGATAATTTAGAGATATGGCTTGCTAGCTCAAAACAACAGCTCATAGCCCTTGGTGCTTAGTTTGACAAGTGTCTCAGGGAAAGAGAGCAGTGCTTACCTTAAATCACTTGAAATGTGATTTGTACATGTGATTCTTCTTCTGTGCTCCTGCAGTCATGATTTTATCACACTGAGACCAAGGCACTTTGACACAGAAGAATGTAAACTTGAATTATTTTACTTCTTTTGGCTCTCAACCAGGCTGGCATCAGCTTAAGGTGAAAGAAACTACAGCTGATGGTCCACAAAACAAATTGGTCCACTAAATAGGTACTATTTAAAAGGAAAAAATCTCACATTCCCAGTTAAGATTATTCATTTAAGAGGTACGCCATTAGTGTAAATCATCACTAGGCAACTGATTACAATATACAAGAGGTAACATTTTGGGTGTAGAACTTTCCTGCCAGAGGAAAATATTGTGAAAGGTATGGCAGAACATAAAGCCCTATTGCTGTTGAAACGCCTGACAAAACACTCAAATACTTTGAGAAGGTCCACATCTGCTTATTCTGCAGCGTGTTATTTACAAGCTGAATAGAAAAATCTTGCACAGAAAACTGGATGTAGGCAAGCTAAAAAGTTTCTCTGATTAATTGTAATTAAGACAGAATTAAATTGCTAACCTCCTAGGTTGCCTCTATTATATTTCTTTGTTGTTACTTCCATCTACACAAAGTATGTTAATATTAAACTAACAGCATTTTTTATTCTTGTTTTACTCAGGTTATTATTTATTCAGATAATCAGTTTAAAAAACAATTTTTTTAAAATTAAGAACTATAAAAAAATGTCCAAAGAACTACACTCCCTGTCCTGCTTTCTTTTAACTTAATAAATCTTCTCAAAGCTCATACAATGATGGCTTGTAATTTAGTAAACAAGAGGAAGTTTTTCTGGCCCTTACACATAGCAAGTGCTCCTACTAAAAGCTGCAGCTTGATGATGACTAGTGTTTGTTTTTTTTACCCATTTACTTCTGCTTTGTAGCTGTGAGAGAACTTTTACAAAAGCCAGTTTCTTTCATGTCATTTATTTCCTTGCAAAATACAATCCACAGCAAGTAAAACAAACCAGCATCTAAATCCTTTCAGTCACTGCACTTTTCAGTGCTGTGAAGTAGGTGGGAAAAGTTCAGTCAGAAAACACGGGTTAGTTGGAACACACCCCCTTTAAATACCTCAGCACTTTTGCAGTATAAACACTTAATTGGAATTGTATCTTTTCTTTATTTATTTTTCTAAGTTTATAGAAACCATCATATCAAAAGACAGAGTAAATGCTCAGATTTAAGATACAGATCTTCTACCAGCTACCCCTGTGGAAACAATGACTTTGGAGTCAATATCATTAGCCTGCAGGCCAGTGATCTTATTTCAGCTAGTGATCTTGTTCTACCAGTACCAGTGATGACTTAGAGATGGCAAAGCATGTAAAATATTAATCTGTAAACTTCGTGAAGTGCTTTCTAAAATGTGAAGTGGCCCCCCATTTACAAGCTATTCTTTAATAAATACTGTATTATAAAAGTGTCATAAAGGTATTTTATAAGCAGTTACTAATGCCTTTGCTTCAGGCTGAATCTGTAAGGAGTCACTGAGCAACCAGTTGTTATGGAATGCTGTTTGGCAATAACTTTTGTAACACACCTCGCCAATATTTTATTTCAGAGGAGTGACAAGCCATTGGCCTCTAAAGCTCTAGTGCTGATGGTCCAAAAGCCAACTATGTTGGCAAGTACTGAAGTTTTCAGCCTTTGAGAAAGAAAGCAATGGCAAGAAGAGTAAAGGCATTAAGTACTCGATTATACCCTCTCTTCTTTTAGACTACCAGTTGTGCCATTGGATAGAGATGGACACAAGGGCATTTAAAATTCTTTTGCATCTATACGTTCAAAACTTCCTTGCTGGAATCGAGTAGTTGGTGCTGCGGGAGAGGACTAACTGGAAATGCCATACAGCACAAAGTAGTAGTACTAATTTTCCATGCTCTGATGACTTCAAGTGTTAATAGGCTTTAAAACAGAAGAGTTTACCTATGTCCAACAACAAACTGTGTAATGCTGGCATATTGCTCTGTCAGCTGTGCTAAATCTGGTCTCAATACCACAGTGCCAACATCCAACATCCATCAGGTGCAACAGCTGCACACTACTTCAGTCAATTCTGTGGCTTTCTGTGGAAGTACGTGCAGATCTTCCTCATGGAAACTGAAGTGTTTACAGCCTATAAAAAAGCAAAACCAACAAGAAATGTTTCTGAGTTAACAGTTTGTATGCTGCAGAATTCTTAACGTCTCCCCTCCATCACTGCTCCAGTTTGTTTAGCTTCTGAAATAAGATAGTAAATGAAAGGTTCTTTACTGTAATCTGTTTGTCTCACAGATAAGAAGGTTACTACCAACAGGAAACACTGTCTAAAAACTGGGTTTGTCTGACTGCAGCTCCACCTTCCCTACCACAGATATCAGAGCTGTGGATCTCCAAGATGCAATGGACAAAGGAGTGCTGCTAGGCACCTCAACAAACTTCAGGCATAACAGAGGCCACTGGCATCCCAAAATTTGAGCTAGAATGTACTATGTGGGAGAGATAATTGTTGTATGGTAATCACTCTCCAGGGCAAATCTTTGTCTTATGTTTAAGCAGGTACACCGTAAATCACAAGCACTTGCAGGTTTTCTTGGTACCACTACAAGATGAAGAGTTCAATCGCTGTAACCCAGCGTGCGGTGGTTTGCACACTTCACACCTTGTAGAAGTGCTGGGGGAGATGTGAGATATTTCAGCAAAATAAGCCTTAAATATGGCAACAACTTCTAGCATCAAACATTCACTTGAAAGTGCAATGAAAATTTGACAATTGGAAATTTACTTGGAAAGTACTAAAAAAATATTCAGCCAAAGATGCTTTAGGACCTAGAGCCCTGTTTCAGAGTTTAGTTTGTTTTTAAGTATGTAATTTCTCAGTATGTGTGTTAAATCCTCAAGTCGTGCCAACTTTTGTAGCTGCTTTATGAGCTCATTGTTCGGATCCTAGGATGAGCTCAGTGACAGGTTTCTTGTATATCAAAACTAAGATTATGTAGGTCAAATCCCACCCTCTGACTCTTCTGCCATTCCTTTGTTTTCTGTTAGTTTTCAGTAGAAAGAACTGGAGGCATTATTTTGCCTCATTAAAACCTCATGGTTTTAATATGGGTAAAAAATTGTTTTGCTGCTTGGGCTAGAATAAAATTTAGCTCTTTCTTCCAATGCTGAAGTGGCTTTTCAGTAATATAAACATGCAGATGTGATGCTGAACAGTAGAACTGCCAGGAAAGGTGCTGTCACTATTGCACTTCTGAGAGAAGAGCTGTATTACGAAGACAGACACATCCTTCAAACATCCAGCTGGGAACTATGAGGATTTCTTAGCTTCTGTGTGCTCCAAGTACTTCCCAAAGGAGGTACAAGACCATCTTAAGAATTCTCCTCCTGCATGGAGGGGATTAGTATATTACAGCATTAATATACCTAGATTATTAGGTGGGAAATCATCTCTCTATGTCCATAATCAAAGAGAACAGACAATTCTCCAAATGTTCGAGTAAGAGAGATCTGACCACGTGTAGAAAGGGGACAGTGGTGGCTAGGGATAACTTCTTTCATTACCACTGTCCCTGTTCATCCTACTTACAGTTTTCGGTGAGGTGGTCACTACTGCAGCCTCTTGACGTTTTGCACTGGAGGTGTAAGACGATGGGGGGCTGCCAGCTTTGCCAGTCCGTAGCTTCTCTCCCAGAGCAGACAGCCAGTTTTTTCTTTCTGGTGAACTATTCTCTTTATCTACTACGTCTGAGTCTCTCTCGCAGGGAGACTGTAAAACAGGAGGGGGAGTTTGAGTGCCGGATGGATTTACAAGGCTTCCAGGAAAAGAAAGCTCTTTTGGGCTGTGGGTCGAGTCTTCATGCTCATTATCCAAGTCAGCCAGACTTAGAGAGCCTTCATCACAAGCTCTTTGGCCTGCAGCCAAGTGACATAAATTTAGCTTGGACTTCTTAGCCACATGGTCCAGTTCAGTCACACAGCTACAGTCCTGCAGACACTTCTGCCCTGCTTCATCTTCCTTGCTGCAGTCCAGCCTTCTCTTGGCACGCTTTTCAGCCTGTGAGTGTTGTGCTTTAGGAGTGCTAGATGTTTCCAAGAGACTTTGTGTGACTTCTGCCAGGGCTTTTCTAGGAGAAGGCGTCTTTTTCCCTACTTCTGGGGAAGAGCATGGAGTCCTGGCAATCCAGTGTTTAATAGACATTTTGGAGGAAGGCACCAGCTTGGGAGAAGTACGTGGGCTGGCTCCACTCAGCTTTGCTGGTGTGCAGGCTGTGGCCATTTGAGTTTTGAGAGAGACTGTTGGAGTGTTTGTAGAAAGAGGAAGGTCTCCAGAATAACTGGGAGCACAGGCAGCTGGACGTGGTGAGGAAGCACATGGGCTGCCCACTGAGAAGGCCTTGGCAGGAGTACTCTGGGGGCTGGCTGATCGTCCTGATGGAATAAAAATAAGCAGTCTAATGAGGAACACAGAGCAGCAGATTAAAGACAGCCCTTTCATAAATACCTGTCCCAGCTAGGAGACTAATTCAGTGCTGGCCCCGATTCTCAGATATACCTTGCTGAATTAGATTGCATGGATGTTTCTTTTATCAGTTAAACTGATACAAGTCCTCCTTAGAATCCTGTATCACTTGGCTAAATATAATACAGTACACTGGTTTAACGTCTGACTTCTACTCCTTCTATGACTAGAATCCTTACTTAAGCTGCAGCTGAGGGACTAATGAATAGACAAAACAAATCTTGAATCTTCTAAGTTTATCTAGCCTTGCTGGCAGCTTTGCAATAGCTCAGTCCAGACAGCCCTGTTCTGGGAAGCTGCCTGAAAACAAGGCTGGCTCTCTATCTGCAGCTGGTCAGCCTATCTGCCCAATCTTTAACAGTTTCATGATTGAATGAAGGGACAAAGGTACTGTAAGCAGGTCCCATGGCTAAATACACCAGGAAAGCTTTATTCTGCAATGCCATACCATATGAACAATGCTCCTAGTCAAGCGTTCATAATTGCAATTTTTTAAGATCAGAAAAAAATGAGAATGGGAAAGTACATACTTTCACCTTCTTGTCTTTTTGATGGAGAATTTTCTGCAGTGCTATATTAGGACAAAGATGGTAGTTATTTACCACACCCAATGACATGGGAGAAATTCTTCACGTCCCCAGCAAGGATTTAAATTCCCAAGAAAATAAAAATCTGTCACTGGATTTTGTTTTAAAACAAATGATCCCCAGACAAATACGTCACAATGGCATTTGAGCTCACTAGTCAAGCTGTTAAAATCCCCTGCTTTTAAAGCAGAAGCTTCTGAAAACCCAGCTTATTAAAACAGTAGTCATAGGTAGCTTTACATCTAAGACCTCATGAGGACCTTAATAGTATCAGTGGGAATCATGTATAGCAAAGATCTCAGTCTGCAGCAATATTAGAGAACTACTTTTTTTATGGGACCCTCCAACAGAGAACACATTAACAGGTCTCTTAGATGCCTGCTTTCTCATTCATCTAACTTGGGGTGATGCAATTAAGTAGGATAGCATATTAATTACTCCAAGCATTTCCACTCCTGAGCACAGGAGCTCTGACTGTTTTCTGTTTTCCAAAGGTTTAATCTGAACTCCTAATTTTCAACATTAGCTGCTGTAAAGTACTTCATTAGGACCATGAGAAATCTAGTGTGAATAACCTGCCATTTTCTTTAGGATGTTGGGCTGTCTCACAAATAATATGTCAAGTGACCACCTACAAGACTCTTTGATACCATAATAAGCCTCTTTTGGTCCTTTCTTTTATTACATTATCTAGCCCTTTAAAATAAAGGACTGGTGCATGAGAGCAAAAGGAATATGACACCCTATTAATGGATCCCACTACAAATCACCTTAAAGCACAGAGAGAATTAAAGGCTCCTTTCCAGACAAAATGTGCTACTTCATAATAACTTACTTCAACTTGGACTAAGAGAAAATCACTGCCAAGATTGGGTCTCTTAATCTTCACTTTAATGAGCACTTACAGAACAATAATATCTCAGTTGGGGAACCCAATGCATTTTCAAAATTAAGCTCCTAGAGGTAGAAGAAAAGAAGCAAGCTCAGCAGTTCTCATTCTCTAATGACCATCTACAAATCCGTACAGCAGAAATGTGGCATGACCAGCTGGGTTTGAGCACTCTCAATCCCATACCAATGTGAAAGCTATACTGTGGAGACCCTGAATAACAGAAAAAAGCTGTTATGGGAGCTGGAGGGGCGTCATGGCAAAAAGCAAACTAGTTATATCCCCAAACTTAAGACAAGGAAGATGAACATGAAGCTTTTTTGTAACTGCATACATTATTCAGGCCTCTACTGAGCGAGTCTCAAGCTGTTTCCCTTCATGCTGCCACTCCACGTAGCATTGTGTGTTTCTGCATACTGTAAATATCTGCAGTCAACCTGCATAACATCAGTGCAGATATTTGAGAAGTTTCCCACCTTCTCTGCTGCAAATTCTCTAGAATGATATTACGAACCTCCAGATTTAAGAGTCATGAATTTTCCATGTGCAGGCCTGCTCCAGAAATTTGGTTACACAAAAGCGTAGGGAAAGTACTGCAAATTAGGGAAACCACAGAAACAGTTTCCAAAGAACAGGAAACTCTGCTTCCTACACTTCATAATATAGGTCAACAGTTAATGCACATCCTCAGCCTCACAATCCGTTCCACGCAAATGGGTGGAGAAATACCTAGATCTCATCCCAGCAGGTCTGAAATACTACTTAGTTGCCAGCTCTGAATCAGTCTTTGCAGATAACTCCTATATTCTAACAGCACGTGCTTTGTGTTCAAGAGCCAAGGTCAGCAGGAAGCCTGCTGTTGTGTTTGCAGTGTCTGTGTACTTCCTTTTCCCTCCTGTGTTGCTTTAATGCAGCAAGAACCAGGAGAAACAAGCTATTTTTCTAGTATAATTGCTGAAGCTGACTTGTAAAGTTTCAGCATACAAATTACTTTAGATTTCAGACTTCTACACTAGACTCACATTTACTTCTCTTCTGCAGAAATTCATACACAAAGTGTACTTCTCAGCCCCCTCTGAAGCAGTGTGAATGCACACACAGACCATATAACACCTACAGAGCAGAGCTGGCACTCTCCCTGCTATTGTCTTGCAAGCTTCCTGCAAGACTGTTACTCACTGGCAAAAGGTTAGATGTAATATTATCCCATTAGTGGGATTTGGAGATCTTCAGCCTTTATTTGTGTGAGCCAAAGTGAAATTCACTGAGTGGCTAGAAAAGATAGGTAGAACAGAGGAACTCACACCAACAGCTGTTGGAAAGCTATTGTATTACCACTTTCAAAGCCACACTACAGAGAAGCTCATCTTATTTCTCCTTGTCAGGATTATTCGCCTCTCACCTACCCTACTGTAACAAAATGCAAGTTTCAGGCAAGTCGAAGTAGCACTACGATGCACGATTCCTTTCTTTCCCCTGGGGTACTGCTCAGTGAGCTGCTCCTCTTCCAGACAGCAGCAGCAGCTCACAACCTAGGCTTCACTACAGACATCTAGCTGAATTTTCCTGCTGGTAGTTCTTCAGATGTATATATTATCATGATCTTGACCAACCTTAGACATTCCTGAGCGTGGCAGTGCCGAGATCTGCCTGCTAGCTATGAGAGCATGCTGGATGGTTTGTCTGATCACCTAGGCTTTGTAGAATAGTATTGAATCTGAATTGATGGACATGATTGATCAATTTTGGAACATTAAGATCACATTGCGATTGTCTACATGCATTTTTGAAGTACTTGAGTCAATTACAATGAGACATAAAATTTTAGCAGCAGCAAAGAATACTGTCCACAGTTTAACCACTGGGCAGGAGTTAAAAATTCAGAGTTCCCATGCTGTGCCATCAGCCTTTTACAGGGTAAAATATGAAACTGGAAAAAGAACATGATCTTACTTCTCTCAGTTATCATTTGATATGAAAAAATATGACTTGCTGCTACGGCTAATGATCAAATCCTCTTTAGCTGGTGCTGTAAGAATGCAACTGTGAAGCAGGTGATTCTGGCTTCCAGCTCCACTGGCTGAAGAAGTCCATGCACACATGACATCTCCTTTGCCCGTTCAGTTATCAAACACTGCTGATGCCCACAGAAGACCTGGCTGCCTGACAAGTTGTATTAATAAATATTTACTTTGCAGGCTGGTCATGCAGACTTCAGCATACTGTAAGCTATTTCAGCCAGCTCATCTTGGTGGTAGTAGAAGTATTTACAAGTAGAAGTGTTTGGCTGGCTTTATGAACTATTGCCTAATATGAAAAAATAGAAGACTAGGACAAGCCAAAGGATTTCGCTGGTGAGCAGCCAAATTTCAGAAGCCATGCTGCAGAGCAAGATGTCACAGGGGCCTTACCTGCTCCACGTTGTTCCTCTGGTTTCTTCTGTGTGACCCAGCCCACCAACTTGGCTTTGTTGGACACTGATTTTTCCTCCTCAGGATAATGCTGTAGGCGCCAGATCCTTACCGTGTTGTCATCAGAGCATGTGGCAATCTACAATATAAGTGCATTTGGGGAGTGGCCAAGGCACATTCTGTGGGTCACAGGCCAAATGAGCTAGGACAGCTACACCCGGCACACCATGCCAACATGTATGCAGGGCGAAATCTTGTTGAGGACGATACAAGATTTGCCCGTTAGACAGACAGAACAACCCAACTCTATTCCATTACTGTACCACAAAAAAGTGTTTGCTTTGAAGGGGAAATCAAATCTTTCTTCTAGGGAAATCCCAGTCACCAGTAACCATCTGCCTTGTACAGCTCTGTAACAGAGGACAGCCTGCTCAGGAAGGGCCAGTGCATATTTTGCAATTTCCATTGCTCAGTAGCTAAAAGTAGCCATGCTGCTTCTTGCACCTGCATCTCAGTCTGTCTGTTATTCAGGACCTTTTCTGCCTGGGGACAAACTTTCGCAACGCACAGAGAAGGTGACATTGGAAGGCTGTTGCATTAGCCTTAGGCACTATCTCTACAGACTCAGATGTCAGCAGTATCTGGCAGAGAAACCAACCCTGCTGGAAACATTCGCCCAGATTCCTGCTGTGGCTTCACGTGTTCCAAAATGATCCGTGCAATCTATTTCAAACAAGCTGTAGCGTTTAATCTGCTCTTGTACAGCTCTCTTTGGACAGATTATCTGGTGACTCACATGGGAATCAACAGCAAGAAGGAAATGCTGTGGTTGAAGATCACAGTAATCTTGGATAGGAAAGTACCTCTACTGTGACCTCTGTGACACCAATATTACGCTCACAGAAAGCAACTTGGCCTCTCAAATCACTCGAAGCAGCTTCTTGACCTTTCTTAGCACAGTGTCTTCACTTTCTTCATGCCTCATGATCTGTACTGTGGCTAACTAATTTTTATATGCGTTGGTATAGATTTTAAAGGCTGTACTGATCTGCATTTCCAAACCATGATCAGGACACTAGGTCACACAGACAACAGATTTCATCTAAAATGCCAATTCACATACTATTGTGCATCTTACATAGCTAAAACAATTATCCTTGTTTGCCTGCAAGACTCCCACTCTCCCACATTGTGTAAAGCTTTTCTGAAGACCTGGTGCTGCAGTGAAAGCTGGGCAAAGTATCTGACTTGCTTAATAACACTGAAGTGCAAGGACCTACTATTAGGGCACTGTCTAGGATTTATTAGGATTACTTCTCATTTTGATCAATCATTTAAACCAACATCCTCCTGCAATTCCCTTCCTTCTAATGATACCAGGAGTATTATTACTAACAATTTCACTATGAATTTTTGGGTGTATATGGAAATATTTGTTAGGAAAACATCTGAGTATAAGAATAGTCATGAGGGAAAGGTCCACATGATTTTTAAAGAGCATATTTCTTACCACTCCGTACAAGACTGGCAGATGTATCAGTGGTCAGGCAGCTATGTATGAAACCACAAAGCAAGCTTTTGGCTTTTGAAACATCCGATGAAATGTTTTCACAACTTAGCCTCTTACAGGCAGCAAAACAAGCTCTAATCAGAAGTCTTTGTTCATTTACAGTTTGCTAGGTCTTACCAAATAGCCCAAATTATTAAAGAATAATGAAGAAGTTCTGATACATTCATGTAACATGCTTGGTTCACTGCCCTCAAAAAATGAGCACTTTTGGAATTTATTAACTAAGAACTTCCTCCCAGATAAACTAATATTGTTGTAATTTTGAAAAGCAAATATTGCCATGGCACATCTATTGTTTCACAGTGAAGACAATTTTCCAGAAAACAAACCTTAGTGAAGTCTGAAGGACACCAAGCAATGGAGGTAACCTCTTGAGAGTGGCCAACAAGGATCCGTGGAGGCAGGCTGGGTTCAGAAACCTTTGAAATTCCATAGAAAAATAAGTACAAAATCAGAACATCCGTACACCACTAAGAAAGACCTTCACAATCCACCCACGAAGCATAAAAGACAGATCACAGAATCATAGAATCATTAAGGAAAAGACCACAAAGATCATCCAGTCTAACCATCAACCCATCACCACCATGCCCACTAAACCACATCCCTCAGAGCTACAAATGGTAAACCCAATGCCTTCTGCCTACAATCACAGTCCATTGCAGCTGAGAGGCAAACCCAGACCTCCATCCCTATTCCTAACTTCAAGGACTTCTTTCTGGCACTGGCTGCCTACAGAGGTGTCATACCCACCTGGGAGACACCACAGCTCTGCAACTGTGCAAAGGCAAGATTCTCTGTGAGACTGAATGCCTCAAAGCCTCAAAGCAAGGGAACACTTTCAAAGGGATAGTGTTAATAAGGATGGCTACTCCATGACAGCTGTTCAGTAGCCCAGTAGCCCATGTAGAACAAGTCCATAGTTTCACTTCAGCACTTCATGGACTACCAGAGATATCCTAACACTCCTCCTTCCTCAGAACACATCTCCACATTGCATACTGTTGACAATTTCTTCTGATAGACAAGGACTTACAGGGCTCTAAGGATCAGTTCACGTTCCACTGCTAAAGGTGAAGCAGCTGGTCAGCAATGAGATGCTCTGTCTTGCCTGGAGACACTTGTTTAATTCCTGCTGCACATGGGATTTCTGCCAAAGCTGTCAGCACAGCACACTACGCAAAGCAGTTCATTGAGGCCCTGGAGTGTGTTCAAAGAATGGCAACAAAGCTGGTGAGGGGTCTGGAGCACAGACCTTATGGGGAGCAGCTGAAGGAGCTGAGATTGTTCAGTCTGGAGAAGAGGAGGTTCAGGGGAGACCTTATTGATCTCTGTAACTACCTGATGGGAGACTGTAGTGAGCTGGGGGTCAGCCTCTTCTCTCATGTAACCAGTGATAGGACTAGAGGGAATGGCTTCAAGCTGCACCAGAGGAGATTCAGGCTGGATGTTAGGAAATACTACAACTTCAAAAGAGTGGTCAGGCACTGGAATGGGCTGCCCAGGGAGGTGGTGGAGTCACCGACCCTGGAGGTGTTCAAGGAATGTTTGGATGTTGTGTTGAGGGACATGGTTTAGTGAGAACTATTGGTGATGGGTGGATGGTTGGACAGGGTGATCTTGTGGGTCTTTTCCAACCTTGCTGATTCTATGAAGTAGTATCTCTTTCTCTTCTAGGTAAGATGCTTAAAAGTTGGGGAAGATCACACTCTGAATGAGAATAGGTAAATACATTCAGCTGCTACTTTAAAAACAACCCTAAAACAAATGATTTAAAAATAAAGAAAACTAACAACAAAGTCCAATATATGAATACTTACTGACCAGAACTGGTGGCTGCCAATCTAATGAGCCAGAGAGCTTCTAGGAGTTGATTTAAAAGTTCCCTAAAGCACACGTGCTCATTAAACTTGGGTCCTTTTCTCTTTTACCCTTCATAGAAACCTTTCTTATTATTACTGTTAATCTTTATTCTTATTATTACCCTTCAGTTACAGCTTGTGTAAGTGAGATACAACTGAAGCTCAATTATTAGATAGCACAAGGAAGAAAATACACACACATACACACACGCACGCAGATTATATCCAAGTTTTGCATGCTTTCGGCAGAGAATCCGTTCCAGATCTATGAGTCACCATTTTTGACGTGACATTATATGGGGGATTTATAAGGGGGATTTGCATACATGACTAAGTGAATGAACAGATCCTTTACTGTGTGGGAAAAGGAGTAGACGTTACATACGGATTTCAAAGACAGATGCAAAACATTTGGGAAGGCTTCTGATTTACACACGTTTTTTCTTGTGGATCCCCTCCTACAACAACCTGCACAACTGTAATTGAATATCCAGCTTCTTCATCTTAAACTTGTTCTGATATAAACAGGTTCTTCATAACAGGCCATGTTTTCTTTTTCCTGACCGAGCAGAGGCAATCACTGATTAAATATCCATTAACTGCCTTGTTCAGAGCATTCCCATCTCTGCCAAAACATGTAATGCCACAGAAACTAAATCCCTATTTAGGGAATAAGTGACAGAGGTGCAGAGAACATCTTTGTTTATATTTAATAGCAGTCTTGCACTGCACACATAACAGTTTAGTAGTCACTGACTGCTGAAAGGAAAGCAGAGGAAGAGAATTCCTCTGGCTGGGCTGAGTTGATGTTACACTGCATTAGTATAAATTAAACCAGTTACACCCAACTTTACATTTTGTGAACCAAAGACTGGTGTGTTCATTAGAATATGAGGGAGGAGGCAAAATGACACCATCCATCTTTGGGTGCTAGAAAAAAAATGCATTAGGAAGAGCTTTGTATTTCCTTACGTCCTTGGGATGCCAAGGTACGTAGAGTCCAGAAACCTTCATTTTTAGCCTTGCTTTCTAAGGAATGGAGGCTTCTACAGCAAGAGATTCTATGATTCTAAGAGGATCATCAGAGGATTGAGGATAATGGAACTATGGAAGTGCAAGTCTATAAAGCTTATTTTTAATTACCAGGGAGGTAGCTCATTTAGGTACCATTTTACAGAGAATAACTTCTCTGCTCCCAGGCTTTTACAGTCTTAGAGTTGTTTAAGAGCCAGTTCATTAATCAACAGACTAGTAATTAAAACAACCAACATAATAAAGTGAGCTTTAATTGTCTGAAAGTGATGTTATATGTCAAAGCAGACAGAAACAGTATCCTCGTCAGCAATACCTTCTAGCCACAGTATTCCTTGGGAATTGCTGACCCAAGTGCAAATTGGCATTGCTTACAAAGTTCCTCAAAGAAATAATCTGGGTAGACAATGTCTAGTTTTGTTTTTCTTTCCTCAGCAAGGACTTGGTCTGCCTTTCATGCCTCTCTGGATATGGAAAGTTAGCACTCTTCTTTGAGTTCTTTCCAACATTACCTGCTAATTGCTCATGAAATATCTAAGTATGTATTTTCAGTGCACAGTAAATCCTCATCCCAGAAAACGTACATATGTTTCAGTGTCACTAAAATCTGCCAACATTTAAAACAAATTAAGAAGGCTTTGAATATGGAAGATCAGAAAAAAACACTGAGTTTTGCTGAAAGTCCCACTTCCTAACATGACTATGGAATTAAAAGTGATTATCTAATGATTTACTTAATAAATATTGAACATGATCTGTCACCCACACATGATAGAACTTCCTATAAGCAAATGCATTTAAATGTATTTGCTTAAACTTTGAAATACTATGGTGTCCTTGAACACTCTTGACCCAGTTCCAGCCTGCTTTCCACAAAAGTGCCAAAACACGTGAGTGCAGGATGCACAGCTCAAGTTTGCACAGGTATTTTTGCTGAACTCACACTGAAGTGAGAAAGGCTAAAATTACACTGCCTGACGTGGGACTGGCCATGTTGCTGCACTCTGCTCCTTCTGGGTATGCAACCTAGCTGCTTACAAGAAGTGTTCTCAGAAACAAAGGGACTACATGCTCAAACCACGAGCAGAGTAGGGAGACTCTCTGCCCTCAGAGCTTTGTATTGTACTTTCAAACTCATCGTGAAAGGAATAAACAAGTCAGCATTTCCTGGAGTTACCCCAAACCTGAAATAAGCAGTCACCCATGACTCCTGTTTATTCTACGTGGGATAAGAAGTCCACTTTATTCCCAAATGGCTGTAGACTATGGAGAAGAGAACTTGAAGCACGCCTTATTCTGAGGTCCCTGCTATTAACTTTGTGACATTTGCATTTCCTACACGTCAGCGCAAGATGCCAAGTGACTAAGCCTCTCAGCTGTCAGACAGTGCTTTGGAATTTAGCTGAAGGCTCTGGCTGAGCTCTTGCTGTAATACAAAGGCTTTAACTACTGCAAATTTAGTATGAAAAAAAGTTAAGTCTGAAGCAAGAGCTAGAAAAAGGGAGGAAAAGAGTGCCCTTTAAATACTTAAAATATAAGCTTTTTTCTAACGTACTCCATTACTAAATATGAGTCAAGAACCGTCTACCTGCCATAGCCACCTAAATCAACAGGATCGAAAGAAGACTGTACTGCCCATTAAAACAAGATTAAGATCAGCAACTTGCAATAACCAGCAGTGATGAGAGACATATTGATGGCAGGAGGTTAGTTCTGTTTTACATTAAATAGTTAGATCTAGCCTTGACAACACACTCTGGGGCACAACGTGCCAGGATCTAACCCCGCACTGCATTAAGCAGGAGTGGAAGGCAGGGAGTGCCCTACGTGAACATGAAAAGCAAATGAAACCAAAGAGCTGAGCAGATCTGGGCAGCCAGCCTGGGGCAACACACTTGGGTTCCTCCCAAACGTCTCACCTTCCAGATGTACGCGTTGCAGTCACTTGAGCCACTAACCAGGAACTGGTCGTCTGGACTAATACTGGATTTGATGTAAAAGGTAGAATTCTGGTGTCCGCTGAAAACCGCCACTGTGAGAAAAACAATGAAAATAAAAACAGCACTCAACACACAGCTGTGGGAGTTGGTTGCATAAGCAGGGCTGATCTGACAGGCTTTTCCTGCCTGGCCATGTATATTCTAGAGAAAGCGGTTGTACTGCTTCCTCGCTATAGGGCTGGGAGCTCCAGCCGGCAGGCAGCAGGAGGCATCACTCAATAGGAGCCCTTGCATCTCCCTGCATGAAGCAGGTTTACCTAAAAGGCTCTCTTCATAGCATTATTAAGATGTGTTAGGTTTATTAAAGCTTTAGCTCCACTCGTATCACAACCAGGCCAAGACATCACCTGGGCTACCCTTCACCGCTTGTTCCCACTGCCACCAGCCAGCCCCACTGTGTTAACAAGGACAGTCGCACAGAAAGCTTCCACTGAAGCAACCAAGGCTACTCCTTTCCCCTGCTGCCAGCCTCTTTGTCAGCCAAACGTATGCCGTGTCAGCTACACTCGTCAATCATCTATATTTAACGCCCCAGTAACACTTCACCTCAAGCCTCCGAATAGCTCCCGCTCTTCCTATTGCAAGCACCGGAAGAGCCGATGGCCAACGCAGGAGCTGAACGTGCATCTGGAACACTTGGCCACGCTACACCCAGCCTTCTTATCAGGGTGGAAAGGGCAAGTTTCCCGATTTAGCACCACGTGGGGCTGGCACACCCTTGGCCAGCCCTGGAACAAGGCATGCAGAAGCGGGGACACCGTGAATACTGTAGGCTCCATGAGCAGTTAGCAATCAGTTAGACGACTCAGTCTCTTTTCCATCATGATTTTGACAAAGGTGACCCACAGACTGAAGGACACGTGGTTGCCTTTGGCTTTCTTTGAAACCTTGTGAGACCCCACAATGTACTTCGATTTTAACCTGCAGCTCTTTCCGTGCAGTGGTTACAGGCAAATCCTATTACTGAAGGATTTCCTCACGGCCCTCTTCTAACTAACGCTGCTGTCCCGACATTAGATCGGAGCAGCTGCCATCTGGATCCAGCCCAGCGAGGCAGGAGGCCCAGCGTCCCCTCAGCAGCTCGCCCCAGCCACAGGCCCGTGCTGCCCTCTGCAGGAGGGCCAGCTCACTGATGCCCTGCTAGTTGCCCAAAAGTCTTGCGTTTTTCAGGCAGCTTGATAAACTGAGGTTTCTGCCCAGGTGTTTTTTGCTAACTTGTTGACACTAGTCAACAGAAGATGACAGCTAAATGTAGAAGTAGGTGGCAGGGTGGCCTGGACCTCAGAGAGAACCTGTTCTTGTAAGTCATAGGATATCCCAGCTTGGAAGGGACCCATAACAATCATCAAGCCCAACTCTCAGCTCCACACAGTAACATCCAGAAATCAGATCTTATGTCTGAGAGCATTGTCCAAACACCACTTGAACTCCAGCAGCTCGGGGCCATGCCCACTGCCCCGGGCCTGTTCCATGCCCACCCCCCTCTGGCACAGACCCTGTCCCCAACCCCCAGCTGCCCCTCCCCTGGCACAGCTCCATGCCGTTCCCTCGGGCCCTGCCGCTGTCACACAGAGCAGAGCTCAGCGCTGCCCCTCTGCTCTCTGTGAGGAGCTGCAGCCACCATGAGGCCTCCCCTCAGCTCCTCTGCTCTGGGCTGAGCAAACCCAGGGACCTCAGCCGCTCCTCACACGCCTTGCCCTCCAGACCCTTCCCCATCTTTGCTACCCTCCTTTGGAAGAGGGATGGACCAGGGGAGTATTTCCACAGCTCAGCAGTGGCACGCGGGGTTTAAATCAACAACCGTCCTATTAATATATAATACTTGCACTACTTCTCCACTTTGGCAGCATCCCCACCCAACTGACTGCTTTCCTGAAGAGCATACAGAAGAACACATTGTTCATTTGAGTTCAATTAACTGGAAGACTGAGAAAAGGCAACGGAAACTAAATCATATGTCTGTCTGGAATGCATTTAATAAGATTGGCTGCTTTCTGAGAAGCAACCATTGGCCTGTGACAAAGAAGTTTTAGTGCACCAAAGTCTGTGAACCATCTTGTTGATGTAAAGGTCACAGACACAGAGCTGAAGGAATCTAAAAAGCTGGAAACGGACAAAGCATCTCCACAGCTTGCTGGGGACGCTTTCTCCCAGAAACTGCCACAAAAATTAAATTTAACAGACATCTTAAAATATCTGAGTACAATCTAGGAGGTGATCCCTTCACATGGACTCAGAGCTAAAACCCTAAGCGATCAGAGTGAAAGATTCAAAACTGCCTCAAGCAGGCAGTGAAACTTGTCTTTCTATGCTCTGTAATGTCTCATTAGCAATGCCAGTCATCAGTTCATAACACAGTCCTCATCTCTGAGCTGCCTGGCAAAACTGCTCCACCAGGGTTCCAGCAAGTGCTGTGAGCACCTAGGGCTGGGAGCAAGCTATTTCCAGCTCTTACAGTTCTCTTTTCCCTGCTGATCAAGACCAAGTTTGAAGCAGGAGTCCATGCCCATACAGTGCTACTGCAAGCCAGCTGCTTGATTTTAGTAGATGCCTGCTCTTGTAGATGAACTCAGAAACCTTATTCTATGCAATACTATTTTTACAGGTTATTTCCTCAGATATCATTCTTACCTGGAAAGGTCTTTAAACTCGCCATGTTGAACATGTAGATACTGTCATCAGTGCAGTTAGCAAACAGATTAGCACCAGTGGAATCCAACACCAGACTAGAATATCCTAGAGACAAAGAGAGAAGTTATTTCCAATAAATAACTCCACCAAAACATTTTGGAAAACAAGCATTGTCAAAGAAATGCCAAGAGAGGGAAATTTGGAAAGGATCTCTGTCACATAGGAGACTGTCATTGGAAAGATTACTTGTTTGCCAGAACACTTGCTGGAGAACAAAAGTTTTTAGCACAACATTGACACCTTCTCATGAGGATTCAGAGTGCTATTCGGAGAGAATTCTCAGCTTCGAGCAGGCAAGCAACTTATTTGATAGTTTTGAATGGATACCAGGAACATCCAATTGTAGAAGCAGACGTCTACTACATCAAGACGGTTATTAGACAAGTCATGAACAATTACTGTGTTGTACTGTAAGGTGCCAGGTACAAAGTAAGAGCAATGCGAGCAATAACAGTATCGTTTTTATACCAAACAGTTTCAAGTATTGCTCTGCTCTCAAAGACTACGATGAAAAAACCCATCCTTTCTGTTGTCTTTGCAAGATGCAGTGCAAACAGAGTTGAACCATCCAATAACTTACCAAGCTTGCGAGTGCTGGTGCCAGGATAGAAAAAAGACTTGGAAGGCACAGGATCCTGACGGTAAGCAGCATAGTTCTTGCGCAAGTCCCACACTTTGATCACACTGAAATACATGAGTATAGGTGTCTACAACTTGCCAAAAGTCAAACCTTCTTTTGCAATGCAGACAGAGCCTTCTAAAAGCATAGGAAGACAGGTTGCTCATTAATAAGGAATGCCCAGTGATGGCACAACGGAGCAAGAGTAGAGCAGAGATGGGCTGAAAGCACAATTGTTCTGCTGAGCACAGATGAGGAAGCAGCATTGTTCTGTGTAACTAACACAACACAAAACACAAGCCCACAAGCCAACTTTCCTCAACTAGTAAAAGAACATAACAAGGATGCCTTTATATTCCATTTTTTAAAATGAAACCCTTTGAGGTTTCTCTTGCTCTCTAGGAGCAAGCCTCTATCATGAACCATGGGATGGAGACTCAATATCATGTGTCTCAGAAAGGCTCTGACCACAATGAAACCTGCTATATAATCAAGACCTGAAAGACTAATCTCTGTGCTAAACAGCAAGACATTTTCCTGAGCTCCAAGATGCTGCAACAGATCTGGCATCTAAAAGAATGCATCCTTTGTAACTCGACACAACATTTTCTTAAGCACACCCGCCCAAATGTAAGGCCCCAATCTCCCCCTCACATCCCAAAACAGCTCCCTGTCTAACAATAGTCTGCTTACTTGCCATCCAAAAGGTCCGTGAAAATAAACAGAGATGGTAAGAACTGTTCTCATACTGCCCCGTAGCTATGACACTAAAATGAATATTTACCATTTAGGCACAATTTGTTCCAGCACAGGAATCTTGGGTAAGGAAGGAAAGCACTGTTCAGCTTTGGCAATGCAAGCTGGCAGCAAGTTCTGTTAACTATACCTGATACTAGGGCTGCCCCAGAGGTAATGCATTCTATTTATTATGTTGGCCCATGATGTCAGAGGAGGACGTTGGAGTCCAAATGGTGGATGTGAGCACAGTGAGGCAGTAAGAAGTATGTTTCAGCAGTGGCAACAGCAACAGTGGGTCACCTCTACTGGTGCAGATATTTATGGGTGCAGCATAAAGGATCCTGTTCATCACTGGGAAAAATGCATAGCTAATGGTGGTGACTATGTTGGAAAGTAGTGTTTTGTAGCTGAGAATTTGCTCTACCAAATAGTATGACTGTGCTCTACGTACCTGTTATAGTTTTCATGGAAATAAATAGGAGGCATTACTTTTGGAGCAAGCTATGTAGTAATTGTAGCTTTGTGAGCCACCGTGAGCTGAGAAAAAAAAAATCTCCTAATCTTTCTATGTCACAAAGAAAAACAGACAGAAAAGCACAGAAAAGCAGGCATCTTCCTTCCTTACCCATCAACAGCTCCTGCAGAGATAAGAGTATGCTCATCTTGAAGCAGCACCACAGTTACACTCTGCTGGAAATCCTTGAGGAGAGAAAGAAGAACTTTGTTTCCTTTCAAGGTCAGCAGAGTCTTGCTGCTAAGTTGAAGGCCAAGTGAGTACTGAGGACATCACCTCTCAGCCTATCTACACTTCTCTTGGCCACAGGCCAGCCTGAGTTTTGCTCTAGAATTAGCCGGAGCCTCTTGGGCTCCTTCCTGCCAGAGTTTGCTTTGTGTTCTCCAGCAAGCTGCTCACTGCAGGCAGGACAAGGTGGAATACCAGATTTCACTTAGGAGCCAATAACCCTTTAACCCCGCTCAGCAGTGTGGTTAAAGGACCACAGAGAGTGGTCAGCATAAGATTACGCCTCACAGGTCAGAGATAAGGGAGTTCCACCAGAGAGTTTAATAGATGAAATAAGAGGAGACCTTATTCAGGAGAGGCTGTTGTTTATGTGGTTACATTTGGGAGGTGTACTGTGGGGGGAGTAAGAAGGGAAAGAAAGAAAAAAAAAACTGGAGCCATTCCTTTCTCACCCTTCAAAAACAGAAATTGTAGCCACTCCTTTTCTCTCTAGAAAAAAAAGATGTATTTTCACATTTTCACATGGCATTTACACAAAGACAGCTCTGATGGCATGTGAGTTATTAGACAACAATGTCTAAAATTAGCCAGAGCAAGTGACCATGACATGAAAACCTAACTCTGCGAAGACAAATTGGAGTGTTTACAGAATTCAAGCCAAATATTTCTCACTGCAATTACTTAGGAAGGCCACTGTGCATAACACTTGTCCTCAGAGCAGGGGCCTCTGTTCCGCCTGTCTTCCTGGCACCTACCACCAAGGGAGCAAGTCCTCTCAGGTTCTGCCTCTTCTTCCTCAGCTTGGAAGGAGTCTGCCTGTCAACCACGTTGTGTGCCCCGCTGATTTGATTCACCTGCCTGTAAAATCCATCTGAAAGACAAATACATGTAAATTGTCAGCTTCTACGCCTATTTAGTGTTCACGTAACAGGCAGCAGCTTGGAATAAATCCCAAAAAAGCAGCTGAGGCAAGCTTTTAAAATCAGCAATGTATAATGAAAACATCAACTGCTTGTTATGTACAAAAATGATGAGAACACATTCCAGAAAACTGCTGGTGGCAGGGAACTGAGAAGTACGAGGGCATGAGCTGACTGGTGAGGGAGAAGCTCCAGAAAGCAGAAGAGTAGTACAATCACCCTGCACTCAGGTGTTCCCACAATACATTCAGATGCTTCCAGGACTCACAATCCTCCTTTGTCCTTCCTATGCTGGTAGGAAACTTTCCAGCTTTGATTCTCCCCCTCCTCCCCCGAGTGGCTCCGCATGAATCACTCCCACGCAGCCCATCTCAGTGCTGTCCTACACAGTGATGTGTTTTGTACCGCCTTATCTCTTTAACAATACTCAGGGGATTATCAGGGCAACTCAGACATCAAGCTGTCAATCTGAGACAACTGCAAGATGAAAAAACATGTTAGACACAGTCTAACCTATTCTACCTACTCCATCCTCTCACTGTACTCAAGCAGTTCTCAGTTACCTGACAATCTTCTTACCAAGGTATCACCCATGCTGTAATCAAAAGCATTACTCCAATAAGTACATTGGAGCACTATTATTACACGAGCTATGGAGCTTTATTAATACATATTTGAAAGTTCAATTACCTTTCTTGTTGCATCTGGTGTCCCAAACCATGATGTTTCCATCTCTGCCTCCGGTACAGAAAACAGCTGAGAAAGAGAGAGCTATTAATTCCCAAAAGTTGAGGAACTGAATCCAGCACAATGCCACCTATGTGCCCCTAGAACTACAACAATCAGGCCTTTGGTGCTTTCTAACTAGTTTCCTTATGGTCTTTCTTTAGTGCTATTGTAGGAAAAAAAATTGCTTACAAAGACTATTTCAAGATTTACGTTTATAAGTAAGGACTGAGTGACTTCAATGCCATGTCTTAAAATTGCCTAAGATCAGAGACGTGCAGACTGCATCAGATCACTGCAAGGGACCAACACTGGTTAGGTCGCTGCTCAGCCCACCTGTGTTATGTGCAACCAACAGATTCCACAGCCCTTTTTTAGCCCCATAAGGATAGAAGTGGTAGTGGGAAAGAAAAAGGAAAAAAAAAAAAGACAGGAGGGAATGCCAACATTTACCTTTCTCAAACCTAGAAAAAGCAACTGACTTGAGGCTACACTGGTGACCTTTGCATATGCCAAGCAGCTCCCCAGCTCTCACGTCCCACACCTTGGCTGTCTGATCTCCTGAAGCAGTGACCTTCAGAGGAAAGAATAAAAAGCTTTCATCATATTCTGCACGCCATTGCCAAGGCATTAAGAATGAACTTAGATAGGAAAAGGCTTCTTACAATCCTGTGCTCTCCTGGTACCCAGGCGAGGTCAAACACAGCATTTGAGTGAGCCTGCCATTCTGACAAGAGAACAAAAGCCAAAATTAGTTGAGTGCACGTGTTCAGTTCAGCGTGATGGCATTTTGCAGGAGGCTAATGAACATCAGACATCAGAATCTGAAAACAGGTTACTCGTTAGCAGCTTCCCTCAGGCATGGCAAACACACAACCATTCATCTCCCATTGCTTTTGTAAGAGCACACTCACATGGCTGCTTTGTAAACAGGACTCTGCAAAGTACATGAAAAGATGGAAGTAATTCCCAGATTAAGTTTAAACAGCCCGCATAAAGCTTTCCTTGGTTCTACTACATCCCACACTTGTCACCTCAAATGAAGATCATATAATACTTACCCTTAGAGATCAGTTTGGTGGTATTCTGAGCTTCAGTATCATACAGTCTGACAAACCCTTCTTCATTTGCAACTGCCAACACGTGCTCAAAATTTGGGGCTGAAAAGAAATGTGAAATGTAATCGTCTATTACAAAGCTGATCCACAATTGTGCCTCTTCCCTTTGTGGGGGGAATACAGGCACTTTAAGTGGGGTGCACACCAAACGGACAGATGTAAAAAATGAAATAGCATTTACACAGCGATTTCCATTCTCAAAACACAGAAATATTGCCAAGCATTTCTTTCTAGACGCTCCACTCTGCAACTGCTGTAGATGGGAAATAGAGTGGGTCAAGGAGCAACTCCTAGGACAGTGCCCTCTTTCACTGGCATTGGTGACAGCTCCTGTCCTCC
This sequence comes from Gallus gallus, assembly GCF_016699485.2. Taxonomy (NCBI): domain Eukaryota; kingdom Metazoa; phylum Chordata; class Aves; order Galliformes; family Phasianidae; genus Gallus; species Gallus gallus. The sequence continues at coordinate 21,737,469 of NC_052534.1, forward strand.
ATCTTTATGACCTATCCCCCTGGATGTTTTCCATGTGCTTTCCTGCGATGTGAGATGTGGGAGCAGAAAGCTGCCTTGGAGAAAGGCATCTACGGTCTGATTGTTGGGTGGTCCTGAGTGGAGCCAGGGCTTGGACTCGGTGATTCTTATGGGTCCTTTGCAATTTGGGACAGCCTGCAATTCTGTAATAACCTCATGGCACAACCAGGGTACAGCACACCAGCGGTCCGCCCTGAAGGTCTCCAAGACCCAACATGTAGGAGGTGGAGGTGCACATTCCCTGTTACCAGCTCACACTAACGCTGAACCCCGCCAACAGATCTTGAAGCATTCAGCAGAAACGAGCTTACAGCGGGACCCGCGCTCCGCGGTATCCCAAGCATGTGGCCGTACCCGCAGAAAAGCTGCAGCCGAAGGGCGGGACGGGCATTCCAATTTCTCCGTAGGAGAGGTGATCATCTTCCCGACTGCACCTATAGCCATCCAAGAGATGCTGCAGGGGAAGCGGTGAGGACTGACCTGAAACGAGACAAGCGGACCGGGACTGCACCGGACACCGCGATCCGGGAGGCGAAGGGCCAGGGGGCCGCACACCCCGCTCCCAACTGCGGTGCGGGCTCCCTGCACGGCAGCCCCCGGGGCGCAGTACTCGCGGTACTCACGGTGTCCGGCGGCGCGGAGGAGCAGCGCGCGGCACAGCATGGCCAAGAGTCCGCGGACCGGCGTAGCGCATCAAACTCCCGCCACCGACCGACCCGCCAAACGCATCTCTGCTCCCTCATTGGACGACCGGTGCGCGCCGCACCGCCCTCTCTCCGCTCGGATTGGGCGGCGGAGGAGAGGCGGGGCCCCGGCCGGTGCCCACCCTCGGCCTGTGGCAGGGAAGGGAGGCCTGCGCGGCTGTTGGCGCGCGCGGAGGAGCGCGCAGGCGCCGCTGGGCCGGTGTGGCGGGAGGGCGGCTGCGCGTGCGCGGTGGGCGGTCGCGGGGTTCGCGATGGCGGCGGGCGGGAAGTCGTTCCTGGCTGACGCGGGGTACGGCGAGCAGGAGCTGGACGCCAACTCCGCCCTCATGGAGCTGGACAAGGGTGAGGCCCGGGGCTGGGGCAGCGCGAGGCTGGGGTGTCGGGCGGGGTCCGGCGGGTGCCGCTGTAGCAGTCAGCGTTGTGGTGCTCTGCGTAGGCCTGCGGTCCGGCAAGCTCGGCGAGCAGTGCGAGGCCGTCGTGCGCTTCCCTCGGCTCTTCCAGAAGTATCCCTTCCCCATCCTCATCAACTCAGCCTTCCTGAAGCTGGCCGACGTCTTCAGGGTCGGGTGAGTAGCGTGCTGGTGGCTTTAATTCCGCTGGAGGCGGTTCTCCATAGGTGCCTTCAAAGTCGTAACGAATAAATGAATGATCAGCTCTGCAAGTCCCTTCTGTGAGGGAGGTGAATGCGAGAGCCTCACGTTGAGCTTTTCCTGTGCCCCGTGCCTAACTGAACCGTGTCTGCTGTGCAGCTGCTCTCAGTAGTGCACAGACATATTTGTTGCTGCTGTGGGATCTTTGCTGTTGGGTGCAGGAAGGAGTAGAGGCTCACTCGCTCTTGGCAATGGCTATTGGGCTTCTCTGTCTCAGCTTTTGCCACAGTTTTCCAGTAGAATTACATCTGGGAGTGTGTGCAGCACAGACACGTGCCTGTGGCCATTGCCACTGCTGTCAGTGCGTTCATTTCCCCACGAGCGTTGGACCCACATCGATAGTACATTACCCGTGCTGTGAAGCAATAGGGAATCTGTCCTTTGTGCTACAAAATAGTAGTGCGTTCATATTCCATCTTTAACTGTATCAGCCTATTCGAACCATTTCTAAAGCACAGAGCTTCTTGTGATTATCTCTCTGAAGTTTTTCTCAATACGTTTAGCTTAGAAGTGTTTGAATCTGTATTATCAAACAGCTCAGTACAGATGAAGTGTTTAAAGGTGATAAAGTAAAGATAAGTGTGTGTCTTCTGGTAGAAACAACTTCCTGAGGCTGTGTGTGCTGAAAGTTACGCAGCAGAGTGAGAAGCACCTGGAGAAGATCCTCAACGTGGATGAGTTTGTGAAGAGAGTTTTCTCAGTGATTCATAGCAATGATCCTGTGGCTCGGGCTATCACACTTCGGTAAGTAGTACAGAAATGAACCTAACTTCATTCAGAGCTGTAACCCGTTATTGGTGCCCTGATCGGTTCTAACAGACTCAGTAACTGCTCAGAGTGTAGGAGCTGACTTCCACATTCATCATGAAGACAGAAGCAGGGACATCTCACATAGAGCGAGCAGTGGGGATCTGTAAGTGGAAAAACAAGGTTTTTGCATGCTTGTGTTTGTGATGTGAGAATTGTGCAGGTGGCTCCAGGCAGGATGGGATTGGTGATATTCAGGTATTGTGTGCTCCGGAGATAAAAGAAACTGTTGTATGTGTAACCAAGATAGTATCTATACAAAACCTACATGCATTTTGTGATGTGATAGAACAAGACCAAAAGGAAAGTGCTTCCATATATGTCAAAATAACTTTTGTTAACTTGTAAACTAAACTAATTTACGTGAACCTTGTTATACTTCCATTTACTCCATTTGTTGTTGCCTGAGATGCTTACTGCTTGTTTGTCTGTAATCCATGATGCCTGAGGGGGTGCACTTCTGTTATTGATTGCTCCAGCCTTCCTAGGAATCCAGTGGGTGAAAAAAAAAAAAAACATACTTTAAGCTATCTTTAATGTCATTGTCCTGCTGCTTTGGTGTCTATATTTCTAACAGTACCCAACACGATCATCTTGTCTGCATCTTCAACTCCTGTGCAACTGAATTAAGATGTGAACATAGCATTCCTTCTCCTACCCATCCAGAAGTGTTACTGATCTCACTATCGGAAGATGGGAGTCATTAAGAGAGGCTTGTTTTATTGGCTCATACACCCATTTCTTTTTATATTTTTGAAATCATGCTTTGGTGCTTTAGGATCTCAGAAATGAGAGTGCAAGGTATCTGTATGTTTTCTTGTAGTATCACTTCAGTATTCTAATGTAAGTCTGTGCTTGTTGCTGGGTGTTGAGGCCCATCTTGACAGGTAGCTAGAAGTCCCAGGAATTTGCTTGGTTTGCATTAATTACAAATCACTGCCCAAGATGCAGCAGGAGAAAGATATGTTACAGTAGCTCTTGCTTCAGCTCTATTGAAGTTCTCAGTTTTGCCCTTCTCCAGTAGTATCAGTAAGAAAGGACACGCTGGAAGTAAGATCTAAAGCAACACTGTGTAGGGGCACAGCACCTTGCTGGGTAACTCTGTGTGAATACTTACATAGAAGTCTTGCTAACATTACCATCAGTGCAACTTCTTGTATTCATTCTGGTTGACTGTAAACATGTCTGAAAATATCTGTGAGGAAATTGATGGTATAGATACTTACATTTGTTCTTTTTTTTTCCTGTCAGTTAAACAAAAGGTATTGTGCTGTTCCCAGTACTAACTTTGTTTCAGAGCAGCAAGGGATCTTTGAAACAAATGATGAAAGTCTGATGTTTGTTTGCTTCATTATAACGACTCTCTTAGAAGTTTCACTTACTTAGAATGTATTTAATGTTTGACTTCAGACGTGTATCACTGCAATTTGGAGACTTAGTGGGAAGGATAGAAAAGGTGGAAACAACTTTCCAAGTGTTATTTTAATTCTCCTAAACTACCAAATGTCTGACTTTTAAATTGCATGATGTATACTTTGTGTATGCGTGCAGTAATACATTTTAGCATTAAATCTATTGCGTGATATCAGAGCTGGGACCCAAAAGCATCTTAAAAGTACTCAGTGTACCCTGTGCTGTGGTGTGCTCCTGGTTTTATAGCAGTTCTTGCTTTCCACTAATGATACTGCAATATGGTTCAATATTTTCAAGTTCTAGTGATATTCCTGCTGTCAGTGTGTCTTTGTAGTGAACATAAGAGCCCTCATTTATATGAAAATCAAGACTTTAAGCCAATACTTCTGTGCTTCCCTTTGATTACATCTTACACTGCTTCATAGTCATTGTGCCTGCTCAGTTTCCTGATCTGTGTCTGTAGGATGTTGGGCAGCATGGCATCTATTATTCCAGAAAGGAAGAATGCACATCACAGCATTCGTCAGAGTTTGGATTCCCATGATAATGTGGAAGTTGAAGCTGCTATTTTTGCTGCTGCCAACTTTTCTGCGCAGTCAAAGTAAGTTGGATTCTTTTTTTCCTCCTGTTTTCCACATTACAAAGAATAAGAACTCCACTGTCGCTCACAGAACTTTGTATCTTCTTCAGTGGTGTTAGAGCATCCTTCACAGCTCTTGTATGTCATAACAGTACTGTGGGGAAATGTGAATTCAAGTCTAAAAAAAACTTGGAAATGTATTTGAAAGCTTCCATTTTATCATTAGATTATAACCCCTGTGTAGGGGTTCTAAAATAAGTTTTGGCAAGCATTCTTGTGATGGTTTTATTATTAAAATGCAGTGTTTTGTTCTTCTGTTGTTTTTTTTAATCTATTTGCTTTCATTTCACCTGGTGCTTTGTCTTTTTCTCTGCAGGGACTTTGCTGCAGGAATATGTAACAAAATCAGTGAGATGATTCAAGGTATGTACAAATACTGAGTGATGATACCTGAGAGTTCTTGTTTATACATACACACATAAAATATCACCATACCGTTGCCCTTATCCCCAAATAATCCTAGTTTTATAGTTAAATTAGGTAACAAATAATCCAGTACCTCTTCTACATGTACTCTCAAAATCTGAACACTCCTGAACTCTTAAAATACTTGATACTGCTGTGTTTAAGCTGCTAGCCCGTGGACAGTTTACTTGAAGCTAATGCAGGAGTCTGCACAGACTGCATTGATGGCAGAGATAGTGATGCATACTGTGTGTCTTAGTACTACTAAAAGCCAGTACAACAGCCTGGCAATGTCTCTGTTCCCTGTTACAGGTTTAGCTACACCTGTGGACTTGAAATTGAAGTTGATCCCTATTCTGCAGCACATGCATCATGATGCTAGCCTGGCCTCCAGCTCCCGGCAGCTGCTTCAGCAGTTGGTAACGTCATATCCTTCCACCAAGATGGTCATTGTTACTCTGCACACGTTCACTCTGCTTGCTGCTTCTTCTTTGGTTGACATTCCTAAACAGGTAATTCTTCTTCCAGATGAGTTTACAAAGCATGTTTAAAACAAAATAAAACCTTAAACTTTCACCATCAGCTGGCATCTGAGGATAAATTGTGATGGATGTGCTATAAGGTGATCGCTCTTATGTGCCATAGGGGCAGAGTACTCTGCAACTGCTGTCACCTCCACGTAACTCCCTCCAACACAGAGACCTTCTTCACAGTTCATAAACTGTCTTTCTTGAAAATCAGTAGTGAAATTAAGAAAGAAAACAATTTTTTTTCTGAAAACTTTCTTTTTGCCTCTAGAACCCAGGCTTCCCTTCTGTATGTTTTCCCTGCTGTCTGTTTTCTTTGGATAGTGGGTGCTTTTTATGAAAGTAAGCATGGACTTGCAGGCTGTATTTCTGCAACACAGCAGCCTATGCTGCACATATAAATCAGGTAGCCACAGTGTGTGGCTTTCTTGTTATTTTTTTCTGAGACATACAGTGTATATCTGTGCTGCTCTCTGTTGACTGCAGATCATGCAGATACCTGAATTAGTGTCAAATGCCTGAAGTACTTGCTACTAGTGTGATCATGACAATGCAAAGTGTTGACTGAGGTCCTTGGGAGTGTTCTACCAGTATTTATGTGAGACCAGGAATAGCTCTCACAGCTTCTTGGGGCATGTAGGGTGCTGCAGTGAAGTATGCTTGAGCAGACAAGAGAGGAGGATAGCAGAAAGCAGCTGTTGGATTGATTCTGCTTGCCATGGAACTGCAGTACGGTCTTTGCCATGTGGGAAGCAAGCAGACAGGTAATGTCTGACATAGCAGTTTCAGATGAGTATTCTCAAAGTTCCTTCACGAATATTTTTGAATGGGCCTCCTTCTTGTACGATGTCTTCCCCTTAAGTGATGAATTTGTCTTGTTACAGGTCCAGCTTTTGTTGCAGTACTTGAAGAATGACCCCAGAAAGGCTGTGAAGAGGCTTGCAATCCAAGATTTAAAGCTGTTGGCCAACAAGATGCCACATACGTGGAGTAGAGAAAATATTCAGGTTAATACATTTTTAGGCAGAAGTTTGTTGTGAAATGTTGTATTTAGTTGTGGAATTCCTTCCCCTCACAAATTGTTGTCTTGGAAAGAAGAATATGCGTCTCCATGTCCATTAAGAATCATCTACCAAGCAGAGTAGCCAAATGTAAATGAACAATTGAAGTAATGTAACTGAGGAAAGTGTGTGTCATTGGCTTTAGAATGTGGTGCTGTTGATGCTTAGAGCAGTTCATTAGAATACATGCAAGACGTTTTCTAGTTGCTTGCCAGATGAGCAAGGAAGTTCTGGTTTGATTTCAGTTTTGCCTGTTTTGGTCATAGGCCCTTCCTTCTTACAAGTAAGTGCAACTAAACCTTTAATACAGATAATTCATGCAACTTCCTTTCATTTGTATCTTCTCCCTTCTCTTATCTGTAGGCACTGTGTGAATCTGCTCTTCACACTCCATATGACAGTTTGAAGCTGGGAATGCTGTCGGTTCTTTCCACGTTATCGGGGACCATTGCCATTAAACAGTACTTCAGCAGTGCTCCAGGTAAGAAACCTAGATTAGATGACAATTTCTGGGAGGTTAGCCATCTACTCCTGAATAGTTTAATCTAAACATTATTGCATGCTCTGGAAGTGTTTTTGAACTTGAGAGCACCAGTTGAGAGTCAGGCTGTGTTTACTGTATGTGAACTTGACAGGAGGGAGCATGCACCAATGAACAGTCATGGTCTAAGATTCTATTGTAGTTTTTGTGGCTAGTAAGCTCTGTGAAAGTTTTGTTTACCTTTGGATTTTCAACTTCTCTACATAAACTAAGGAAACAGTTTGCCTCTTAAATGTTCAGCCTGTGTTCTGCTTCAGGCACTTTGAAACCACACATTTGTATAGTGTTTCAGTGTGAATAAAGGGAACAGTGAAGCATAGAGGCTTTGTAGTTGAGAAGGAGCAGATATTTTGAAACTATTAAAGGTATCTCATTCTGAAAATAGAGATAATACTGTCTTTTATATCTTCTTGAAAGCCACTATGCCTTAATGAGTATAATGAGCCCAGCAGCGTTGGCTGCAGGGAAGAAGGAAAACAGTATGTTTTCATAGTTACTCTGGCATGTCTTAATATGCTCAATAGCTTTTTTTCAGTCACTGAAATCTGAGGGACAAGTCTAAAGATCTCCAGGTCCCTGAAACATCAGCCTTTAGACCTGAATACTCTTTTCTTGTATACGTCTAAGTTGCATTTAAGAAGGAGGAGAGAGTCTCTGTGTTGGCGTGTGTATAGGAATATATGTTTAAATGGTAGGATAAAAACATGAAGTAAAGTAAACCATTTTAAGAAACCAAGCACTATAAATCAAAATAGATTTTGTACAGGAATGTATTTGAAAGTTTCGTGGTCTAATTAAGCTATGTGCTGTTATGACTGGTTTGCCTTGTCTTCATTTAGGAACAGCGGCTACAACTGCAAGGTCATTTGATTTAGTAAAATTAGCACAGGAGTGCTGTTACCATAATAACCGTGGCATTGCAGCTCATGGTGTGAGAATTCTGACAAATATATCAGCCTCTTGTCAGGAAAAAGGTAAATGAGAGCAAGGACAGTGAAATAAGTTTATTTGCAATCAGGCTTATGCACTTAACGTTCATTAACTGCTCTTGTCCTTGAATTTTTCTGTAAATCTGTCTGATCCTTCATGCTGGTTATGGGGACTGTAATCTCTACAAATGTTTTGTGGGATTTTGTGAATGGTTGGGAAGATTCCCTCTTCTGCTAATTTATAGAAAATTAATGGACGCAGTAGAAGTGCTAAAATAAAGGCTTGTCTTACTTTTGCTATGAACCACTGAATTGTCTGTTAGCCTTTGGTAACTCTGGGCACAAAATCTGCTGCAAAGGAATAGTGGAGCATTTAGAAGCTGGCCAGAATTTTATGCTCACCCTACAAATGTCACAGTTAATGCGACTGCTGAATAATTACCTGAGACACAGAATTGCTTCCAATAAATGTAAGTCAGAATTATTAGGAGAATATTCATCTGTCATCACTGCAAGCATTACCTTGATTAAAGTCAGAAACTGTAAGAGGGAACTGACTGACTCTTTCTTTTTCTTAGATCTTCTACCTTTGGAGCAAGATGCAGTTTTTGGCTTAGAATCTCTTCTTGTTCTCTGTAGTCAAGATGACAGTCCAGGTGCTCAAGCAACTTTAAAGGTGACGGTACTGTTGTTTCATTAGCACAGCTGTAGGTTATAGTTATGGTTTCTATAGCAGAGGAGCTGAAGTGTGCCAGATCTTTCTGGTGGAAATATAACATGCTGGAAAGAAACTTTGTTTCTTTCAAAATCAATGTTTTTCTGTGTTTTGTCAGTAGTTAAGAGTTCAGAGTGATAGCACGTGACTGCAGTGCAATTGCTTTCAACTCTAGTATAACTTCATTTTCATTGGGGGGGGGGGGGGGGGGACGACAGGTGGACTTTTCTGAGGTACAGCTGTAATAAAACAAACTTGAACAAGGGAAGAAGGTGTCTCTAGAGAATGAAGAAATTCTTGGGAAGAGAGAAGTCATTTTTTTCTGAGATGGGGATGCAGTGTGCAAGATAAGAATGCTCCTATGAACTGTTATTTTTATTGTCCCACTTCATGACCTACTACCAGTAATTTTATTTAATTATTTACCTGTAAAGGCACGAGGTGAATTGTTTCTTGGTATCTTTGTGCTTTGAGTTCAGAGATAGAGGCTTATGCTCTAAGGAAATCTCCTTTTTGTGTATTTCTGTAATCGCGCTTGCAGCGAAGCGTCTGTTTTGGTTTTACTTTTAAGCAGACACTGTATTAATTGTACCTGTTGGTGGTTGTGAATTACAGATCACCTTAACTTGTATGGTGAAGTTGGTCAAGTGCCGTCCTCACCTGAGCCAGTCGGTGGTTGAATCTCTGTTGACACAGCTGCACAGTGCTCAGGATGCTGCTAGGATTCTCATGTGCCACTGTTTAGCAGCTATTGCCATGCAGCTGCCTGTGTTAGCTGATGGGATGCTAGGAGATCTGATGGAGCTCTACAAAGTCATTGGACGATCTACCACAGATAAAAAACAGGAACTCTTGGTAAGATCTCCTTCTGGAGAATAAACCTTGATGGACAAAATCATAGAATGGTAGAATGGTTTGGATTAGAAGGGACATTAAAAACCATCCAGTTCCAACCTCCCTACTGTGAGCAGGGGTGCCTTCCACAGACAAGGTTGTTCAAAGCCCCATCCAGCCTGGCCTTGAACACCTCCAGGGATGAGGTATCCACAGCTTCTTGGAGCAGCCTGTGCCAGTGCCTCACCACCCTCAAAGTGAATAATTTCTTCCTTGTAACTAATCTAAATCTACTCCGTTTGAGTTTAAGCCATTATCCCTTCTATTACTACGTGCCCTTGTAAAAAGTCCCTCGCCAGCTTTCTCATAGGCTACCTTTGGCAGTTCTGCAGGTGTGATCTCACAAGATCAGAATAGAGGGAAATGGTCACCTCCCTTGACCTGCTGATCACACTGCTTTTGATACAGCCCTGGACATGGTTGGCACTCTAGGCTGCACTCATATGAGCTGGCAGTATGTTGAGTTTGACTTCAACTAACACCGTGTAGTCCTTTTCCTCAGGGCTGTTCTGAGTCCATTCTCTGCTCAGTCTGTATCTGTGCTTGAAATTGTCCCAACACAAGTGCATGACATAGCATTTGACCTTTTTGAATAAGAATTTCATAGAGGCCTACCTCTTAAGCATGTCCAGGTCTCTCTTGGTGGCACTCTTTCCCTCCAGTGTGTTGACTGCCCCACGCAGCTAGGTGTCATCAGCGTGCTTGTTGAGGGCATACTCAGTCCCAGTGTTCATGTCCCTGACAAAGATGTAACAAAGCGCCTGTCCAATAATGACCCCTGAACACCTCTTGTGACTGGTGCCCATCTGGACATGGAGCCACCAAGTGTTACCATGCAGCTAATTCCTTATCCACCAAGTATTCTATCCGTCAAATCCATATCTCTCCAAAGAAGAGACAAGAATGTCATGTGGGACAGTGTCAAATACATTGAACAAGTCCAGGTAGATGTCAGTTCTTCCTTCATCCACCAGCATTGTAACCCCATCAACGTAAACTACTATGGATAGTTTTTTTCCTTCCAAAATGGTAGCCTAAGGCACTTGTTAGGTCCAGGTTGATGTGCCAGCCTATAGTCTCATTTTCAGGTTGTTTTTTTTTTTAGATAGTTTAGTTCTATCTATGAGGTGTGATTTCTGAGTTGAGTGTTGGCATATGCAGTGTTTTCCTCTAGATTTCCCACCAGATGGCACTGCTTAGACAAACTTAAAAGTATTGGGATAGTAAGATAAGGTTTACAGAAGGACAAGATGGCAGTTAATTATATCAATTTACATGTGGCAGTCTGACAAGTGTTTTAATATACTTTAATAGATAAAAATACTCTTATTACATCTGTTTAGAAATTAGCTTCTTTTTTGAGAAAGAAATTACTGGCTTCCTGCTTATTTATCTGAAGCCTTTGAACTATCCCAGTGAGAAGTGGCAGGAAAGGTTATTTAAATTAAAGTTTCATCTACAAGAAATATTTTGGTTGCCCCAAATATTAAGATACATGTCTGAGAAGAGTTCTTCAGTTAAAATGAATATTAAGTCTTTATGTAGTTCTGAGTCCAAAATCAAGCAGATCATTTCTATTAGGCTGAGATGGTTTGGGTTTTTCTGTTTGTGGTGGTTTGTTCTTGAGATACAACCTTATTCCTAACCTCTCTGCTCTTCCATAGGTTTCTCTTGCCACAGTGATATTTGTTTCCAGTCAGAAAGCTTTGTCTCCAGAAATTAAAACTGTTATTAAACAGCAGCTTGAGAATGCCTCCAATGGATGGACAGCCTACAGGATAGCCAGGCAGGCTTCCAGAATGGTAGGTGAAAATAAATACCTGGAGGAAGATGTTTCAGTGTTGTTGGAAGGATCCTATTTGAACTGGAAAAAGAGTGTAAGGAAGGAAAATAATAGGGCTCAGAGCATAGAAAACATGTGGGTAGCTGCAGGGAATATATCATTTTCCTTCTTAATTCTCTGGAATTAAGAAGGCCACCCTGTCAGGGTGGTTTTCCTAGCCATTCATCTTTCCAGAGTATTTGAGAAGGGAGAAGCTAATGACCTGATCTTTATTTTTTTATCAGCATGCCTAACCTTTATTTTCTGGTTGATCTTTAGGAAGTGCTACAGGCCGTCCTGATGTATGCTTCTCTTCAATGTGAAAAAAGATTGATTTTTCTCTCCCCTTCAATAAAATCCTAGCTGGGGTTAAGAGTGATGCAGAAAGCCTAGTGCAAGGTGTGGGGGTAATTGTAAGCAGATTAGGTATGTGTTGCAGAGGAGAGGACTGAGTATAGCACTGCTTCGGTACCTCAGCCAGGGATCCTGATTTTAGCTCTGGTCTGAATTAATAATAGTTTCAAACCCAGTGTTACTGTGGAGATGAAATATATGTTTTCAGTATTAAAAAATAAATACATTTCTAGACTTTTTTTTTCATCTTGTTAAACTGTCTTGTATAAATAATTACTTCATGCAGGCTCATCTTTCCATAAAATACGGTTTTATGGTTTTATTTCTTATTAGGTTTGTAATGATCAAATGACTAATAGAAGATCCACTGGTTTTATTTTTCGAAGTATGACTAATTCTGGGGAAATTGCTGTTCTAACATAGCAATTATCCACAGCCTTTTTCTCTTGTACCCCCCTTTCAAACCTTCTTATTGTTACAGGGTAACCACGACATGGCCAGAGAACTGTATCAAAGCCTGCTGACTCAGGTGGCTTCGGAGCACTTTTACTTCTGGCTGAACAGTTTGAAGGAGTTCTCCCATGCAGAGCAGTGTCTGACGGGTTTGCAAGAGGACAACTACAGCTCAGCACTTTCTTGCATTGCTGAAGCTTTAAAATCATATCACAAAGGAATAGCATCCTTGACGGTTAGCACAGATCTTCTGCTGTAGTGATCATTCTGTGTACCATGGCAGATCTGTTTAGTTTCTGTTCTTAAACTTCTTGAAAGGTTTTAAGGGTACCAACTTCTCTTATATGAGAGGGCTGCAGGGAGATGCCTGTTATAACCCACTGTATTTTCAGAGAGATCAGCAACTGAAGTTGTTTGCTAGATTTCCTTCTTTTTTTCATGTTTTTCCACTCCTCACTTCCTGCCTTGATCAAATCATGTGATACATTTCATTTGTATTTTTTTACTTAAAGTTACAGTGCTTAATTGTCTTCCTTCTCCCTACTGAGTTCATATTGCATTGTATTTGACAGTGTGATCCTGTGGAATCCTAAGAACAGTAAAGCCACACCAATGCAGTAAGAGGAGGGAGAACAACTCAATGTTGTCAAATCCACAGGAATTTTGAGTTATATTTTTAAGCAAGTATTTTCTGCTTTTCTAAAGTAGAGAAAATATGGCTGTGTGTGGTGGTGTCTCTGAACAACAACAACAAAGGCATAAATGACTGTGGACTTCCATTTCATGCTGTCATCTTAACAAAGGGCATTCCATCTTTATAAAACACTTGTAAATGAAGCAGCTTGCTTCTTTAGCAGTTGCTGTCAATGTCATGTCAGCTCAGATATTAGTATTTACTAAGGCTCAGATATACTGTTTTTTAATAAACTGCCACTTAGATAACATGTAAAGTTATAAATTTTATGCCTTTGTCCTCTGAGAGAAAGCTCCGTAAGTATTTGCCTTTAAGATGTTGGCAAGTAGATGAGGCTTTTCATTCAACACTTCAAGGCTTCTCTAAAATCTAGAAGCCATTGGAGGGGGCATCTAATTAAACATGAATATTTAATACAGGCAGGAAAGTAGTTCAGCAAATTAATTTGTCTTTCCCTAGGGTCTGTTTTTAATTTTGATGTTGAAGAATTACTCTTCATCATCTCTTCTACTGACTTCCTTGAAAATTGTGGCTCACAGGTTTCAGAGAGCTAGAGAAGAGGAAGCTGCTTTATCTTTATTGTTGTTGTTATTTGCTGGCTGTTGCTGACTTGTTGCCTGTCTCTTGACAAATTTCTCCCTGTGCTCGAATCTCAGCTGTGAAAGGAGCTGCTCTCAGCTTACATCTGCATAATTCAATGTTTGAAAGTGGAGTGAAGTGTCCTTTAGGATGCATGGTAGTCTAACTGCAGAATACTTCAGCTGTCCCTTCCCTCTGACTTCTGCTTTTCTGTTGCTTCTGTTTCAGTGTAGTGCATGACTCAGCACTGTTGGTGCTGCAGACCATCAGTGCCTGTGTAGTTGGGCCACCTTGTAACTACACGGCGCTGTGCCTGGTAATCCTGCACATATTCTGCAATGATGACATATCCAGACAGTGTCTGATCTTGTCAGAATATTTCTCAATTCCTTCTTGATACACATGTAAGAAGGAAGGTTGCATTGGGTGTATGCAAAGTGTTTTTTCAGGTGAGTTTCTCTTCTTGAGGGCTGAGTCCAATTTCTTCACAGATGAGAGAAATGTGTGGGACAGGGAGTTGTAAAGTGCATCAACCCCAGTCCCATCTGTCTCACTGTGTGCTTTCCTGCACAGTTAGCAGAGGTTTTGAAATAGGACTCTTTGGCACAGAACTTGCATTTCCTTGGAAACTCCTGCTTGGTTTTTTCACTGTTGCTAATGTAGAGAAGAGACAGAACTTGAACAAAGCATTTGCAGGATTAAGCAGTGCCAACTCAAAATATGTTAAGTGATATCACTTGAAGAACTCAACTGAGCCAAAGAACTTTCACTGTCATTTTCCAAAAAGGAACTGTAACTTAGTTATTGCCCGTGGTTATGTAGGTTGCAGGTAATGTAAATTGCAGTATTAGTGAGCCAACCTTGGATCTCCATTTACAAGAATCAAGTCCAGTTTGCACTACTGAGAATGTCTGGCTTCTTGTAGCGGTTGGTTGGTGTTTCCTTGGTTTCACCCATGATAGGCCAGTTCTCAGGTGACACGGGGCATTTTGCAATAAACTTGTTTGTTTTCCTGACAGCAAAAGAAAGAAAGAAGTTCTTGGTAATGTGTTGGATGCATCCTAGCTTGGATTTTTGGCTTGACTAGCATCAAATCTTGAGCGCTGCAGTTTGCCCTTCCTGGGTGTCTTTAGCTATCACAGATGCTTTTTGAAGTCAGTTAAGCTCTTAGGGAACAGAAATGCATAGAACAATAACCTTAGATTAATAGCAGCACGTCTTTCCTCCTGGAGTTCTGTCAATCATTCTTGGTTGTCACTGCCTTCATCAAATATAAGGTTCAGTGCCTTTGTGGTTCGTGTCCATATCACAGTTGAGAGAAAATCAGGGATGGTTACTACTGCTTTTAGTTCTGGGTGGCTTTAGCTGGTCCTTTATCACTCTGACTCCTCCAGATATTCACTTTTGCATTCCTCTGTTTCTTTGCCTTCCAATTCGCTGTGCCCTCTCATGGTAGGGACTGTCTGGACTGTGTGCATTTATAGGTCTAATAGCTTGTCCTTTGAGGAAAGGGAAACAAGTGCCCAAATAAATAGCTCAAGTCACACTTGTTACAAGCATGATGCACTCAATGGCTTAGTAATTTCCTAAATTTTTCTACCCTTTATATTCAGTATGATTTAAATTGAGCAAATCTATTAGATTTGTTTTTAAGAATCAGCTTTAGCATTGACCTGGGGAGACAGTTTAGTGACACTACAAAGTTATTTTACCATGTTTGCTTTTGACCTCAATTGCTAACATTACAATTACTGTGTTTCAGGCTGCAAGTACACCACTTAATCCTCTGAGCTTTCAGTGTGGATTTGTGAAACTCAGGATTGACCTTCTGCAAGCTTTTTCTCAGCTTATTTGTACCTGCAACAGCTTGAAAACAAGTCCACCACCAGCTATTGCCACAACGATTGCCATGACATCAGGGAATGATCTCCAGAGGTGTGGACGCATCTCTAACCAGGCACGTGTTCTTGTTCCACTCTTGAATAGTTATGTTTCTGGTGTCAGTGTGTATTTTGCTTCTCAGCAGACATATCGTAGTTTTAGATTAGATGTCAGGGTGAAGTTTTCCACACAGAGTGGTGAGGTGCTGGCACAGCTGCCCAGAGAGGCTGCAGATGCCCCATCCCTGGAGGTGTTCAAAGCCAGGTTGGATGGGGCCCTGGGCAGCCTGAGCTGGTGCTTGATCAAGTGATTGACAACCCTGCCTGTGATGGGGTTTGGAACTTGGTGATCCTCTAGGTCCCTTCCCATGCAAGCTCTTCTGTGATATCTGGTGAAGGAAATGAAAAGCTTCAGTAAGTAGTGGGCAGTAATTCTCCATTATAGCTGAACCATGCTATATTTTCGAGCTGTGTGTGCGTGATTTTTTGCACATTAATGCATACAGTTTCCAATAATATGCAAGTAATAACCCACTCAATACACTCTAATTTGCAGCAAGACCTTTCCACCTTGCTTTTAAGCACTGTGGACACTGTGATTATACTAGTTAAAAGGGAAAATACGCTCTTAAGTATTGCTTTGCAACTTTTCCTGGTGACTTGGCAAGGGACAGAATAGCAGCACTGCTTCTAAATGCATGCCACCTGTAAGAAGGAATCAGTGGGTCTTTGAAGGACAGAGCAGTTTCATCTCCCCTCTAGGGGAGAGTGGAGATTGATAAAATCATAGAATGGTCTCAGCTGGAAGGAACCCATTAAGACAATCCAGTTCCAACCCTTCTGGGCAGGGTTGCCACCCACTAGGCTGCCCAGAGCCCCATCCAACCGAGGTTGTTCAAGTTAGTTTTGTTTTTAACCCAAAAATGGTATGCTGTTTTGTTGTTGGTTTGTTTTTTACAGGAAGAATACCTTTAAATCATGGGTAATACTCTGTCAGTCAGGTGCTTTTTATCCATGGGAAGAGGGAAAAGCTTTATAGATCTTCAAGTGTGTTGTATTTCTTCAGTGGTGTAGGTTAGTGTAGCGATTTTCTGGATGTGCACTGTTTTTCTGCTGTTATTTTGACTGGTAACATTGTCTCTGTAGATGAAGTTATCAATGGAGGAGTTCCGAAACCTGGCTGTGCGTTATGGAGATCTGTATCAGTCATCTTTTGATGCGGATTCAGCAACTCTAAGGAATGTAGAACTGTATCCTTCTAAAAGCTCAGAATCTGTCCTCTTACATTCTCATTAGGACAGCACAAAGCTTGACAGTCCTAGTCCTTTCCCTAGTGAAAGCCAGCCCAAAGTCATTTTGAAGCAGTTAACATAAGTCAGGTTGCTCAAAACCTATTTGGAAATGGACGTTGCTGTATTATTGCTCAGAATTACTTCATGAGTAAGTTAGGACTTGAAACTTGCAACAACATAAAATGGGATTTCCATAGTTCTTCTGTTTACCAAAGGAATAATGGTAGGACTATTTCACAAATGTTAGAAAAATAAGGAAAAGTGCTAGTAAATAGTACTGTGTTTCTTGTTTTAGAAACCAAGTTTGAAAGTCTCCTAACTCCTTAATATTAATATCAGACAACAGCAGAGCTGCCTGTTGATTTCACATGCAATTGAAGCTCTGATTTTGGATCCAGAATCTGCAAAGTAAGTTTTAGAGCTAACTTTCTGCTCCTTTGCTTCTAGTTTCTAAACACTTGGGACTTTAAATCTAGGAATTCAAAGAATGTTCAGAGAAGCTTCCCTGTGGCCCCTTACAATTTTGCTCTGGCCCGGCTGGAGGACCTGTTGCTGCTGTGCTGACAGGTTAGGGTCTGTGTTTCAGGTTCTGCTTTTTATACTTACTCTGCTCTTGAGAGCTGTACTGCAGTCATTTTAAATACAGACTTGAATTAAAATAAGAAATGACTTCCAATCTGTTGCCATGTATTTTTTTCCCATTCTGTGTTAACTCTCATACTTGTAAGTGGAAGTAGTAGGTATGTGTTTCCTTCAGAGTCTTGGAAATACATACATTAGATTAGCATAAGATTTTTAAGGTAAATTAATCATTTCTGCTTTTTTGTGTGTGTGATCTTGTATGTATTAGCAAAATCACTTTGAAGCAGCTATGAATCAAATGATTCTTTAGAACTCTGAGGCTGTGATTAAAGGGAAGATAACGTGGCTAAACATCTTTATGAATGTGTGATTCTTGGAAATGAAATGGGGCATCCCAAATGTCTATCCTACTCCTTATGAATAAGTACTATTTTGAAGATGCCTTAATCATACTTTTTCCAATCACGTCCTTTAAAAGTTAGGTTTCTAGGAGGTGGAACTGTATTCAGAGCATTAGATAAGATTCCTATTTATCATTAACTCTGACTGACATTGTCCATTTTTGTTGAGTTGTGAGACTGTTTTTGAAGCACTGTAAGTGCTGCAGGCTGAAATAAAATTCCTGAGGGAATTAAGCACACCCAGTGTGTTAGAGCTGTAGTTGCTTCAACTGGGAAAGGATGGGAACGCAAAGCTGGATAAGCTGGAGTCCATAAAGGGCTTAAATGTGCGGAGCAAGTCTGGCTGGGAAAACAATAAATCAAGCAGTTTACTCTGTTTATTTCTTAATAAATTTCAAGTTGTAACAGGGGACAGTCTTGTTGGGCATGTTTTGGAGTGAGCCTCTCAGACTGGGATGAGGAAAGTATTTTGGGCACAGCAGAATGTTTTATTTTCTAGTTTCCAGGAATACAGTTCAAATGGAGCAGCACATGTTGAGAGTGAATACGAAAGAAGAATGATGTCTGTATTTAATCATGTACTGGAAGAAGTGGAGTCCCTCAACAGGAAGTATGCTCCTGTGTCTTACTTGGCAAGTAATAGCTTTACATATATATTCTGTAGATGAAGGTTCTAAGACCTCAGGAAATCTCAGGTGATTGAGCAACTGAAGAGCACATTTCAGTTATGTAATGTAGGCTGTTAGTGGTACAAGGAACTCAGTTCCTAAGGATATACTCTAATACTTGGAAAAAAAGGTTTTGCTGAAACATCTATAACCTTACTGGCCTGATTAAAAACATGGTTTTTATAATTCTGGTAGTATGAGTGTAGCAGATGCTGATAAATGTTAGGAGAGCTAGAGGTAATACTGAGTCTCTGTCAAATCCCTGACTGCAGTCTCTTTAAAATACTGGAATACTGTTTATTCATGCTGTTGTGGTGCAGGAGTTCCACCTGTAGCACACACAGTGCTGGAGGGTCCAGCGCTAGCCCAGCTTCTGCGACTGAGCTGTTGGCAGTCAGTACTGTGTGGCTGGAGTATAGCGTTTCTCTTATCAATACAGGTCATCAGAAACACAATGTAAAGTGTGCTGAATGCAAACAGGGAGCTGATAAGAGTACTCCTTTACAGTCCTAATCTGGTGTTGTCTTTTTCTGTTAGTGGAAATCATAAAGCCGAAGTGCACATTGGTGGAAACAAGGCAGTTCACTTGTTAGGACTGGTTCCTTCTTGCCTATTTTGTTTCTGAATTCAGCTGTCCTTATAAAATTCCAACTCTCACAGAAAAGTGAGCTGTCTAAAATGTAGCCAAGGTAAACACTGTAAACTTAGTTGCTGTCTGTTCCAGCCCAGCTGGGTGATTTCAGTAGCACTGCCTTCACTGATGTTACAATGCAGTGAGGGAAGGAAGAGCAGGTAAAAGGCTTAAAACTCAAGTTATTGCGCCCTGAGAAGTGGGAGTTGCCAGTTTTTTTTGCCAGGAGTGAATTATTGTTTGAGGGTTTGTGTATCAATTCTGTGTTAGGAGTGTTTTAAGCAGATATTGCTCAGCTAATTCTAACTCTAGGACTGAAATTATCTAGATCTCTATTTTTCTTGGCCTGCTTGTTTGTTCCAGAGCAGATTACCCTCCTGATAAAGGAGAGAACATAAACGTAAGCTGGATGTAGTCACTGCCATTGTAGTGGCTGTGACCATGTCAGTATATTTCTGGACTTCTAGTGGAAGCTACTGTAGTTTCATTAACTTAAGTGCATGTCTTTTCCATATTGTCTGAAATATTCTCATTTGCTTTGGCTCTGTTTCTTACAGCATACAGCTTGTCTGTGCAGTGCTGTCATTGCCTTGCTGAAGGTACCCCTTTCTTTCCAAAGGTACTTCTTTCAAAAGCTGCAGTCTACAAGCATTAAGGTAAGTGTTGCTCAAATGTGGCCTAACACTTCTCTTTTCTTCATGAGTAGTCATACCGAAGGCACAAAGCTTCAGTATTTTTACTGAAGATACTTAACTGCAACACAGACCTGGGCTTGCCTGTTAGGAATGGCTTAAATAATGTCTGTGTCATAACTGAATACATATGTAATTGTTATGAGCCACTAGGCTATGATTTAATCAGGCAAATGGGATTCAGTTCTTTGATTGCATGATCTTAAAATAAAATCTGACTGGTAATTTTTCTTGCTTCTGCATCTGCAGAGCAGATTTTCTGGTCTTAGGAAGACAACTTTTATAAGCCTGAGTTATTTTTCCTTTTTCTTCAAAAACCAACATTTACTATAGAATGAAGTTGTAATATTTATCAGTTAAGTGAGTGAGAATGGCAGTGTGACGCCTCCAAGGGCAAGTTAATTTTGTATTTTTAACTCAGAAGGTCCTTCTTTCTGGGAAAATTGGAAGCCTGGAGATTTACATTATTTAATCATACAGGCTTCTACTTCTGTATTCATCTTCGTATGCTTAGAGCTTACTTGTGGATATTTTATAGAAGACTTCTGTTGAAGATATTCAATAGAAGAAAGAGATGCAGATTCCATGCCTGGTGTTGCTGACAATGCTTATAGATTTTTACAGTAATCTGTTTCTGTTGCAAATTGAATGTTTCCATCTTCTGCTTTTCTCTACTAAATCCTTCCTTGAAGTTATGCTATAAGAAGGTGTGCTGTTTCATCTTGTAATTATCTTTGCTTTTAAGGAGGCGTGAGGTTACATATTTGCCTGTCTTGTGTTACAGCTTGCTCTATCTCCGTCTCCAAGGAACCCCGCAGAACCTATTGCGGTACAGAACAATCAGCAGTTGGCCTTAAAGGTAGAAGGAGTGGTTCAGCATGGGTCTAAACCAGGCCTCTTCCGTAAAATTCAATCGGTCTGTCTAAATGTATCTTCGGTACTGCAGAGCAAATCTGGACAAGACTATAAGGTATGGGTAGACAAGAGCAACGAGGAGTCTTAGGCCTTTTCGGTGTATTTTCCATCCTTTTCAGCCTTTGGTTGAAATTTATGTGTTACTGTCTAATCCTCTTGGCAGTCGACTTCAGATTGCATGTCTGAAGTTCAGGTTATGCTAATGTGATACTTAGTGAAAGGTCTGTTTTGGTGGGATTGGGGGTTCTTGAAGTTTGGGGGGGAGGTCAGTTGCTTCTAAAGCAACAGGGTTATAGGAAGTACTTCTGAATTGCATTATTGCAAAACCAGAACACTAGTAAGGGGAAAGACTTGGTGTTAGCTACCTTGCTTTTGTTGATAGATACAAAAAAAAAAATTGCATTCGTCTATGAAAGAAAAATATGTCAAAACTGATGCAAGCATACATGTGCATTGGTTTAGGAAAATTGAGGACAAAGGTAGTTGGTTTTTTTTTCTCTTTCAAACAGAGAGCAGAAAACTGATTTTTAGCAGGCTATATAAAAAATGGTAACTTTTTTTGTGTTCTCAGATTCCTATTGACAACATGACCAATGAAATGGAGCAGAGGGTAGAGCCACACAACGACTACTTCAGCACTCAGTTTCTGTTAAACTTCGTGATACTTGGCACCCATAATATTACAGTAGAGTCCTCTGTAATAGATTCCAATGGTATTGTTTGGAAAACTGGGCCTAAAACAACTATTTTTGTTAAATCTCTTGAAGATCCATACTCCCAGCAAGTTCGTCTTCAGCAACAGCAAGGACAGCCACCATCACAGCAGCAACAACAAAGAACAGCATACTCAAGGTTTTAATTCCTGGGAGTGACTCTTGTGATCAGTGACTGCTTCATGCTGGCTAAGGGAAGTGATGTTTTCTGCCCCCACTTGGATTGTTATGTAGTTAGTTCTGTGGGTGTGTACATGCATGTTCCCAAACGCGTGCATGCACATACCTGTGACCACAAATAGCTGTAAGGTCCAGAAGGAGATGATTCACCTACTGTACGTGCAGCTGGAGATCTGAACTGTTCGTGGTTGGTGCTTTCTTCATCGAAGTCTCAGGTTATTGTCTTAACCACAGAATCTTTCTTATAACACAGAAAAAGAAAGAAAAAAGCCCCAGATTAAAGGGTCAAACAACTTTTTATCTTGTATAATGACTGTTTATTTCTTGTTCTGTTGTTGACAGATGTGTTGCTGGAAACCTGTGATGTCAGCATCCCAAACCAGCCCAGAAACACTGGGGTGCAGACTTTCCTCATAGGTCACACGATATTCATGGCATGTAGCTGAACGTGTTAGAATTCTAGCAGGAGAAACTTCAGCCAGCTCAGGTCTTTCCCTGGATGAGTCTTTATTTTTCTGTGAGCCAGTAAGATTAACCTTGCTACAATTAAAAAATGCATTCCTTCTCCAAAGAACTTTGTTCACCTGATCTGGTAGGTGTGTACAACCCCAGAGACTTGCATCAATTCTAAAGCCAGGCAAGTAGCACTGAAATCTGTAAATCTGAGCAGTAGGGACGGGAGCTTGGAGGTCAGAGGGAAATGTCTCATGCGGGCTCATTTGCAGGCTAGTTAAATACATAAGCCCTGAACCTATTAGAAAACTTCCACTTAAGAAAGTAGAGTGTTCTAAGTTACGTGGATTTTTCAGTAAGGTTATTTTTTGGCTGTATTTTTTAAACATGGCATGTTTTTATTCCTCATACAGGTTGAGATACACTTGGCAAACAAGAACCAAGATTTTTTTTAATAGAAATTAATGACTCAAAATACTCAGCAAGAAGTGAGGAAGGATGTTAAATCTGCAGCAGCATACAGAAAGCTTTTGCTGAAGCCATCAGGGTAAACGTGATCCTTTTCTATTGACAGACAGGTTATCTTGACTCCTGTTTCTGGTGCCCATGCCTGAAAATGCACAATGAAAGGTCTATAAAGTATTTTTGTGATATGAGCCCAAGTTAAATCTGGTTCGTGCTTCTCAGCAAACAAAATAGTAACTCGATCGCTGTGTGTTTATTGCACACTAATAATGACAGATGATTCAGATGTCTCAGTCACTGGAAAAGTAAGAAAATATTCAGTGGCCAGACAATGATCTTGAGCCTGCTGCAAAGAATTCAAATAACTGCAAAGCTTTACGCAGACAGATGCCAGTTGCACCATTATGTAATCTTAATGGTGAAGAAATGCTTTGATCTAGCTAGCGTAAATCTTTAGTTGGGAAAGGATGGAGCCAATGATCAAATTCAGACAAATGTGGTGTCATTCATAAAACATACCGTTCCACGTTAAGCCAGTAGTAATCAGTGTTAGGATCTAGAATTGAAGCTGGTTTCCCTGTGGGTGATGTGAGAAAATCTGGCTACAAGTGGAGGAAAAACTCAAAACTGGAAAAAGCACATTCTTGTAAATGTGTGCTCAGACCTATCGGGTGTCATTTCTGGGTGCCTGGCCAGTTTCTTGCTTGAGGCAGCATGAATCCTTAAAAAGAGGTAGGGATAAGAAAGGAATTTGCTTCAAATTCTGCCTTTGGAGCTCATAGTGTAATCTACTAGAATCACTTGCGTGTTTTTCATAAATGATTCTCTGAAGTTGGCATTTTGGACTTCCCTTTCCATTCTCTTGAGTATGCACTCATTTTGCCTAAGGACTGAAATGCCTTAATTTAGCTGAAGTTTTTGTACTTATTAGTGGATATGTATATATTTGACTTCAAATCATGTGGAGCTACAGGAGTTTGATTGGTCTAGAAGCAAGTTAATGGTCCTTTAAACTTTAAGTGAGTTTCTTTACAAATGTCACAATTCTAATTTATATACATAAGGAATTAGGGTTTTAATTAAACACATTGCATTTCTGAAATCCATTTTGAATGGTGTTAATACTATAACCCTCACAAAAGTACAGCGGCTCTAGAGCTGAATACTTCAGTCAGGAATGTTAAGGAAGAATTTCACAGAGGGAAGACTTGGGGATTTTAACAATGTATATAAATACTTGAAGGGAGTGGGCAAAAAAAGCCAACAACTGGACATGAGCTGGCAGCGTGGGCTGGCAACCCAGAAAGCCAAACGTATCCTGGGCTGCATCAAAAGCACTAAGTTGTTTTATTTAGTACCAACATATATCAAGCTGTGCACCTTTAAAACTGGGATACTGTCTATTTAAAAGCTGAAGTGTTATTCTGAGCTTGTATGGCTGTTAATTATCACTGTAATGTTCTCACTACACTACCTAGGAATACATGTACAGGTACAGATATCAAGTCTACACTAGTTTGGGGAGTAGCTTCTAGAGTAGGTACATATTATAGAGTAGTTACATAGGTACATTGAGAACTATTGGTGATGGGTGGATGGCTGGACTGGGTGACCCTGTGGGTCTTTTCCAACCTTGGTGATTCTGTGATTCTATATGAAATGCAAGCAAGAGAATGTGAATAGTAATCTTGTCTGGTGAAATTCCAGTTGTTGTTCAAGCTGGATTAGTATAGCACCTGGAATGACTAGAGGAAAATAACTGTCTTTTGATGTTGTCCTCCAAATGCATCGTCTTATGAGTTGGAAAAATTCTCAAGAATAAACTGAAGCCTGTTTTTTTTTTTTAATTAACTCTGCCTACTAGGCAAATGTCTCTCAAACTGCCAAAATTTGTTTCAGCAGTGGTCTTAAAATTCAGTAGCTTCTTAAAGGCGTGTGATTCTACCTTATACACACTGAAATGAAAGCATGAGCAGGCGTGTGTACACATGAGATTGCATCTGTGTGTGTACATGGAGAGAGATTCTTTGATATGGAAACATTTTGCCTTTGGAATAGCTATATTTTTTTTTTTTGTGGTGGTCTTGTTGGCCTGCAGTGCTGTTGTTGTCACCTCAGTCAGTATATTTATACATGTGCCCTTTTAATTCTTAGCAGTATCTTCTCAAGACACTGTTCGTTTTATGGTAGTGCAGATGTAGTCTGGTATCTGCCTTGTCCAAACCCAGAAGCTGGTAGGAGAAGTAAGGGAGCATGGAAGGAGTGAATTTAGACACCCTGTTAGCTCAGAGCAGTTCTGAGGTGAGAGTAGGGCTTGCAAACTGATTCTTCTCTCTGCTTGACTGTAGTTCAGCATCCAGCACTAGTAGAGCTGCTCTCCATCCACACAGATGCCTCCAAGTGCATAAGCTTGGATACTAAAACAGAGGAGACTTATCCAGAGCCTTGCTCATTAATCTCCAAGGCAGAGAGAACAGTAGAGACCAAAGTGGTTGTGGAAAGTGTTAGTTACTTTTCCTATTAGATATATTATATAGTGTTCATTACCTTCTGCCTATGTGAGTTTTAAAATTAGGTTCTGGTTTTTTGTTACAGGGAAATAAATCTTAGCAGCAACCTTAGACAGCTTATGGTTTTTTGCCCTCCTAGGGGCACCTCCCTGATAAAACAGCAGATGCTCAAACTCACTGTTGAAATTACAGATTTCAGTATTTCAGTGAGCTGTTTCCAGTGAGCCATCCCTATTGCTGTGCTGCATACTTCCAGAAAATTGCTCTTTCTGCTGCCTGTCAGCATAGTGCTCAGAAATAGGGCATACCTTATCTGCTTTTGGGAGGAAGACTTGATCTTCCTCTTGCTTGCCCACCTCTAAGCAATGCTGTCCAAATTAAGGATACATTGTTAATGGAGTTTCCAGTTAACATCCATCTCCTGACTAATGATGGTAGATAAGAAAGGAGTTCACAGAACTTCAGTAGCGAGTCTTTCTCAGTTCTCAGGGTAGGAAGAGCCCATGGTGATGGTTTAAGCTCTTGAGTCTACTAGATGCTTCTGTAGTAAGAAGCTCTTTTTCCTTTTGTCAACACTGAACCTGTTGATCCAGTACAGCAATTTAAGAGGTGCTGCATCATTTTCATTGTATAGAAATGAAACTGAGGAAATAGCCACTTCACCCTGAGGCCTTTGTTTTTTTTTTTAATGGATAGGAAGAGTTACATTCACATTCCCTTAGATCTGAGATTGAAGTGTTTTAAAAGGTACTATAATAAAAGATATTATGTGGAGTGTTTTTCTTAATGGGTATTAGTGGTGGCTGCTAACTCTAAAGAAGGTAAGATGAAGGGTGGTTTAAAATTCATTTCTCAGCAGTTTAGTAAGTATGTTGCTGGCTGCCAGTCCGTCTTATAGGTCTGTTCCCTGCTCCCTAGAAATACTAAATTCAGATATATGGTTAATTTGAAATTAGTAGATGTCCATTCTTAATGCACTGCTTTTAACTACAGGGCAAAACCAATAAGTAGTTGTAAATATAAACAAAACGATGTATGAAAGTTTAGACTGGGTTAGCAATCTTCAGGATACACTTTCACACTTAAGGCAGGCTAGCTGTGTGTTGTTGCTGCTGAAATGGTCTTTCTGCTGCTTATTCCTGCCTTTGTTCTTTACATCATAAGATTATCTGGTTATGGCTTTCACTTTGCTAGGGTATTTTTCCAACTGAATCAGCAGGTCTGTCTTGGCTGACTGCAGCAAATGGATTACAGCCAGTACAAGGGGAGTGCTACGGAAGAAGTGTATCCCACAAGTCACACTCAACTGTTGAACTGACTGTGCATGTATAGTATATTTCTGTATTTAACACAAGTCCAGAGGGAACGATCTGTTTAGCGGCATCTGAACTGTGGCATTTCTGCATGACCAGTCTGAGAGCAAAGTTCACTGGGCTGCAGTCGCTACCAGCCGGCTGTCTGGCCTTCCCTTCTGCTGGGAGTCGCCTCCCAAAGAGGAGGGGAACAGAAGGGAAGAAATGCCCTTTGTTGGGCAATGGATGAGTCCAAGGCTACACTGAGATGTCAGAGTACTGAGGATGTCCTTTGCCAGCAGAGCGTAAGGCCAACAGTTGTATGCACTGGCAACTGTCTGGCTCATAGTTTGACAAACTCCTAAAGTATGCAGATGTTAAAGGTACTGGTTACACATAATCTTTTAGCTTTTGTTGTTACTGCTCCATGAATACTTTGAAGTTTTGGCTAGGAGCCATGCTTTTAAGGACAAGTGACAAATCCCCTGGAACTAGTTTCATGGGTATGTATTTGTAGAAATTGGTCTCTGCTATTGGCAGTGCTCAAACTATGCCATCGTCTTGCTGAGTAAAGTGAAAAAGCAGCATGGATTGTGATGGGTAGGAAATTCTGTGAGTTCTAATAACTCACAAAAAATGCTGTCTGACTTCTTCACTAGGCCTCTTTCCATCGTTTTGTGAGGGAGGAGCAAAAGCCAGTGTAATTGATAATACTAATTGTTGTACTTCATTCAGTGAAGCTGCCACCCTGCTGCATGTTTTCCAAGAGCTGTGTGAATTAATCCTGCCTACGGTGTGCAGACTGATACCGTAAGTTTATTTCCTTTGTTTCTAGCGTATATTGCCAATAACGAACAATGTGCGTTTCACCCTTCCACAGGAAAAGGTTTACCTGAGGGTATGAGAGGTGTGAAGCCTTTCCTTGGTTAGTCTGTTGTGAGGGTTTGTGTGTTAGTGTGGACAGTGTTTGGGTACCAGTTTCTGAGAGGCGCAGTTCCCAGTGCACCTGAGCAGTAGTGCGGCCCACGCAATGCATTGCCTGGAGGTCTGTATGTCTGTAAACACGTGCACCCCAGGTTAAAACCAGAAAGGTACTCTTTGATTTTTTTTTTTTCTGGAGGGTGAGAAGATACAGGGAGGATAAGAGTAACTTAAATGCTAGTAGGTATAGTTGCCTTTCTGATATTTCTGCCAGACCAGAAACCAAACTACTGTGTGTTGGTTTTCCCACTTAAAAGGAGCTAGAGACTTCAGCTTACTCCTAATGTTTTGTACTTCAGAATTATTTTTAATTATTCTTCTAATGAAAACTTCTGAAAAAAGCCAACGTTAGGCCTAGTACTCGTATCCTGGTCTATTTTTCAGTGTTTTCAATGTACTAGATGGCAGATGAGAATGCTGACTATTCATTGGGTGCATTTATGCATATATGTAAACACTGCCTCGCCAGAAGGCAGCTTACCAAGAGGGATATGGTAATTTAAAATCTGTTTCCGATGAAGCCCATTCTGTAGTGTAAACATGGTGAGCACTGGCTGTGACAAGACAGATGGGAGAGCCCTCTGCGGTGTCTGCCTCATCACCTGAGCTGCTCCTTTCTGCTTCTCTTGGGCTTCGTGTTTTCTGAGCCATCCCCTTATCGTCATGGCTAATAACAGCATTTAAGGGCTAATAAACAGTTGGCCACTGTTTATCTGTGACGTGAGGTACCTTTCCTGGTTCTCAGCTATGCCCCGCCACTTATTTTCTGCTGGCAGAGATGAGAGCTCTTTGATGGGAGAAACTGCTGGGAGCCCGAGGCCGCTTCATGCTGTAAATCCGAGGCTGCTTCCAAGGGCTGGGAGGCAGCCCAAGGAGGAGCTGGCACTGACAGCCTCAAATACTCTGCGATGCAATCAGAATAAATTAAAAAAAATAAAAAATCCATTTTTAGTCTCTTGAGCTTTTAATTTGAGCTGCTTCTCCGCAGTCGTGATGGCTGTAAATAATGATTTGCATAATATCATTCTGCATTTTTATTTTTAGTACTTGGCTCCAGGAAGTGTGGCTCCAAAAAAGAAACAGCCACCAAGGACCAAAAGTACAATATAATCTGTCCTTCCAACAATACTGTTAATCCAGTTAGCTCACATTTGGCCTTCAGATTCCTAATCTTGTTGGGCTGGGCGTATTTGGCCATTTGAGGGGGAAAGGAACAGTGGAATGCAAACAAATATAGCAAATAAATAGAAGTTTTCCAAGATGTCTTCCAATCAAACCTGTATAAAAGGGAGTTTGTGTGGGAGGTGGGTATGAGTGAAAGTTGCTAATTGACAGAAGTTGATCAGCAGCAAGTTAGCAATTTAAAAATGTATCGCTATGATTATCACCTATTTCTCCATTGCCCTCCACCTTTTGCCCAAATAAAAAACTGGGTGCCCTCTGATCCTGCTCATGGAAATGATTACAGTTAATAAAAATTCCAGTTTGCTGAGTGTACATCATTGAAATATTGGTATCCCTGGGAACAAAACTAACTCACTTTGTCCTTTGCCTTCAAGGGAATACTTTGGCCAGTTTTTCTAAGGAATCTGTAGAACCAGGGTTACTCATTGCAGTTTAGCTGGTTGTGCACTGATTCATTTGTGTGGCCTGTGAGTACTAATTGTGTTGCTGATAATGAAAAACTGATGTCTGGAAGTCATACAGGGACAAAGGTGAAAAGGACCTCATCCAACGTGAGCAGCAATCCACAGATATGCTGTCTGTTACATAACTTGTTCACCAGACATTTAGTAACTCAAGATAGAGTCACAGGAAACTACCAGCAATCGAACTTATGAACAGAATATAGCCAAAAGTTTCTTTGAATGTAGGGCAAATACTGTTAGCACTGTAGGATGGTCGGCACAGGGCACAAACTCTTTTGCTGTAGTTCTGTACTGGACTTCTGTTAAAACAAGGTACATAATTCATGTTCAGCAGTGGTAGACAGGACTATGACTCATTTGTGCCACTCTAAAATATTAAAACTTCCAGGCTGCTTCAATTACAAACCTGGCAGGGCATAGAGCCTGATGCAATGAAATCTTTACTTGTTATCCTGCAAATGTCAAAGAATCCAATCATTGCAAAGAATGCAACTTGTGATTAACGGTGTTGTTATTTAAACTCTTTCTGTACTGTTTTGAGTACCTAGGAGTAGAAGGAGGTACAACTGAGTATTTCTACTGTTAAAATACGTTGGAGGCGCATGAAAGCTTTCCAACTTTTCTTCAGAAACTTAAGTCTCTGAAGTATTTGTATGTGTACAGGGAGCTGTTACTCTGAAGTGGGGTGATGTGAAAGATAAGAGACCAGACAAACTTACGTTACCGTAATAGCAAAGATTAAAGATGAATTTCAAATGAGAATTCGAGAAGGATCTCAAGGTAATTGAGTGGCTGGGGGGATAAGATGTTAGCAGCGCGTTGAAGTAAATACAGCCAAATATCATGATAAATAATGAAACTTAGTGATTGAAAACTAATTAAAGTGTACTTGACAATCAAGTCCAATGTGACGAGAATTAGAACTAGAGATAAAAAACAGAACCGTTGATAATGTTCCCTGCTTTAGCTCTTAGGAACAAAGGTGCTCAATAAATGCAAAATAAACATCAGGCCTACCACAGGTTAGATGCAATGTGGCTTGCAAAGAGCATGAGTTGAGTTAAGGAGGCACACTGGAGAGGATCCAGAACGACCTGGAAGGAACATGGAGAAGTTTGAATTTTTAAGCACTTCTGAATTGCTAGAACTAGAGTCTTGTTCATAGGCGTTCTTTAATCTAGCTGGTAGAAAGTTTACATGCTCTTGCTTTTTTGTTCCTCTAATGATCAATATCATCATATCACAAAGTCTAATATTGATTTTTTTTGTGTTTGCGTGCAGCTTTCTTGAACTCTGTATGCAGACAACATATGTATGTAAGGGTAGACTTGGCCCAGAACCAAATGCATGCAAGCGTCTGTATATGGGAAACTGTAGACTAGCCTGAAAAATCTGAGTATTCAGCTCATGTTTCCCTGCATAGTGAAGTCACTGGCTAATTGGTATCAGATTATGTAAAAGTCTTCTTTGGCTTATAATACTGAGGCTCACATGAACAGTTTTTTGATGGACAATTCATACTGTTTATCTTGCATGATGAAAACACACAAATGGTTACTTGTTTGTATACGTTGTGATGGCCTTTGTTAGAAACCCTGCAGGATTTTTATAACCGTTCAAGTGAGATTAAATGTGGAACAGATCAGCTGCTACAGCCTTGGTAAGATCCCAGCAACGTAGCTCACAGGATGAAGAGTGTGGTGAACGAGGACAGAGAGACCTAGAAAGAAGCTGTTATTAAATATAAATGATATTGGAAAGCAGTATTAATATTGGAGAAATGCAGGCTTTTAACTGAAACAGCAAGAATACAGGTTTTTCTATGACAAACCACTTTCCTATCAGAACAGATTATTAATCCATTGTATTTTTAAAACGGATGATAAATGAAATAGACATAAAGACAGTGACTGGAGGTAGGATGAGATCTTAGCAGCTGCAGATCTCTGGGCTACAGGATTGTAAGACTCAGATTGCAAGTCAGTGTTCTCATCTTTCCTCTCTGAGCCTTTTCCCCATACATGGGGACACACACACCTGCTTGCTTGCAGTCCTAGCTGCTGCCTCTGCCCTTCCTGTCTGACCCTTCTGTGCTTCATCCTTAGTGGAGAAGTGATCAGTACCTAAAGTATGTAGCAATTCTGAACCTACCTCCTCTTGGTGCGAGAAATGACCATGCTAAGTGTGCGCTACAGGGAGTGGAATGCGTAGAGTAGTTGCATGCTCCAAATTGCTGGCCTCTACCTGGGAATGAGACAGGAATAGCCTATGTGGAACCACAAGGTGTCAAACCTCAGCTTCTGCTTCTCTCTGCTTTTGGGAGTGGCAGCTATCTGTGGCTGCTGATTACTAGCAAGCTGTAACAAATTCAATGCAATTTGTTGGACTGCTGAATTTTATTTTTGTGTGTATCTTTTGTAGCTTGGCTTTAATAAGGGTGTAACTCCAGTGTTCAATGAGTACTAACAATGGAAAAGTGGTTTCAGGAGGCAGAAATCCCCTGAGGACATAAGTACAGTGAAATGACACTGAATAGTGGGTTAACGACTGAAGTCTGTGTTCTGTATTGTGCTGTTCCTCCAGCAAGTTACTGGTTTGATCCTTATGGTTTGCCAATCAAGACACCATTTCATGACAGGATATTCTTTTACTTTTTTTTGTTTGTTTGTTTTCTTGCTCTGACTGGAGCTTTCTGCTTCTCTATAACTTTTTGACCTAAAAGGTTTTAATTAATGTCTTCTCTTTAGATAGAAGCATTTCTAAATGGCAGCAATCTTAAAGACAAGCAATTAAATCTTGACCTCAGTTAAGTACAAAATTCTTGCACCTCGGTATGATAAGCAGTTACAGTTCCACGATACTGGATTAGCTCTGATGTATTGTTTTACTACTCAGCTCAGGATTAACATGAGGCACATCTTGTTTGATAATTTTTCAGAGCCTCAGCACATCAGACTGTGTCCTGTTCCCCTCCCCCACAAAACCTAGATATCGTGGCTTTCATTGTTGTGTTCAGTCTTGACAATTGTTAACAAAAGCAAAAAGAAAGGCTCAAGTTCTACCAATAACCAGTCTTCTCGTTCATCAGTCTCACAATTGCATTTAACTACATACATATTTCATTTCCCCTTGAAGCTGGGGATGCTGAAGATACGATGTCCTTCTCAGATGTGCTTTCAGACTGGGTCATGGTCTTTGACCTCCCTCTCTGGGCTGTTTTGGGTCCAGCGTCCATTTGAATTCATGAGGCTTTAGAGCACTGGAGGTGAAAGCCGGGTTTGAGACTGTCAGGCAGTAGGTATGAAACTGTCAGGTTGGGTTGGACAGGTGGGATCAAAAAAGGTGTATGTGTCAAAAGCAGATCAGTGAAATAAGGACTATTGAGTATTGAGGACAGAGTCTTCATATATGGGAAGAAGGGGATAGCTGTTTAACAAATGTTAGAAATGTTTATTTTTTTCTCCTTGCATCCCTTTTGTGTAGGGAAGGGCCTCTCATTTGAAGTTTACTTTTTCTTACGTTGATTTGTTTTTAAATTTTCTCATAAAGATGTCATAAGTGAATAGATCTAACTATAAGTAGCATTACAGTTATCTTGGTCATCTTGAACTCTTTGCTTCCCTTTGCCTTTTTGTTATGAGCATTTGGCTGATCAAATCAGGCTCTGTAATCCCTCGTGGTCTGGATGGAATCACCCATGCCATTAGGATTGCTTTTCTTAGCCACAGTTAACAATGGTATAATGGATTTCATAACGTTTTATTAAGTTGAAATGCATCAATAGCATGGATGAGAAACAATTGTGGTATTTTAGGAAGAACAATTTCCAGTATTTAGTGCCCATGCCAACCTGCAGACATCTGGGGCAGCACTTTACTCTATGGCATGAAAATTTGCCCATTTCGGACATGTATGCTTTGTGGCACAGGCTTTAGGAAACCAGGCTTGGGTGTCTGTATTAAGAAGTATGTAAAAGCATTACTTTCATCAGTCTAGATTAAAATTCCTCTTCATCTGAAGATTACCGTGTCTTAAATCTTTGCTGCTTGTTAGTCTAAATCAGGATAAAGTGGCCTGGCTTGGCTTTACAGTGGGTAGAATGAGTGTGATCTTGTTGACATCAGTCATATGATGTGACAGTTGTAACTCAGCCTCCTCCTTTTGTCTTCCTCTGATTCACACTCGGTCTGTCCCTGGCTTAGGTTGATAAACTTAACGTGAAATGACAGGTGTAAGGATTTTCTGGAATTTGGCCTCCTCGTTCATTTTGAATCCAAATGAAAAAGGCTACCTTCAATGCCTGACTAATAGTGTTATCTAACTTAATTAATGATTACTAATTAACCGATGCCAACAGTAGCTTTAAGTGAACTTTTCCCAAGGAAATGATTAATAGTTGTTAGCAGACAACAGTATTCTACTAAAGGCATCAGAGAGGCAGCGATGCTGTTTTTCAGCTGTGGAACAATCGGGCAGTGAGACTGCAGAGGGTGTGGGGGAATGCAGCTCAGATGCAAATCGTGGTGCAACTTCTCCTTTTGGATTTCCCGGTATTGGGCTATTTCTTCCGTCAGCTTCAGCTTGTGCAAAAAACTGTGTAACCAGCATGCAGCATGGACATCTATACTACCACTGTAACTCAGTAACTGAATCAAGCACAGTCTTGAGGAAGCTAAGCAAAAGAGTTGCGCAGCTGTGTATGTCATCATAAAGCTAGGGGTTTGTATGTTGTGCTGAATGGTACTGAACAGTGGGAGGGAAGATGAATTATTTTCTGTAATTGTCCTCAGTCCTGATCAAATGTCACTGATGGTATTTATGCTCCAACCCCTGCTTCCTAGAAATGCTCAGTGGACCTTTGATCGGACCTGATTAGTTTGTCCCCAGTGCTTCAGTCATCTGAACTGGAATGGATCTTTGCTCTTTGCACAGAGCTATTTGAAATTTCTGGAATTCATGTGGACAAATATACTCCTCTGCAAAGGTGGCTGACATTGTTACACTGGTCTCTACTTTCTTTTTCAACTAGAAAACCAATGCTTTTCTGAGTGATCAGTGTTAAATTTAATACTGATATATACTGATATACTTGATATATAACCCAACAAACATAAGGAATTATAAGGTGGTTGGAATCCTCTTTTAATTTTACACGCTATTTATTAGGAAATTAAGCGTGAGAATCATCTTTCTTAATAACACTAACAGGGATTTATTTAGTTTTCTTCTGTCTGTAGTTTGTTCTACAAACACTGACTGGATGTTGATAAGAGTTTACCAAAAATCAAGTCAGTCTGGTAATCATTGACTTGAACTGAACTTGAATAGGTCTGAAGAAAACAGAAGCTTTGTCTGGTGACTGACCTCACAGCATGTGATCTTTGCAATCAGGACCGTGCACTGCAGTACGCAAATTGCCAGTATTGATGGCAAAAAATTTTAGAGATTAATTCATTGCAGTCAGCTCCCCATTTGTCACTATGCATTCTTAAAATGGCTAATGGTAAAACAGTACAATAATAGCTAGAACGTGTTTGGGGAGTTCCATCTGCCTAAGGACAGGTTGGCTTCGTCTTCACATTTGTACTATGACTGCATAAGCAAACATGATGGGATTAGAAAAGTCTTGCAAAACATAAATTTATATATAATCAGCATATCGTAGTTGCCTGAAGTAATATGATTCTGTAGATATGATTGAACTATGGATAATAGGTTTCATAACCAAACTAGCACAGAGGTTAAAGATTCAGTAAGTACTGGGAGTGTAACCTAAGAGCTCCTTTCTTTCAGACAAGCAAAAACAAACAAAAACCCTCAGCTGAAAATTACCTTGGTGACAGTAATGTCAATAGATGAAAAATGCCCATGTAACTGGAATATGAACCTTGTTTTGTTGTGTTCTACTTAAGCCACTCAATGATTGACAAACAGTACAGCAGGAACACACTGTCTGCAGTAACCAACTGCAGTGTTGCTCGTTGACCATCTGGTTGCATTGTGGTCTATCCATTATCCATCTTTAATAAGTAACTCTGTTGAAGTTTTTAGTTTAGTTTTAATGAGAAATTAAACACCTCAAAACATCTGAATAATTCAGCTCATAGTTGCTGGCATTGATATGGGAAAATCTAGCATTGTACGAGATGGCACTGGAATAGCAACAGCAACTTTTCTTCCTGCTGGGGTATTTGTATGCTTATTGCAATGCTGAGAGTCTCATCTCACAAAGCAGAGACTCCAAACATGGTCTCTCTGGGGTTAAAACTGAGTTCTTGCTTATCTTGGACCCTTATGAAAACTGTATATATTTTATGTAAAAAAAAATAAGATGGAAAAATCCAAGTGGCGTTGCTTTAAGGTCTAATCTCTGTTAAGTGGAAAATTATGAAATGTGCATGTAGCTGGTAGAAGAAGAAATAGAGGGATGGCTACATCTGTTTCACGCTCTGCTCTTAACTGTCAAATTGTTCAGATGTGATATATTCTGTTTTTTCACCTCTTTCACAAATGGTGAAGGACATCAGCAAGACAAATGTGCTGTTCTCATCCAGAATTTCTCATGCCAGACTTCTCGACAGTGTGTGGGTTTAATCCTGCTGTGCTGTAGAAACAGTGCATACATTCAGATATCATTCTACCCAAGCCCTTTTGGGAGACCAGAGTAGCCTTCACTGAAACATCATGTGGCTTGGGACCCCTCTGTAGCTTAGTCTTGTTGGATGCTTTGTAATGAAAGCAACACAGGTGTTGATTGTCACATCCTTTCTGTGCTGCAAAGGAAATAAATGTGTCCAAAACCAATTAATAAAAAGCAGAAAACACCTTACCAAATCATAAGTGAGTACTTCTAAAATTGAAAATGTAACCTCCATCTCAGAAGTTTACAAACTGATATTTTCTATGTGTCTTTAACCAACAAATCTGTTTTGATACTGTCTTGGCATTGGTGAAACTATGGGAAAAGACACAGTGAACAAGAACTAGTTCTCAAGAAGGACAAAAGCACGTTCCTATAGAGAGCGCCCAACTGTGGTGTGATCAACAGGAAGAATGTCATTTGCTGTCTTGGATCTGTGTTACTCAGTTCAATGGAGCAGTGGTGATCTAACGGCTTGAGCAGCAGTGCAGGGTAGGGAGAGTGCCACAGCCATGCTCTTGGAACCTCTTACTGTGTGAAGAGGATCCTCTGTGTTGCAGGAGTCAGTAGACAGAGCAATGGGATGGTAGCCAGAGACAGCGCTACATGTGAGAAGTCTATTTTCACACAAGCACACTTGATAATTTCTACTTGTACTCATTTAGCGTGGCTGTGTCTTCCATGTCAGATGGCCTCCTTGGCTATGGCTCTGCTTGTTCTCCTCAGAAGCTGTGGTTAGAATTTTAATTTTTGCTTTATGTTGGACAGAATTTTAAGCATTACACTTGGACTGAACGGGAAGAGATATTTCCTCACTGGATCCAGAAGTTATTCTGTCTGTGCCTAACTATATAAATTTCCCTGATGGAAAACTACAGATGTAATACCTGGTTATAAACTGTTTCCTTTGTTTAATTTAAGCTCACAAAAATATTAGATAAACATATTAGCTCGGAGATGTATGCAATGACTAATTTTGCACAGTATTTAATGACTCCTGATTTTTTGTTAAGAAAAAATAATGGGTTTAGGCTCAGGCAGCATGATGCTGTTACATAAGGATTATTTTTATTTACTCCAAAATAGATACCTCCTGGTATGTAGTCTCTCACATCCTAGCAGTAGTCTTTGGGTTTCTTTGGTCTATTCAGCTGTGTTTTCGTATTGTTTGCTTGTTTAAAAGCAAACCCACTTGTGAGGGATGTAACAGGTTCCCAAGTCAACTGCACGGCTTAGTCCATGATAGAGGCTCCTTATAACACCCCTAGGTGTCCGTAGACAAACTAGGAAGGTGACCATTCAGTCAGGGAAGCCTGACCTTGCAAATACGCTGATAACATTTTACTTCCTGGGGAAAACATAGTTGCTATGTTCTTATTGGAGGTGCTTTTAAACTTTCCAAATCCAGTACTTAGTTCATCTGAGACACTTTCTGGAGTTATGCTGCCTTGCGTATTTACCCAATTTTGTCTTAGGCATCTTCTAGCAGTCTGTGCTCTTCACACGCTCCCATCTCTGTAGTTCCTCAATATCAGTTTTGCATGCTTTTGTCTTTTCTCTCATGCCATTTTCCAATAAAATTCAATACTTTTGTTTTCTCAAGCAGTAATGAGCGGAAGGAAGCAGTAGTTGTCTGCAGCTCTGCAGGATTTCTGAGATTTCTCGAGTTATTTTCTTGTCTTTGTTCTCTCTATGACAGGCCTTCATGATGTTTTTTAGAGGCAATTTTGGTTTTAGTGTCATCAGCACACAAGTGCGTACTCCTAACGCTTTTTTCTCAGGCCATATGGCAGCTGTGACTCAGTTCTCTACAAGAAAAGAAAACAAGAACTGATTGAATCTGGTCAGGACAAAGGAGCAGCTTTTCAATTCCCAGCCCTTACTGGGAAACTTACTGTTCCTGGGTTCCAGAAACAAATCTTTAAGTTGACTTGGTGTTTACAGCCTTGAGCCTGGATTTCATTATGGCAATCCCTGTCTCTGTGACATGTGGAATATGTGAATGCCTGCTCTGTGTTCTCTCCTTGCAGCTATGCCTGCAGGCGGCTCCAAAGAGTTGCCAAAGTTGGAATGCGAATGCCTGCCCTTGAACAGTAGCATCTGAGGTTCACAGTGGTATCTTCTTGAAGTGTACGCAGAAACAAAAAACATTCTCTTCTGCAAAAGTCTCTTGAGGGGTTAATGAGTGAGAACTGCCTTGCATCTTGTAGCCAGATACCGTGATCAAATCCAGCCTGCTGAACTCAGAATCTTCCATGCTGTGCAGTTTGCCTGCAGTCATTTGTGTGCTGCTCTTCAAAGTAACTGGCTGCAGCAGATGCTTGTTTATTGCTGTACAACACTCCCATGGACATCATGGCATGTTTTTCCTTCTTATAGGCAGAAACAAG
Source organism: Gallus gallus (assembly GCF_016699485.2). Taxonomy (NCBI): domain Eukaryota; kingdom Metazoa; phylum Chordata; class Aves; order Galliformes; family Phasianidae; genus Gallus; species Gallus gallus. The sequence goes on from NC_052534.1 coordinate 21,775,030, forward strand.
CTCAACCTTTCCCTTGCTTCTGTCCATAGTGTTTTTGGAGGTGGATAGAATACCATTCTGGTATTTCATTATCTGCTCTGGTTACCCTTGACATCAGTTAATCACCCAATGTTATCAGTGCTGGTATCTGTATCTTTCTAACTTAATAAGCACATTAAAATGTGTTTTTGTAATGATCAGTAGTGACACCCTTGTTGGTGTTGTATGTCAGGCTGAACAGATATAGTTACATTCCATCAAAAAAACTCTAGAGAAATGGTCAAAAAGGCCACTAATCAAGAATTCCTTGTATTAATCTTTACTTTTTTGTCTTTATAATAACTAGATGACAAACTGTACGTAAAGAAAACTCATAATCTCTTAGGGATGATGAGGAATTTGCCTCAAGGAATGGAATTCAAAAGATAAAAAAACCAACAAAAACCCACACTCACACCTCACCAATAAACCACTTGTGAAACTGCTGCGCTTCAGCATTTACACTTATTGACCTTCACTGCTGCTGAACTTTTTCCTTTGTTTTATGGGCAGAGATGGCACATACATGCACGCAGGTGTCGCTTTGTTCTGGAAAGGATTTCTCAGACTGTACAACAGGCAGCATCCTTCCTGGGCTCTGCAAGGGGCATTTCCTGCGGAACGCTTCTGAGCACTCGGGCTGTCTGTATGAGGGAGGAAATGAGGAGTAGGGGTGGGCCTTTGCTCATTCAGCAAAACACTAAACCACAGCTTCCTAAGCTTTAGGGCAGCCGCTCTGACAAATAGTGCTTTGTATGCCTGCTTCCTCATCTGCTGTTCCTTACTACTGTACAAATCCCCTCCTTCACTTGACTTGCTCAAATTGTGCAAAATCCCTCATTTTGAAGCATCTTATATTTCAGAATATTATTCCAAAAAGCAGGAGTTATAATTAATTTCTATGCTGGAATAATACAGACAAGGCTTCATCCTGCTGTTGGGATGTAAAAATCAAAATATAATTGTAACTATTACCCAATAGTTTTCTTTTCTCTTCCAGAGTTTGGACCAGAATTTTGCTGAGGGTAAGCACAGATATATGCCCTGGATTGTTTGTGTGTGGTGGAAAAGACAAAGCCCAAGTCCTGTTGAAACTGATAACGCTACAGAACAGCTGAAGCTGACTCCATAGTGATCACCAAATGCGCTGTCAGACGTAACCTAGTAATAAAAATAACACAGAAACACCCAGAGATGGAGCCGCTTATGCAAGACTTGTCCTTTTTGTCAAGAAGGTCAGCAGTTTTGTTGTGTTTTGCTCAAATGGAACATGATGGCATTATTTGGTTGGCTGTGTTTTAAAATTCCAAAATGAAATTTATCTGCAATACCATCTTGGTTTTCTCCCTGGAGTGGAGGTTTGGATTTGATTTTGTCCAGGGTACAGTCATTGCTGAAGACTCATTGTTTGGGAATGAACGGCCTAGCAGCGCACGTGGCAGGGTTTGTCTGTGAAAGCGATACGATTTCGGTTTAAATATTACTCTTTGAAAGCTTTATTTTTTAGAACAAAAGGCCTTCTAGCATAGCTGCTTCTTGAAATGTGTTTTTTTCCAGCCTCAGAACTGAAGCCAAGTTAAAATCACTTGCAGGAGCCATTCGGTTTAAGCATTAGAGTATTTGAGCAAAGCCGAGGAAACTGGGCCTGGGCAGCCCAGAGGGGTGACTGGTGGAAGAGGGGTGGATTTCCCGTCAGGTTCACAGCAAAGGGATGGGGGCTGCAGCGAGGGCTGCTGCAGTGACGCAGGCGGCTGCACTCCCTCACCCTGCGGGCTGGGCCGGAGGGGCCGCGAGGTCTCCATCTCACTGACTGTGGGCCTGGCCTGGTGGGCAACAGGGGCTCAGGCCTGGCACCCCAGAGCTTGTGTCTGTGATGGACCTCTGTGGGACGGGTCGAGGGAAGAGCCGGGGAAGCCGCTCTATACGAAGCAAGCTCGAGGTAGCTTTGGCCGCAAAGACAGCAGAAAGAACCACACTGTGCCCGTCCCGGCCAGGGCTGATGGCAGTGAGCTGCGTGAAACCGGAGGGACCGATGACCAGCTGCTACACCATCCCCTCTTTACCTCTCGGTAATTAAATCCGCTGCCAAGAGCAATCAAACCGCTTTGGCAGGGTTTGGGTCGGGACGTGCGGGGCTGGGACGTGCTCATCGCCTGTCCCGGCTGGAAGAGGAGCCCCGGGGCCGAGCACTCAGCTCCTGAGGGGCGAGAGCGGCACGGTGAGCGTCCCCGCGCGCGCGCGCGCGTGTGTGTGTGTGTCTGTGTGTGTGTGTGTGTGTGTGTCTGTGCGCGGGGCCGGGGGGCGGCGCTCCCGCAGCGCCAGCCCCGCTCTCGAGCAGCGGCGGGGCGGTCACGGCGGACACGCAGCGGCGGGGGCGGGGAGCGCGGCCCCAGCAGCCGGCATGCAGCCCCGGCGCCTCGCGCTGCTCGCGGCGGGCACGGAGCAGCAGCAGGGGGAGGAGGAGGCGGTGGCGCTGAGGTACGGACGCCCGCCCCCAACAGGTGCAGGGTCCTCCCACGAGCCGGCCCGGAGGGACCGGGGCTCGGCACCGCGCGGGGAGGGGAAGAGCCGGGCAGGGGTACCAGGCCCGGCGCGGGAGAACCGAGGTGAACCCGCGCTCTGCGCCTGCCCGCCCGGCCCGCCGCTCCCGCCTCCCCGCCCGCCGGCCCCCGCGCTCACGCCGCCCGCCCCTCTCTCTCCCTCTGTCTCCCCGCAGGGAGCCGTAGGGCGAGCGGTGTTCCTCGGCCGGGCCAGCCGCCTCAGGGTCCATGAGCCGCCGCCAGCCGCCGCCCGGGACTGCCGCCGCCGCCGGGCCCAACTCCCCCAGCCCCGCCGCCGCTTCCGCCGCCGCTCCGCCGCCTCTCCGGAGGTGAGTCCCGAGCACGGCCCGCTCCCGTCAGCGCCGCCCGCGGGGCCCGGCTCCTGTCAGCCGCGCCGGAGCTGAAGGAGGCCGGCGGCGGCCGCGCCGGCGGCCGTGACCTCTGTGCGGGGGGGGGGAAGATGGAGGCCGCGTGGGTCCGCCTGTGCCCCCCGCCGGGCTGTGGGCTGGGAGCCCCGCGAGGAGGGGGGGGGAGCCGGGAGCGGGGCCGTGTGAGGTGCCGGGCAGCGCCCGCGCCTTTTTGCAGCCGCCCGAGGTGAGTGGCCGGGCGGGCGGGCTCGGCTCTCCTCCCCCGGTCTCCCCGCCCTGCCCACAGCACCGCCCGTCTGTCCTCTCCTCTCCCGCAGGACGGTCCCGCTGTGAAGAGGATGGCTGTGACCTTAGAACAGGCCCAGCGGGTGGGCTACACCTTCTTGAAAGCTCTCCTCAGGTTCGCTTTTATGGTCGCCAATAACCTGGTCGCTATTCCGTCCTACGTCCTGTATTTAATTGTCCTGCAGCCTCTCCGAGTGTTGGATAGCGAGAGCTTCTGGTACATCGAAGGAGTGCTGTTTAAATGGCTGTTAGCTATGGTGGCTTCCTGGGGCTGGTGGGCCGGATACACAGGTAAGCACCTCCTGTTAATTACGGACATACAGTTGTGAAGCTGTAAAGGGGCATTAAGAGACAGACGTTTTAGTATGGGGATGGGTAAGGGAATATCTAAATGCAGTGGGTGTGGGGGTGTTTCTCTTCCAGAGGTCTCTCTGGGTTGAGATGCTGAATGTACTGACGCATTTTCTTAATCATCAGTACAGATTTATTGTGTGTTAAGCAATAGAGTTTCTCACTCAGTTCTTTGTCTTGGTATGATCAGAAATATGCTTTTTTTGCATTACATGTCTTGATCACTTTGGTTTAGCATTATATAAAAAAGGTACACCTCTTTCAAAGAGTTCTGATTCGTCCTGTGCACATAGCTGACAGAGCCAAACAAGTACGACCAAACTTTCCTTCTTAAGTGCATGCATCTCTAAATCTTCTCTGCTTAAAACTGTCAGGACACAAACTAAGAAGTTTGGCATGGAGCTCATCTGCAAAGTGTAGGTCTTCTGGTCCTTGAACAGTAACTGTCTTCTCTGCTACGAGAGAATGGAGGGAAACAGGGAGCCTTTTGCACAGAGCGACGCGCAGTGCTTCTTGACTGTATGGCTCTTCATTTACTGTTAGCAAAGCTAATTACAGAACCTGTAGGGATTTTTTTTCCCCTCTGCATGCTTGCTTTATGGTGATGATCAAACTTATTTTCACTTGTTAGTATTCATAGGCTCATCAAGGTGAAGGACTGAACTGAAATACTAAGGAAGGCTCTAGTCTTGTCCTTGAGTGCACTGATATTCATCCTGGCTACTGCACTTCCTGCAAGAAAACAGACGTCAAATCTTTGTGTGTACTGAGACTTTGGAAGGGACTGAGTCTGTTGAGTGTAAATCATGAACAGCCCTCCTAAAATTCTTTCCCTCTCTTCTGCCCAGGCTACACCCACAGGTCTTGTCCATGTAAACAAGGAAAAAAAGGAATGGCGACACACAGCTCTGGAGTCTGGTCAGACTCCCGATTAGTCAGAATGTCAGTGTTGTCCCAGACGGAGCCCTTTTTGTTAGGCTACAAGAGCTGAAGCTTCTGTGACACTGTGCCTTTTGGTACCCTGTCACGTGCCCTTCTGAGATGCACAAGGTTTCTGTGGATTCTCTAGGTGAGCTTCCAGTTCTTCTTAAGGAGATGGTGGCAGCAGCAAGCTAGGCTCTGGTCTGCTGGGCTAGAACTGTCGCAACGTTGCACTGCTTCAAAACTGCCTTGCCTCGTACAGCTCGAGCTTTTCCAGATGTGCTGTTTTAAATATCTTTTTATATGTTTATATTTGCTCATTAAAAGAAGTCCACATAGTATTTGCAGTGGCAGGTATGCTTTTGAAAGTCTGCTTATGCCTTTAAGCAAAAAGTCTTTCCAGAAGGACGGGCTCACTTTCAAGGTGTCGTGTGCATTATTAATTGGAAATGGGAAAGTTTATGGGCATAACGGTAACGTTAAAGTCATACAGCATACATCCTGGGATACGCTGCATACGTTGAGTGTGCTAGTTAAAATTCAAGTCGTCGTCCCATGGCGATGTGGTTGTCAGTCCTGAAGGCAGTTTCTTTGGGATAGCTCTACTGCTGACTGCAGAACTGTGTGGTTTCTTTTGCCTACTGCTTGGAAAGCGGTCTTAGCATGGTCTGCATATCCTCGAGTCCTCCTGAAGCAGCTGTTGAATGGTGTTGCTGATGTAGCTTGACAATTTGCAAACATCCTTTGTTGTTTTACAGTCTTGAAATGTCTTAGTATGTTTGTGCGACCTGTCATTCACAAACAGCTACGCAGAAGTGTTTCTGGGATGGTCTATGGGTAAGGTGGCTCTTCGCTTTTCCCTATAAAGTATGACTTTAGATCTGGAGAGAATTTTAAGCAAACGTTATTTTGAAGTCTCAGTTTGAACATGTTTTCTTATTTGATATGAAGACATCGGGGTGGTTGTTTTTTTTTGTTTTTCCTGAATGCTACGAAATAAAAAGAATAGCTTGTCTCCTATTCCTTCCTTTCTTTACCCCTATCAGTGCTCAGCACCATGAGCAGAACAGGCCTGGAGACAATCCCTTTTTTGCCTCACTATAAGAAAAAGTGAATTTATGTGTCTGTTTCCAGACTGATAGATTTATAAAGGGCTATGGCTGTGGTGCTCTCTTCTTGTAGAGTATGGCATTCTTGTCGTTAATTCAGAACTAAAACACTGCTTTATTAGAGCTGGTATCTAAGCCGTACAGTGGTACATCTGAAAGAGGCCCTGCTCTGGAATTTTTCTATTTTCAATTCCAAAGTTAAACTGAAGATAGGCCTTCATTAGGTTCCATCTTTGTGAAAGTAAATATAAGATAGTAGGTATATGTGGATTCAGTAAGAAGATGAATGATTTTTTCATTTTTTGGGGTAGCAGAGTGGTTAGTGACTTGAATTATTATTATTATTATATTTCCTCTTGATTTGGGTTAACCAGCTAAGTAAGTTTGCCCATCTCTTACTTGACGGCAATGATCTGCTTCATTTGTTTTGAAGGTGCTTTTCTATTTTTATTTTCTGTTAATTTTTTCCACTTCCAGTCTTCAGTCATCTGTTGGGTAAGAAGTGACATTATAACCAGGAACTTAAACTCGGCCTGCAAACTAGATTTAGGGCAGGTTGGTTTGCTTTTTTTTTTTCATAGCCTCTGTAAGACTGTGTGTAATGTGTGGGAGAGGGCTCAACACCAAATGAAGACAATGTGGTGAGTGTTAGTTTTTTCCTTCTGGGCTTTGCCGTTGTTGCATAACTTGTTGGTATACTTTATTGAGTAAAGCTGGAACAGCTGAGGAAAACTCATGAACTAGGTCTGCCCTTCTCCCACCTCCGCATAACCCTGTGTGTTAGGATCCCAGAGGGTTTGTTAAAGAAACTGCGTGATCTGGGTCTGTATCAGCAGCTCTGACCTGTTCTTTTTGATTAACGTAGATATTCCTGGTTGCACGTGAACCTGATGTTACGTAAAGAGAGACTGTAGAACCGGACAAGCAAAACAGAGAAAGGAATGGGAACAGAGGTTGTAAAGATCCCTCTACTTTCCCTCATCTTTTCATGTCATTTGTCTTCTGAAAAGAAAAATGGGTATCTTTCCATGAAGAATGTTCAGATATCTAGCGGTGTTATTTTACCACTTTGCAGAACGGTGTTCTTCCAACTCTTACAAACATTTTCTAAGGCTTTTTGTATAAATGTACATCCCTTTTTGTAGGAGCTGTTCAGTTAGGACACTCGGAATCTGTCTATTAGTGTGGTTTGAAAGGCACCTTTGAATAACACTTATCAAAATTTTCCTGCATTTGTTGGAAGACAGTCTAAAAAAAGCAAACTCAAGAGTGCTTGATCCTTTGTGGCAAGTACCTTTTTTCTGTGCTATAATTTGTCATTTAACATACAAGTAGAACAAAAGCTGCTAAATAGTGCCATAGATGAGATGGGAGGGAGATGGAGCGTATCTGTGGAGGTGAATTTCCAATGATTTCCTGCTCACTTACAAAACTACTTTTAAAGCAGCCATCTTCTATATTTGAACTTCTTCAGGTCAGTGACTATTACTAACTAAAGTTTAATAACCCTACATCTAATCGTATCTCTAAAAATAGTTAGGGCTGCTAGAAGAGAATCTTGCTTGGCTTAAAAATGCTTAGACATGCTGTTTTGTTCTCTTTTCCTGCTGTCTAACTGCAGTAGCTACCATTAGCTTGAGATCTTCCCATTTTAATATTGCAATTATAAGTCTCTGCATAGTCATCAGTCCAGATAATTGGAATACTGATCCTGTGCTTTGCTCTAAGGTTGTAGGGACCTTAAAGACCTTGCAGTTCCAATCACTATACTGTGGACACGGACGCTTCACTAGATCAGGTTGGCCCATCTAATGTGGCCTTGAACACCTCCTGGAGCTGGTGATGGTGAGTGTCCTTCAGCTGCAGCTGCTGTCAGCCCTCCTCTGCCTTTCGGGAGGAGAAGCGTCTGCTGTGGTCACTGGGGTTGTGTGCATCTCAGGAGGGGATTCTCTTGTGAGTTGTGAGAACTCAGTGCCACCTTCTGTATCAGCCTCTGCCAGCTCGTGCAGTCTCTCAATCAAGTTGGGCAGGTTGGCGAAAGGAAGAGTAATATACCTCTGCTGCTGTGCTGAAAGCATCTTAGTGGTGCGAGGGTGCTTGCTGGTATTGCAGGTAAAGATCTGAACTAGTCAAATGGTACTGCCTGTACTGTTCTGTACCAGTCAGTAGGGACATTTAAATAGTCTCTGTGAGAATATTGCAGTTTTGTCAGGGGAGGAGAGTTTTTGTTTCCTCATTCCTTGATGTTCTGACAGGAAGAGTAAAATTGAGATTTGGGTTTCTAGTTGTCTTTCCTCGTTTCCGCTCAAGTGATTTAAAATTTATTGGCTGACATTTATGTAAGATTAAGTAGTGACCAGTATATCATTTTTTCAGCAGTCATCCATTTTTTTTTCTGATTCATAATGTTCTTAGTTTCTCTTTCATCAGTCATCAGACTCAACTCCTTTAATCTTTAAAGAATGAGAATATTTTGGTCTTCTAGAACAGCGACGGGCTCAGATGGAGTTGTGATCACACCTCCCTGGCACAGGCGACGTGTGCTGTCCGCACTGCCTCTCATGGCTGGTCAGCCCCTCTCCAGCAGGAAGTGCAATGCGAGTTGGGAAACTGCAGATGAGATAAAGTACATTTTTTGCACCAAATAAGGCAGGGGGTGTTATTTCAGGAGATGTATCTACATGCTTTTCCCTGCCATTGTTTCCTGCCCCGCTTTGTTGCTGCAGTATGATTTTTAATTGGCAGTGTTTGGGGTTTGGGAATGGTCACTTCTGTAAGGACTACGAAAGCTAATGGGAGAAGCATACCTATTTCTGAGGACAAGCGGCGTGTAAAATGTGTAAAATGAAGAAAGAAGATTGTTCTTGTCTGAGTGTGTGAATGTACCTGATGTGACTTGATAGGTTTGGGTAGTGACATACCAGGCGGAGGCTGTATTCCTCTGCATTGAGTTTCTTGTTGATTCCTGACTTAAGCACGGCTTTCTCTAATAGACATGTATGTAACTTCTGCGTAGGTCAGGCTGAGATCGAGCTGGGATCTTTGAATTTGTTTTATACGAGGAAGTTTGTGTGCAGCTTGTGAGCTGCCTTGATAAGAGGTCAGAGTTGAATGAGTTAGGGACGTTGGAACTGCTTCTGCCATGGCCTCAGAGCAAAGGCTCATTGTGTCGTTGCATAAGATGCGGTGGGGAGTACAGTGAACTCACTGTCAGCTTTGTGCAAGTGAGCTCTGTGTTTGTAAAGGGCTCTTACAGTGACCCTGGACCTATTTTAATCATATGTAAAATCACCAGGAAATTCCCCTCTCGTTTTTGGTACAGGCTTCACCATAGTTCTTCCTTTCGTGTAGTGTCAGCAGCATGTCATAAGCAGCAAAGCTTATCTCTCTTTTTCCTGTTGTATCACTTAACTATGAAGGGTCATTCCAAAAGATTAGCTGTAGAAGTGCTCTCTAAGTTTTATTTTTAGAAAGCTCCTGCCTTCTGGCACAGCACTTAGAGTAAAAGCGCACACTGTTATTTTTTCACCTGTGATATTTCTGTTGTTTGTTGCCATTTGCTTCTTTTTCAGTGTGGGTAAGTGTCTGCTCCTGTGTTTCACCTGATCTGGATAAAACAAGATGTTGCAAGCGTAACAAGTCTGTTATGTCTGCCTAAGGTTAGTGAGCATGACGTTACTGAGGAGTACTTGTACAGGAAGGTGTGAAGGGAAAACTATTTACTCTTAGCTCCAGGAATGCCCGTGGAATGCTTCTCAACCGGCATTCTATTCCTGCTTATGGCCAGGTTTTCTATTTTTAGGATATGTCTTCATCCCTTCTGCTTCTTCTAGGCATGACATTGTTTTTAATGTATCTATGCATGCTCGTCATCTCACTCCCCCTAGCACTGCTGGTTAAGTGCCTGGAAGGGTATGACTAAATACCTGAGAGATGTCTCTGTGCCTTTTGTTGTTCTTTTTCTTTATGGTGGGTAGGCTGTTAGGAGCCATATGAAGTAACTGTGGGAATGGTTATTCCAGCTCCAATCTGGAGGTAGAACAGAATCTTAGGGAGTTAAACCCTTTGTGCACCAATTCTCTGTGTTTGAAGGAGGAAATTTTTTCCCCACTTAAACAGTATGATTGGGTCCGTGCTAGAACATATCAGAAATGACGCCTTGACATCAGGGATGCAATTGCTTATTCTCATATAAATTTAATTTGACTGTTTTAAAGCACAAGAATCTCAGAACTTCTCAATAAAACTAGAGACAGCACTGAATGTTTAATGTGAACGAAGGATACTTTTCTCAGACAACTTGTTCTGATAAATTACTTTTCTAGAATTCCACTCAAACAGATGAAATCTGTCACCTTCCCTTTCTCTGTTGGGTGTGTGCAAGGGGCAGGGAAGTCTTGACATGGGTTAGTTTGGCAAGGTCTTAAGCAGCTGAAAACAGAACCACAAAAATGGAAGAGTTGTGCAACCTTAGTGAGACCGGGCACTTAGTAAATCCTTTGTGGAGTATAAGTTTAGTGGTGTAACTTTCCAGCGTGAACTGAGCCAAAATACAGCTCCAAGATATGTAATCCGCTTGTGTTTATTACAGTGAATATAAACTAATGCTTAAGATGACACGTCAAACGCGGGATTGCGTAGGCATGTAATTGCACTGCTGTTGCAGTTGCCACATTTGAGATAATAGTCCAGCCATTTGTGTATGCAATTACTGAAATAAGCAGGGCCGATATGTTTGCATTCCTAAAAGTGCTCTGTGACACTGGTGAGGGATTTTGTATTTTGATTCCTTTCCCCTTACGAGCTTTTCAAGCAGGGAATGCCCCAGCAAAACCTGGTCCCAGCTTTCAGTTTCATGCTCACACCACCACTTCAGTATTATTGCCAAATATTTTAAGCACTGTGTGATGATCTTTATCACGGCACTGATCCACGCTAAAAAGTACCTGCTGCCTTTTTTGCTGTAGTATTTAGACACACTGGGCTGCAATATGTGATTAAAATGGCGTTGAAGTAGACTTCTTCACTTTCTGCTTCTGACTTGTTAAGTGGTTATCGTTATTTAGACGGTCCAAGTGCCTTCTGCAGTGTTTCTTTAGAGAAGAAAATGAAGCACAGAGTGAGAGTGAGGAGCTATCATGAACTGAAGACTGCTTGGTTAGGGAATAAAAAGGCCAGTGTTCATTTTAATGAAAGGTTAGCAGTGGGGTTCCTCGCAAGTTTTGTATACTTGGCTGTTCGGGTTTGTGAGCTGCAGAGAGGATTGTAAAGAACTTGGGATGTAGTTAATGGCCAACAAATTGCAGAAGTTGTTTGGTGTTGAACAGTCCAAAGTAATGAACATTTCAGTAAAGCAGCAGCATAAGGAAGAGATCAGCATAGTGATGGAGAGCTTAGAGAAACTTTTGGCTCGGTGCGTACTGTGTAATTAAAGTATGCAGAGAACAAGGAGAGTAATGAGAATATCAGCCTCACTCTTTGCTGTTCTTGTCTCAGATATTTTAAAGCTATTTGAGAATTAAGAAGGGGGCTCCAAGAGGGTCAAGCATTTCATTAATGGAAGCTGAAATCAAATCAGAGCAATTCCATTCACAGCTAAACTTGAATCAGAATTGAACTGGACAACTTAGTGATTCTGTTTCCTGGGCAGAGCAGAGCAGAAGTGCAATCTCTTCACCTCTGTGTAAAGGGGAGTTTTTGATATCATTAGAAAGTAATAAATTAAAATCTTTTAAGATTTAGTGAGGCAGCAGTGCCTGATTTTTTTTTTTATTTTATTTTTTATTTTTCCTTAAATATTTTCATTTGGTTTTTTCACAAGTACTTTACTGTGCAGGTTAAGTAGTGGCAGTGGTATTAGTTCTCAAGTCATGCAACATCATTTCAAAACCTGTTGTTGAAAACTTATGGTTTTAAAGGGTGAAGTGTTGTCCCTGTTTTATGAGTCTTAACTGTTTAAGCTAGTTTGGGGTGGCACTTCAATCTTGTAATTTGAAGAAGGGGCAGAGGAAAGATTAGTGGCCTTATTATCACTTCTCATTTAGGTAGAACTAAAACCAGGGTTTTCTGCGAGCAAGGGGCGGTGCTGCTGCTGTTTGAGAGGATGTGGGCACTAGAAAGTTGGATCAGTAGGAGGACAGTGATATGAGTGTTCATGGATGTGGGTTTTTGGTGGTGAAAGGGAGGATCTTGTCTTGGTGTTGTTTTTTCTTTTCCTTTTTTTAATTTAGTCTCATTTGTTTTCTGGCAGCCCAAGATCCCAAGTGTGCACAGTGAGAGTCTGTAGTGCCTGTGCATGCTTACCAGAGTGGGGGAAAAATGACAACACTGAGAAACATACTTTTGGTTAATTTAAACATCAGTTGTGTTTGTGTGGTGTTTGGAGTGGGCCACTGAACGCCTTTTTAAAGTAATTTGGATACCTGTATAATTTACCATACATGTAGATAGGCATGACAGTGTTTTTAGTATAGCTGCCTCATGGGATGGATGTGGTTCCTTGTTTAACAGCTCTTCTTTCTCAGCCCTCCCACGCTTCTGATTTGCCTACTCACAAATTTGTCTGCAGCTGACCAGATGGTTCAGATTTCAGAGAGAACGATGTTCTGGGAGTTTGGGGGAAACTCGCTGCTGAGCTGAGAAGAGAGGCCTGACTTAGTGCCTCAGCTGAAGGCAGAGCAGGCAGAATTTGGCCAGCATGTCTCATTGGGCATCTGCTGCACCACCAACCGGCACACAGGAGGTTCTGGGTTTGTTGCTCTGCTGGCACTATCTTGTCCAGCATGTTGAAGAGAAGAAGGTCAGACAGCAAATCTTTGGGAAACTTGGCTTTGTTACTTTTGCAGCTTCCAGCCTAATTGGTTAGACTGGCAGTGGCAGACAGTGTATAAAGCAGTGTCTTTTCCTTTGGGAAAGTTCAAAGATGTTTAGTTCACCTTGGCCAGCTTTTAAGTCTGAAAGCTATACGGAGACAACTGTTCAGTCTTAACATCAGGAAAAAGGTTATGGTAGAAAAAAGAGCTTAAAGTATTGGGATTTAAGACTTTCCACTCATCTTTCCACAGTAAAAAAAAAAGGAGTTGGCATTGCACCCTGAAAAGAAAACCTGAAGGACATTAACATAACTACAACTGTAGGGACAGAGCAGTGATGCTCAGTTGGCTGTGGGTGGGGCAGAACCAAAGAGAAGTCAGTGACAAATCTGACCCAGAGGTACTTGGAAACATGAGGCTTGAGGTGTATTTGCAGAGACTGGAAGAGAGCAGCGATGCAGGCGGTGAGCAGTGTGATGATCTGTCCAGCAGGGTTCTGTGCCATTGAGCAGAGTGCCTGTAAGCATTGCATTACTGAGGTGGCCTCTTGAAATGAGTACCTGTCTGGTCTATTTTGAATGCTATAACTATGTGTATAGATGGCCTGGCAATATTCCAGCTCTGATGGCTGCCAGTTTCCTTCCCAAATGCATTCTTTTCATTTGGGTAATGTACCCATTTTTATTTCCTGTGCTTGCCTCTGGCATAAAAGTTCAGTTTTTGTTCCTCCTAGCAACAGCTTTACTTGGAAACAAACATAACCATAGACTGCGTATCTGCTGATACTCCATGAAGGAACCTGTGAAGTTTAGTTTATCTTTGTTAAAATGTTTTCAGATGAAGATATGGTTAATATTAATGTCTATTAAGCCTTTTCCGTGCATCGGATTACACGAAAACTAATGGAGGAGTATTTTTGGTATTTGAGACTCTTCTATTTATATCATCAAACCTAATACTGCAGTCTTCTAACCTAATAATCTACGGACAGAATGTTACACCAGCAAAGGCTTTATCCAGATAGTTCTGTTCTCTTCGGTATATTTAGATGATCAGCTGATGCCCACCTTGGGCTTCTGAAGTTTAACAAGATTGTTACAGGTTAAAGAAATGCTTTTGTGAGAGAAAATTTTGAAACACTTTTTTGTTATTGTCGTTGTTGTTCTTCTTTCCCCTTTACTGCAAATATTACAAATATTTAAACAGCCTTCTGTAACTTCAAAGCTAAATTGCAGTGCTGAGTTCATTTAACCATGGGCGGTGTCACGGTGCATCACCATAGGAAGGCTAATTTGGGTGGCTGCTGTGGCAAAGAACAAACTATTACAGGTAGTGTGCTCCTTCCTTTTTCTGCCCCATTGCTGCCCCTATGATGCCTTGCCAAAACAGTGTCTGGTTGCTTGCTAATTTTGTTTTGAGGCAGGGTTTCTCTGACCAAATGGTGGAGGATTTAGGTGGATAAGTAGAATGTGATGTTAGAACGTACTGACCAAACTTACTCTGTGCATGTGTGAGATTTTTATGGCCCAAACACTTATTTTTGCCCACTTCTCTTTTTGTATGGGGAAGGAATGATTTGTAAGAATTCCCACAAGTGATTCCTGAGTAAGCAGAGATGCTTGTAGCTTTCATCACGTTGCATATCATGTACTTGTACTGTGGTGCTTGTTGATATCAACAGCCTTAGGGGTATTCACATTAATCATTTAATTGTAAAATAGAATTCTGATATGTTTATTTGCATTTATGGCATGTCTCTATTTCAAATACAGAAAACGTGTGTTTCCACAGTCTCTTTCACAGTCCTGTTGTTCAGTCCCTTTACTGGTGCCCTCCAGAGAAACCGCTCCCTAGCAAAGCCCTATTTTTAATTGATGTCTGTGGTAGTCCGTTCTCTTTTTCTGCCCCCGGCATTTTTCTGTTGTCGTTTTTTAGCTCTTAGGAAAACTTGTTGATCTGAGAGATGTGGACCTGTTATTTCTTTACTTGGGGAATTGAGGAAGAGAAGCCTCAGTGACCAGCACTGCCGCAGCTTCACAGCCAGGACCTGGGTGTTGCATAGAGAGGCACACTGAGTGCTGCGCTGACGGGGCTGTGTGCTGAGGGTGAGGGGTAGGTATTAGAGCCAGCCAGTGTCTGAATAAATTGGAGTCCATTCAAAGTACTGCAGAAAGTCTTGGTAGGACTCACCTGCAAATCCAAGATATTTTTTGCAGTAGTGAGCAGGTGTAAGAGGGTTATTTGTTTTGTAATAGTAGCACATGCCAGACAACTAAATGTATTTTTTCAAATTAGGAACAGTAAGCTTTCTTTTGCTGCTTTGAGGTACATCAGCTAGAGTAATGTGAGTGAGAATGCTTTTCCTCCTAATCACATCTTTGGGGACAGCCTGTGTGTGCCCTGAAAGGTGTCACCTCTGATTTTATGGTAATAAACAGACTTCTGTTTACCTGAAATGCAGTTACACGCTTTCTTCTCAAGTGTCCCTGAGCTGCCATAGGATAATCCAGGGTAAATGTAAATAAGGTGCCTGGCTTGGTTCATTTGCTGTGCCGTACCAGCAACAATACTAGATTCACTTCCCAACTCCAGTAGTTGTCATACGCTTTTCAAAGTTACTGTGGCCTCCTGTTTCAGTAGCGGGACTTGCATAGACGTAAAACTGAATATAGGAATACGCCATTGCCTTAATCTGCATCATTAACTTCTTATTGTTTTATGATTAATTTACTTGGATTACGTCTGTGGTAACAAAACATCTTCTTTCCTCCAGCCTTTGTAAGCTCCATTATTTGAAAAGAAATGAAGATAATGTTTTAGAAGCCCAAGGGGAAATGTTTGCAGTTCTTGTTCATGTTCTGACTTTGTTGTTTTTAAGGCTGTTGTGGCATGTGTGAGAAGCTGAATAAAGCCCTTGGAAGCCCAATAATGAAAGCATTTAAGGCTTCCATTAGAAGGTTTGTGCTTGCGCTTCCTTCCATCTGTAACCATTTATTTCTTAGTTCTTTGCATGCCTTTCATTGTGAAGTTTGGCCCACCAGGCTGCTGCTTGAAAATGTCCAATGACTTGGTTCTGCTTTGTAACGTGGTGGTGGAATCTTTGTCCATTTTAACAGCTGGGGGATGGCACAAAGGTATGTGGAGAATAAGAGTAATGCTGCAGCTGCTTGATTACTACCCAGTTTTACGTTTTGTGGATATTGAGTTTTTGATTATTCTACTTCTGCAATCTCAAAGTACATTGTGTGAATGTATATATCTGTTCCCGTGATCATTCAGGCACTCAGTAGCTGTTGTTTTTCTGGCTGGAGTTGACTGAGTTGAGGAGTTTTAAATGGTCAGCATCCTCCAAGTGGAGACAAGCTCCTCAGTTCTGAGGTCACTGCGGGGAGACAGTAAATAAAGGCACAGAATGGCCTTTTGCCCCTCCCACGTGGGCCACGTAACAGAGAGAATCTAAAAAGAAATGTTTCTGAGTGCATTCGGTGAGATTTTTTTATTCTCTATGGTAAGTTGTGCTGGAAAAGGTCAGTTGTATAACAGGACAGCATCTACAGCATTTTCTAATAACTTAAAATCACTGAATGGTTTGGGTTGGAAGGGACCTCAGAGCACACGCAGTCCCACCCTCAGCCATGGTCAGAGCTGCCCCCCCAGCTCAGCTGCCTGGGGCCCCATCCAACCTGGCCTTGAGCACCTGCAGGGATGGGGCACCACAGCTTCAATATAAGCACCCAGGAATACCGTGCTTTATTGATTTCCTATGAGAAAGTGCTCTCCTTCCTTGTACAGTCCAGCACCAGTTTTCTTCGTTCTGCGTGCTTCTTACCTGAAAGAGACTCTCATAGTGCTCTGAAAAATTGATGGTCCCAAAAATATCCAGTAATTTAGAACTTGCAGTTAAAAATGGAAATGCCTTCCACCTCATATCTTCCCATTGCTGGTTAGCATCTCCAGGACCGTGAGAAACAAAGAATACTTGATTAAACGTGCTGGTGACATTCATCTTCTTACCTGTTTCTTGTTTACTTGCAGCCACTGGGTTCTGCTATTGCTCTTTTTTAAGTTCTGAAACGGAATTACATTTTTCCCCAATCACTTTTTTGAAGGCTACTTCAGTCTTGTGGGTGCCTTTTTCTTCCAAAGTGGAATCTTTGTCCATTTTTCTGGACTGCATATTGCAGACTATTCCCGTAATACAGAGAAACGTTTCTGATTCCTCATGGGTTGCAGCACACGGGTCTGTGTAAGCAGCCACGGAGCTGAGTGGAAGCGATGAGAGTGCTGTGGTCCTGTAGGAGGGCATGTGGGTTGTTTGCTTCAGCCAGCTGGCACTAGACCAGCTAGTTTGCTTCTTGCATTTCTCCTGTTTCTCTTTTGACCAAGGTCCTCAAATTTAACAGCTGAGGCTGCAAAGCAGGTTTCAGCCACTCCCTCTGCTTTGAAAGGGGTATTTTCCTCTCTGGAGGAAACAGGAGTGATGTTTCACAAGTCATTTGCTTTGCATAGACCATTACCCTAAAGGCATTTTTCACACCATTGGTTTGGATATACTGATGCTTGGTGTTGGTTACACAACGTGAGAAGTATCCCCTTAGTTAGGGCTGTGAACTTCGGTGTGTTCTCTGGTCATTGTCTGCCATGAAACCCTACTATGAAGGTGCACTCTAGCCCTTTATGGATTAGCTTTTCTAGGGCGTGTTGTTCAGTACTGTGCTTTTTGAGCGTCCTTACCAGTTGATGGAAATGAATTGACTTATGGATGACTCTTCTGGCCTCACAGGGAATTTCACATCTGGGAAGACAAGCAGCAGCGTCAAATTAGTAATGCATACCATTGCCAGTGACTCAAAAGGAAACAGTAGTAATAGTATTGTAGTTTGTGATAATGCCCCCAGGTGGATTCTGCCGTGTAGGCAGATGACTCTGCTGGAAGACAGCTCAGGTTATTGTTAGATGCGGCAGCTGAGTTGTGACTGAGGTGTGCTTTCAGAGAGCTCTCTTAGAAAATATATTCCTTATTTTCTTAAATTTTGTTTTCCCCAAGCAAATTCAAAACCCGCTAGCAAATGGAACAGCTGTCACCCCATCCCTGCCCAAGCAGTGGCTCTGCAGGGGTGAGTGGAAAGCTGCATGTTTTTGGCACGTCCTGAAGCACTAAAGTACAGAACACCATGCTTGCTGTGGTCTGGAGACCACAACATTTCTATCAAGGGTTTTTTGTTTGTTTTTACTTTGTTTTAAAGCAACTCATCCATTTAGAAGGCAACTTGGGTGGCTTGTGCAGGTTATGCTCTGTGTTTTGGGCTGAAGAGACTTGCCTGGCATCCCTTCCAGCCTAGCAGACCACAGATCCATGAGGGTTGGTTTGAGTCCACCTGTTGTTGCTTCTTCTCATATCTCTGACTGAGCCGTCCTGCCTCCTCTGCTTACCTTTTTATTATGACCAGCACAGATGCTTATATGATCTTGTGGTGGCTTTGTTTTGCTTCTCAAATATTAGAGCAACTTGCTAATAGGGAAAATAACCAATCTTGGAAAAAGAGGGTATGGAAAATAATTGAGGCCCTCCCATTTTACAGTGCAGAAGGAAGCGTTCATGCCTTCTTGTTTACTTGTTACTACTCCAGTCTTTTTAAGTAGGTGGCTGATAGCTGAATGTTAAGTAGTAATTTGAATGTTTTGGTGTCAAAGTAACCAAAAGTTGCTTAAATTGGATGTAACTGCCTGCATGCTTGGTATTTGATCTGCAGACCAAACAGTCTCAATAGAGCTTACTTTGCTGTATTTGCTATTATAGGTAAAGATAGAGATGAAGATCTGAAGTTCTCTATATCTTTGGCTAAGTATCTCAAGACTTTGTAACGGTGAATACAATGGCTGGACCCACGTTTTTTGCCTGGCTCTTACGGTCCCAGGTTAATCATATTCTGCCTCTTACATAATTATAGCCTGAATTATTCTCCACATGTATTTACATCTTTGCTGCAGTTCTGCAGCAATAATACAGGAAAACCCTGCCCACTTTTATTTCAAGCATGCCTTGTGACTGTAAAGGCTATTCCTTTTCATGCCATGGGGTAAAGTGATAGGTTCATTTGTAGCTGTTGGTCATTGATATGAAAGAATTTAATTGTTTGGGTTTTTTTCCCTCCTGATATAAGACTGTAGCTCACAGAGTTGTTTACGTTGGAATGACCTCTGAGGATTGTGCAGCCAAACCCCCTGCTTAAAGCATGGCAAGCTAGAGCAGGTTGCCAGCTTCGTGTCCACTCAGATTTTGAACAGCTTCAAAGATGGAGACTTCACAACCTCACTGAGCAAACTGTGTTGGTGTTTGACCATCCTCACAGTGAAAAAGTTGTTCTTTTCTTCATGTGTTGAAGTGGGATTTCCTGTTTTCTGGTTTGTGCCTGTTGCCTCTCAGCTAGTTACTCAATACCAAAGGAAGGAGGCTCGTTGCTCTGCTCCCTGCACCCCCATCAGGTTTTTATGTATGGATAAGACAACATTCCTTGGGCCTTCTCCCCTTCAGGCTGAACAGTCCCAGTTCCCTCAGCTTCTCCTACCAAAGATGCTCCAGTCCTTCAGCAACCTTAGTGGCCCTTTGCTGGACTCTCTCCTTACACGGGGCTCCAGGAACAGCCTCCCTAGTGCTGAGTGGAGGGGAAGGATGCTGCTTCCTCCACCTGCTGGCAGTGCTCTTCTGAACGCTGTCCAGGACCCCAGGGCTTTTTCTGCAAATCTGTTCACCGGGCACAGGACTTGCCACTTCCCCTCACTGACCTTGGTGAGTTTCCTGCTAGTTCACTTCTTCAGCCTGCTCAGATCCCTGCGAGCAGCAGCACAGCCGTCTGCTATGCCAATACCTCTGACCAGCTCCGTGCTGTCTGCAGGCGTGTAGCAGTTGTGCAGGGCGTGCACTCTGTCCCATCATTCAGGTTGCAGGTGAAGATGTGAAGCTGGAATTTAGGTTGGTGAAGAGGATGATTCTTGTCTCCAACAACTTTCCATCTTAAAACTCAAGTGTCAGCATACTGAGTTTCAGACTGTCATATCCCCTTTTTGTGTTGTAAATGAAACTTTCCCTTTCCTCCTTTTTTTTTTTTTTTTATTTCTCATTCTTTTCAGGTTGTATACAGAGGGAAACCCACCTCACTTTTCCCCCTGTTCAGAGTCTCTTTAGTGCTTGTGCTACATAAATATGTTTACTTGCTTCTGTCATCATAGTGGTGTAGCTTTTTGACCATCCCTCAAGTGTTTAGAAGCTTTTAGCCAGCAAAAGTCATCTTTAGCTCATCTATGTCTCTCCTTTTGCTTTACAGTAATCTGAAAGACAGTCCTATAAACTGTATGTCTTCAATAATGTTGGAAATCCACGTTTTTAAATGTGGATTGACAAAATATCTTTCCACAATGTAACTAGGAGTGACCAAAATGGTACTGTCAGCTTTAAATACAAAGTGAAGCAATAGCAGTCTGTCTGAAGTATGCTTACCATTGGTTCAGGTTCTTTGAAGACCTTGGAGACAATGTGTTTCTACCTAGATCATGTTTTGTGTGATTTGAAACTCCTTGCAATTTCTTTTTTCAATATGTAAGTCTGTTTGATTTTCGATGTGTCCTAATTAACCTTTCCTTGTTCTGGTATTTCATTTCTTGTTTTCAAAATTGAAGAATTATTCTCCAAAGGCAACAAAAGATTTGAAACAGTGCCCTGTTGTTTTCTCTCTCCTTCTAGGTTTCAAACAAACAGCATCTCTGTCCATTACAACATCTACAATATGTTAGGTATTAGAGCTTCAGGATATTATATTAGTTCACAAATGCATTGATGTTCCTCTGGGTAGTTAATGCTTAATGTATTTTATCTGTCACTGGGGAGGAACACGCTGTACAGCTTGCTCTGTCTGCAAATGGTCTGACTCATGAGCTCGAGGTACTTCAAAAGGATTTCAGCACTCCATCCCATTCTTCAGTTTTGGAGTTGCTATTCTAATAATAGAAGCAGCAAAGCAGACAGTGGAATTGCTTCTTGTCTGCTGCAGTTTATTACCAGCCTAGTCACGAAAACAGGCATAACGGCACTGTTCACATTGCACAGAGAAGTGTGGGTGGTGAGGATGTGAGCACTGCCTGCCTTGTACCACTGCTTGGAAGCAGTAACCACTATAAATGAACAGGGTTTGAGTTTGTGTGGTCAAAAGAGCAAGTAGTGAGCTTGGGTGTCTCTGGAAATCAAGCAGAGCTGTGGGAGTAGCATAAAGTAGCCATTGGAGTCCTGCAGAAAATATCAAGGGTAAGTTCCATGAATGACGCATCCTCATGAGGCATAAGTTATATTGGAATTATGCCTTCACTGTCTGTAGTCAGCATGGCTTTTCTGTCTTGATGAAATTTAAATTCAGAAGTTTTTGTATCACATAAACTGATTGCATAGCATAATTCTGAGCAGAAGAAGCTCTTGAAAAGATGCTGCCTACACTGAAGTCAGTGGAAGATGTTCTCTTCATGGAAGGCAAGCTTAGGTTTCACTGCTATTGATTCTCAGTCACACACGGGTAAAAGGAGCCCTCTCTTCAGCCACAGACATTATCTCTTGTGCCAGTGAATTATAGAACTCAAGAAAATTGTACCCCTGAGGTCTTCAAAGCACGCATTCCAGGAAAATGAAGTCAGTCTTCAATAGCAGTCATCACTAAGATCTGTTTCCAAATGGAACCTCTGTGCATTAGGAAGAACGTGATTCTTGGGTTGATGGGAGCTACAAGAGCAATAGGGCATCTTTATTCTAATTGTCACTTGTTTTTACCACCTCTGGTTGCTAATTGCAATAAGAGGAGGGATTGACTTACAGCATCAATATTGTGACCACTGAAGTCAACTTCTCCACAAAGCAGGTGTCAGTAAACTGCAGCAGTAAAAGGTGGAAGCCAAAAAGAATGGAAGTGAAAGTAAAGGGGAATATAGGTTGCTCTCTAAAATAAAGTGTGGAGGAGTATAGAATTGTTTGCCACAGGAAAATTAAAATGGCAACTGGGATGTCTTAAACTAAGACTTAGTATATTAATGTGTACCATGGGAACAGGCTCCTTTCATTTGTGGGTTTCTCCCTCCCAGCTCGTTCTCCTTACTTACCTCTCTTTGATGAGGGTTTTTCTCAAAAGGAAATAAAAATTGCTTGGTGGCACCATGATTTGAGTTAGGTGTGAAAGATGCTCTTCTTTTGGGTGAGTTGGCACAGCTGTTCTTCCTCTTTCCAATAGAACATGTCTAATTTTTTTTAAGAGGTATTTAATTGCCTTCTGACCCTAAAATATTTTAAAAAGAAAAACATAATTGCATTCTAATTTGCTTAGCCCATTGTTGTCTTGTTTTTGTTTTTACCATAGGCAAGTGTATCAATTTGCGGAGACAAATGCCCTTATCCTTTTAGCAAAGGAGGTGGGGGTGGACACGGTTGGTATTTCCTTATCCACTTTTGTTCAGTGAAATCTAGATGTGTTAAGTAATATACCGCAAGTGGTGCCAGAGGTGAAACTTCTTAGTGCCAGCTATCGGACACTTCCATCCATAAAGGAGACACAAATGAGTTCAACAGCTCCAGCTGCAGCATACTTTAACTATCTGCTTGGGAATGGTCAGCCAAGGGTGTAACTTCCCAAAAACAAATGATGGAGCATGAGGGGAAGTATTTAAAATGTAGAAACCTGGTTGTTGTGAGCTACAATTACTATTGAATACCTAATGATGAAATCCCTTCTAGAAAGCAGGGTGACTTTGAGGGAGCAAAGGAGAGTATCCATTAATAACCCCATGTATTTCTTACTAAAGGTTTGCAAGTGGTTGACAAAAGGTGGTACTGTACAGTTCTATCTGTTGCCAACCTGTGTTGTCTTGGAATTGCTTTTCTTGAAGTCTTGCTTCATGGATGCCTACGATTACAAATGATCGGAAGAAAAATAAACCAAGCCTGGTTCCTTCTCATTTCCTAGTGGCTGCTGAAGTTTCTGGCAGGAGACTTTCCTGTTTTCCAGTTCAGTGGGGAAGGAAGCTGAAACCCAATGTGATTTCAGAATAATAATAAGCCCAAGTGTTAACTGAAATTTCACTGACACCTTTATAACTTAATACTGGTTCTTACAGCACACACTACTAACTACAAAGAAGAGGCAAGAGTAGAAGTTTTAAAATGCAGTATACAAAAGAAATCATTCATATGCTTCTAGTCAAAGAACCGCTTCCCCTCTAGACAAAGAGCAGAATACTGGGCAGCCGTTCTGGCCAGGTATAAAAGCACAACATAAATCAACTGAATTGTTAGTTAGCTGAGTGGTGATTTGCCTAGCCTAATGACATACTGCAATTAAAATGCTTGAATATTTATTCATAGCATCACTTACCTGCACGCGGTTATGCAGCTGAGTATTCTGAAAGCTCTCCATAGCTACATCTAGATGTGCAGTGGTTTAGCTACAATGTGGAGGAAAAAAAAAAAGCACTTAATTGTTCTATACTTCAAGCTTTGCAAGGATTAGCTCATAAAAAGCTCACTTTGCAGCTCCTTTTACGAAATATATTCTTGGCTTTAAAGACGTGTATATTTCAGACTTGGAAGGATAAATTGTTCTGTCCATTTATTTGCCATTGCTTGCTGTGTCTTCATCCTTTACTGGAGGATCCCAGACTCCCACTAAGTCCCAGATGAACTCTCTCATGCAGCCAAGCCATTTTTGTGTTGCTCCTGTGGGTAAAAGAGTTCACTTCTAATCAGGATTACCAGATTTGCTTGATATTGAATTTACTATGATTTCCAATAACCAGGCTAAAGTAATGTCAATGGTTTCTGGGTTGGTTTGGCCTTTTCCTGCCTGCCTTTATATTATATTATTTTATGTGAAACCGCATTTGTGGAAATCTAAATATTGCAAGGCTGTGGACAACTTGCAGCTTGTACCATTATAGAGTGTGTCTTGGGAATAGAAGGAAGTCACAGAGGAATGCTTGCTGGTTTTCAGGCACCCTGAGCAACAAATATTTGCCTTTGAACCTCTGTTGTCTTGTTACAGTGGAGCAAAACATGGTTCCTGGTTCTGCTGCCATGCATCTGAGGCTTTGATTTCAGTGTTTTCGGCTGGAATGGAATGTCATGGCACAAGTATTTCTTGAAGAAAAAGGTGCTTGTTTTGAGAATTTCAGCGCAGGGGGAAAATCTAAGATGGGCATTTCTTCCTCCATTGAGTTTTAAGGGCTCTGTGAGCTTATGCTTGATATTTAGAGGTTTTTCTTCTTTCAAAAAAATTGTGGTAGCAGCAGTGGTTTGTGTGCACGCTTCTGTGGTTTACTGTTGTTTCCCATCCAGCAATGATATATGAAGGACTTGTACTAACTGATTCTTTCCTCTTTGTTAATCAGTTCAATCAATTGGCAATAAAGCGATGTTAAACACAAGAGACAAGTCTGATTGCCTGAGGAGAAATGACGGAGGGGAAAGGAACTCAAGGTGGTAGGACTGAATCATTGTGATTCAGTAAGTTACTTATTGTCTGCTGGGTGCAGAGGTTGAGTTATTAGTCCCACCACTTGGTAGATAAAATGAGTTGAATAAATCAACTGAAGGATTAAGTCAAACATCTTTACCCGGCAGCAGAACCCCCCTTGTTACTCCTACTACAGCTGAAACTTGGTAGCACGTTGTGAGCCAGGTGGGATTTTGCCTTGTATTGTCATAGAATCGTGGAATCCCCAAAGTTGGAGAAGACCTCCAAGATTGTCCAGTCCAACCATTCACCTACCACCAATATTTCCCTGTTAAACCGTGTCCCTTAATACCACATCTCCACGTTTCCTGAACATCTCCAGGGACAGTGACTCCCCCACCTCCCTGGGCAGCTCCTGGCCACTCTCTGGGAGAACGTTTCCTAATATTACTGCAGCTGAAACTTGGTAGTGCGTTGTGAGATGGCTGTGAGTTTGCCTGGTATCCTACTCAGCAAGAGTAGGTAAAATCTTCAGTGTATCGGCAGAAGCTTATTTTCCCCATTTTCCATTGTCTGAAAATTTCCAAGTCAAGTCTCAACTACTGTACGTTAGAAATGATTAATAGTATGAGGTGATGTGTTCTGAGGAAGTATCTATAGCATTGAGTGATCTAGAAATAAAGCTGCATTATTTGGTAATACTTAGATGCTTGTGATGCACCTCATTCTGCAGGTGCTCAATATATTTAGCACTCAGTTTTTGTGACTTCTGGAAAGTTGCAATTAAGTTGAACTATTGTATATTGGCAATGTAATAAAGATGCTGAAGGTAATGATTTCAGAATGAGTACATTCTTAATATGTTTCCCTTAAAACAGTTCTTCTTTCATCTTACTTTTTTTGCGTGGTTGGTTACTGCCATGCTCAGGAACATAAATACTTGATAAGTAAGGTGCACGGTCAACTATGACTGCTGCTTCCAGGCTTTTTGTGCCTTCTGTGGAGTTAAGGATATCTAATTCAGGAATGAATTCAGTGCACTCTGACACCTTCTCTTCATTCTTCCAAAACTTTTGAGCCCATTCTTTTGCAGCCTGATAAAGGGCAGCAGTTTATTATTATATTTTTGCAGCAGTTCATCCATGTCAGTCCTGTCCATGATGCCAATTTTTGTGTTTCATTAAAGGTTAAGATGGTTTGGCAGAAAAAATACTCTCTTGTGTTCCAGCTTGTCCTCTGATGTCAGAGGGGCTGGGGGCAGCTTGGCCTGGATTCTGAGTAATGCCCGTTTATGAGTTGTCACGAGTATGGATGCACAAATAGCATAGTGCACCTTCAGCTTAGTCACATTTGAGTGAACTAATACAGCTTCCACTTAAGGAGTATGGGCACGTTCAGCGAGGACTTTTGTGGCCAGATTAATGACTAGTGCTGTTTATTGGAGCAACAGATTGTAGATTCTTTTTGATTGCTGGCAATAAATACACTGTCTGCAGTGCCCATGCAGGTACCGGGAATGTGGATATAGAGCCAACTGCAGATGCGTTAAATCATGGAACAATTCTGTAGAGATTTCTGAGTTTCCTGGGGAAGCACTTGGTACAGCTGAGGGTGTAAATCTCACCCGAGAGGTGTCCCTGTGGGGCAGGGAGAGGCTCAGCCTGTCAATTGGTCTCAGCTGTCAGTGATGTCATTCCAGCATGCCTGTGGTGGGATATCCCCTAAAATTCCTCCTCTTTTAAGCTGTTTTTATACTATTTTCTTACTTTTGGGTGGAACCTTAGTGACTCCAGTCATACATACTTCTGGTAGGCTTACTTCTGGCTTTGACTTGATGGTGTAGGCTAAAAAAATTCAGAGGGTGTGCTTGGTGAGGGGTGGAGGCAGGCAGCCTTTGGGATGGAGGTGTGTTTTGCTATTATAATAAACATATAGTAAGCAAAGTTCACCCAGGGCCATGTTTTCAAAAACAACAGAAAAAAAGGAAAACTGTTGGCTCGGGATAACAACTACACTGTTGACAGGTTCCATGGTACCACCAAGTTCTGACCCCTTTGGTGTTATCAGAGCCTGGCCATGGAGTTTGCTACTTCGCTCCACTCTCTACGTTCTTTCTCTTGGAACCAGTGCCCCAAGCTTCCTTGGTCCTGCCAACCACAGGGCTGCACGTTATGTTGCCTGGGGAGCCATTCTGGAAGAGATTCTTTGTACATTACTGTATTGTGCCCTGGAAGTTTCCTCAACATTGTAACATCTCATAGAATCATGGGATCATTTGATGGCATCTCTCGAGGGAGACATCGGGACGAGTCACATCCAGTGGTTATTCCACAAGAATAACGGGGATCTTCAAAGTTCACTTTAAGAGAAATGAGGAAGGATCCATGCTTAGTTTTTGTCAAGGAAAAGAAGGGAGGTTAATGTTATGGGATAAACAGGCTCTCCTGTCTTAGTGTGTAGTTTGATTCTACCTACTTGTGACCAAATAGAACATTTTTATGTATTTAACCTTGTGTTTGTCTCGGTTCAGTACTAACTTTGAAGCTGCTAGAAGTTAATAGAAACAGCAAGTTTCAAATGCACGATGCTAATGGAATTTCTTCAAGGACAGGGAAGCCATGCGTGGTTTATTACTTCACACCTTCAGTGTGTAGCCTGTGGGTTTTGCCTCAGTTAAATTACAGCTTAGGAAACAGCAGTGGAAGTCTAACCCCGTAATGGTCCTGCAAGGAGAGCTGTCTGCTGCCTGGAGAATGTTAATCAAACCTTCCATAAAGGTACTAAAGATCCAGTAGTGAAGGTGATGTATTTCCTTTGATGTCAGAAACGGAAATAATAGCCAGTGAGAAGCACTTGAGATCCTGAGAGTCCAGAAGAATAGTTGTGTCCTACATGCACGGGCAAGGCATCTTCCTCTTTCTGTTGAACTTCGTAGAACTGCTCAGCCTCCCCCATCCTGTCCCTTGTGTTGCAGTAGCTCTGCATTTGTTGAAGAGGGACAGGCTCTGAACATCGGTCTCTTTGCCCTGGTAACAGCAATAGGGATAGGCCAGGCTTTGATTTATGGCAGGCGTTTTTCAGTTTTCCATCCTGTGCTCTTCTGCAGGAGGCCTTCTTCACTTTGTTTATTTACTTACTCTATGATGATGCAGTTGTAACTCCTTACCTCAGCACATTTTTGCTGAGTTGGGATGCTGGATGATCAACAGCTGTGGCTTCATCCTGATGTCATTCTTGCCACTGGAGTATCTGGTCTCTGGTCTACAAAACTATGACTAATAGTTTCTGTTATCTGAGCAGCTTGTTTTCTGAACCTCATTTCTTGCCTGTAGCTGACTTGTTTAGATGTGAATGACTAAGTTTGTTTAATGAAGTATTTTAAATTGAATGTTCCAACTGAATATTTTTTGTTGTTTTGCTTTTACCAGCATAGTTTGATAGTAGTAAATGTAGAAATGAAACGAACTCAATGAGTCTTAGCAATAAATAAATAAAAACCACTTTTTTCTTACAATCTGATTGAAAAAAGAAAAAATCGAATGAGTCAGTTGAATTTGAAAGCTGGGTCAAAAGCTTACGTAATTTAGAGACCCTAAATATAGAATAGTGTAATGACACAAAAAGATCAATCTTTCTGCATATGTACTGATAGAGTATTTTTGTTTTGTTCTTACTCTGTGCATGCGATTTACAACTAAGCTGGATCCCTCTGCTTGAAAAAATGGTCTTGCTAATATAGCGTATGTTATGCTATGTGCCAATTTAAATTCACATGTAGCATGTAGGTTTCTTCATTATTACTGGATGTGGAAGTCTTAGATTTTTTTCTTTTTTTGTTTGTTTTTTTTTAGTTTTTAATAGTGACATTAGCAATGTGGTCATTGTAAAGTTTACCTTTTATTTTTCTTTTTTAATAGTAGTGGAATGGGGTGATGATGTTAAAGCAGTATCAGAAGATGAAGCTGTGGTGCTGGTGAACCATCAAGCAACGGGTGATGTCTGCACTCTGATGATGTGCCTTCAGGATAAAGGCACGGTAGGCTACAACTGGGGAGTGGGATAGCTTCTGTTTGTAATTTCTAACCATGGGTGTGCCTGCACCTGCGTGCAGTGCTGATGACTTTCATTTGTGTGTTAATCTATCAAATAATCACAAGGCTCTGAATACAGGAAATTTTCGGTTAGGGTTTGGATTTATGTGACAGTAGATTGGAGAAGGTTTTAGATCACTATGTTGCCTTCAGAGGTCAGTTACAAACTGATTCAGTGTGCAAGTCTAGGTTAGCGTGGGGGGAAGCAGATCTCCTTGAAGGTAATTGTGTCCTTCTTCCTCTCACCATATGCCTCTGTGCCATTTGCAACTTCATTCAAACCAACGTGGGCATAGCTTTTAGGTTGTGACTTTATCTTGACGTAGAATTTTTCTCATGAAGTCAGAAGCAGCTGTGGGATTTTGATAGAAAATTAGAAACTGGAGGTAACTTCCCTCAGAGAGCATATCCAGACGAGCTAGCTATATATGGTCAGAATTGCTTGAGCTCTTATTTTATGCGCTCTTAAACATTTCTTGTTGAGAAATGCAACTAATGTCAGTCACTTCATACATGGATGTTCAGAAAAGTCATGTCAAAGGGTATAGTGCTGGAAGATAGAGGATAGGATCTAAATTGAAAATTAATATACGGGGTAATTAGAAGGAAGAGAAGGAAGAGGTATGTATGTTTAGGCTGCAGAAGGGTAGGTACATGCCTGGCAAGCTGAAATGCTGCATCAGCTGTGTCTGTCTTATTGTACTTCTTTCCTGACATCATACTGTGGGGAAATGAGGAAAACAACAGCTGCTCTTTATTGTAACTGATGCTGTTTTTCTTAGTGTACATTCATGCACATTATGTGCGCACTGCATTTCTTCCAGTTTTTGTAGTCTTTCCCAGATGTTACTTGTGCTGAACTGATGTAATAAACAAAAGCCCTCAAGTCTTTGAATTGTGAAGTATGAAAATGCTGCTCAAGGGTGATGGAAGAGACTAACTTCTTTCTGCTATAGCCTAGAGAAGAGTGTTCTAACAGTACTGTTAATTGCTTTATTTCCTTTGGGAACTGAGTAAGTTAGGCATGTATGGTATTCTATATTGTACCTACCTAAATGAGCAGAATAAACACTTTAATTCTCTTCATCAAAGTTATGCATAGGACAATCTAGATAAAGGTACAGCTTTGAGGGTATAGTCCTGTGGATATGTATGTCATATAGTCTTGACTGTTGATTTCTCATAATTTAAATATCATAGAAGTTAATTGACCCGTAGAATTGTAGAACTGTTTGAATTGGAAGGGACCCATAAAGGCCATCCAGTCCAACTTCCGTGAACTGCACAGGGATGCCTACAGCAGATCAGGTTGCTCACAGCCCCCCCAGCCTGACCTTGAATGTCTCCAGGGATGGGGCATCTGCTGCCTCTCTGGGCAACCTGTGCCAGTGCCTCACAACCCTGATAGTAAAATACATCTTCCATATATCCAATCTACATCCCCTTTCTTTTAGTCTGAAACCATTTCCCCTTGTCCTGTCAGAACTCCTGTCGGAGTCTGTCCCCTACTCACATGTACGTATCCTAGTTCATGTATCCGTATTTGTGTTTAAATCTAAGCCATATTGATCCTATTTCACTCCATAGCTAAAAAGTTTCAGCTTAGACAGAATGAGTTTTGTTAAGTGTAGAAGATGCTAAAAATGCAATAAGGTGTTGAGGTGGTGAACAGCCTTCAGTGTGGAGAACGTTAGGTTTGTGGGTTTTCAGAAAAGCAAAGCAGCCATAGAAATGTGCATGTTTCACTTATGGGGTTTCCGTTGTTGTGCTTGGAATAATCACGTTCAGAGCCTGGAGTGCCTTCAGTATTTTTTTAGATAATAAAAAAAAAAAAAAAAGAAAAGAAAAAGGCCCAACTTTAGCTCATGCTTAAAATATTGTGTGTGGTACAACTGTCTAAAAAGAAGGAGGAAGATCAGAATAGTTTATCCTTGATGGAACTTGCTGAGTCAGGTATTTTTAAATAGAGTGCTTCATATTTCTGAACAGGAGAATTGCCTTGGAGAGACTGTGAAACCACTGGAGGAAGAAAGGAAATCATTACGCAATAAGCTACTATTTAAACAAGACAGGTTTTTGTTTGGGTTTGTTTTTTAGCAGCTTAAATTAAACATGAAGTCCTTTGTAACCTTGATATTCAACTGCAAGTAACAAGATAGCAATTGCTTTCATTTTATTTAGGACAGCTAAGCTGTTAATTCTGAAACACTTTACTACTCCGGTGACACTTTTTAGCTCAAGGTACTTTGTGTAGGTGGGAGGCTCCTTTCCATTTCACACAGAAGGGTGCATGAAGATGTGAAGTCATGTGCCAGAGGTGGCCTCTTGCTAACATGGCAGTGGCAGAACTTCCTCCCATGGTGGTCTGAAATTTTGCTATCCTTTGCAAGGCAGTATGGACTTGAATCCAGCTATAATCAACAAGCATCTCTCCCCTTGCTGCTGCCTTTTTTGTTGTTAATTTAAGACATCAGAAGTGTTTGATTTAAGACCAAGTTCTGTTTTTCTGTGTAGCAGAGTGCCAGAATTTTTTTGCAGCTTGACAGTAGGTTTCCTACAGGCCAGGTCAGGAACTGTGATGTATTTTTCCTAGCATTCTATAGTTGCTTATATATAAATGGTAGTGTATCCTATCTGTTTTAAGCAAACAATCTTATTAAACACTAAGTTAAAATACATCTTAACAGATGTTTCTTCTCTTTGAGATTAACTTAGGTGAGTAAGGAAAACATATTCTGGTAGGGAGGTGGAACTTAGCTAAAAGTTACACAAAGGGGAAGGGCTGGCATGGGATTGTTTTAACAAGTGCCATAAGATAAGCCACACATAGCAGGTTTGTGCTGATTCAGATGTGACCTGAGCACGCTTATATATAGCTCTAGAAATTGTTCCAGTTTGTGAAATTGTTAAATTCTTAATAAGTTAGTTGAGGTCTCCTAACCTTTAATGTTAAAGAAGTAGGTTAAAACACTCCTGTTGCTGCTTTCTGCCTGGATTAGGGATGATACATTTGACTGAGTTGTTTTATTCTTATTAAGAGCAGAATGAGTGCAGTGGAGAGGAAAAAAAATACAGCTTGTAGCTGTTTTAGTGCAAGTTTCAAGACACGCACACCTGAGTTTCATTGTTGTTGCAGGCAGGTGCTTTGAAGATGAAAGTCTGTCTGTTCAGGTTGCTTTGTTATGTAATCTATGCAGAGTGAAATCAAAATGAGCCTGTGAATGGGAGTCACCTAGATTTCCTATTAAAACATCAGAAACTGTTATCAACATCCTGTATTTAGCTTAAATAGGAAGGGTGGAGCAAAAAAGACCAAAAATTATTTCTGCCCATGAACACCCATGAGTTTGTGTTCAGAGCACTTCTGAATGTCCTTGCTTAGCCTACTCAAAATGCATGTGATAAGAGATTCCTCTGATAAGCAGTGTTTTGTTCCTGAGGATAAAAACCACCACCATTATCCTGCTGCTTTTTCTGCTCTGCCTTTGCTAGTGGAACAAAATGAATATCCAGTGATCTCATTTGCTTTTTGATTGCAAACAAGGCGACTGTGTTGTACCCTTTGATCTTCCCCTTTTTGCTGGGGTGTGTGTGTGTGTCGTTCATGAATTAATACACATTAAAATATTTATTTCTTCTTTGTACTCCTTACCACTGCATAGGTTTGTTGGCAGACTTGTAATCATTGAGCTATGGAGTTTGCCTCTTTGTAGCCCATTCGGCAGCAAACTGCGTGTCCAGGGATACTGTTTAGTAGCTCTGTGTCACCTGGAACACCATGAGATGGACTTCGGACCCTGAAGATCAATGATAAACTTTGGAGATAAAAATAAAGTCCTCTGAACTTGTGAGCTAAATGCCCAGCTGGTACGCTGCCATACAAAGTGGTACGGCAGGAGAGGAGCCTCAGCATTGCTGGGCAACCGTTCCTCATGGGGTGCCACAGTACTTCTAAGGGTGACTCCTCAAAAGACCCAAACCGTTGCTTTTCAGGGAAGCAGATTATTAAGCTTGCTCATCTCTTCCAGCAAAGCAGATTATGTTGGTTTTGTTTCCACTTAATAGAATAGAACAATATTTGTCAAAAAGCCAAAGTAATAGATGAACAGAGAGTCAGATGGGTACTGCATTCCACTAAAACATCATTAGTGGAATCTGAGTGCTATTTTTAACTTGATGGTCGCAAAGGTTGCATTTCCCTATGACATGTATTCTCTGGGTGCATGGATGTGAACTGATGATATTGTGACTTTTCATGTCTTTGAGAACTGCCCTCCTCTCAGCCATGGTTTTCTTTTTCCACTCGCAGTAATGCTGGATGGCCCAGGAGCTGATACTCTTGCATTATCCAAAATCTTCAAGCAGAAAGTTTGCTGATATTAAAAACCCACCAAAGCTGAGTGGTCTCATTGTGTTCTGTAACGTTCAGATTTAGCTGAGAGGTCAGCCCTATGTCTAAGGCAATAAAGCATCTTAGATGTTCTTCTACGTGTGTGCGAATGTCACCTTACCAAGCATCACGCTGCAGTTGTTTAAGGATAAGGAAAAGAAACAGAGTATGTGGTAGTTCCTTTTCTCTAAACCTGTAATGCAGGATTCATTTATAGCTTCTGTGGTCAAAAGGGGGGATAGGTAACCAAAGCACTCCAAGAGATTATTAGATTTATTTGGAAGAAAGTCTGGTGCCGCAGTTGTAGATAGATACAGCAAATTAGCAAGGTGGGTATTTCAGGGCTTTTTTTTTTTTTTTTTTGGTGGCTGTTTGCTTTTTTCGTGTAGAACAGAATTCCTGCAAAATATATAATCTTTTTTTCCTCCAAATGGCACTTAGACATGCAGAGATGTGGCTTTTACCTGTTTTCACCATCCTTGTCCTGTACCAAACTGTTTTGTGTGAAGTACTGTTGGATATATGGGGCCTGGGTGTTTCTGTTACCGTGTAAGCCTCTAGGGCTTGAAGGGAAGTGCAGGCTACACCTTAATGGTGGATATGGTCAACTCATATGTGAACAAAGCAATTTTTTTCCTTTGCCTCCAAGCTATGTATCTTGGACAAATGAAAGATGCCAAGTATAAGTTGCACGTTTAAGATGCAAATAAATAAATAAGTTAATAAATCTTCTGACTATGAGGGAAATACCATCATTCTCCATTCTCTTTTTTTGAATGTGGTAAATGGGAAAGTATTTTGTTACATGAGCTAAACATTACACTTTTACATTTCACTAAACTTGGATCCGTCTTTGTGTGGCCTTCTAAGGGAAGAGTGAAGGCAGCCAGCCTCATGCATGGTGGGAAGCATGTAAGAGGCACTGAATTTTCCAGTGTTGAAGAGCCAACTCCTACCCCTCTTAACATATACATGTAGGAGCTACAGAGGGGAAGGACCTTGGAGGCAGAAGTTTTCCCCTTCTGTTATTTACCTCTGGATCAATTCTCTTATTGATGTTCAGTCTTTTGAGATTTAAAATACCTTTCATTCTTCTGTAGAAGTGATGGTCAAGGTGATTCTAATGGTTCCCTGTCTGCTTTTGCTTTCTCACCATGCTGCTTGGCCAGGACAAGGAGCATTTTATGACTTAGTGAAATTGTCAGCTGCATGTGGCTGGTTGCTCTGCTGTGAGGGAAACTAGCAGTGGTATATGGGCTGTGCATAGGTCTTAGCGATGGCACTGTTGGAAGATTATAGGGAGCACACATGGAGCATGTGCAAATCAACAGCAGAGAACAAAGTGACCTCATCCCAAAACTGTCAAGTACAAAATGTGTAAGAAAACCTGTTTGGTTTTGTTGCAGACGTAAATCACTTAGAGATTTCAAACACAAATTTGTGTTCTTTTGCGGACTTTTAACAAACACCAAAAAATGGTTTTAGTTTGCAGATGACGTCAAACTGTGATGGCACATGTGTAAGAAGTGTTACACCTCCCATAAAAACACTGAGTAGAAATGACTACAGCCTATGGCTAATAGCATAGAACTGCATCTTACATTATGAAAAGGCACTCTGTACTTAACACCATTCTTGAGGGGGAAGCGTAGCATTTGTGTTACTTTATACTTTGATGCATAGACACATAAAGGATTTTCTTTCATGTATTTGCTAGTTCTCTTGCTTCTCCATGACTTGTATGTATGTGCTTCTCTGCACGTTTACTCAGCTTTTTTCTTTTTGCTGAACTTTTCAGGTTGTCCGTCAGATGATGTGGCTGATGGATCATATTTTTAAGTATACAAACTTTGGCATTGTCTCACTAATCCATGGAGACTTCTTTATAAGACAGGTAAGTGGAAACACAACAGTGCTTTGATTTCTCCTAATGTTTGGGGTATTGGGATGCTATGGGTGTTACCTCACACAAACCCATCTAGGTTGGTTTTCAGGATAAAATATCTATGCTGAAATGTGTGTATTTGGGTAGAGCTTATCCATCTTATTATTTTTCTAATAGTTTGAGTTTTTTGTTTGGGCACAGTAGTTTGATTGTTTTTTTGTTTGGTTGGTTTTGTTTTATTTTTTGGAGGAGTGGGGAAAGGTGTGTGTGTGTGTGTGTGTGTGTGTGTAGTTACTTGGAAGTTTGATATCTGTTGATAAAACTACACTCTAAAAGTAGAATTGTAATAACTACGTGGATCAGCATGGATCTGGTGCCAGTTATGTGACTGTAACATCCAGCATATGTTTATTCCCTCTCTTTGTTTTCATTTGGACTTCTAAACAGTCTATAGCAGACAGAGAAAATTCACATTTTTAACTTTTTAGAGGAAGATAAGCTAATTTTCTCTGAACTAAATGAATACTTAATTCACAGCAATAAAAAGTCTACACTGAGATTTGTAATGAAGACTAGAGGCAAACATCAAGCCACCACATCAAGCCAAAATGAAGGTCTCTGGAGATAGACGATAACATACTGGGAGAGTTCAGAAAAGAACAGGGACACTTCATAAATATAAATCCATTTCAGTAGTTAAAATTCACAGAACAGACATTTTGAGGTACGCATGGCTGTCAGTTTGTTAATTATAATTTCCGAATGCGTTGTTGCAGTTCCAATTACAAATCTAAACATCACTGAGCTGAAAAAAGAACTCTTCCTCCTTTTCTATAATGTGACTGAAGTCTGCAGCATCACCCATGAAATGATGTCATCGTGTCTTTTAGCCTGCTTGAAAATAGGGTGTTTCTGAAGTGTTTGATTACTTTTCCCATTGATAAAAAACTAAAATACTTGGGATGAGTAATAACCTTACCTAATTGTAGAAAGGCCATACTAATATTTGAATGAGCAGGTACTATTTTTGGTTGTTTTTTTTTCTGTGAAATAAAGTAGTTTGATCACAGTTCAGTGCAACACGTTGGTTTCAAAAGGTGTGTTAGCCTCCTTTTCATGAGCAGCAACAACAGCTCAGGAATGCTTTTGATGTCTGCTAGAGGCTGACTGGTGCTTTCTCTTCTCCCCTTGAGAAATTTTCTAGAAACTGAGACTGTCTGTAACTTGCCTTAGTGATGATGCAGAGTGCAGGGCACCCTGAAGAATGTCAGCTATCTGCTGCTACCTGCTTTCTTTCCTCTAAAGGAAAGGTAGCTGAGACTGTTCCCTGTGATTCCAAGCAGCTAGCCATGACCTTCAAGAATTGGTCGTGCTGAGGAGTCTCTCCTATGTGAGACTTCTCTCTGGATAGGACATTAAGTGCATTTGTGTTCCAGGACTCTCCAATGATCCACCAGTTGTCATGGGTACTTTTCTCTGCTTTCTTTCCCTTTAGCTCGGTAGATTTTTCTATATAACAGCCACATCTTAAACCTCGCAGTGTTTGCTAAACTTCAGTTTATGCACCTGCCATATTTGCTAAGTATGTGTAGGTTTTGGGAAGTTGTAATATTTAACTTGCAAAAAGTTTATTGTTCGCTGCTCTGTTCTTAACTACTTTGCTATCCTGGAATCCTCTGGTCTGGTGCCAAAGAATTATTTTAACTGAGGAACTTTTACGCTGCTCTTTAATTCCACAAATGTGAGCAGACAGAGCTCATTCCTCCTTTTCCATGAGGTTAAGTTGGAAATAATTGCAGTGGTGAGATATGAAAATCTGGGAGGAACTGTTTCACATTGATAAAATACGGTTTCTTGTCTTCAATCAACCTCACTCCTCACGTTTTCCTCCCTGCCAAAAGGAAAAAAAAAAAAGCACAGAGGTGTTTGTGACAATTACCTTGAACCTTCAGAGCCCTTGTAATGCTAATTGATGTAAGTT
Source organism: Gallus gallus (assembly GCF_016699485.2). Classification (NCBI taxonomy): domain Eukaryota; kingdom Metazoa; phylum Chordata; class Aves; order Galliformes; family Phasianidae; genus Gallus; species Gallus gallus. The sequence goes on from NC_052534.1 coordinate 21,811,261, forward strand.
CCTGCCTGTGAAAATGTGGATGGCTTGCTCTTACTCTGTGTGAAGGTGAAAGGAGAAAAGACTGTTTTTGAAGATTCTATTGGTATTTTTGCAGTAATTAAGGTCAAATCTTACTGTCTTAAGTGGAAATAGTTGTCCTAATACATTAGAGAGGAGAAATTAATGAGGCTTTTTTCCCTACCTTTGGTCCTTTGGGTTTAATTATTACCTGTCTGTACCCTATATACCTCTAATTGTCAAACTAAAAGCTGCTGTCCTGCTCTGGCTTCTGTCACCTGCGCTGGTCCTGAGGGGGAGAGGTGTGTGAAAGGTGATGCCCGCAAAGTTACTCTTGGCTTGCAGAAATTACTGATAGTATGTGGACTTTGAAAGAATAGTTTGACCTCAGGTTGCATTTGCAGAATTCAGTTTAATGAGTTCACCAGGGAACTCTGTGCGTCTGTGCTTCTGGTGCATAGAGTGCCTGGTCACTGTCTGGACATCACTCCTGCAGAGAAGTCATCAGAGACTTTCATCCTCCCTCACAAGGGTATTTTTAAACCTTTCTCTGAAGTGGCATTTATCAGGCCACCAGTGGGTACTCTGAGGAGAACATTGTCCAAAGAAGGGCAACAGAGCTGTGAGGGCCTGGAACACAAATCTTAGGGGGGCAGCTGAGGGAGCTGTGGTTGTTCAGTCTGGAGGAGTCTCAGGGGAGCCTCATTGCTCTCTACACCTGCCAGAAAGCAGGTGGTGGCAAAGTGGGGATCAGCATCTCTTCTCACATAACTAGTGATATGATGAGAGGGAATGGCCTCAAGTTACACCAGGGGAGGTTCAGGTTGGGTATTAGGAAACATTTCTTCTCAGAAATAGCAGTGAGGCAGTGGCACAGCTGCCCAGGGAGGTGGTGGAGGCACTGTCCATGGAGGTGCTCAGGGAACGTGGAGATGTGGCACTGAGGGACGCGGTCAGTGGGCATGGTGGGGGTGGGTTCCTGGCTGGACTAGATGGTGGTCTTTTTCAACCTTAATGATTCTGTGATTATTTTGTGTTGTTGCAGAGCCTTATTTGTGTCTCTGAAAAGGGAGAGAAATCTTAAAAATGTAACAATTACCCAGCACGTGTTGTATCTTCTAAGCACTTGTTTTATTTAGTCAGTGTTCTTTTCTTCTAGGGAAAAGCACACCGTGACCAGCAGCTGGTGTTACTCAAGGAGCATCTAGAAAAATATTACCGGAGCCGCAATCGGAAATGGATTGTTTTATTTCCAGAGGGTGGCTTTCTTAGAAAAAGGAGGGAAACAAGCCAGGCATTTGCCAAGAAAAACAATTTGCCATTTCTTCAGCATGTCACCCTGCCAAGACTCGGGGCAACTCAAGTGATTCTGAAAACACTTGTAGCACCGCAAGAAAATGGAACTCCTGCAGGTGGAGATGCTGTGATAAAAGGTAAAGATGGCATAGAAAGAAAAGTGAGTGTCCCGGATATTTGTGTTATTCAACAAAACCTTTGGAGAGTTGAATTGGTCCCTCAAAATGTCAAATAAACCCATAATGCACCATCATATTTATATAAATGTTTTCATTTTTCATTTTATCTTTGATGTTGAGACAAAGCCCAAACACCTTAGCTTTCATTTGATTTAGTTTGCTGTGTGACTGCATGAATGCTCGTCTCAGCACAAGCAGTGGATTGAACGGATATTGGAATGAGCACTGGCAGTGAGCAAGAACGTGGGGCTGCTCCATCTGCAGGGTGGTGATTTATGTTGCTATGGGGCTACAGTACAAGTATTTCTGGAATATAGAATAAGCAACATTTAAATCTTAATTTCTGTCTTTTGAAGCTTCTTTGCATTCCAGTGCTGTATGCTTTGTTCTTTTTGAACTATTGAGTTCTTTTATTATTATATTTTATTATTAGTACTTAAAATATTATTGCATTTTATTATCATTGTTTTAAGATGGCTGTCATCTTTGTTGCTGGGGGTTATGCTGTCACTGACTGGATTTGAAAGGTTGTTTGGGGTCTGTAACTGGGAGTTACGTGGGTTCAAAAATATTCCTGCAGCATTGTTGTTCTGGGGTGCCCGGGCTGCTGGGGAGAGGTAGTTGGGATGTAAGTAATGCCTGTAGTTATGGATCTGTGTGCTTTTGGTCGCTCAGTTTTTCATATGCACTTCTTGGCACTTTCAGACAGTGGAGTCGGATTTTATTGAGCCTAGTTGTGGATTTCTTTTACTTCTTATAGGAACAGAGGACTGGGGACTCCTATTGTTTTCTTATTGGTGGGTGATGCTGGTATTTCCATACCAAAATTATTATGATCATTTAGCAGTTGAACTCATTTAGAAGCAAACACCATCCTAATGAAGCCACAGGCGGGTTTTTTTCTGTGCTCAAATCTCAGGGTTAGCAGGAAGCTTCAAACAGAAATTACTTCCAGATTTTTAGTTTAGAAGCAAATCTTGTCAACATAGGAAATGAATGAAGATGATATTCTTGCAGGAGGGAAGATTTTAAATTAAATGCAACTCAAGTGGGATGCATAAAAATGTTTCCTTTCGGGCTACACTCAGAAAAGGCAGAGTCAAGAAAGCCCTCATTTTCATAGAATATTGTAGGTTCTTTGGAAAAAAAAAAAAAAAAAAAAAAGCCCAGTCTTTGTTCACATAAAGTTTTTTAAGGGCAAAAGTTTGATCTGTTCTGTTTCTTCCGCTCTCAAAGGCAACAAGATATGAAAATAAGAAGTTTCCCTAATGAATTACAGGTCATCTCGTTCTGGAAGGGGACTAAAGGCACTTGCCAAAGTAACTGTTTTATGTTTTTGTCCTCATATTGATTGATATCGACTCAACATCAAGCAGCACTGCTTTTCTTTGTTTTTGTTTGATTTTCCTTGTTGTTGTTATTGTTTCGTCACTTGTTTTTGCGTGGCATGATTCAGACTCATGAGAAATGAGCATCTGATGATCGTTGACCTATTTGGGTAATAAAATAAACCGGTCATCTCAGACATATAATGGAAAGCCCACCTACCCATCCTACTGAAAAGACAGATGGAAAGAGAAGCGGAGAAGTAGGAAAGGAACGTTTGCTTTCTAGCTACCCTACTTCAAGGTGAAAAAAGTAGTGGATATGAAAACGTTTAAATAAAAAAAAGATGGAAAGAGAAGTGACAACAAATGTTGTATGCTTGGAAAGAGTAATATTTGGCGTGTGTAAAGCTGAGCTGTTTTATGTTCTCTCACAAAAATGTTTCTACCACAGTAAAAATTCCCTTCCAGAGAGGAATGAAGGTTGAAGTCTTGATCTGTACAATGTACCAAAGGCCCTTCCTCTAATATTCTGCCTTCCAACTGCTTTTACTTTACACTTGCCCTTCAGAAAACTCAGGGATATTTGTTCAGTTGAATGAAATATGATTTTTTAAATGTACAGGGTTGTTGTAGAAGGTCTTACAAGGTCGTGGCCATCTTTTTCTGTTTTACTTTTCCCTTTTTCTTTTTTTTAACTACACGAAGAAACCTGGCTCAGTGAAATCAGACTTGCTTGTATCTTCTGTAGTTTGCCTTCATCTGGCTGTGGTTGCCAGGACTAAATGCAGAACGTACAGTTATGGCTTCACCAGTGCCATGCATAAGAATTGTGTGTACGTTTTTGTGCTTCATTCCTGTACTCCTTTGCTTTGGGAAGTGACTTTTTTGTTTCCGTAGCATTGCACTTGAACTTCATGGTTCAGTGAAAACGTTTTTCCTCTGCACTACTTTTCGTGCCCTGAACTGTATTATTCAACAGTGTCCCTGGTGTTCCACTGTCCTGGGTCACCGAGTTACTCATCTTGCTATAATAAGCTTTCTTCTCTGTTATTTGTCATTCCCTCAGTCTTTTTGTTACTTCCAAGCTTTATTAATGATGATTAGGGTTCACCTTCTTTTCATTAAATTGCTTTACAGTGATTTGGTTGGTTTTGTTTTTTCTTTACTTTCTGTACCAAACACTTAGGCTGTATTTACAAGAAAAGGGTTTCCTCAGTTGGAAAGAAATGGTCATCTTGTGAGCTTCAGAATGAGCAAAATCATCTGGTAAAAATCAGGCTGGTTTTGCTTTTTGTTGTTGTTGCGATGTGTGCAGATCCAACCCTTACAACGAGCAGCTGGCAATTCAAAGGAGTTAGGAGGAATTGCTCACTGAAGATACGCATTACAGAGCTGATTTGTGATGAACCGTGCTTTGGGATACTTTTTAATCCTGTTGTATTTCACCTGGCAGTAACTGGGTCTGATAAGAGAATGGTATGAGCTTGATCACAGCCATATTGAAATCTTATCTTACTGTTCTCAAATGTAGCACAGCACGTTCAATTCTGATGGTTTTTCTGTTTGCTGCAGAGCTGGACGCTGGCCTTCATCATTCGTTTTTCTACCTCGCGCTTCTTGAGTCGCTGCTTTTTGAGGAATGTGACTTGAGTCATGTGTGGGAAGGTTTTGATGTTTGGGTTTTTTAGTCCTACAAAAGGGGCTTCTGGTTTTGTTCACAGGTGGCTTGATGCCAAGAGATCCTGGGGTGATCTGCCTGAGATCTGATCTCTGAGGAAAGAGTTAATGTTGAGACCAGTGGTCCAGCTGATCACTAGAGGACCAACAAGCTGAGGGAAATGGCAGGAATGTTCTGCTCTGCAGGGGAGGCAGCAGCCTCTTTTGGCTGAGTATAGAGTGATGTAAGCTGCTCGGGAAGCCACACCTAAACACTACTGAATACTAGTAAATATTTTCTTTAAATGGAAACTGCAGTCCCCAGGTTCACCGTTGGTGCTTTCCTATTGTGAGTGCAATCTGGCAGTGTTGTTCCACCCAGAGCTTGGCTGGAGGCAGTGTTTCCTGCTACAGCCTCTTATAGCTCTTTATAGCTTGCTCTCTCAGTGGTAAACGCTGCTGGTCTGCCAATGGGTTTGGAGGGCCCAGCTCCTAGTCAGACGTAGATTGTGGTGTTGGCTGAGGGTAACCCCAGGCTAGAAATGGAGGGAACAGCAAGGAACTTGGAATTTCAATAAATTTGTGATTGTAGGCAGTCAAGTGGCTGCTGTGAGAGCAACACAGAGCATCCAATGTCTTGAAGAAGGCTGCTGTCTTTCAGCAGGTACTAGAGATGAGGATGAGGTACATAGGATGAGGATGTCTTTTAATGAAGGTGGGATGTTCAAAAGGGTTTGGTTGCCAAAACCATCTGTGGCTGTGTTGGCAAAGCCAAGCTTGGCAAGGGGAGCTCTGGAACAGGTGTGCTTCAGCCTGCCTTTCTACACATATCAGACCTGAAAGTCACACTGTGTTATAACTTGGGTAGCAGTCTGTCCTGAGCTTGTTCCAAGGTCTGGTTAGGCCCAAGAGCAGCATCCTCAGAGATGAAGAGATCCTACCTCTTTGTGTTGCTGCAGTTGTCTTTCAGCTTTCAGGATGTGCTAGACCTTTGTGGCTCCAAAAATACAGATGCCTCCTAGAGAGGACAGTGAGATTTACTTCAAAATTAATTTTCTAAAAATCCTTGGTGACTTTGGCTTTTTTTAAACAGCGTGAGAGGTTGGACGGATTATGAAAGGCTTATTTTAAACCAGGGTATGCTGAAATATGTCAGCGACTGTAATTTGATATTGGGTCTTTGTAAATTGCCTGTGGAGGTGGCTGCAGTAAGACCTGCTTGCTCCAAAGACCTGCTTGCTTACCTCTGGAGGCTGAACGTTCAGAACTTTGAGTTTTGAACATGGGGTTCCTGGTAGGCTGTCAGAGGCAGGTTTTTCCCTGCCCTGGAAGGGGCTGGAGGTGAGGCTGGAGCTGATGTGAGGAATCCATGCAGCAGCTCTGCCCTGCAAAAGGTAGAAGGTAAGAAATCAGCAATGAGGAGGGCCACGGTAGTCTTCCCATAAAGAAGTTTGAACCATTACCCGTTGAAAGAACAGTTTGAAATAATAGCTAAATATTTAATAGATGATTTAAAAACATTCTACTGTAAATAATAAGATAATGCTCCCATATTCATCTGGCACTTTTTAATTACAATTAATGATCTTTGTTGCTTACTCAGGCAATTTACTTGTCTTCATCCATTCTCTCTTTACATCTGGGAAAATGATAAATTGAATGGCCTTGTTCTGAAATCCATTTCCAAATGAATACTTATGTGAGTTTACTATTAATTTCATATTGCCTTTTCTCTAATACACTGCTTCTTTTAAAATGAAGGACTCTGCACTTAGTGCTTTTCTTACGAGAGACATGAGAACCACTCTGCCTTGGTCCTGGCCTGGGCCCTCCACTGGTACCTCGTGCACTCACTTTGTGTGTCCGTCAGCATTTTCAAATAGTGTTTCAGCCTGAGCTGTGTATCTTGCACATTGGCAAATTTTGGAACCGAATATTGTATGCCGCTCTTCACTTCTGAGCTAAGCGTTGTGAAATACTGTCTAGCCTGAGTCAGGGAGCATATTTGCATTTGGAATGAAGTGGTACAGCTCCACTGTTGGTTAGACACTGTGGCAACACTGCTTGCTTTTTAAAATACTTGATAGATGCAGGTGATAGTGTTGCTGTACGTGTCTTCTTGTGCTTAATTAAGTTAAATGCAAATGAAATACGGGTAGAAACTTGTGAGTCAGTCCTTGTCAGGTCAGGTATGCTCCGGTTGGTGTTAATGACTACAGCTCTTAGTGTTCCTCAGTCTGCACTGCAGTTTTCTTTGTGTGTGCAGTAAAACTCAAATGGCGACTTTAAGTGAGACCTTACACTTACCTAGCCCCAAATCCTCTTTGCTGTTCTAAGAGCATACCGTTGGAGAGGCACAAACAGAGCAAATGTACATTGTGCTTCTCCCACTGTACTTCCTTCTCATATTCTCCTAGTTTCTGACTGTTTCCAGTGTAGCACATTTCCTAAGCTGAGCCAGATGGGCCCTTCTGACTGTTGATTTAGCTCTCCAATGGACATCTTCCATATATCTGGTCCAGTTTCCTCCTGAACCCAACACTTGGCAAGGGAGGTCCACTCTGCATGAAGGGTCATTCCTCTTTAGGTATCTCAATTGCAGACTTGAAGAGTCCCGCACCTTGTACTCGTGCATAACAGCTCTTACTTTTGCCAACAGATGACTGTTTTTAAGATGGTCAGCTTTTTAAATTCAGCTTTTTAAAAATGCTCTATGATTATTGCTGGGTATGATGTAAGCATATACTACTCTACAAGCCTGAGCATAATGTGACCTGAGGTGCAAGGCATGACTGGTTCCCACAGAATGGAAATAAAATTGACAGCTGAACTCCAAATGCTGTGTGGCGCCGTGCCCCCACCTTGGCTCGCTTTCCAGATATGCTGCTCTCCTTGGCCAACCTGTGGGTTGAAGATGTGCCAGATGGGTTGAAGAAAGAGCAGAGAGAGGTCACAGTTAGGCTGATGTCTATCCTTGACTACTGCTGGTAGTAACTTATGTTATGGCTTAGATTTGACTCTCCTGAATAATTTTTATAGCATTTTCACCTTCTCCTTTTGAATATTTTGGTAAGTGCGTGAGCATGCACTGGGGTCAGTCTGTCTGCCAGAGACCTCGTGGATGGAATGTCCACTGTGAACACTGACCATCTTTTTCTGTTCGTTGCTTGCTTGCCTTTCATACACAAAGTGACTGTTTTTTCCTCTTTATCCTGTAACTCACGTATTCAAGAACCTTTGACGTGTTTTTTGTTTGTTTTTTTTTAATGCCTTTGAAAATCCATCTGTGTTGTGTGACATTAAGTCACCTTTATCTATTTGCCCTATCCCAGCAGTGAGGCAGTTGCCCAAAGGGCTCTGTGTGGCTGTTGCAGGACAAAACAGTTGGATTTTTATGCTGAAGTTCTTTTGGGGGATGAGGGGAGCACCTGGGATTTGAGCCGGTGTGTTATGTGACTGTAACCAAAGAGCAGAGTTGCTGATATCTGTGTGCCACAATATGTACGCACAACAGAAACAACCAGGAAAATAAAATCTGAATCTTGCTGAAGTTTGTAAGAATATTTCTGTACTCTGTAATGAAATCTAGATTTGATTCCTAGCTGTCTTATTTTGTCACTTTTTAAGCTATACTTGTGCCTCATACCTCTTAAAGTAATCTAGAAATGGGATAACTATCAAATCCAGTGGCATACACTTTCTGATTAATTTTAATACAGTATTTCTTTTTTACTCCTAGAGAGCAAATCAAAAGGTCTCCAGTGGGTGATAGATGCAACCATTGCGTATCCCAAAGGTGAACCTATAGACATTCAAACCTGGATTCTTGGCTACCGACAACCAACAGTTACACATGTACACTACAGGTAGGAAATAAACCTGTTCTTACATTGACCCAAAGTACTAAAAAAAACAAACCCAAAAGAATACACAAACAACAACAACAACAAGTAAACCATCTCAGAAGTTAAAAACAGCGTATTTCAAGATAAGGAAGTCAGCAGCAGTAGCAGTGTCTTCTTTTCTTCTTACACATTTAGGCAACTGAGTATATAAACACTGCTTTCTTTTGAAAAGTTTGGTCTGTCTTAGCATGTTGAAACTTTTTCCAGCTGACCTATGGTTAAATATAATTATGGAGTATATAAGGATGTTTGTACGTATTTTTTTAATGACTGGTGTCTTGGCAGTAGCTGACAAACACTTAATTCCCTTACTGTTACTTCTGGTTCCTGCAGCACTCCTTCCCAAGCTTCCCAAGCTCTATCCTCTCCAGTCACCATATACTCAGGAGTTCAGTCAGCAGCTGAAGCAGTGATTTTTTTCCAGGAAAATCCTATAGGCCCTATACAGAGTATGGAGGTGCTAACATGGGAACTTTTTTTTCCACAGCAGTGCTACAGGCTTTATCACCTGAGAAACGTGCAGCTTTCTAAGGGAAACCTGAGGCTGCCCTGCTCCTTGGAGTTTGGAGCAGCTCGAACAGAGTAGGAGACCCTGATCAAGAAGGATGGCACTGTTTCTGAAGGGGAGTGGAGGGAATAAATGCTGCTTTCACAAATATCAGTCCTGGAGGGTCACATATTCCAGCTCTCCACTTCTGCTTGATAATCTCAACAGTGCAGTTGTGTGGTTCAATGAAAAGGCTGGGAGTCTATTTAGTCCCAAAATAAAACAGCAGATGCTCTTAGGTCAAAGAGGAGGTCCATCTAGTCCATCAAGTAGTCTAATCCAAGACTACTTTTCTTTTTACATGCTTCCATTGAGCATCTGCTCCTAACCATTATCAAAGCAAATAAAGGAATCCTACTGCTAATGTTTCATAAGAGTATAATACCTAGATGACATATTTAGCTTACTGACGTATAAAGCAGCCTACCTGTGTATTGTGAAACAATCAGCAATCTAAAGACTCCCTCTCCTTATCAGAAATGTAAGTAACAGCACACCACGTATCTTGGGGATGAAAGGAAGATGCTTCTCCCACAGAGCTCTTTGATCTCCCAGTGGATTACTTTTTTAAGCTCGCAGTTTACTTCAGTAAACTTAGTGATTTTGATCCCTGCGTAACTCAAATCTTTTACAAAAGAAGTAGTTTGGTGTCCATTACAGATGGTACCAAAATGATTTTCTCTCCAAAAATGTTAAAATCTGGCAAGTAGGACAAGAAGTCAGCCCGAGTCCTGTTTTCAGAAGCTTTCTCAGTTTGTGCCTGGGGAAGCTGTATCAGGACAAGAGCTAATGGCCTCAAGTTGCACCAGGAGAGGTTCAGCTTGTATATTAGGAAACATTTCTTCTCAGAAATAGCAGTGAGGCAGTGGCACAGCTGCCCAGGAGGTGGTGGAGGCATCGTCCCTGGAGGTGTTCAGTAAATGTGGAGATGTGGCACTGAGGGATGTGATTTATCACATTTTTATCACAAGATTGTGTGATTTTTGTATTAATTCCCTTTTGTCAACAACTCAGCTTTTACAGTAAGCTTTCAGATCTCCTTATGTGGATCCCCTGGGAATGACCTTGTGCAATGTGCAGTACAGGATGCTCACTGGAGCTGTTTTCCACAGCCATGCTTGAATCAGTCCCGCTTTTTATAGAAGTCTGTCTTCAAGTTTCTCAAAGGTGAACATACACCCTAAGCTGTATGAGATGCCATTTTATTTCTTATGTTTTATTTCATCTGCAGCCATTGTCAGGTCCTTCTGCAGCTCTTCTCTTTGATTGTCTTTGACTACTCAGAATAATTCTATACTAGAAAAGTGTCGCACCATTTTTATCCATTTTTTAGGCTTACCATATGATTCATCTCTGATCTACTAAGAACTTTTAATGTATCCAGGACTAGAGCTGTAGTCTAGAATGAATTTTCACCTCCAGTATGATAATCAAACTTATTTTTAGATATTTTCATGCAACTTTAAAAGTCTGTTATATGTAAAGGATATATTTATTGATGACAGAATCAGCAGAGAGCAACTGAGTGATGGGTGTAGGTGAGTTCACTCGTGCTGCATCATCTTTTTCTATTGCTTTTCATTCATTGTCCATTCAGGACATATCAGCAAGTGATCATTTCTTTTCTTTTTCCTTTTTTCCTTTTCTCCTCTTGTCCTTTTTTTCTTCTTTTCTAGCAGCACACGGTGGTGGTATGGATGCCTTCAGTCTTTTAATCACTTAATTTGAACAAAGTTGTTGGCAACACTGAGAACCTGCAATGTGCTTGGGAAATGGGGTGTTGGATAGGAAAGAGTGAGAAACAAAAGTTACTCTCCCAGAGGGTTTCTGGAAGGAAAGAAAACAGTACAGCTCTGCTGTCACTTGACCAAACCTTCCCCAGCATTGGCAGGCAGATAATTGAGGCTCAGTGCACTGACGCCAATTTACTAGAGCTTATTTTTGAAGTTATCAACATGAGCTCTCTCACAACTCTCTGGAGCATCCTAGGTCATGTCCTCACACGTGCAAATGTGGTGATGGTGTGATCACATTGCTGTGTCAGATCTTAATCAGAAGTTGTTCTGGGGAAAGCAACAACAACAAAACAACGCCCCACCACCAAAGACTGTGTGACAGTTAAAATGATTTTGCTTTCCTACTGCTGCTAACATCACTTTCTGTGCTGCTCATTAGAAGCAGAGGAAGAGCTTGCTGCAGAGCTGCCTCTGGTACATCCATTCACGTGGTGCTGTCTGCTCTTCCTCTTGGTCACAAACAGTCTATACCTCAATGTCTTTCGGATGTGGTGTTTTTCTTGTAGCCTTTTTATACAGGTCTGTTTCTCTTTCATCCTACCTAGGGAGCAGCAGCAGGAGTGTAGAGGACACAGTGATCAGCCTCCTTTTTCACTTTTAGATGCTTTTCTAACTGATGGAAATGGCAGAGAAAGTTTGTTTTAATCCTGTGGTCATTTTTGGTTGACAGCTTGAATTTTGGTAGATGAATTAAAGCTTGCTTTTCACCAATTTCCTATACAAGTTACTTGTTTTTCAAAAGCTCATCATTAGGCTAAGCTGTAGGCTCACTTTTCCTCAAAAGAAACTTTCCTTAAAAGAAAAGAAGACAACAGGCAACCACCAGACATGATTCTTCAAAACACAGAGGTGTGAGAATTTACCCTCTCAATTAAATTTGACCATGACAGACTCTCCTCAAAACTCACAAGAAAGTGCTGAAAAATGGCCATTGCTTTCAGAAATGTAAGAATCAAGGAGACTATTTCATTAACTTTTTCCAAGTCAAACATTGCTGGAGTTTGGAGGAAATCAGGGAGTCCAGCTGTTAGGGCACTAAGCACCAGAGAAAGGGTTGTGTGCTGGAAGGAGCAAATTGGCAAAGAACGGCTTAGGGCTCATTTTGCATTAGCTTCCCCACCTCATATGATCATATCCCTGTTTGCCCAGTGCTCCGGTGAGGGTGGTGCAGAGCCCGAAGGCAGAGCCAGCCACAGCCCTCACCCCAGCAGAGCAGGTGGCTGCATTCACACTGCACGAAGGCACCACTTAATTTTGAGCCAGCTCAGCTGTCCTGGTGCCATAATGCAGATAAGAACTGTGTCACCTCTCCTTATCATACCAACTTTTGTACTGTGCTGCTGTTGAAACAAGCTTTCAACTACTGAGGAAGTTCTTTTTCTGTGTCTACGTGAATACGGATTTATTAAAATAAGCTTAGACTCTTAGCTATAAATAAAATGGAATATATTGTGATTGCTGAATGAGTTCTGCAGAAACGTCTGTGAAGGGCATCCAGTTCTGCAGTAGATTTTAATCTGCTTTTTTTTTACGCAAGTGACTTATTTGTGGAGGTGCCTGAGACATATCAGTGACCTCCATCACACTGAGTTCATTTGAAGAGCCATTGAAACAGCAAGTAAAGTTTAGAAAGAGTAGGGGGGTAGTAAATTTAATTCAAGATAGGACAGATGATGAAAGGCAATTAGTACTTAAAGGTGGTATCTACGAACTTTATTTGTTGGCTTTTGAGAAGAAGCATACGTTATCTTGAAATGTGTCATTAAATTGGTCTGCATTTGTAGAGGCTGAGGTAATTATCCTTGTTGTGTCTTCCTGTTCTTTTCTTTCTGCAGTGTATTTTTGCAGGTGTTTCAGCTAGTTGTTTTTTTCCATGAAGCTCCTTTGGCTCTTCCACCTCTCTGTGTGTCAAAATATCACAGTAATTGTTTTAGTTGGTTTGTAATCTTAATGTATTTATTGGTACGTGCAGATGTTGCTGACGTTAATGATAAATCTATCAGTACCAGGTGGACTTCTGCTTTCTCTTTGTTTTGCTCTTTCCTCTGTGATGGAAAGCAAACCCCTTGCCATCTGGTTGGGTGCTTGGTGTGACTGCAGGCGCTGAGCAGCACTGTCACAGGTGAGAGCACGGCTGGCAGGCTGCTGCTTTGGGTGGAGGAGGCCCTCCTGAAGGGAATGTACTGTTCAGAACGCGGGACAGCTGCCAACTGCATCCCTGTTGGATGAGGGCAAGCAATTTTTGGTGCTGGGAACACAAGAATGCAAATTACACCAATGAAGGTAACTGCACTTATATATCCTGTTTGTCTGTGTCCAAGGGTAGGGAAGAATCTAACAAGAGTTAAGAGCTTTAGTTCCTTCATGCATACCACACACTTCATCCTGAGTTTGAGGTGCAGCATTCAGAAGGGACGGGCACTCACAGTGCAAGTTTCCCTGAGGAAACTAAAGCCCAAGGCAGTAGAAAATGATTTCTGTGTGACGTCTCTTCAGAAGTAGATGGCACCATCTTCCCTGTGAGCCATTCTTTTAACTTTTGGTCCAGCTTTTCTAATCTTGGCATAACTAACAGCAAAATGTTGAAGAGTAAATTTCGTCTTTGAGAAATGTGATATAAATGGTAGTGGTCCTATGTTTTTTTTTTCAACTGGTGGAGAAACAGTTGTGGTAGGCTTGTCTGTGTGCATGCACGATGCCACAGGGAGAACAGGACTCTAGGCAAGAAGAGCATAGATTGTTTATCACTGTAATGCTAACAAGATGAGACTAATTAGCTGTTGTGTGTTTTGGAACCGGAAGAAACATTCACTTGGAAAGTCCTTTACAGAATCCCCTCAGCTCTGTCAGTCTTGGTGCAGCCAGCTGGGCCCAGGGTGCGGAGAGCCAGGGGAATCCCTGCAGAGAGACCAGTGCGGTGTGGGACGTGAGCTCAGACATTGTCTCGTAGGACATAGGTAGCAGGTGCTGAGGCTGCTGGTTCAGTGCTTTGGCTGCTACCTAAAGAAATTAATTTGTTCAGATATTTATGCTGTATCAGTACTTGAAACCATTTGTTGCTTATCTGATGCTCTGAAAGAGGATTTTTTTCTGCTCTCGTTACGTATCTGGTTGGCTTTGTGATCACGGGATTTCCTTAAGGTTTTGCAGATGGAAAAAAGTGGCTGAAGCTCAGAGAAAAATGGTAAAGTAAACGTTTTTCCGTATTCAATCTGAGATGTGTTCTAAAAACTTTATGGAATAAAAGTGTGATTGAGGTGAGGGGATGATCTCTAGGCTCACAGCATGAGGTACAACTGCAGTACTTTCTTCGGCTCACATTTAACAGATGAAGGAACGAGAGACACGAGAGTGTCTTTGCAGGCTGGAGCTGGCAGATCTGCAGCTAGTGGCTGGTGATGAATCTGCTGCAGTCAGCAACACTTCCATCCTTTGGTTTTGGATCATCTGTGTAGAGTTTCATAATGTTGGACCTTCTCAGTTGGCTTTCCTGGATCTGAACTCCTTTTAAAACATGATCCTAAAGGGGCTGTCTGAGGAACAGGGAACATGGCAGTGTGTTCAGTTTCCAGAGTTTGAGGATTTAGACATTTAATCTCCAATTAAGTTCTGTCATTAACAAGAATGCTGTGCTTGTGAAAATCAGTAAATAAACCTAGGTAACCTAAAACTGTGTTTGAAAATACTTCAAAATACACAAAGAGTTATCACTGATAAATCATAACAGCCAGTGTAGCATAATTGGGAAACTAGTTGTTTTCTATGCTGTGTTAATATTCATTCAAAATGGGTGTAACCTTCTTAAAAGTTTGAGTTTGTATTCAGAGGTTGAAGTATCTCAGTACTGTGTGGACTCATAGGAGCACCTGGATGGATTCCAGCAGCAGGCTGGTATACTGCGCTCCATTACTCTCTCATCATCTACACTACTTTGCTACTCCATGAAGGTGCCAGCTGATAAATAGTATCCAACGTGCATTTGGTTAGCTGTTGTGATAGTGTTTTCAGACCAATGAGTATATTTTTGGAAAAATATCAGGCTTAATCAGGTTATGGAGTTGGAAAATGCTTGTGAGGCCAGGTAATCCTAGACTTCTGTCCTGAGCCCACATGAGCATTCTGTTAGTTCTTAACTATCTTCAAACGTGTGTAAGCAAGCATCTGTCCTTCAAAAATACACTGTGAAATGCAATATTCAGTTGCTGAGGCCTTTTATCTCTTCACACAAGATAGGAAGGAGAGATTAAAAATAGAGCCTAGCAGTACAGTAGTACTTGGGGACAGGGAGGCCGTCTGTCTTAACGTTAAGCCCTTAACAAAGATAGTCCCTTCTCCATGGGGATGTTTTTTACTTGCCTTTTTGTGGTTTAATTTTGAAGTGCTGTGTAACACCTGAGCTTCAAGGTAAGATGATTCTTTACCTGTCTTTTTCTTAATGTACACACTTAAGAGCTTGAGCTATTTACTGGACCACCAACTACCTCCCAATCCTTCTTGAGCCAAAGACGTCTGGCACAGAGAACTCTTTGAGAACACTGTAGGCAGACTTGATACAAAGGCTACAGAGCTATCTGAGTTAACACTGGTGCCACAGTGGGTAAATAAGCGTTCAACTCCTTATATTGAAGTTTTCTTTGTATGCCACAGCATCATTATTCTTTTTCATTGATCAGATCCATGTTTTGCTGCTTGTCTCTTCCATTGCAGCTTATTTTTTCATGCAAAAAAGTTAATGACAGGAGGAGGTACAAATGACTCAGCAACAAGTCAAGCAGGAATGTTGAAAACTGTAAAAATAAGAAATGCATTCTTCAGAAATATCCGTTATTTCTGTGTCTGCTGTTCCCTGATCTGTCCAGACACTTCCCATATGATTATCAGCAATTCTTTTCAGTATACGAGACCATGTTTTAAAAAAGAAGGGAAAATCTACTAATGGAAGTAAAATGTAGCATAGATGACAGGCTAACTGGGAGTTCTCTTGGGAAGAGAAAGCCTGTGTAAAGGTCTTATGTTTCTGAGCCTGGTTTTTTTTCAGGCTAGCCTGATGCACACATGTATTCTTCAGCGGCCTCCCAGTGGAACACAGCAGATACAATGCGTCTTCTATATATACCAAAGGGCACTTGGAGTCTGCTGTAGTGGTTTCACAATTGTAGGACTTGAAATTGTATTTTGAAAAAAGTTGGCTGAGGTACAGTGGGTTGCTGGGAGTTTCTCTCTGTACGCATCTCAGTGAATTCTGTCCTGGACATCGAATTTTCCTAAACAGACCTAGTATAGAATAGCTTCTATCAAATGCTGCATGATTGTATTTGATACAAGCTTGAAATACAGATGTCTCCTGTGAGCATCTGGCTGGTAGCCTGGACCATTCCTTTTCTTCATCCCGAATAATTATGTGGTCTGCGCAAAACGAAAGAATGAATTGTGTTTTTCTTCTTTGGCAGGATTTTTCCAATTAAAGATGTACCTGCAGAGCCCGAAGCTCTCTCACAATGGCTGTATCAACGATTCATTGAAAAGGAGGATCTCTTGACCCATTTCTATGAAACAGGTAGGAAAGTATCTAGCTAAGAGAATTAGGCTTTCATTATGTCTTTTCTTACAAGGATCTCAGGATGACTTAAGAATGTGTATACTTTTTTTTTGTCCATGAAGACAATACACATAGTTACTGACATTATTACATGGCTTAAGAATGTATGCTAAGAAGTAGGAGACGTTTGCCTGGCTAAGATGAGAATCAGGTGATGTTTGGAGACTGAGACATGAAAAGTAGAGCTAAGGAAATCCCTTTCTTTCCCCAGCAGCTCAGCTGTGAAACTTGCTGCCAGAGGCTCTCATTGAGGGGAACGTTTTAGCAAGATTCAGAGAGGCAGTGAACACTCACATGTGCAATAAAAGAATTCAGAGTTCATGTTTGGAGGGGAATATTCAGAGTTTAAATAATCAGCAAATTCTTGACTAAAAGGGATTAAATAAGACTCTTATGTGAGGCAAGTTTTATTTTATCTTTGTGTTGCTGTTTAGCACCTTCCTCTGACACTCATGCTGTTAGAGAAAACTGGTCTAAGCAGTCTGTAAGTGTAATGCAAATTCCTCGTTGTCTTCTGTTTCCTGTTAGGCAAAACAGAAGGATGTTATTGGAAGGGTCTGTATGAATTATGTAGCACGAGGTCTCTGGAGTCTGTGTGCCAGCCCTGTGCTGTGCCTGCCCGTCTCCTTGCTGTGAGGTGCGCTGAGTCACTTCTATTGTAACATACTTTGGATGTTGAGAGATCTAAATAAATTTAGGCATTAATAACATTACTGAAGGGATAATGGCAAATAATGTGATTTAAAACATCAGGTAAGTACTTGAGCTGGAGAACTGTTTCCTGAAGCCTCTTTTTTTCCATCCAGTTAATGGGTGTGTGTGTTTTCAGAGTACACACCAGAGGAATTAACGTGTAAAAATGAAAAAGAAAAAACAGAGAGGGAAAAATGGTTTTGTGTAGACATAAAGGAAAGGAAGTTTATCAAATATTGACTGAGCAGGGAGACTCCAAATGAAATATTGTAACCTCTGTTTGAAGAAAAAACAAATCTCTTAGTGATTACCACAACTGCTGAGGAAAAGAAAGTCGATTGGATCAACTGAGTTTAGTACTTCAGAGTGACTGCTGAAACAAAGATGCTACTTTTATTAGATGATTTATCGCAAGAACCGTTCTGATTCCATTTTGAATGCTTAATTTTACCAATGTTAGTACTTAGAAAGTTTGCATTCCCTAACAACCAGAGTTGTACTGTGCTGTATGAAGTACTGCTGCCCCTCAGCCATCAGGGATGGCAAAGTCAGACCCTACTGTATACATCGCATCGAAATGCTCATATTAGACAAATAACTTTGTGAATTTGCTTAGAGGTGTAGTCAGTAGGATGTCAGGAATTCATGTTGTTGAGACATTATTTCACGAATACCACTCAAATAAAATGATTGTACCTAAAAATCTGACTAGACCAGAATTTCAAAAAGCGTAATGAGTATAATCAGACTTACTCCTTCAAAAATAGGATAATTGGCTATAATTCAGCAGTGTAATAAGCAGGAATTAATTAAGACATCATAAATGTAAATGATATGATGTAGAACCTTATTAGGCATAAATTACCATAACTTAAAAGTTACTACCACTTATGTCAGTTGAGAACTTGGTTGCATTCTCTTTTGTTGCCGTGGTTTACTGAAAAGGAGCTGTTGCAGTTTGCAGAAAACCCCAGGGAGGTCCCATGAAGGGGATCCCAACAGTTCCCCAGGGGTCAGCCTTTTACTGACACGCTGAAGTCAGAGCACTGTTAGTTTTAAGCTGGAGTAATGTTTAATTCTACTTGAAATGTCAAAAGCTTGTCACTGCTATTGTCAGCAGTACTGTCTGTACTGTACATCCTCTCTTTTGAAGTATTTTTTATTGGAAAGAAGAAAAATCTAAGCCTAAAACAGTTGTTTTTTGTTGTTTGGTTGTTTTTTTTTTTTTAGTATTCCCAAGTATTAAGGACTTCAGTAGACCTAGGGAAAATCTGTAACATTTGATGACTTAAAAAAAAAAAGCCCTGAAAAGTTTGAATATGAAACTGTCACGTTTGTTCATGTGGTACATTTTCCACCTTTCATTTATGAAGTTAAAGCTGTTTACAGATTCTTAGCAGCTAATGGAAAGCTTGTATTGGCAAGCACGTGATTGCTCTGAAGTCTTGAGCGGGATAACTGAACACTGCAGTAACACAAATGGGATTACATTTAGCACTTGGAGACTAATTAAAACAAATAAAAACCCAACAATGTAAACTTGGAGCTTATCAATTGGAAATGAATAGTTGAAGACATCATGCTCCTCATTCACACTCTGATCTTAAGCCAACTTGTGTGATGCAACTAAAAAAAGTAAGCAGTGTCATCCTACAGGGAAACAGGAGAGTATTTTCAGTAGGGCTGCAAAAATGCTTTTTCCACTGTACCAAATCTGAAACTTAATCTGGAAATTCTGCATACATATAGAAACATAGAATGGCTTCAGTTGAAAAGGACCACAGTGATCATTGAGTTTCAACCCTCCTGCTATGTGCAGGGTCACCAACCACATCCAGATCTGTCATTCTGGCTTGAGAAATAGGAATTGAACTGGGAACAGGGGCAGGTAATAGGTGTGAAGGTGATGAAGGGTAAGGAGGAGTTGTTCCTCTGAAGGACAAGTAAAAGTGCTTGGCTTGGCTTGTCTAGCAGCATCAAGGATGACTTTCTTTGTAACAAAATGAGTTGGCTTGGGAGAGGAGGTAGGGGAAGAGGCAGTTGCTATCAGTTCCACAGGATAAGGAGAGTTAGTTAAACTAGCCGTCAGCGTTGGTACAGAAAGACAAATGGGCCACGGAATAACAAATGTAGCACAGAGTGGACAGATAGGAGGTGAGCAGTGAAAATTACTAGGAGGTAAGTAAATGGAGTGACAGATCTGCTCACGTGTGAAAATATGCCTCAGTGAGAAGACAAGGGACTCATCAAGATTTTTAATGTAAGACCATTCATACAGAAAGGTTTGTCTTAAGCACTCAATTGCAGTTCCTCCAGTAACTGCAGATGCGAAGCACGGAGATGAGTTGCTGAGAGTATCTAATTGCCCAAATTGGGTGGATTCTATCTAAGATTCAAAATTGATGCTGCTAATATCTGCTCTTTGAATCTTACACCTTTGTTCTTCTATGAGTAGCTGTGACTCTATAATGTTGTAGCAAGAACATCTTCATCTGGTGTAGTTAGTTTTTGTATCTACTCTTCAGAATTAACAACAAAAAAGCGGATCATATCGCCCAGGCTTTGTACATCTTGCTAACATATATCACAGGTTATGTAATATTATGAAATAAATACATGCAAACAACTCGTTCATGATCATAAAGCTCCAAAGTATTCAGTCAAAATTTACTGCTTTAAGTCAGAAAAAGTCAGAATGGGGGAGAATTGACTTATTTTTTAATCACCAAATGTATCTCCTGCCAATGCTTCTCAATTCAAATAGGTATTTCAAAAATTCCTTCTAGAAAACAGAGTAGCAAATCAGAGTCCTTGGTTATACTTTATGCCTGACTGGCTAATGAATGTTCAAACAACACATGCAAATAAGTGCCAGAAAAACTATACAGTTGTGTGTGTGTATAGATGTTCATAGTCAAGAGAGAACTTGAGAGTATATGTGTGCTGCACAGTATACAAAATTATTACCAAACAGTTGTAAAGCTTTACAGAGAACCTGGTCAGTTTGATCACTTTGCCAGCACTATACAAAATAAACCAATTAATTGTGTGCACTGCTGCTGGGGCAGGCAGCAATAGTCAGGAGTAATGCACTCAGCCTGTATTCCTGCTGCAGGTGCATTAAATGCGTTTTTGCTTGTTTTTCATTTTCAGGAGCTTTTCCTCCACTGCAGGGCCAAACGAAAGCTGTTTCTCGGGAGATGACCCTCAGCAATCTGTGGCTGGTCGGCATACAATCACTTGCATTTTTGTCAGGCGGTATGTGGTACTGCATCTTACAGTATTTTTATCATTGCCTATTTTAAAAGTGGAATGGGACCTGAGGACACAGTGAGAATCGAGGCTCTTGCAAATGAGTACCATGTTGTACGTGCAAATGTGAGTATACAAGAGTACAGGAGAATACTGGACGGACTCTTACCTCTCTTTGGGGAAATTTTAAACTCCACTGAAAGAGGAGATCAGTAACGTAGTGACCTGACGATGTATTATTTTAAGAATTGTCTGTATTTTTAAAAAGTGTATTCTGTCACCCACACTTAAGCAAATTCAGCATTTGGACAAAAGGTGCAATCGTACAACCACCGTAGAAGAATGTCTGCATCAAGAAAACTGTCACCATAAGTATTTCTCGGCGTCGTAGTTAGAGCTCAGAAAACTCAGCAACTTGTCTCTTCGGTAGTCTGTGCAGCATTGGTGTGGTAGAGATTCCTCGTTTGCACAAACGTGTGCTTTATTGCAGCTCATCGTGCTGGAGCCAGAGATCTCAGCGGAGCTGATGGCGCCATCTTTGCCACTGCCCAGTCAGCAGTTGTCGTCTCAAACACATTGATCTCAAACCCAGACCCCATCAGGGTCCTGTTCGGGTGTGTTTTGTGAGGAATCGGTCCTTAAAAAAGCATTGCCTCATCACAGTGTGATTAGAAGTTATCCATATTTGATGAACCAGCCCATCCCTGCTGTGGTCTTACCATCAGCTAACCGAATTCTGTGTGCTACCTGTAGCTCATACTATGAGGAAACTTGGAAAATACTAGTCACTTGATCTGTTTTTCTCCCTTTGTTCAGAATACATCTAGTTGATCATTGTCACTTTTCTACATGCACTTTTAAAGGCAAAAATACAGTGAAAGAAAGACATAGGGAGTAGGGGAAAGCTTTATCTGCCATGCGTTGACCAATTGCCAGAGCAATGCCAGCTGTTTCTGAAGGCCTGCTGGTGCTGCTGGTGATTTTTAGCCACCTTTGTACTTTGTATACTGCAGTCCAACCGAGGTGACCTTTGAGTGGTTTATAGAGGCCTTTTTCTCCCCTGCTAGTTGCAACAGCACTAAATGTACTTGTGGGAGAGTTTAAATGATTCAATGCCAACCATCTTAATGTTTTGCTAAGAAATAACAGAGGAAAACTAGTTTCTTAAAAAAAAAATACTAAAAAAAAAAAGTAGGTGTAAGTGCTACCATGAATCTATATGAGGATATCACTGCAAAAGAGAAGAAAAAGCAATGGTAAATCATCTGAGTGATTATATGGAGGGCAGTATTAATTAGCTCACCAGCATGCTAAAAATCATAATGGAAGAATGAGTTCATTTTAAAGGCAAAGCAGAACCAAAGTTCAGCTCCATTTTCAGATGTATAATACGAGATACTTTTGAAAGGGAGTCTGCGGTGTGTGTCCTGACCCTGGCTGGTCTAGTTGGCATTGCCTTTGTGTGATTATACACAGATTTGAGAGAGCTGTTCCTAAAATAAAATTAATCTCTCTAAATACGAGCAGGAGAGCCAGAACTTGAGATGTGGCCTGCTGCCTTTTGTACATTGATTTTACTGAGAACCAAGTAAGCCCTCAGTGGGTTTTGGCTCTGAGTTAGTGATACTGATCCACCTTCTCCTGCTATTGAATCTGTGGGTGGCATGCAGAAAACATAGTCAGTTCCTTTGGAGGAGCAGGACGAGCATACTAAAATATGAGGCAAGGCTGATTTCCTCAACGTAATTGAAAAGCCCTTTGTCAAATTTGCCACTTCTCTCTCCCTCTAAAATGAGTTTTATCTTGAAGTAGCTCTGTGGGGATGGCTGTGAAACCACAGACCATGAAAGTTCCCCTGATCTGTGAGTCCCTCACGGACTTACATGTACCACTGCAGTGGGAAGGCAAAGGACAGCATTTATCTAGATAGAGCCTTAATATTTTATTTAAGATGCTGTCTCTAAATCCCACCTGAATTCAGCCCCATACCTGAATGCTGGTGTAACATAAATCCACCTGAGAAGAGGTATGCTCTGAAAAGGGAGTGTAACTTCTTTTCTGTTACGCTTTCTAAATCACAGCTGATGGAATGAATGTATTTAATCTGCCTTTTTCCAGGCAGGTTCTGGGGCAGCCCACCCCCATCAGGTGTGAGTGGTTAGGCTGCAGCACCTGGGCACAAATGGACGCTCATAACTGCAAAATGCAGGTGGTGAGCTAATTATTGCTGTCCTCCACAGAGTGGGTGGATCAGAGTCACAGAGATGCCCTTATCTTACAGCTCTTTTAACGTGAGATAGGACAGACTGGAGTGATACAAAAAGGGAAGTTTCTGTAAGCAGATTGCACAGCAGTAATTTGCATCAGGAGGCTGTTTGTAACAGATCCAGTAAACTCCATGTAAGAGCATACTTTTTTTTTTTTTTTTTGGCAATGCAGTACTTTTTCCAATGGATTGCAGCCCATAGTGAGCGTTCACACACTGCTTGAAGAAGTTAGTAATGCACGATAACGTTTCAGGTAATCCTTTGGTTTATCTGGTCCTGTGCATTTCCAGTTAGTTCCTTTATAGTTCTCACTATTGCGAGACATCTGTTTGAAGGCACTGATTATTGTTTTGATAGGTTGAGTAAATAGGCCTTAGGCTTCTTTCCTGCCTGCTCTGGAACATGTGAACAGAGCGTGGTGTTGTCTCTTGCTCCAGCTGAGCTGCTGTAGGTGACAGTCGAATGAAACCGAAGAAAATCCAAAGTACCCCCTCCCAGCATGAACTTGGATGCTACTTTATGACTGAATAAGTTTTTGTTAAGGGAAAAACACAGTGTGGGAAATTCTGTGCTAAAAACACTGGTGGTGAAGGCTAGAGCTTGGCAGGCAAGCCTGTAAAACATTGGATCCCCGTGGGTTCCAGTTGCCTTCTACCTTCTGGCATTGGCTGGAGCTACAGCTGGGGCAAGTGTGCTGCTGCAGCCAACGGTTTCCTCTTCTGAACAGTTCAACCTGCATTTGACACGAATGTTTATGAACCGTGCAGTTGATCACAAAACGGTTAATTGCTGTGATTTTAAATATGTGTTAGGAGAAATAATGTGGAAGGATGTATAAAGTGACAGCAGGATGAAAAAAATAAATTGAAAGCTGTTGCACACACAAGTGAGAACATAGCGGTTCAAGTTTGTTGTGAACAAAGACGTTTCTCTGTCGGGGTTGCACTCAACATTTGTAAGTTTCTCTGTTTAATTGTTCATAAACAAGTTTCACTGGAAACGATGCAAGTCCCGATGGTTTAGCGTCACTGCTCGTACTGAATTTCATCCTAAGAAGAATATCTGCCCCTCCAAAATGAGCAGCGCTTCTATGTCAGTGCCCTTTGCGTGTACCTTCCTTACAGATTCTCTTACACTGTACGTATGGTTCTGTTACCACACGTTTCAGCAGTGATGACTCTTCCAGGAGGAATTTTTTTTTTCAGTTGCTCTCATCAGATTTGGAAAAGAAAGATGGCAATTAACCTCACTCCCCTGAAAATTATGAGCTTCCTTCTCCCTGTTCCACCCTGAGTCTCAAAACAGGATGCATCTTGCTGCATTGAAGTGACTGCCGTGGTACTGCTCGTTACTCATCCCTTTGTAAATGATGTAATTGTTTTGGGTGTTTTGCCATAAAGTGCTGTTAACTCTGTCAACTTTGTTTGTATAAGTGAATGCAGATACACCGATCACTGTGCGTGACAGATTCAGCTGCTCCGCTTTGCCTTGACATGCAGTGTTGGAACCAAAGGTACTTGGAGCTGGGGGAGGTGTGTTCTGGGACAGCAGGCTGGAGGCTGTGTGCTGCTCTGATACAATCACACAGCGTAAGGATACATCCGGGTACTGTATCGTTTGGAAATAACGCAGCCATACGAAATAAATGGTTATTTTGCAAAATTGCATACTTGATAACTTTTACACTTCTTTTTTTTTTTTTTTAAAGAACAGTTGGAAGAGCAAAACTGAAACTGTTCTCTGACTTTAAAAGTCTGTGTGCATTATGAACACTTCTGAGCAATTTCACTTTCTCTGTGCAAAAGCTGTGGACTCTGCCTGGGATGCAGAAAGGATTTAAAAGGATTCTGTGTATTTTCAAGTTAAACCTTTGATTTAAGCATCAGATACTGAAGTTTAATGATACACTGAACAACTGTCCTCTTACAGTGAGTGAGTCCTTTTAAAGTTTCTCTACAACGGTGTTTGTTTTGTATGGTAAAAGTTAGTTTTCTCGATAGCATTTATGTTAGCGTCCAGTGTTCTCCTTCCCCCGTGTTAGCCACGCCGTGCTCTGTATGGCAAATGGGCGCAGTTACTCTGCAGTTGTGCAGAGGGCTGTTGTGGTTGGATTCATTGTACTGGAATTATTTCATTGGGTTTTTTATCGGGTATTTCCAGCAGCCGAGATGTCTTTCAGAACTGCAGGCAGATACCAGAAGAAGCATTTCTCTTCAGAGACTATGAGGTGTCTTTTTCCCTTTTTTTTTGTGTGGCAAGATAAAGTTGATTTTTTTTTTTCAAGGTTATTTCATGTGCTTCTAATCCTTAATAGCAGAGATGATTTTGTTTGAGGGCTGTATTTATTGTGCTTGTATCTAATAGATGCACAGTCTCTATTGTGCTTGCCATGAAGTCTACAAATACTGGGGAAAAAACAGTTCACCATGCAGCTGAGTGTTAAGTGACAGTGTTGGTTATGGAGCTCTGGGGAGGACAAGTAGAGGAACCTCTCTGTGGCAGCAGTGGTGTAAGGGGAGGAGTGGAGCAGCAGGTTGGGGGAAGCAATTCCTGCAGCCCTCCTCTGCTCGAGTACCTGCTGGAAACTGTGGGTGCTCCGCCTGCAGTTTCTGCACAGGGTGCTGTGTAGCAATGATTCCCCTCAAAGTTTCTACGAGTTCAGGGGATGCTGGGAACAGAACCCAGGTCCCCACTGACCCCAGGTTGCTGCTACCTAAGAGAAATGGGAGTCTGACCTTGTGAGCAAGGCCATAGTCATTTGGCAGATGCACCTATTATCTGAACAGCACAGGCTGGTTTTAAACAGCTTCAGCTGGGCAAAGAAATGTGCAGCAGGACAGCCCCATCCATTCTGCAGCTCTGGCACAGCGCTCGGTTGCCACGTGCAGCATTACCTGTTGGCGTGCAGTGCTGCAATGCGACCCAACAAGGAACTCCTCAGAGCACAGGAGGACGTCTTGCCAACAGCGATGGCTGAAGCTCCATCTACCTCTTCGTTTCCCTTCTGGGCTTTGTGCTCTTCTTTTTGTGGTGTTTTCCTGTGAGGGGTGGGGGAGCTGGGGAGGAAAAACCTGAAATCTAAATGAAGACACGGGTGGGAGACCCACTGCTTACCGGCTGTGTCATTGGTCTGAGAAGCCATTGTTGTAAATTCATTCCTGCCTCATATTAAATGTTTGTTTAAAAAAAAAAAAAAATCTTTCCTGCTGGGAAGAAAAAATGTATTTTTAAAAAGGAAAAAGTCCTTTTGGCTACGGGAGTGTCAGCTGTATGAGTTGTGACCATATCATGACATGCTGATCAGATCTAAATAAATTTTTATCTCTCAGGACTCCATCGTGTATTCTTACTTTTCTGTTGGCTGCCACATGGCTTTTGGTTGGTTTTGATTTAAATATTACTAATTTCAGCGAAAGCAGCAAATAAAGGTACGTGGATGTCTTGTCATGTATGTATACTGCTGCGTAGAGAGAAACATATCTCGCTGATTTTAAAATAAGATAACCACAAAATGTATTCAAAGGCTTTGTTAGCTCAGGGCACAGAGAACTGATGTAATTAGTTCCGGTGCCAGGTGCTTCTCCTTCCCATCCTTCTCAGCTCAGGCAGCTGTCAGATAGCACGTGTCGTCAGTCCCTTTGGCACGCAGAGCGAGTGCCAGACTTGAGCTGCCCACTTACAAATAGGGCAGAGTAATGATCAGAGCTGTGAGAATGGTGCTCGCAGGGCTGGGAGTGTGATGGTGGATAAATATGGGCGTCTGAGGTGGTCAGGTTTGTTATATGCGGTAGTTATTATTTTTTTAATTGAGATCACTGTATCCCCTTTTTATGGAAGAAAAAAACTTTTTGTTTACACCTTTGTATAGGTAGAATCCACCGGTACTCAGTTTTTCAGAACATGCTTAGATTCTCTGGGGCCTGAGGAAAAGGGCTCTGCATTGCTTGTCCTCCTGGTGTTCTGTTTCTATAGTGAGTCAGACCTAAGACTTAAGACTTCTCTATGAGACTGGAAAAGCGATCCCTGGGGAACTTAAGAGCAGCTTGTGCTGACATCTAACACGGCTGAATAAAGGCTGGAAAGTTTTAATAATAACTTTAAAAGTAAAATTAATTGTAAATATTACTGCAGAAGTGTTAAAAATTGACACAAATAGAGAGGTTGGTCCATGAGTGTTAAAGATGGGAAGGAGCTCTTTGAGTTATGATGAACAGATCTTAAAATTTGCCTTGGGAAACTGGGAAAGTTAAAAAAGAGATAAAGCTCTCTGTCCCTGCAATGAGTAAATAACAAGCCAACCTCAGTAATACTGGTCAGCATCGCTTTGGGAAAATGCAGTAATGCTTTGCTTTGCTAACCAAAATTGTAATACTAAATTTGATGAGATGGTAAATTCAGCTTATTATTGTGTGACAGAATAACGTAGTTAAGATTTTGTAACCTCTCTTGAGAATCTGAAGGGGAAAATCTGTAAAAATTCTGGCAAATAAATGTTCTTCCATTTCTGTTTGAAACGGGAAGAATATTTCCTATTGACTATGTCTCTTAGTTTAGCTGGTGGATTTTGTTTCTCCAGCCACTGCCCTACAGTAACACTAACGTGTTGTATGTGTTTTACCTTTGCGTTGCAACTGTTACTTAACCTTGAGAAGAGCAATGCTTGGCAGACAACTCAGTACATCCCAAGTCAACAGAAGACTCCACATGAAAGAACAGTCTCTGAAGGTTGCCTCTAATACCTGTTACTGTTACCGTGTGGTACCTGGACAAGTTCAGTTGTGCTGAGAAAAGGGCTCCACGGTCAGTTCATTCTACAAAGATAGTCTGGGGAAGAAAAAAAAAGAAAAAAAAAAAAAAAGCTGTCTTAAGGGAATAATGAAGTCTACTCCATTTATTTTATCCCAAAGAAAGTAAAATACTACATACAAGCCCTCGGCGGGTAGTTCCCATCACTGACTATAGTCTTGTAGAAAAGATGAAAGATGCAGCAGCTCCGTGCAGAAGAAACTGTCCTAAGGGGTGTGTGTTTGGTCCTTCACTCTTGAAGTTAACACTGTCATCTTAAATACTTTGCTGTGGAGCTGAGATAGAAGTAGGTATTGTATAACCAAACTACCGGGGGAGGTTGTGGCCTATGTGATGCAGGTAATTAGACTAGATGTTATCCTGATAGGTTCTTAGTCTGAATGTCTAAAAAACTTATTATTTTACTACTAACTATACGGCCAATTTTTTAAGTCTTAACTTTTCAACACAATGTTTCTACCCTGGACTTATTAAGACCCTGACCTGCAAGAGATAGCAACAAATAAAATACTAATTTTTTCAGACTATTCAATAACTTTCACACCTGGAGTAACTGTTAAAATGTCTGCCTTCGTTATGTAAATATAGACCATAGAAGCTGCCTGTGAGTCAGGCCCCAGATATGTCCAAGCCAGTATCCTCACCAAGAATAGCCGATCTCAGAGCCTCAGGGCAAACTGTAAGGATCCTTGGGGTGGACAAGTGTCAAATAACCTCGCTATGTATAGGTCATTTCTTTCCAACTTTCCCAATAGAAGCTGGCTTATGTCCTGGCCCGCTGAAATTTATATCCCTATTTTGTTCCCCTTGAAGTCTGCCTCCTTAGTGTCCTATTTTGTAGCCCTGACACATTTTTGTGCCTGAGGAGGTGGACGAGTACTGCAGGCTGCCTACAGGTTCTTTTAAAAGTTCATTTGTTTTCAGAGAAAGCTTCTTTAGTTCTAAATGCTCTGACTTCGCACTAGTTGAGCCTTTCCTCTTGTGTGAATGAGTAGTTTAAAAACAAATAAAATTCCCAATTGTTTCTTTTTCTGCCTGTCTTCCCTAGTTTTATATAGCCCTGTCAAGTCTGCAATGACTGAGGACTCCTCTAAGCGAGCTGTTTAAATTTCTGTTCTCATTCCTGCAGGTTCATCACCTGCACACTTACATTCCTTCTGCTTTTTATTATAACATTCACAGAATTGATTGGCCTGACAGCATCGCTTACTTAAATATTCATTTAAATACAGCTTGACGGTGAAGTTTGATTTAATAATGGATTTACCATTAGTGATCTCCTGGCTCCAGTGAAACTTATATAAATCAAAGAGTAAATGTTAGCACCTACAGCAAAAACGTCTACTGCCAATAGCAATTATCCCCCAAATTAAAATGCTGTCTTCCTAAAGCATCTATGAAATTTGGTCCCTGGTCTTAACTTGTGGCCCTCTAAATGACCGTGTGAAAATAAATCCAAAATATTCAGCCAAGCCAAAGGGTACAGATGTGGAAAAAATACCTATTAGTTTGCAAAAAGTTCTCAGTGCTTATTTTCTGATGTGCCCATTTCTCTCTCCAGCACTCGGTTGTGAAAGGAGGTACGATATCTGTTCCATCAGGCAGCACAGCAGACCTGGGCGTAGTAAGGATAGATATCACAAGGTCAAAAGTGCCAGTTGCACTGATTAGTGCAATCCTGACTAAGAACAGTTACATGACTTTATGTTTAATGAGTACAAGGATTATGGGAATTTAGATGGAACAATTACCTATTTTTATCTTGTATGCTGTAAGCCCAGAAGATGAGTCAGAAATAAGCTGTATAGAAAGAAAGGCAAGTGCTGTAGCTAAATGAACAAAACTGCAGGAATAAGAAGTTCCTTGCTTTGCACCCCTGCATAAATACTACAAAGTCTTGAGGTTATAGCAATAACCCTTACTTGATTTTAGAAGCACGCATTACGATGACAAGCTAATGTATAGTATGGCACCCACCTAGGCAATTTAGTACAGCAAGACATTTTTTACTCACTTCAGCAAATCAGGAGGAAAACAAAATACATTTTGCTAACAGTTATACTCATTTCTTCCAACTTCATAAGATAGGAGACATTATTTTTGGAGCAGCCCTTCTAATTACTGTCTGTGGCACTAAATTAAAGACTGCTCCAAGGCAGCACCACATGGCAGCTTCATAGACTACAGGCTTAAAGTAAATCAGAACAAACCCAAACAGTGAGGCTCCTGTGTCTAACCTGACCGTTGAATTGGTTGTGCTACAACTGAGAATTCATTTCTGGCTCTTTGTAATGTGTCCTATCATGCTTCATGTTGCGCTGGTTTTAACGATGATTCTTATTAAAATAGCTATAATCACAACAGTGTCCTCGTGCTTTTGTGAAGGGATTGGATGTTGTTCATCCAACGTGCTTTATCATCCACAGTCAGGATGGAAGATAGTGCCCTGCTGTTGTCCTAATTGTAACATAGATAAAGAAAGAGCAGTAAGTGGCATATTGACTCCAAAGAGCCCTGACCTCAGTTGGTATGAATACAGCAGGCCAAGTGATGATGCTTGTCAGATCTAACTGCACTGGTGCCAGAGGTCCCCAGCCACACAGCTGGAGGAGGGTAACTTTCTCCACTGTCTTAATTAAATCCATGTGGGTCTATGCAGCAACACCTTGATTACAAGGTTTTAACTGCTTTTTCACCTAACAACTCAGATCTTGGCAACATAGTGATCATAGTGCCGGCAGTCTTGTTTGTACAAGATATCATGTTTGATAATCTTGTTTGTGCTCCCATCACCATTAGCACTAATGAAATTGTGCCAAAATCAGCAGAAGAAAAGTGCAGCAAAGGAAAAACAGCAGACTACAGGCGAAGGGCCTGGTGAGCTCACCACTGAAGACTGAGGGTAGGGACGAGTATTCAATAACTGCTTTTATGGGGGCTTGTGGCCTACTGAGAAGCAAATTAAATGCTGTGCCCTGCCCTCTTGAACTGTTCCTTGCCAGGGGACCCACAGTGTTTCTATTACAATGGCTCTCTTGCTGCCTTTTACCCTTTTCTGATAGAAGCACCTTACTTCGAGCTTGCTCTTTCCACAAATCTGAAGGAAAATAATTACTTGACTGAAGTAGCTGATGTAAAAGATAGGAAGCAGCTTTGTGGACATAATTATGTACAAGCTCACAGAGGCTTAACTGGCTCAACCATGTGTAAGCACTCTTCTTTTGCTCTGAAATCTTTACTTGAACAGGCACTACTCTGGAGGACTTCACGTGCACCAATTTGTCCCTCTTCTCTCCTGCATTTATCACTGCAGATGTAACGCTGTAAGTTCAGAGCTGTCATAATGCTGTAATAGCCTGCTCTAACAAATTATATCAGGCTTTGAAAACAGATTAGTGTAAGAGAACCAGAGATGTTCTCATTCTTCCGTTTAGGGGGAAAGAGGAGAAATGTCGTAAGAAATATCAGGCCACCTGCTCCTTGGACCCATTTTCATATCTCTGATGCAGCGTGTAAAGAGAAACACTGATCCCCACAACTGTATGCTTCTCAACCTTGTTGACTAATGCATGCCAATAGATAGTGTGGATGAAGCATCGTTATGTAATGGTGCTTGTTGCAGGCATTGAACCTCCCATGACATAACAGATCCTGTATTAAAGACAGAAGCAGCTTTATCCTAAGTATTATTGCTAATGTGAATAGACCTAAACATGAGCAGATGCACTGCAGCTACCTGAAATGTTATGACACTGTGCCATTAACAATTTCCAGTTTAAAAAACAAGTATATGTTATTTCTTTATAGAGAAAAAGTAGATCTTTGGGTTCTGAAGATTCTGTGGTTTAGTATCTGTAATGTTGTAAATTCTAAACTAGGTAACTGTAAGATGAATGCTCAGCATCATATTTTGACTTCGACTACTCTGACCTCAATTACTCAACCTTTCCAATATTACAAAAGAGGTCAGGTCCTCCCATGTCTACTATCAGAATTATAAATGAAAACGTTCCAGATTTATCTGAAATCTGAAAAGATACTCAGCGTACCTGCAGAGAGAAAGAGACAATATATATATATATATATCTGAAGGGGGATGGGAGGAGAGAAAATGAAGGGTAGAGTTCATCAGAATGCTATTGATTTTGACACTAAAATCTTGGAGGCCTATACACTATTTAAAGTGACAAATGAAGCCTTGTGGTCAGACCGCTGGCCTGACAGTGGAAGAGGCTCAGAATCCATGCCCTCTGGCCTACTGCCTGACTTTGCCTCCCTGTGCTTTCATTTTCTGCACTGAGTACTAATGACAAAAGCCCTATGTCCGCTCAAACCAAGCCATAATTTCCTGCCAGCACAACACACTGAGCTAGCCTGTGGAGGGATTAACCACCAGTTTCTATCGTTCTGTCTAAAGTGAAGGTACAGAGGTCAGCCAGCAGGCCTGTGCTTCTCAAGGGATGTGACCAGTGCTACTTTCACCTCAGGAACGGAGGACAAAGGCTCACAACAAAAGTGACTTTAAATTACACTCGTACTCCTGCATTTCAGTGTTAAGTTATTGGTCACATCCAGCTGGACACACTAACCTGTTACTTAACCTACATAAACGTTTGTATGTTGACTGATATGCATTCAGACAACTAACTTCTTTACTGTTATGGCACAGTCATGTTAACGCTGCTCTTGTTTGGCCTACACAGACCTATTGGCCACCTTGGGTCCCTCTGTTGCCTTAGGTAAAAGCATAACCTTGCTATTAAAATTCTGTTAATAGCACTGGAGAATAAAATTGAACTTATCTATGACCTTTACATGAACGCTAACATTGTAAGCACGACTACGTTATGCTGTCATTCTCATAAGCATCGAGATCCATTAAAATAGCTACATTCGGACTGTCTGCAGTTAACCAAACAACAGGATTTCTCTTGAACGTTCAATTTTTTCATCAGCCCATAGCTCAATGGGAAACTGATCTTAAGACTGAATAGCTACATTCAGTTGTAACAAAGGACAGTG
This sequence comes from Gallus gallus, assembly GCF_016699485.2. Taxonomy (NCBI): domain Eukaryota; kingdom Metazoa; phylum Chordata; class Aves; order Galliformes; family Phasianidae; genus Gallus; species Gallus gallus. The sequence continues at coordinate 21,843,604 of NC_052534.1, forward strand.
CAAAAATTGGAAAAAAAGTAGCTTATTTGTATATGGCATTTTAAATCGCTAAACTTACAGACAAAATTATGCTCTTCATCATATTAGCAATTTACAATGAAATAGTAGGAATGCTGGATTATCCTATACTCAAAAGGTTTTAAAATCTAGAATTATCATATTAAGATACATGACTATTAAATACTTATCTAGTACTATCTAGTAGGCACTGAAATAATTCGGCCCTGTCATAACAACATAAGGAAATTACCTTTAAAACATCAGAATGCCTTTAGAGTATTATATTACATTTAACTGCCATAAAACGGAAGGTTGTCTGGGAGTCTTCATGTAACATTTCCAACGCACACATTAGGGATGGGGAAGCATCCCCAGCGTCCTAAAGAAATATGATCGTCGTGGTTGAGCCATCTGTTGTTACCCCACCCTGCAGCTTTCAGGCCTACTGGCCATATTCTGCTACATTTAGATCAGGTAGAAGACTCACGTGTGATGGTAAGAGGGGTTTTTTATTGAAAAATTGATAGCTGTTTGGAGGACAGACTCTCCAGCTTACTGAGCTCCGTGAGGAAAAAAAAGCACAGTACAGACATGTTATAGAATTTGGTCAGCTGGCCAATATGTGGATGGCTGCACAGTCACTGCAGCATGAGCTGTCTATACCCAGCGGGCATTTGAGGGAAACATGCAGCAGAGCTACTACTACACAGTAGGAAGCAGAATTTAGGCAACACAGATGAATCTGTAGGACCCCAGCATTCACTGGCTTTGTTGTTCATGCAAAATGAACACTGAAAATGTTTATCTTCTATATTTCTTTGAGCAATAATTCTCGGCTTATAAGTGTCTAAAAAGTTAATAATGAAAGCACCTTGCTCTTCTGTACTGTAACCCACTGAAAGGTCAAAATGTTGATCTCCTTTGAAGTCTATACCAGTGCTCATTTCATTCCAAGGATACAGAAGTGACACACGGCCACTTTGTCCACAGGATAACCAATAGGGAAGGTTTTTAGTAAAAAACAGTTTCACCCCTTTCAACTGCAGCATGTGGGTAACTGGCTTTCCTGTTGGCTTTGTTTAAAGAAAAGGAAGGACTTATTCAAATCTGAGGGTGATTGTGTTCTGATTTTAGTCCACTGAAATAATTCCTACCCAGAAATAGCAAATACGTTATGTTGTTCATTAGATCAAGCAGGTGAAGCTGTTATTCGCATAAAAGTATGTGGAAGCCCCCCCAAATTGTCTTGTTTTCTTAAGTTTTTCAAGTATCTGACTTAAAATGATCCTTATAGATGATGCACTTTTTTTATACAGTCACAGGTCTGCCAGTTAAAATAAGCCTACAGTGGCTATTCAGAGTGAAGTGAGAGATGAGGCACCTATGACTTGAATAAATATGAGACTTCATGTTAATACTCAGCACAGCATTAAGTTCAGCTGTGAAGGGGCTGAAAGTTAAGGAAATTTCTTTCACCTGACAGAGATAAACCTGTCTAAGCTGTGGGCAAAAACTTTAATAGTAAAAACTAGAATAGTAAAATGTCTTCTGAGCTAGCAAGATGAGTTATATTGGGGCAGTGAGTTAGAAACAGACTGGACCAAGCCATATTCTCCCCAACCCTTTCACTTGCCTCTCCCTTGCTTGTAATGCCTGCCCTCACACATCTTCCAATTCTTGCTATGTTGGGGTTTCTTCAGTAACCAGCTCCAGCAAGTGTCTTTAGCTTGCATCTACACAGAAAGGTTGTAAAATCATTACGGCAAGTTGGGATCAAAGAGAGGCCACATCTGAGAAATGGGCAGTGAGCCTAGAGCAGCTCTGTGCTATGCTTTCTGTGGGTACTGGTCGAAGAAGGGGTGGAATAAATCTCTCTGCTGAGAAGGTGTATCTGGCATGGCAGGTAGGAATTATTGCCAGTAGTATCTGTCTTTATGGCTGCCTTGGCTTCAATGCTACTCATTCTGTTTTTCTTAGCTATGTACAGAGAATGCATCCTTTAATCACCAGTTTCTTCTGGGCATTGATAGAGGAAAAAGAGACAGAAGGTTTCCTGTTTACTGGTGGAAACAGCCTTGTGACTTGAGCAAGGTGTTGGACCACACGATCTCCAAAAACATCTGATCAAAATTGTCCTGATCCTATCCTGGTCTCTGTAGAAGAAAATACTACCTCCTATGGACCTGTGTGTGCTATGCATTTTGTACATCCATGCTGATTCACCTCTCTCTAAGCTAGAGCTGCAGTTTTGTGGGACTTCAGGACACTTGTACCCACGCAGGCTGCCAAAACCAAAGCTGCTGCTCTGCCTGAGCAGTGTATGAGTGTGCCTTGCCTGTGTATGAGCCCGTCTGCTGTTCAGCAATTCCTTGTCACACCAAAACTTGGGGGTGGGGGTGAAATGAGGACAGAATGGCAGTGTTCATAGCAGAAATACCTCACAGTAATACTTGTCATCTCCATTACTGTCAAATTAATTCTGAATTGTTGCACATCATACACTGTTTAGCTTGAGGAAAGTGAAATGGTGCCTTTGCTTCCTTGGCAGAAATGAGAGTAGTTAAGCCCTCTGAGGAGCCTTGCAGACTGGCAAAGGAAATGTCAAATAATATTTGGTCAAAGAGCGTTTCTGAAGTCCTCTAAGGAGCAGTCCTTGCTCTATGCGCTTCATCTCCACTACATATATAGAACAGAAAAATAAGAGATGCTTTTTATTTAGGAAATATCAGCTCTCAGACAAAGCTGAGGACATTTAGCATTGAAGCTACATTTAGCCTGAGATTTAAGATTTACAGGCCAAATATTCACCTTCAAGCAGCTGTGTTTTGATGCAAGAGCAGAAATGAGCTAGCTGGGACAGCAGACTGGAGTAATTCAGGATGAGCAGGCTTGATTTATGGCTTGTTCATGTGACCCTAGGCAAGTCTCTGGCACTATCACCATGGTCTCTCCAATCCAGCACAGTAAAACGTCAGTGCAGCAGACTCTCCAGTCCAACAGAACTGCCTCAGTCTTTAAACTCTTAGACAAAATCTAGGCAAGTGTGAAGGCATTCTGATAAATGAGATTGAACAATGATGTGTTCTCAGTATCTCAGTAAATGAAAGAACACCTATTTAGATGCCTAACGAGAATTAAAATCCTCAAAGATAGCGTACATATTATGTTTGAAGAAAGAGAAAGATGACCGCATGGTGAAAAGAAAACAAATCAGGAAAACTCATCCCTCTGTGTTCCACCTTGATCAGTTTATTCTGGGTGCTGCTCCATTGAGTTGCTCATCTTCTCAGCTTTCTCCACCCTCACCTGAATGAAGATCTATTCGAGCCCTTCTCGGATCCCTCAGCTTACCAGACATTTGGTGGAGATTTATTGAAGAGAAACGGGAAAGTACAGCACAAGTTCTGTCTCTAAAGTCCAGTTAAGGGTCTTGGTAAAGAAACTAATGGTGCTGAGTGAGTTTAATGTGACAGTGAGTCTAGAAAGCACTGCGATGCTGAATGCTACTGGACCTGTACATTAACAGCAGAATTATCTTAGAGGAATGGACAGTCAGATAATGATCACACCTTCTCGTCTGTGGTGCTACTAGTGTGAAACTGTTGCTGTACTGAGACAGTTAAATATTTAAGAATCACATATTTTGGATGATTATGTAACAACTGGATTCTTCTTTGGGGTCAAGCTCTCTGATGTTCTCGCTTCACAGGTTAATGATCATCCTCCATGTTGCAAAGTGACCTGAACACTGTGGTCAAAAACAAACTTAGAAATTGTGACGACAGTCTGCACTAATTACTCCATTTGCTTGCAAGTTTGCTACGCAGGCATTCTATACGCCTGGCTAAAAACAGCAGACAAACAAAATACTCTCGGCAGGAGCTGGCAAGAAAACAGCTAGCAGAAGGCCAGGTGCAACCAGTACAGTCACCTCAAGGATAGAGCAACTCCTGTGACTCCAGGCAGGGAGCTTAGAGGCCATAGCTTTTGCTCTCTCCCTTGTCTTCTCCCCTGGATTCATAACGGTAGCTGTGTGGCTCCCTGTGGCCAGAGAGAGAATGACTTTTTCCTTGGTGAGCAATGCCTGCGAAGAAATTGTTTGTAGGGTCACTCTGAAATAATTCTAGGAGGTGGCATTATAATTACTGGCTGTTAAATGCTCCAATCTATTCCATATAAATCTTTGGAGTATGACTAATTAATATAATAACCACCTCTAGCAGAGAACAAATTAACTGCCTGAATGCTCAGGACTTAAAAGATCAGAGAACAAGCTGGAAGGCACTGAAAAATTGAATTAGCAGATTCTCAGGCTGGCAGCCAGTAAGGGACTTCATGCACTCGTGTGTGGTTAGGGATGAGCTCCATGCCCCCAGAGACCCAGACACAGCCGCTGCCTTCTCTTGGATCACACCATGTGGGTACTTCCCTGAGGACAAGAAGGGAATGAGCTCCGGAATCCTGTTTTTATTCAGTCTAATATTCTGTGAATCAAATGATCTCATTAGGTAAATGTGCATCTGACCACAAAATGTTATTTTTAGCTAACACTGAAAACCCACATTAGGGTTGCTTCTTTTTCCTCCTGAAACTCTACATCAGTTGTCTGCAGAATTTCCCTGTTTTCTGATTAAAATAATCAGCAACCTGTGTGGCTGCTCTCGTATTTTGAACTTCAAAGCCCATGCTTGTTGTCTTTCCTTCCATTTTACCTATGAGTTTCTGACACTAGACAAAAGCAATCAGGTTCTTAGAAACACGCTGTAATCAAAACACAGGTGCAAGGAAAGCTTTCTTTCTGTTTTCAAGTAGAAAAAGAGAAAAATTACAGATCAATGTGATCTACAAAATTACATTTCAATTTGGATTTTGACTACAGAGCTCCCAGGGTTCAGGCCGAGCTTGAGGTGATACCTAAACCACCAAAAGTGAAACAAAATGTAGTTTCTGAGTTTTGGCCACTCCAAATCTGAATGAGGTACCACAGGAATCAGATGTCACGTTCAGAAAGTCTCAGTGACCTTAAATATTTGATTGCTGCACATCACGATAATTGGTGATAATAATCTGAAGAATAGGACAGGACTTCAAGTCTACCTTGGCCCTATCAGTTCTACAGTAGCCATCTACCTGTTTTATTCAAGTTAATCTGAATGAATTATGTCCGTATTCCCCACAATGAGTTCCATGCACATACTACAATTCAGCTTGTTTCTCCCTAGGCAAGAGGTCATTTTAATCTTAAGTCTCATCCAGGAAGCTTCCTACAGTAATGAGGCTTAAGAATTGTGAGGAAAGAAGTAGGGTGGCCATCTTGCTCTTTAAGACTTAGGTCTAACCACTGTTGTTTGTGGATTGTTTCAAATGAGGACAGCTAAAAATATTCAAACCTGTCTGAACATGAAAGCAATATTTGCTAAACTGTATCTGTGAGGTGCCAAATGTTCTAAAGGCATCTAAAGCAGACAGGCCCGTGCCTTACCCAATGGTACACTGAGCCACTGACTTCTTTAAAGAGTTATATTCAGACATGTTATTTCCTTTCTTTTATTTCCACTGATGACAGCGGGCCTCCTACAAGCCTGACTGCCCACCTCTTGCATGCATTATAAAGTTGGAGACAGAAGCAAAAAGGCTCTCATCTGGTTTGAATTCGTGACAAGATTTCAAACAAAACAACAACAACAAAGGCACTGTCTTGATTTATGAACTTCAAAAATCAGAGAATTTCTATTTGCTGTAGGTGTCTGCTCCTTAGCTAAAAATCTAGGCTTTTTCCTCTAATTTGTCAGACTTCATCTTCCAAAAACCAGTTCATGTTATATCATTCTCCATTAGTCTAAAGAGCTGGTAAGTACCAGGTATTGTTCTCCACATGAAAGCTCTTATTCACCATAATCATCTTACTGTAATATAAGTAGGACTGGGTTTCAGAATAATACATGACGTTAAAAAACCACATACTTCAGTAAGCAGAAGGTTGTTATCCCATGAGTTTTTATCTCAAAGTTACACTTTCTGGTGTCTAGAGCACACATATTAGTCAACTTTTCTCACAAGCGAGTCAATATTTGTACAAACCCACTCATCATCATCATCATCATCATGAAAGGATTGAGAACAGCCCTGCCAAAAAGGACCTGGGGGTGCTGGTGGATGGCAAGCTGGATGTAAGCCAGCAATGTGCTCTCATGGCCCAGAAAGCCAACCGGATCCTGCACTGCATCAAAAGAAGCGCGGCCAGAGGGCGAGGGAGGTGATCCTGCCCCTCTGCTCTGCGCTGGTGAGACCTCACCTGCAGTACTGCATCCAAATGTAGAGTCCTCAGTATGGGAGAGACATGGATCTGTTGGAGCGTATCCAGAGGAGAGCCACAAAAATGATCCAAGGGATGTAATACCTCTCCTACAGGTACAGGCTGAGAGAGCTGGGGCTGTTCAGCCTGGAAGAGAAGGCTCCAAAGCGACCTGATAGCAGCCTGCCAGTATCTAAGGGCGGGCTACAAGAAAGAAGGGGACAGACTCTTCAGCAGGGTCTGTTATGATAAGACAAGATAAGTTCGTTTCAAACTTAAAGAGCAGAGACTTAGGTTGGATATAAGGAGAAAGTCTTTTACAATCAGGGTCCTGAGGTACTGGAACAGGCTGTCCAGAGAGGAGGTGGATGTCCCATCCCTGGAGATATTCAAGGCCAGGTTGGATTAGGCTCTGAGCAATGTGACCAAGCTGTGCATGTCCCCGTTCAGTGCAGGAGAGTTGGACTAGATGACCTTTAAAGGTCTCTTCCAACTCTAAGGATTCTATGATTCTATGCAGACTGTCTTGGTTGTATAAGCTTTTCATTAGCATTGTTTTTGGGAAACCCACATACCAGGGTGCCCACTAAGATGCTGGGTGTTAGAGATGTACAGCAGCAACAACATTCAAGTCTTTTCTCTTTAAAATCAGGCAACTAATTTCTTGTAATCTGTAGTAAGGGACACCAGGGAGCTGTGTCTCACACAGTACCAGAATATTTGTCTTCTGCCAAAAATTTCTACCTATCCCCTCATCTGCTCAAACCACAAGGCTTTTTTCGCTAAGTCAGATATATCAGTTGCATCAGATATAACTGATATTCTTGGCACAGGAATTTATTTATCTCCTGAAAGCAAAGGGTTGTTTTCAGTTTCTGCTTGCTTCTACATGGGCCTACAGCATGTCATGTACATGTACTGTCAAGAGCCCCAGCAAGTGACAGGTGCCACCTGTGCCACTGTTACACCTGTCTGCAGATCTTGCTAATGAAAAATGCTCTCTAACTCATCTACCTAATGCATTGTAACCTTTAATATTACAAAATCAGAAAGCATATTATGGGCAGTGCCCAAATAACACCAGGCATATCAGTTTGAGACCATTATGTTACACAACCTGACTCCTTTGGTATTTGCTACCAAAAAAATCTGAAAAAAGTTTACTTATAATTGATAAAAAAGCTGATTTTGTTTCTCCTTGTGGTACTAGGTAAGTAAAATGCAAGAGGCATAAAAGCTGAGGACTAAACTCTGCCTTTGCCTAAACAGATTAGAATAGGGGTAACACTCAGTCTCTGCTGGCATCAGTTTAAAAACTGTGGCCAGTCAGTACATGTTTCAGCCAAACAAAATGCAGTGTGAATGAACCTGGAGAGGGGTTGGCTGTCCTCCAAGCTCAAAAGCTGAATTATCAAGACTTTGCAGAAGCTGCTGTGTCATTAAAGAGAGTTCTAAAGTACATAAAGCCTTCTGTTCAAAGCTTTGCTTCCTGTCTTTCCAGGCAGGGTGTCTTGTAAGGTAGGAAATATTTGGCATCAACTCAGTGCTATCTTACTGCGTTACAACCTCCTGAGTGCACAGAAGAGTACTGGATCCATGCAGAGTAGGCCTCAATTGCATGACATTTTGCAGGTGCAAGGACCCCAGACAAGGTGTGGAAGAAACGTCAGTCACTATTTGTGATTTTACTTCAATGTCTGAGGTGATTTCTGAGCAGTTTTCTCTCACAAGAAAAACAAGGTAGAACAAGAAGTATTAATTTTTTATGGATAGCATTTTTGTCAAATATTTTGAGGTAATTCAACCTATAAAATTTAATCTGAAAAGTTAGTATACTACCTCCATTTCAAAAGAGAAGAAGTTGAGGCGTAACAAGCTTGTCTGTTTCCATAGGAATGAGTTAGCAAAAGAGACCAGAAAAGAAATGCAGAATTGTCGTAACAGATTTCTTGCTCGGACACAACTCCAGTTTTTTCAGACCTTGATGAGGCGAGGACTTGAGGTGACTCAGGAATTCCACACTTTAAGTTCTACGCACCTCAAAAAATCCTCCTCTTAATCAATTTAAATAGTACTCTTAAAGATCAATTCAAGCACCTTCTGTTCATAAAGTGAATGAATACTATTTTGAAAATCAGCATATACATAGAGACACGTATAGTACATAGGGCTGTTGGTCTCACTTCAAAATTCAGAGCTAGGTAATGATATGCTTCCAAAATGTCCAACCATGTATTTTAATATTCCCTTATATGTATATAGCATCTGTATATAATATATAATATATAATATATAATATGTAATATATAATATATAATATGTAATATGTAATATGTAATATATAATATAAAATATAAAATATGTAATATAATATATAATATATATAAATATTGCTTTATACCTGTATAAAGCAAATCTAGATTTAATAGAATTCACATGCTACTCTCCCTGAATATAAAAATGCATCTTTTTTGACTTTCCTCAGTCTCCTCCTCATTAATTCCCACACTTAGCTTTTTCTTTCCCTTCAATGCTACATGCACAAACTTAACTTGCTGCTTGCTGAATTTGTTTTCATTTCTTGTGCTTCCATGTTTTCCTTATTTTACTGGCTTGTTTTGCAAAACAGTGAAGGTACAGCTGCTGCAATGTACTCCCCAATTGAAGCTTGCCTGCTGCGTGTATTTCATTCTAACTTGGCACTGAATTCCAACATTACCAAAAATGAAATGCTGCACGGCTTAAACCATTATAATTAATGCTTCTAAACTTTGTTCCTTTGCCGCCCTGTCCACAGATGTGCTGTGCAGGATTCCATCAATGAATGTGTTGTTTTCCCTCAAACCACACCAACAGAGGAAAAATACTAGGAAATTTTACTCTCTGGTACACTTTTTCTGACATTTAATAACATGACACGAAGAAGTATGTTGGAATTATAGACCATTATTCTAGTCTTTAGTATCTAAACATGTTGAACACGGATGTCTGACGAAGATATAAAAATCAACATACATTCCAATTATCACAAATTTTCTTATTCCAAATACTGTCAACTGGAATATCCCAGAAAGACAGAGAAGATGAGACAGAGAGCTTGGAAAGTGTTCTTCTATCTCTAAGCTGATAGTGATTATTCTGAACTTTCTTTCACAACATTAAACTGTTCTGGGAGTGTGTGGTGTCCTTTTTTGTTTATTTTTTTTAAATCAAATCAACAGCTCTGCATGCTTCATTGATCTCTGTTTACCCACTGATCTGTTTAGATGAAGTTTACCATACTGGTGATGTTTCTAAAGGAGGATGGTGCTATTGGCTAATATTCCAGCATTTTTGTGGAGTTTTTCTTTTTGTTCTTTTCTTTTTCGTTCTAGATATGAATTTTGACAATAAAATCAGCAGCTACAGGGGAAAAAAAAAAAGGAAGAAAAAAAGAAATAGAAAAGCATAATCTGTGTACAATAATCTTTGGCAGATGTAAAATTTATGTTCATGAGACCGAGGGAGAAAAAGTGGGGAAAAAGACCAATACAGAATGAAGAATCAGCATAGTGACATGGAAGGAAAAAGGCAACTGAAATGTGAAAAAAGCAAAACACTTCCATGGTGAAAATGAACTAAAATAACACACCGATGTCTTGGTCACTCCAATTTTTATAGTTCATCTTTCTGCCATGTAAAAGCATTCTTATGATCTCTTACCTTGCCAGTGCAAGGTACTCAATTGCTTTTCTTCTGGTAGACTCTGGCACATTTCTGAGATCCTGGAACATGATTTCATGCGTCTTTCACCTCCTTGAAGAGAACAGACATGATTTTCCTCAGATATTTCTCTTATTATTTAAATTATTTTAATATTTTGTATTAGTTTTTATAAAGTGCATTTATTCATTATTAGAATCTTTTGTGTTTATTTTCAGTATTTTTCCTATCAAGCTTCTTTTCTGTTTCTGAACCTCTACCTCTGTTCAATTTTCTGATTGGATAACAAAAAAAAGATGCCACAAATGTAATATACTCTGCACCAGTACTTCAAAATACTTTTTTTTGGCATATAAAAAAATAGAATATCAACATGTATTTGGAAGCTTCCAAAGACCTGAAGTCAGCACACGTCTTTCCAAGACCAGAAACCTAAGAGTTGCTCCTGAACTAGAAACTAGACTTGGAAACACGATATCTTATGAATGTGGTCTCCATTTCAAACTTAAAATACGTTTTTGGAATCACTGGACCCTGGATTCTGTTATATGGTGAGAACCAGAAAGAAAAAAAAAAAGATAGAGAAAGGACTGCCTATTGAAAATTCTAATAGTCACTTTTAGAAGTGTGCTTTTCTCACACTGTCAAGCTCTTAAAAATAAGTATAATCAGAACTAAAATGACTGTTCTGCTGGTTTCTGGAGTGTGACATTTTGACATTTCTATGATTCAAACCAGCATTTTTTAAAGAAACTTTCAAGTCAGACCCTACATGAAGCACAGTATTGAAAACCTCCTCTATTTCTGTAGAAATATAAATAGAAAGCCTCCCATTGATAACAGTGGGAATGCATGATGGCCTTTTGCTAATTTGGAAGTACAGAAGTCTGAAACAGAAATACATATTTGAAACCAGAAATGAAAGCTTACGGCCTGCATAACACATAATGCAGTTTGTTTCATTTTTATTGCGTAATGCCATCATTTATTTATGATGCTAATAATGTATGTGAGAATTTTCTTTTAAGGTAATTAAAAGCAGTGGTAAGAGTGAATCATTTGAAGGACAACATTACTCCTTAACAACAAAACTAAAATGTCTCACGCTCACTTGCTCATTATCTTCCTGTAATGAACTGATACCTACAGATAGCCGTAGGATTTTTATAATGGAAACAACAGGAGCTTTTGTGCCTCCCTATGAGGAAAGTAAAGGCCTAGATTTGTCTAAATGGTAAGAATATAAGAATATTTCACCAATAGCAATAGTGTGACATCCATGCTCCCCAAACCTTTTGTTGGAGCCTGAAACAAAATGGGGAAATGATTAATGAGGCCACGTGGAGATGCAATATGAGAAACTACTGTCGTGTTGCTGTATTTGTAGGTCAAAAATGCAACTGCTCCCTTTTGTACTCGATTCAGGCATTATACAGGTGTGCTGCAATTCCTTGCTGAATAACAAGGAGTTCCTCCTTCCATCATGGCCATTTCCACGTGGAGAGAGATTAAATTAAACTGAATCCAGAGCTGCACTCCGGTATCGCTCCAAAATTATCCTAAGTGATGTTAGGAAACACATCACATACTTCAAATCTGCCATGCTAGGATATTGTAGTGTCATTCTGTGTAATTTAACGTACCCATAATAATTACTGGCTCAACACTTGGATACAGACCCACACACCCCTGCTTTCCAACCTACATTTCAAGTGTTATCTTTGCACCACCTGGTTTATTTTCAAAAGCCTTTTGCCTGCGGTGTAACACAGCAGTTTGTGTACAGTATACAGGTAAACGTGCTGCAACTTTGACAGTTTTTGATGAAGGATTTCTGGCAGAATCACTCTCCTCATTGGTTTTAGAGAACAATTTTTCAGAGCCATTTTCTATTGTTTTGCATAGCTTGAGGTTTTAAACACTTCAGTATTAAAAAGCCCTCCATTAAATTCTCCTAAATTATGTGGATATCTACTCACTAGACTTACGTACTTCTTAAATGGGGAGAACGAATTGTTTTTACAGGAAAAACGTCTCTTATCGACTAGCTGCAAGTAAGTTACTCCTTTAAAGCTCTGTGCACTGTGCTTGTGGCTGATCCGTCCACTGCGCGACGTGAACGGCCTCTGGCGCTGCCAGGGGGACGCGAGGGGAGCGACGTTCCTACAGCAAGTGAGGGCCCACGTGCTCTGCGGCAGGCTCAGGCTGTTCAAACGGGAAACCGAGGTGTCACTTGCACACCTCGTCCGCCTCAGGTAACACGAAGGAAAGCAAACGGAAACACGGAACCCCTACGGGCCGCCAAGCGCCTCCCCCGCTCTGAGGGAGAACGGCCCACCCCGATCCCGCCCGCTGGAAAGTGCCTCGGTCCCGCTATGGCGCCGAGCGCGAGGCGGCGTAACGCGAGAGGGACGGGAAGCTGCGAGGCGGGACGGGGCGGGGCGGAGCAGCTCCAGCTCTCGCGGTATCTCCCACGCACCGCCTCTCGGCGGTTACGCTGGCCGTTACCTGGCGGGCGTTGTTTACGGCGCCACAGCCAATGGGAAGCGCGGAGCTCGGTCGGGGCGGGCCAATGAGAGGGAGGGGCGGCGGGTTCAAACCGCGCCGGTGCGGCGAGCGGCCGGCAGCTCGCGGTGCGGTAGCGCCATGCCCAGCCGGCCCGAGGACTACGAGGTGCTGCTCACCATCGGTGCTGGCTCCTACGGCAAGTGCCGCAAGGTGCGGCGCAAGGCCGACGGCAAGGTGAGGTTCCGGCCGGGTGCTCCCGGGAGCAGCGGGGGTTCTGACGGCTCTTCGTCCTGCTTTAAGTCGCTCGTTGCGCGTTTCGTGTTTTCCCTTTTGTAGATCCTAGTATGGAAGGAACTCGACTACGGCTCCATGACGGAGACGGAGAAGCAGATGCTCGTTTCGGAGGTAAATCTGCTCCGCGAGCTGCGACACCCCAACATCGTCCGCTACCACGACCGCATCATCGACCGGAGCAGCACCACCCTCTATATCGTGATGGAGTACTGCGACGGCGGCGACCTGGCCAGCCTCATCGCGCGCTGCACCAGGGACAGGTGCGCTGCGGCCGGGGGGAGGGGGAGCCCTCAGCGGACACGGGCACAGCAGCCCGTCCGAAACGGGAAAGGGATCTTCGAAGCGCCGGTGAGGGCTGCCCGAGGGGCGCGTTGGTGCAGGCTGAGGCTTAGTTGGAACGGGCTGCCCAGGGAGGTGGTCTCGTGAGAAACGCACCTATGTGATGTTTGTGTTGTATACCGTGGTGTGTGTCCCTTAGATCCTTTGCGGGAGGAGGGAAATATTCTGGGGACTCCCTAACAAAAGTCTTAAGTGTCTTCCAATATTATCAGAATGGCTTTTAATTTCATGCTTAACATAAGGCGTATTTGTCTGTTGATACCGTATCTTTAAAGGTGATGAGCTTGAATTCAGCAGCAGGATGTTTTAGAAGTTATAGGACTAAGAGTGGTTGCAACTACTGAAATTGAAGTACGCCTTATAGCGTATGCTAACGTTTCTTCATGTTTCCATCTTTCACAGACACTACTTGGAAGAAAGCTTTGTTCTCCGAGTACTGACTCAGCTGACGTTGGCCTTGAAGGAGTGCCATAGGCGGAGTGATGGCGGAGTCACTGTACACCGTGACTTAAAACCAGCGAATGTCTTCCTGGATGGCAAGCAGAATGTTAAACTTGGAGATTTTGGACTGGCTCGAATATTGCATCACGACACCAGCTTTGCCAAAACTTTTGTTGGAACCCCATACTATATGTCTCCAGTAAGACCTCTGTTCTGTTCCTTTTCTTCCCTCTAAGCTCTGTTTTATGCAGTGTTGGTTTCAGAGGTTGTTAATACTTTGGAGGATTTAATGAGGAGTTGCTTGCCTTAAATGCAGGTGACTCGTGAAGTGTATGTATGTTCTAGAGACAAGATTGTTTTGCAGAAAGTTAGCTTAGTTCTATACGCTTGAACTACTATTGAGGTAAGTTATGTTGGAGTATCTTTCTCTCTTAAAAGGAACAGAGAAGCTAGAGCATTCTTCTGTCTTATAGCGTTAATGTAAAGAGGTTATTCAATTTCCTGCTGAGGGCGAGGTTTCAGTTTGTATTAGAAATGAGAGTTATTTCCCTGATACAATGGTTTGTTTTTTTTTCTTTGGGGGAAATAATAATGCTGACTGAAATATGGGGCTGTGTCAATTGAGGACTGATGCAGCACTTCAGTCTTTAGTTATTGCAATAGTTATTACTTAGTTATTAGTTACTGTGATAACTGAAGACCCAGCTAGTAAGAGTTGCTATGGAGGTTAATGAATAAAGGACCTTAGAAGCAACCCCAGAAACCTGAGTTAAATTCAGGTTTGAACAGGAGGGGATGATCCTGTAACATGAGAAAAATATCTTAGTTAATAAGCTTAAGACTTTTCTCTTTCTTTAGGAGCAAATTAACCACATGTCATACAACGAAAAATCTGACATTTGGTCTCTAGGATGTCTTCTATATGAGTTATGTGCTCTCACGTAAGTATAGTAGTGTGCTAATTAATGTGGAAGCATAACTGTTAATGTGCATATTATTACTCTTCATATAAACAGTAGCTTAAAGGATTTAGGGACAAGTCCTAGATTTTCTGTATTTGTCTTGACAATATGTAACCTTATTTCTTAGTCTGACACTTTAATGAAAATAAGTCCTGTAAAACTGGTGGGATACTTCAAGAAAAATACTGTTCTTCAGGCCTCCATTTACAGCTTACAACCAGAAGGAGCTGGCAGAAAAGATAAGGGAGGGGAAGTTCAGACGAATACCGTATCGTTACTCAGAGCAATTGAACGAACTTCTCAAAGAGATGCTGAACTTAAAGGTAAGAATCAGTTCTTAATTTTCTGCTTATGATATGAGCCAGTACTGAAGTACTGGTTTTCCTCCTCAGTTTATGAAACAAACTAATCTGCAGTAGTGGTCACCATCATCTTGTCACCAGCAATATTACCTGTGTAGGAAGGTGGGAAAAACTACTTCAAGTACATGTTTGGTTTTTTTTTTCTTTTTAAAAAAAGGGGGGGGGGTGAGCAGGATCAGCAGCTCAAGAGTTATTCTAGCTAGGTTAATAGGGTGCAAAATAGTGTCTCAGTACAGCCTATTGGAATTATCTAAGAACATACTTCAACAAGGTCTAACTTCAGGGTTAAAGTTGTTCCACCAAGCTGTATGAAGAACCTAAATCTCTAACAGATGTGGACTCTTCAAGTTCACCACCCTCTTAGGCTCTGGAAGGAATAGATACCTGTGCTGGGATAGCCAGACTTGTGGCTTCTGGTGCTGAAGGCTGGTAACAGCCTCCTACCTCAGCTTTTGTCTGGTTAAATTAGTACAGCATGTCTGACCTTTGCTGTTGCCCTTTCCACGCTTTCTTTTTTTAATCTTGTCCTTCACTGTAAAGCACATCAGCTGGTTTCTACCTGGGGATGCATCTTGCTTGGGAATCCATGGCAATAATTCTTTCTTGATTACAGCTGAGAGTTACTGGTAACTTCTTTCCTTTAGGATTATTGCCGACCTTCTGTTGAAGATATTCTGCAGCATCCCTTGATAGCAGATTTAGTGGCAGAAGAACAGAGAAAAAATCCTGATAAAAGAGGCCGGAGATCAGGAGAGCCAGAGAGGGTGCAGCATTCGGATGCTCCGGTGAATGAACTGAAGCTGAAGGAGCA
Source organism: Gallus gallus (assembly GCF_016699485.2). Taxonomy (NCBI): domain Eukaryota; kingdom Metazoa; phylum Chordata; class Aves; order Galliformes; family Phasianidae; genus Gallus; species Gallus gallus. The sequence continues at coordinate 21,859,318 of NC_052534.1, forward strand.
ACAACTACATGAAAGAGAGCAAGCCATTAAGGACAGAGAGCAACGATTGGAGCGTATGATATTTCCCTCTGGGAAGGGGGTGGTAATGGGATTCTGATTCAAAAGAATGAGTGCTGATGATGGAAATGTAGACTTTCTTCAAAACTCATTTTAATGTACTAGGCTATAGTACTTCTGTAGTTGCTGCTAGGATTCTGTCCAAAGACAAACAAGAATGCTTGGCCTTAAATAATCTATACTAGTTTGTTCTTGTTTTCAGTTGCTAAGATGTACTTGGCAGTTCAGAAATGTAAGCCTGGTCTGTGAAGACTATTAAATTTGAGCAGTAATTGGCAAAGTACACAGAAAACCAGAGTCCAAATACACTGCTCTGCACTGTGCAGTGTAGGCTGATCTTCAAGTGCTCTGCAGATTAGCACAAACTATGTTATGCTCACTTTAGGCTATATGTTAATGTTGGAGTGAAATATACCTGAGTGAATGGTCAGCTGCTTTCATAGAAGCTGCATTCTACAGGTAGCTTACATGTGAAACAGTGTAGGTGGCTATTCCTGAGGTGTTACGACTTCCTGGCTACATATAGTACTTCTTTACATACGTAGTAGGCTCTGCTATAGAGGTTTTTAACTACGTATATGATTTTCTGAGCCTGAATAACAGCTGCTGTTATAAAATAAGATGTTGAGTCATAGCTGACTTTTTAACTGGCATCTAAATACTCAGACCTGGTGTTGTTTGCCATGAGATAATGTTCAGAACAGAAATCTGCTGTAGCTTCACTGTTGCATATGTCACTTTTTTCTTGAAAAACAACCAACACACTTAAGAGCACTTGTTCAGTGCTTTATTAACATATTGGTAAAGCTTGTATCTGCACAGCAGTTACCTTGCTTTGTTTAGAGATACAGAAGCATAACATAAGAACATCTGGCAGGCAATTACTACTGTCTTTTTCTTCAAGAAAATATACCATGCACAATTGCTCTAACTTCAATGTTTACATTCAGATATTACATACTACCCTATTTCTATTTTCAGAGAGAGAACGGGAACTCTGTGTTCGAGAGAGACTGGCAGAGGACAAACTTGCTAGGTATTTTACTAACCTATAACTGCCCAGATTAGAAGCTCTACTGCCTTACAACAAAAAAAGCTTAAATGTCCTTTTCTTCAAAACAGAGCTGAAAAATTGATGAGGAACTACAGTCTCTACAAACAGCAGAGGACATTATCTTCTGTAGATGGCCCAGGTATGCAAGCATACGAGGAGCCACATGCACTGATAGATGTAGGCTGGTATGATCGGAAGAATGCTCATGATCAACGTGCTGTATGTAGTACTGTTGTAGCAATAGAAAACCCCATTATCTCTGTCTGGGAAGAGACTTTCGATTTTCTGCTTTGCAGGAAGATCTGAACAATGCTCACTTATCAGTGTGAGTTACCACTGTCAGCCTTACAGTTTTGTTTTGCAAATTAGGTTTTTGTGATGAACTAACAAAGTGCTGACTCGTAATCCAAACCTCCTCAGAGCTGTACTTATTTTAGTTGTCGTCTTATGGACCTTTGATATAGTAAATGTCAATAAAAATTCAAATGCCTAATTACTTCAGCTTTAGTTTCAACTTCTGAAGTCCTCAGAGTGGGAACTGGTATTTGTTGCAAGTCATCCAGCTGTAATCAGTACCTCACTTAGGCTCAGAAGAATACAAAGTGTTATTAACTTACTTCAGTTTAATTCACAAAAACCAAAACTGTGATTGACAATGTACTATAACACTTGACTACTTGCAGCTGTTTTACAGGATTTATTAGCTCACAAGTGTTTGATCATTACTTTGGCCTTGGTAATATTCAAATCCTCCCTGTAGTAACTGATAGTATCTACTGCTCATTGCACTTTAATAGTATAAATGACTGAGTACTTGATATTACTTTTGCTTTCTGTTAGGAAAAGCAACAGTAAAAATCTTGGGTGGGGATATTAAACACTGGCTCTGAAGTAGTACTGCTAGAACAAAGAAATGTGAACACTCTTTAACATGAAGAAAAAAACATTCATTTAGTTTTATTTAGAGAGAAAGCAAGGTGAGCATGTGTCACTGCCTCTAATATAAATAAAACTGAAGTTGCTCCCCTCAAGAAGTGTGGAAGAAGACAAGTAAAATATCCCTGCAAATTAGTGCTATTTGAGTGTTTCTAATATAGTAGACAGGTATAAGAATTCTCTCACTCCCAACATCTTCTATTTGATCCATTAAAGAATATGAAATTAAATAAAAATTAAACTTGCCTTGAGCAAGCATAAAACTAAACAAGCTTCAGCACTTCCTTCTGTTCTTCTCCTTTTCCCCCTCTTTCATACTATGTTTTGATATTAGCAGATACTAATGTTTGAAGATGAGCGAAGACACTTGGTGTAGCTAACACATATAGACAAACAATGCAGAAAAGTAAACACAGCTGTTGCGAGAGTGCCAAGCTCTTGCTCTAGTCTCATCTGCAGACCATGTCAGTTGACATTTCTCTATGCTTCTCTACCAATGTTTTCTATGCTTCCAATTCATTCAATAGCATTCTTGTAACACTGTTTCTGAAATTTACCAGCACCTGACACAGGCACTGTAAGTGTTCTTGCATTAACAAGATCACTTGCTACTAAGCTACTAATTTCTTTAGTTTGCTTTTATGCTCTTTCTCATATTGGATTGCATCTCACACAGATTCTCAATTCCTAATTCTTTCTCAAAGTTGGTTACGTGGCTCACTTCACAGTAAAATGGAATACCAAAATTCCTAGTTTCTATGAGCATGTCCTAAATGCTATTTCTGCAGAGAAACAGTTGTTCCCTTTATTCAAAGGGGTATTTCCTTAAGCACTCTTTAGAAGCTACAGTTCATATACCCTTTCATTGCAATCATTTTAAAACTTCACTTTCAACTTTTCCTCCAAAAATGGGAATTAGTGCTGTGAGCAGAGCTGCATTTAATTAGATCACTTGGATCCAGAGGTAGTCAACAAAATGGATGACAGGATTAAAGGTTATAAGCTAAGCGATAAATGCTGAGATGCACTAATTCAGTTTCTGTTTGTTTATTTCTTAAGATAATGCACTCCTGCTCCCCTTTTCAACAACCAAGAAGAAGGTCCACTTTGGTGGAAGTGAAGAGGATGGTATACCTTCTGTTAATGTGGAGAACTATCCCCTTTCGAAAGGGAAATGCTCTGATCTCAAAAGACGCCTTTATGCTGCAAATCTACGAGCTCAAGCACTGTGTGAACTGGAAAAGAACTATCAACTAAAGAGCAGACAAATCTTGGGCATGCGCTGAAACTGTAACATAGGTGTACAGTATTTATCTTTTTAGAGTTATTATATGTTTAGGACGGTACTTATGCCTTCCTCTTTTAAGCTGGAACCTACTGAAAATATATTTTAAATCTTTATACAAATTATTTTTTCCTAAGGGCATAAGAGGTTATGTTCCAAAAGAGGTCATTTTGATATCAAACAAGCTGAGCTGTATTATTAAAAATATATTTTTTTGCTTTTCTTTGTTTATTACATGTTGTTTCTCAAAAAAAAAAAAAAAAGGAAATAATATAGCAAAACAGATTTTTCACAATGTGGTGTGAAAGACTTTTAGCTGAAAAAAGTACAGACGTTCAAAATCTAGGTTAAAATCATGTTGTACATAATGTACAGTACTTGATTAAAGTGTTTATAGGTGGAAAGGTTTTTTCTGCTTGTAAATGCTTCTTAGCTCTCAAAAGAGCAAAAAGTTTTTTTTAATCTCTTTCCTCTACCAAAGTGGAAAAAAGACCTAATTATGGAATTGTAGGGGCTGGAAGGGACCTCTGGAGATCATCCAGTCCAACCCTCGTGCTAAAGCAGGTTCCCTAGAGTAGGTTGCACAGGAAAGCATCCATCAGGCAGGTTTTGAATATCTCCAGTAACTGGTGAGTTTATACTCCTTGCTGCCTGGACAGCTGCATGGCATTTTGTCAGCTCCTGAAAGACCTGGTTCAGGGTGTGTATTTGGAGAAGACACCTTCATTGGTTTATCTTAAAAATGTGGTGTAAACCGAACCCATGAGTCTCTCTCCTGGGCCAGGGCACCATCCAGGACATTGGCACCTATCTTTTGGGGAGGGGCAATTCTACTTTGAAAGGCAAATAATTATTTTCTTGAAGTTTTCAGCCTCCATCTTTCCTCTCACAATCCTCTGCTGGAGTGGTTGTTGGTTGCTTGTGGTGGTGTAAATTTAATAAACTAACTCAGATTCACAAATACAAAAAAAATCCTTTGGAACTCCAGTGCTGGGTATATATTACATACGAAGATTTCTCTGGGTTGAAATGCTTAAAACATATTCATTGAAAGCAGCTGATTTTATGAACGTGCGTTCTCTTGTTGGGCCAAGAATGCTATTTAAAGAGGTGATCTACATGCTTTCTATCATGAATACTTTTTAAGATGCTCACACGTAATTTAAGGATGAATCCATGCTTTTTCACAATGCTTGTATATGCAGATTTTTCTGTTGTGTGCCTCAGCCAGAAAATCTGCAGTGCAGCTCTACTGAGATACACGTGGATCTCCATAGCCCATAAAAGAGCAAAGGGTAGAATGTACAGTAGTTTACTTCTAATCTGAAAAAATGGGGGATGCAAGTATTTTGTTGGACACTGTCATCTGCAAAATACAGATAGTCAAAGGAGGAAACAAAAGCAACCAAGAAAACAGTAATTAATGATTCAGGAAAGTCTGTATCGTTAATTGGCTGATGCCTGTAAGCACTTTGCTTTTGAAAAGGCCAAACTAATAAAAAGACTTGGCTTTTTTCTCTTGGACCACATAAATAGAAGAAATAATTACAGCATTTAAAAGTAAGATATCCTCAGAGCAATACCTGCAGCTTCTCTGCATTTAATTCTCTAGTGACCTCAAGATGGTGCTGTTGCCCTGTAACTGTTGGGAACTGCCGGTAACCCATTGATAGGTTACCTAACATAAAACCTAGGATCTGATTGAAATATGTTTTTATCTGTCTTGTTTCAGAAAATGGAAAGTGTGTTTACTCCAAGATATTGGTATATTTAGGCAGTGGATGCTTTTGTACTTGGTGTAAATAATTGCAATTATCTGTGGTTTGCCATTTTGCATCTTTTATCCATGGTTTGTAAAGATAGTTGAATCAAAATCTTAGTTAACAATTACACTATTATGAACAGGAAATGCTAGAGAGTATGCCAACTATCAATCATGATGGCAGTAATACATGAAAACAGCTTAAGATACAGCTGTAGAATTGAGCTATTTGAAATGCATTACCCACGATGTCCTCTTGAAGTATTATTGACCTAATATGATAAATGCAGTCTTTTTGGAGGTTTTTGGAGTAAGAACTTCCTACCAGCATGTGTCAGACAAGGGAAGGCATCTTGATGATTGTCTTCATTATGCCTTGAGATTTTTGCTTTGGAATCCTGGAAGTCACATATTCCTACTAAAGCATAATAGTCTTCTGAGAGCATGTGTGCAGCACTGGAATCACACTTAGACTGTAATTTTCAAGTATATGCAGGAAAATAAATAGAATATTTATGGGAACATTGACTGCTTGCAAAGCACTGCCATCATACCAATGAGTATACTTAATTCCTAAAAATAAGGGTAAATTTATACATACACACAAGGTTTAGCTTAGGCATTTCCCTTACATGGCATGCAGGGTGAGAATAATAGCGTACACTGTTGGATACTGAGATATTCACTACTCTTCAGTATCGGTATCAGGAATTCTAATAACGTCTATAGTTGTGGGCAGTCAAATGACACAGTCTCTGAAACGACAGAATTTTTGTGCACACAGAACACTGTTTAGCTGACGGGTAGATCCGAAGGGAAGTTGCACCACTTTTGAAAGCTGTGGCTCAAATCCCTGATCTTCAGTGTTTGTGTGTGATCTTAATCAAGACCGTCTCGTGCCTTAGTTCCATCCTTATCAGGCTTGTCACAGTGGGGAGCTCAGAGATGGTGCTGGGATCCTGTACAGGTCTGCATTTTTACCAGATTTATAACATTTAGAAGAAATCAGGCTTAAACACAGAGGACCACGGATCTCATTCCTAAACAAGAATATTGATAAATCCTTTAATCTGTACTGCATTACAGAACAGCAGGAGGGATAAATCTTCTGGAACAGCTAATTATAATTTTATTTTTTCATGGGGAAATTCACATTTTCCCCCTTCATTCTCACTGAATAAGCCAGGAGGCAGTGCTCTGGCACAAACCGATTCACAGCTGTTTACTGTGAGAATCTACCTGCAGATACCCCAAAGTACAAAATACAGTGCAGAGAAGCTCCTTGCTATCACTCTTGTGTCTGTGTCCTCTTCTTTCCTTGTGTAACTCATGTGAAGCCAGAGGAATCCTAGGAGCCATGAAGTTGTGGCTTTGGGTGCAGAAGGAAGCCAACACCTGCCCTGGGAACCTGCTGAAAGAGCCATTCCAACACCATGGAAGACTTTGGCATAATTAAGGCTATATACATTATAACCCACATCAGGTAAAATAAGTGAGTTTTATTTGTATATTTACTTGAAAATTAGGTGAAGGCTAACTATTAACCTTTACAACTTTAAAAAGCTCCTCTGACAGACTGCAGCACATCATACTGCTTTTTCATTTAACATTGCTTTCAGCCAGATCAGCAATGCAGAGAAGCTACTGTACATGAGGCAGCAACACCTTTATCTGACTTCTTTTGAAGACAAAGTGTGCTTCTGTGGCTCAGCTGCCATAAAAGGATGAAGTTTTATTGGAAACAACAGTTCTCTGCATGCTACAAAATGGACTCCTGCCATTTGGATCTCGCTTCCAGGCTGCACCCACTCTCAACTATTGGATCCAAAACACAGAAATCAGCAGACGTTGAGTGCTTCACACAACGAGCACTGAACGTGACATGCAGTGACTAATAATAAATAATGCAGTTTCTGCTATCAATTTTCATATGCATTTTTTTGTCATAAATCTTGGTCTGCAGCATGCAGACTGATGAGGAGCATGGCAGGTACTTAAGAGGTGCTCAAGTACATGGCTAGAGTTGGTAATTTTTTCCCATTATTCATATAAATCTGAAAAACTTTTTTATTTGCAAAGGTAGCTGCTAAACTTTTATTTTTCTATCTGATTAATCAGCTCTTTCAGCAGGTCCTGCTCTTGTAAGGTCAGCAGAAGCAAGCTTATGCATAACACAATTTTTTTGTACATACGTATCAGTCTGAGTCCCAAGGACATAGCAGAAGCTCAGGAAAGCCAATGACAAGCTTTCCTTCAAATTCACTGAACCTTCGGCTGGACTTCAACTTCATTAGCATTAGACACCTGTAAATACTTACACTTGCTGGCTCTCTGTGGACTAAGCATTGCCAAAGACACAGCAGGAACAATTCATCAACCTTTCTCAACAGAAGTGAAGACAAGCCACTTTAGGTAGAGCTCCCAATCTTGGTTTCTACAAAATCAGATCTTCCTTGACAGGAAGGCACATCAGTAGCCTTCCAGAAAGTCTGGACAGACCTCTCTGGAGATGTATATAGTACTGTGGAACGCTGAATACACTTTTTCTGTTCATCCAACTGCAAATAGAAGTATTATTGTATACCTGACCTCTCAGCTCTTCACAGACCATTAGGGAATATTCCAGTGACCCCAGAGCTAGGTCCCTATTTAGGTCATCCAGGAAGTATAGATGCCTGACAAATATGAGTGTTAAAGTCACTGACCGACTTGAGAGCTAATTGCCATTTAAAGTCTTTTCTGACTGCTACTAATCAATCGTTAGATGCCACTGGGGAAAGATAATATGGGCTTTCTGAGACTTGGATGATAACACAAACAAAGCCGCCAGGGCAAGTGGCAGATCATGACAGATAATGATTTTGTGGGAGGTGAAGCAAATACCTCCTATGGCAATGATCCACGTAATTAGCTTGAGCTGGATGCAAGTGCTTTGTGGTTGCAACTAAAAGCAGGAGGAAGCATTAGCATTAAATAAAATGATACAATCAAGGAAGTATTCAGTTGATTGGAAAAAATAACTTAGTTTTATAAGAATTATTATAGTCTTACCTTTAGGGCACATTTTGAATTTCTTTCTCTGGGTGAACTGAGAGCAAGGAGAACCTTCTCACCATCATGCTCCTTTCTAGAGGGACCAGTGTGATCAGAGAAGAGCTGCTGTATGATGCACCCAAATGGATCCATCTACCTGTAAGGTATTCACCCTCTATTTTCACTTAGTCTACTTCAGCCGTGCGATGGACACGGATCAGCAGTGTGATGAATACAGGTGAGCGACAAAGAACATGTCACTAAATCTCCATGTAAGATGCCACAGGAACTCCCTTCTCTAAATTTCCCACTCTTCCTCAAAACCAAATTCCTGCTTTGATGCCTGACGTTTCAAAATGAGACTGGTGGCTACAGCGGAACTTCACCTCTGTGCAAAGCCACAGTCGGTGAACCTCCATGTGTTTTCAAAAAGGGAAAGGGCATGAAACTATTTGTTCTTGATACTGATTTTAACTCAGCGATTGAAAACAGGACCCTGCACTGCCTAAGTTCAGGGAATTTGTCTGGGCAGAGCCCTAGCTGCCTTATTTCAGAAGCTTGAAAGGGAATTTGTGGAGGAACAACCACAGCCTTCACTTGTGCATGTTCTTAACCTCTTTCCCTGTTTATTTTGCTGTCTCACGTTCTGACTAAATGAATCCATGGCAGACTGGTCTTGTAACTGCTGCTAATTCGCACTTGCTGCTGGCATGGCTGTGGGTGCAAACAAAACAGTTAACTGTTGGCAAGAAGTGGTGGGTTAATCACTGTCTTGGAAGCCTGGTGTTCTGCTTGTGCTCCAGGGAATGAGCTCAACTGAACAGAGAAGCCCAGCCAGGGAACTCAGCCCTGGGTTTTTGCCAGCCAGTAACCATGAGTTTTGCTTTCAAGGCTGGCTCTGCAGGAGCTTCTTACATAAAATTCTAGGGCCTGGCTTAAATTGACCAGATGTTCTAATGGTCACTTTTTTTAAATCCCATTTTTTACACTTCAGATTCCAGCTGCAAGGCCACTTTCTGGAAGTGAAACAGCGCTTGCAACAAGGATCAATTCTAAGCTTATTGCAATTATTCCAAGCTTATTGCAATTATTGCAATGGTTTACAGTGTTTACAAGCAGCCTGCCATATCTGCATTGCCTCAGTTGAAGGCCAATCTCCTTGTCAGAAATGGGAGCTATTTTAGAGGCTCACTCTGGGCCACAGGGACTCTTCATCCTGCCCCTATCCCCCTTACCAGGCTGTTTCTCCATACCATCAGCTAGGACAACATTCTTGAAACTTTTTCACCTTAATAAAGTGAGATTGAAGGAATTTCTATACCACGATGAAGAACTTAAAGAGGAATATATGACATGCTGAATAATGCTATTTAATTGTTCATAACTTTGGCGTTATTATTGGACTTGTAAAGATATATTTATACTATATGTAACCAGTTGGCATTGGTACAAAGTTGGAGAAAAATTGTGTATGTTCAGTATGGTTTTACTATTGTTATTATCATATAAATCAGATATTATCATATAAATACTACCAAAGATGCTGTCAGCATTGTTCCTAATCCAGTATCTCAAAGAACCAGGCTGTGAACAAATATTTTTAGTGATCCTACAGTAAAATTGCCAATAGTTCCCTTACCGAACATGGGAAGCCTTAACAAAAAAAAATGGAGGATAAAATCAAATCTTTGCAATGGTAAGGACAACTTTCACTGTATGCAAACACAGAACTGCCATCTACCCTCCTTTTTATTGACCAAACACAGAACAATTAGCCACTTCCCCAGTTTACAGGCTCATTCTCCCCAGTGACTCAGCCTCTGAGGAATGGTAGCTGCTCTCTTTTTTAGTGCCACACTGAACTCCTTATCATGCTGTAAATCATCCTGTTGTGTTTCAACGTTGGCAGCACCCAGAAACAGGGCATGTACCCAGTGTCAGCACTACCTGCTCCTCGCTGCATGTAACATGTTTAGGACCCTGGCTACTGCTAAGGTCCTTTCCTGCCCTTGATAAATTAAAACAAACAAACAAACAAAAAAAGCAAGAAAAGAACACTAGACATTGCTCAACCAGTGAATTATTCTAGGGAAACTCATACCTGGGACTTGCATCACTTGGCAATGAGGCTTTTGTTCTAAGCAGGCAGCTAGGAGAAAAAAAACCCAAACTGATACATTGTCTCTGCACAGATATTGGGTCATTCTGTGGCAACATCCACCCTTCTAATTGTCTTAATTAATTTAATACCAGTCTTCTAATTGACAGCCTGATAGCCCGGCTTCCTACTGTCACAGGGTGAGGCTGCCACCGTGCGCACTCAGCGCTCTGTCTTCTCATCAAGGCTGCCCAGATCTGAGGAACTTTCTTTTGTTTTAGGAAGTGGTTACTTCAAAAATAAGAAGGATAATTTTAAGTAATTCTACACACATTACTGAGGAGGTATCAAGTGATAATATCTGACATCCTTTCCCCTCTTTTTATTTTGTCTGAGAGAATCCCCCTTTGGCATGGGAGCAGGAGTGGCTATTTAAACAACAGCAGTTTACTTACAGCTCCATAGGGTTTTGTTGCCATTTGTCTGGGATGGTAGAAACATTAACCCTAATTCAGCATTGTTGGAAGTAAAGGATTTCCATGTCACTGTAGTAAAGGAGAGTTTTAATGTACGACCATTTCATAATCACTTCTTCCACTATGAGTCTTGGGGAGAATCTTTTGCAAAGCTGTGGGCCAAGAATCATTGTTGCCAGAAAGTCCACTGACCCCTTGATGTTGTTGCTAACTGCAGCATGTTACTTCAGGATTTTACTTTTGCATTGAACCTGGTAAAAATGTTATTTACCCACTTCTGAAACATTCCCAATATCTGGATCTGAGTGACTGTGGTTGCTCTTGACAGAACGCACCGGCAGCCAAGGGACAGCAGACTGCAGGGCTGATGTACTGGGGAATGAGACTGCCTCCCCGTGACCTGGAACCTGCCTATCGCTGCTGGCCAGATTTCAAAATGCTACTGCACAATTTATTCGGGAGTCTTTGTTGTGAGATTCTCTGAGTCACAGATTGAGGTTATTCCAATCCTACAGCTCCTAAAGATCAGCGTTGGAGCGATAACTTCAGAACTTTTTTTTCTTCAACTTTCCTTCAGAGCACCTGTGAAGGAAAGGTTCTTTTTGGCAAAGCACATCCTACTAAAAACTATCCTCTCGCTATCCTACTAAAAGCTCTGGACAAAAGCTGAGAGTTTTCCCCATTCCCAAGCTAAGCCTTCTAACTTCCAGGTCTGCCTGATACCAGATGGGTGGAAGTACGGGTGCTCACAGCTCCGGGAGGTATCTGCCAGACATGAAACTGAGAGGTTTGCAAACCAAGGAAAGATGTTGAAGATTACAAAGCTTAGGGGAAGATTATAAGGCTTTGTCCTTCAACTGTAAATGTGGGAGGAATCCTGGCCCCAGGGGAATCATTGATTCAATTGTGGCCTGGGCTGCATACAAAGTCCTGTGTTTTTGATTTAGAGTGTTCATTCATTTCCAATCCTTTTCCCCTACCATCCTTCACTGCTGCTCTCCCTGGGGATGATTCAGTGGAATAATGCCATACGAGTTTAACGCCCATCCAGCAGGAACACTTGAGGACAGTCTTGAAACCGAGCAAGTGCTTTATTATTTGCTGGAGAGGAATATTTTCATGAAGCAGTACCCTTGGGTTGACTGCAAATAATATGCCTTATTAATAAGCCCTTTTAGCTGAAGAGAAATCTGCACAAAATGCCCCACTGTCCAACAATCAAGTGAGGCTGGCAGAAGTAGACAAGACCTTTGGATTTAGCAGAAATAATTAACTGCCTGTTACTTGCCTTTGCATTTTTTTCCTCATGCTGCCTTTGCTCTGTCTTGTCTGTTCGGATTATTCCCCTTGCATTTTTCAGTCACGTTATTTTTTTTACTAGAACAAGTAAAGCCCAGGATGGCACACTTTGACCACAGAATGAGTCTTCAGCATCAGGAAACCAATAGTGTCTTCCCAGGTCTTTGGAAACCAAGAATCCTTACTCCTAACTTTCCTTCTGAACTGCATCTGCCCAGGGTGTGTGTGCACGTGTGTGCACTAATATGGTGCCTCTAATCAGCACACAGCAGAAAGATGACCCTGTTTGCAAGACTGTGTGCAAACAGATGCCTATGTACATTTTATGCGATCATTTGAAATTCCCCAAACCAGGATTTGCTCCAAGCCATCTTGTAAATACAACTATTTCTCCATTTTATTTTAAAAGCAACAACCCTGAGAATTTTTAAGAACTAACTGATCGTAATGAAATTGTCAGGGGAAGTAGTTAGCAGCAGACATTAACGTAATAAATGCAGGCCAATATTTACCTTGGGTACCTGAATAATCTCTTGATGGAAAGGAGTATTGTATTCTCCTTGGTGCTTTGCTGCAGGAGCATTCTCCAGCAGTAAAACTGCAAAGGCAGGTTTAATTATTAGCTGCTTTGCCACCTTGGTGGCTTCAGCAGGCTGCAAGCAGGCTTCGCAGATAAAGGCACTCAGGCACACCCAAAGGCTGTGTGGGAAGAGTTTTGAAAGAAAAAGCTGGAGCTGACCGCTCCCTCTGAAGGCTCCATCTATCCTAGACAAACAGCTGTGCAGGAGTGCTCTGAGGTTGAGTTGCTGGGCTGAGTGCTGCTGCTCCTGCTAGCCGGCTTGCTGTGCGGGAAGGTCATGAAGCATGCTATCCTGGTGGCCCAGAGGGACAGATCCACACAGGGTTCCCTTGCTGGGTGGAACAGATAATACAGAACATGAAACTGGCCTGCCTCTGTGCTTAGTGTTACACAAGACACCTGCAGTGAGCTTCCAGCTCTGTGACAGGGGCAGGGCATCCTGAAGGATGCAGCACTTGCCTGGAGCTGAGAATAGTACATACAAAACCACTCGCAGCCCCCTTTGCTGTCTGTGGTCCTGCCTTCTCGACTGTCCTGGGGAGGTTTTTCATAGACTGAAAGTTATATGGGATCCACGCTTGCTTTTCTACCTGTGACTGGATCAGGTGACGTGCAAACTGTTGAGTTCTGGCTGCCAGAGAGGGACACATATGGCCCATGGGCCTGCAGTATCAAACCAGCCAGCACAAACAGGCTGTGACACAGTTACAGCAAGTGAGGCAGAGAGACAAAGAAGGTCAGGAAGACACTATGGCATGTGGGGCTAGAATGAATCACCTCAACAAAGAGAAGACTCAGCCAAGCTATGCACCCCAGTAGGAACTGCTGGGCAATGTGGCACTGCAAAAGTGACGCAGATGCCCCAATTGCTATCTCAGGCCAGAGCCAATGCCAGGAAGCCATTAAATATGATGGTGGTTAATTGTAATAACAGAGATCAAGCAGCTCCTCCACTCCCTCCTCTAACACTTCCCAGCTTACACACTGTCTGCATGCTGCCCTACTGTGAACATTACAGGAGAGGTCATGCACACACACACCTGATTCCATGTTCACCTACACAGAGTGACCTGGCGGGCAATTCACCCCTGTGCTTGCCTCCCACAGAAGTCCGTGTCAGCTCAGCCTATTGAGACTCCTTGGGGAAACATAAGCACGAACAGTATCAGCTGCATTTTTGTGTGCTCATAGGCTGCAGTTAAACCTCCAGAAATACAAAATATCACATGGGAAACATTTTTCCCATTTAGGATTAGACACAAAGTTGTTAGCTCTCATAATTAACAAGAACAGAAGTTCTGAAGACTAGCTGGACAAAGATCTAGGAATTCATTGATTTTTAACAACCAGTGTAAGTATATACATATTAGATAGTACTTACAGTGATTTTATCTCACTATAGTGATACAAACTGCAAACACCAGTGCATTAACAACATTGGTATGCTGTGATGCTGCTAATCAAATAAGTACATATTTTTGCTTTTTTTACTTAGTCCTTTTCTTACAAGAATATCTTCCTGCATGGAAATTTCCAATTAAGAGATAGGCTTTGGTCTATCTAATTATCAAAGGCACAAAGTATGTCCACCATAGGCAGCTAATAAAAAAATAAAGCAGCATTTTCCTAGAACTCTAGTTGGCACTGCACACAATTCTAAGGTCATATATAATTTACATACAGCAGGTTTTTTGCATAGCAGCTTGACATACAGCAGGAAAAAGACCTTTACCCCACTGTTAACTAACCAGATAGTATTCAGTATAGGTCGATAAGAGACATGGCCTTCTTGGAAACTTGATGGATGAACCCTTTGTGGGACAGCTACAGTAATTGCTTTGCCATCTCAGCAATGATAGAAATGGATTCTTACCCATTGGCTCTGAGGATACCGTGACACACCATTTAATTTACCCATGCTGATGTGAAATTTGTTCTTCCAAACATTAAGACAGAAACATCTGGGTAAATACAAAACAGCTGAACGCAAACAAAGCTTTCAAGAAGCCGTGTTCACAGTTGCTACATACAAATAGCCATTCATAATGAACTGTACAGAATTAGCTTGTCAGAAATTTAGATGATGCTTTTTTGAAAAATGCCTGAAGTTACTCTTCCATGCTTAACCATGCACACAAAAGCCCTGCTTTCCAAAAGTCGCCACCACTCCTGTTTGCTTCCAAGGAAACAATTAGCTGCCCAGGACTTATATCAAAGCACTTCCACTATGCATGTGAATTTTGGCTTGGAGACACAGTTTTGAACATCACATTTCAAGTATATTGGTATAAGCACTACTGTGAGCAGGAAGGGCCACTGGCTACAACTCTTCGTTCTGACATTATTCAGTTTATTTCATTAAATAATTCACTTAACTCACACTTTAAAGTATGAATAATAATAATAAAAAATCTTGTCCTATAGCAGGCAGAGCTTACACTTGGGGGCAGGACTCACCTCATTAGATGCTGATTTAATCTCAAAGTTGTTCACACTAGGTTTTCTTTATAGTCATGGACAGAAATGGGCACTGTTAGTGTAGAATTCATCTGAACAAGTACATACAACTCTTGGAGGAGATAGATCACACTGTAGTCTCCACTGACAAAGTTGATTAGATCTCCACTGACTCTAGAGGGAGACTCGTGATCTGAAGATGTTTGCATCAGCTACCAATTCCCAGGCGTGAATCCCTCCCTTATTGATGTCAGTCAGTTTGAGACTGTGGTTTCAAAATCAGCATAAACAACTACGGGACGTAGCCAGTTTATGGTCACACACTTTTTCCTGCCCTAATCACATGTTTCTTCGTGTCAGCTCTAGCTGTCCTGTAGCCCTAAGTAAATAGGATTAGCTTGCTGAACTGGTTGAAGAAAAATAATTTGGTTTTGGTTGTACTAGCAGGCAGAACTGATGCCCCTCATGGAACATCTAGCATTGCTAGATCTGAGGACTGGTTAGGGACAGCAATGTGATTTCCAGCTAGGAAACATGCCTGCCCTTTCTGGCACCAGCTATTTATTTAGTAATTTATCAGTTAGTTAGATTGGCTTAAGTCAAACATGTAATTGCCTCCATGAAAGGCAGTCATGAAAATAAATAGTTTTAGTTACAGAACATAAAGTCAATATGTTTATGCTCACTGTCTTGGAATATGACTTGACAAACATCAAATGCATCTGACTGTTGAAAAGAGAAAAGGTGATGAGACATAGCACAGACCTTCAAGTTTCCATCCTTATGTGAAGGCCACATCTGGTGCTTGAAGTGACGAATAGTGTCCAGAACACCTCAGAGTCAGGTTCACAGCATATTCCAAATCACATCACCTCTAGGGAAAGGAAATTTTAAATGATCATAGAATCATGAAATCATAAAACGTCCTGAGTTGAAAGAGGTCCACAAGGACCTCCACATCTTAAACTTGATGCAGTTGGTGATTGCCCAGCCCTCCAGTTTTCAAGATCTCTCTGCAAGGCCTCTCTACCCACGAGGGAGTCAACAGCTCCTCCAAATCTAGTGCTGCTTGCAGACTTACTTAGTATACCTTCAAGTCCTGAATCCAAGTCATTGATGAAAATATTTAAGAGAACTGACCCTGAAATGAGCCCTGCACAACCTCACTAGTGACTGGCCACCAACCTGATGTAACCCCATTTACTGTAACCTTTTGAACCCAACCCACCAGCCAGTTGTTCACCCACTGCATTAAGTTTTTGTCTAGCTCTGTGCTGGAAATTTTGTCTGGAAGCATACTGTGAGAAACAGTGTCCAGAGCTTTGCAGAAGTCCAAAAAGATTACATCATCTGGCTTCCTTTGATCAACAAGTGGGTAACCTTGTCATACAAGGAGATGTAAATTCATTAAACAGGACTTTCCTCTCATGAACCCATGTTGGCTGTGACCAGTGGCTGCATTGTCTTTCACATGTTTTTCAGTAACTCTCAGAATGATCTTCAATTTTTTTCCAGACAATAAAGTTAGGCTGATATACTTGTAATTACCAGGGTCTTCTTTCCTGTCCTTCTTGAAAACTGGGACACAGTTTGCCATCTTCCAGCTGACTGAGATCTCTCCTGGTTCCAAAGACCATTGAAAAATGATTCAGAGGTTTCACAATGATGCCAGCCAACTCTTGGAGTACCCTGTGATAAATCCCATCGGCATCATAGACTTACATGTATACAGCTGGAGCAGCAAATCCCATGCAAGTTCGAGGTTGGCTGGGAGTTTATTGTTACCACAGTCAAGATCCTCCAACTCAGATCTTCAGGGATTCCAGAGCCCATCATTAGGGACAATTGGCAAAATAAATGGTGTTTTTCCATGGATATATCCATTTGCGTAATGAAATTTGTCCATATCAAGCTGATACAATTAATATCTAATAAATAAATGGTAAAATGGGGAAGACATCTATTTAAAGGACTTTATGTGAAAAAGACTGTCATCATGATGGATGGATGCCGTTCTGACCTGACGTGTGCATCAAGAAGAGCAGATCTGTGTGAGTAGATAAGCTGAATGGAAACACAAGGTGTACCTGGATTGCCTGCCCAGGATGAGCCTGAGGCTGCCCTCAAGATCAGACCTGCTGTTTCTGGGTCACAGGAAGCCTGTGATCATTTCACAGAAGTCCCCATGCCTATGCACGTTCTAAAACTCCTGTGCTATTAGGCTGCTTGGCAGGCCCATCTTAAAGAGCAGAAATAGGATGTGCCATATCCTGTGCTCATGGCTCTTCCAGGAATCATCCTTCAAGATCTCTTATACACAAAGCCAGTGTGATGGCTTTCATTCCAGTTTGCCTGGGGATTTTCCTCTTTTGAGCCAATACTGTTCTTGCACTAAGTTCTTACATTGGCTAGTTCAGTCCCTGAGATTGAACAAAATACTGTTGTGGGATTCCCCTGATGTCACCAGACTCCTAGCAGATACTGAGGTGTATCAGCATGGCTCCCTTGGTCAAGGCAAATGTGCCACCACAGGGCATTTATTCTTTGGTAGCATAACACAGAAGAGGTTTGCAGTCTCAAAGGATTCAAAACTGTCCTTGTTTTGAGCTAACTTTGCAGATGGCAGAGCATACACTTTTTTGATTTCCCTACTACATTCACTGTTCTTATAGGGACTTCTAGAGACTTATCTGGAGGGACCTGATCATCTTTACTCCCGTGAGCAACCTTTAGAAAACCTACATCAAAGAAATCCAGGATCCTATAGTGATAGTGATAACCTCTGCTTCCAAATAATCCACTTTAATGCGAGAAAACATAGCATGTTATCAGACTGATTTCGTAGGTAGTTTGGACAGGCAGCTGCTGGAAGCAGCATCAGTGATTAGCTCACATCCTCGGTCTCTGTCTTCAGTAGCCCACTGACTCAGCCTGAAGGCTTCTAGCCCCAGCACAGTGGTAAACAAGCATTGGAGTTCAAAGCTACCTGGCTTCACTTGTGTTGCTGACAAAAGAGGTGCCCCAGAAGTAGGCTCTTAATGAGGGTAGTGTATAAATGCTGGAGTTACTACTCGACGTGTCTGATCTGCCCCCACCTCACCCTCCTATCACTTGGGCCCCACAGAACAAATGTAGAGAGGGAAAGAAAAACCTGCACCTACAATAAATAAATAAATAAATGTCAAAGTGATAACCTAGACAGAACAAATAGGGCCACAGAATGAAATTTCCAAAAACTGATTTTAACTTTAGACACATCCCAGAGTCAGACACCTAGAACTGAGGTTTTATTTCTAATATGCATCATGCGCCTGTGCCAGCTGTCCTGGGGGAACATCAGCTGCCCGGCACCTCATGAACCTAAACTTAAGTGCGACAGGAGGCTCCAAAGTTTAACTACCCTATTCAGGGTGCACTGACTACAGGCCCAAGAGGGTCTCTTTTGACACTGATTATCAGAGCAATCAAAGCAAAAGTAAGAGGTGCTCACTTGTCTCACAATTGCTCAGAACAATGAAGAGCCACACATGCTCAGACTCCGATTATTTATAAGAACAGAACGTGCACTGATGTTTGAAACAAGAATACTAGTAACAAATCCTTTGATTATATTAACAAAGAATATACAGATTCAGATAATGCTTAGATTACAGGTAGAGATCTCATGTTCTTTCTAAAGATAATGAAAGGCAGAGTTTAACAATATGATTTACTAAAAATACCATGAAGGATAATTTATTTCAGTAATAATAAGAAATGTTACTGGCCAATCAGCCATAAAGACATTTTTTTTTCATTCCATAATATTCCATACCTACAGAATTTTCCTATCCCTGCTGAATCATTACTACATATCCAGCAGGGAGCTGCCTTGTCTGGAATAGTAAATAACACCACGCTTATTCCTGATGCTTTTTTTTTCCTTTAACGATTAATACACTGATGATTTTTTTAGTAGGATCAATCTGAACGCTGGTTGAATAAATTATTAGCTCTAAACCCACGAAGTCTCTTAACTTTACAGCTGATGAGAGCAACAGTTTTGCCTGCCTACCTGTGAATTTTAAGCGAATACTGATTGTACCATAAGCAGAGCAAGCGGTAACCAAAACTGCCAGGAAATGCTCTCCAATTCCACCAAAAAAATGCATATTCATTAAAAAGTTAGAGATGAGCTGTGCAGTTAATTGTGGGAGACATTATGAAGCAATTGCAGGCTGCCAAGCGCTACTGGATCAAATTATGGACTGACAGTGAGAAGGCGAAACAACTAACCTAGAAAGGAAAGATCAGAACTGGACATTAGATAGTCATAGTTTAAAACCCATTTCTTTAGTAGGGAGAAAAAAATCAGGAAAATGTTCACTTTTTCATCTGCTTTTTAAGGTTCACAAGTACAGAAGATGATATCCTGACCTACTTAATTTGTCTGGAGTTCTGCCAGGTTTTACTAATACAGTAAGCAAGTGGAAGAACAAATCTCTCTACAGAGCAAGATTCTCTTTGTCTCCCATTACAGCCACAGTCTTTCTTCACAAGCCACAATTGAAAGCATTTAAGCACATGCTTATTGCTTTTACTCAAAGGTGGCCTTTTAATGAACTGCAAATATATGTTTAAGTCCTTTTCTTGATAATGCTGATTACCTGAATCAGGATACAACCATGAATTTGACACAGGGCTACATGGACAGTAATACTTTTCATTTGTATTGTTTCTCATTACAGGGAATAGACTTGTTAATATAGGTAAACAGTGAATGTTTTTGTTCTCTTCGGTACTGCTGACTGGATCTAATTTGAAGAAACCTTGCTAGGACAGCTAACAGAGAGGCATTGCCTGCAAGAAACACAGCCTAAAATGAACACTGACAGCCTTGAAGTGGAACAGACAGATGGAGTCATGTTTGTCAGAGTCCCACAAGCCTTTATTAAAAGCAGACAGGTCTGATGACTGTGCAGAAAGGGAACAAGTTAGGTGTTAAAAGGAGGCAGCACGCTCTGTGATATGTGACTGCATTAGAAGACCATAGACAAGGCTTCACCTTTTCCAAGTGGAAAGGCATGTAGTGAAGAGCCTTTGTGGCTGACCTCTCTCCACGAGCAAAATTTGCACAGATTCAAAGGGAAAGGTAATGACTTTATTTACTCAGCAAACATGTTGAGTAACAGTGAATCTCCCAGCCAAAGTCCTATTCTTCCCACAGTGCTCAGCAGACTGAGAGTTCAGCAGCACGCAGTACAGAAAAATTTGCCTCAGAACAGGCAACACGAAGCAGCTCTGTCTTGCTTTTTCCTATCTTGTCACCCAGATGTGGGGTGGTAATGAAGCTGCTCACTGGAGATTCAGAGTCACTTCTCCCCTCAAAACGTGGAGCATTTTCAGTAAGCAAGCAGACTTGGAAACTGTTCACTCCACACGTGTGGAACGGAAACAGAGCCTAGAGATGAATTGGGTTAGTCACAATGCCTGGAAGCCTAAAAAAAAATACCCACAAAGAAAAACAAAATAAAAAAACCCAGTCCTCTGTACTTTGAAGATACAATATTCTCCTCAAACACATAAGAAGGAACAAAATGTTCTCCTGTAAGCATACACTCTTAAGATTTGATTAGGTACCTTTATCAATCACCTTCCTATTAATCTTAAAATTGATAATGTTGCCACATAGACAGCCCTAAATTTAGGAACTATCCCTGTTCCTCATGGATGCTGATGCATGGTATAACAATAGAAAAGCCTGGGAAAAGCTGTGTAGGACCCACTAGTTTATGAGAAAGATTCTGGGGCAGAGGTGGTGTCTGTGTTCACCATGTCCAGCAGCAAGACCAGGCTACCACTGGGGACTGTTAATCTAAGTCCCTGCATTTCAAGTGAATGAAGATAATGGTGGCTGCTGGGTCCCTTAGAGCAAATCTAGATGCCTAGCCCTATTTGATGAGGAGCACTAGAAGGCTAGAGTAACCATTATCCCTACCAGCCTGGCAAATAATCATATCCTTCCTGTTTCCCAAGATATATGATCCCTATGTTGTGGATTTTTGCCCCAGAAGGAATTCAGTATTCAGCCAGGTATAGTAGGAAGAAAAGCTATCCCTGGACAAGGGCAGGACTGGAACATGCTGTCCCATAAGGGGAAAATGGCAGAAGACTGAACAGTTTCATGGGATCTTTGAGAAGATAAGGAGGCCTCACGGTGAAGAAATATTAAAAGGATCCTAAATTCATCTAGACATCGTCCACATACTAAGAATGCCAACAAAGGTCTTTATACAGTTCATGATTGAGGTCAGTCAAGTTTTATTGGTAAAGATGGTGCTGATATTGATTTCCTGCTAATTTCACGGAGAAGCGGAGACCCAATACTTCCAGTCATCAAGAAAACTATGATGACTGAGGGGAACCAGCTAAGACTTGGTTTCAGTAATTCCTCAAGTCTAGTAAGTGAGGGACATTAAACTCTTTGCTCTTCCTAGCGATGCAAATTCCACTGGATTAACACCAGTCCCTATCAAGAGTTAAGCCTAATGAAGTAAAGGAGGTTTCAGTTGCGCTAGTTTCTTTGACCCATATATCCTACATTTGGTAAGTCTTCATTAACTAATGACCACATGTGGGGGTGAGGAGCAGAGGACATGAGCATGTTCCACTGTAATTGTGTAATTGATGGTCAGCTTCCCAATTACCTACACTACCTTATTAAATGATACTATGGCACAAGGGAAGCCAAGTGGATGAGGAAAACGTTACAGCAATCTGATCGCTGACTCCCTTGAAGTACTAGTAGTCATTAAAACATTCCATGTGGTTTCCTAAGCTAAATTAAAAGCAGAGGAGACCTAGATTTTGATAAGAACAATCTCACAGAAAATAGGGGTCAGGGTCACAGGTCAGTACAGGAGTGCGTGTCATGCCCAATGCTCTGTCCATAACGTAAAGAACACGATGCTGTAGCATAGGCGGAGAAGAGCCAGTGGCGTGCAAATATCAGAGCAACACGGTAGGCACACATGAACTTGCTGGAACTTTGCTGAGCCTACTCCAGCTGTCAAAGACCACTGCACAGCCCCCAGAACAAGATCGCTTTGGAACTTCCAGGCGTAGCAAAGTGTTCTTGTATTTCTGCTACATCTTCTTTCCCAAGCACCGGATTTCACATCGCCTGCGTGCACCGCATACACAAAGCTATGCCTCCACATTACAAGCAGCCATGGCTGTTTGTCTCCTTACTCTTCATTTGCCACCCATGCAAGGCACGTTCCTGGACACCGCTCCTTGCTGCCCTATCTGCTGGCCCTCCTGGAGGGCAGCCGCCAAGGGAAGGAATCAGCTCCGCCACCCAGTAATTTTTGAGATGACATTTTTGTCATTTTTCCAGAAGCCTCCAAAGAGGTTCTCCTTTTTCTTTCCTTGACCACAAATGCAATGGGACGATTAGCATCCGTGGACTGATTTATACGCGTTTGAATGCTTTTGTTAGACTAGATTTCCAAAACCTCCTCAAGCACAGTGACTTCCTTCTTCTGACTGAATATTTGAACTACTAACGATCAGAAGTTACATAACTATAAATGATTATATCTGCGACTACGTATGCTATATGACAAACCACACGACTCTGGTAGTTACAGCTACAGCTCATCACTTACATTATATCCTCACCACCCGTTCTAACACCGGCAGAAAACGGAGCGAGCTCCCCTCCGCCCAAGCAGGGAGCTCCAGGCCGAGCCAGGAGCGGGCAGGGCCGCGTCCACCGCAATACCCGCTACCCGCAGCGCGGGCCCCCCGCTCCCACACAGCCGCTCTCGGCCCCAACGGTCGACACGTGACGTCACGAAGCCCCCCCAAGCCCCGCGCGAACCCGCCCGGCCCGCAGGGGGAGCCCCGCCCCCGAGCGCGCGCCGGCCGGGCCGTGTGAAGAAGCGCACCTTTTGCACGAGTCCCGCTCGCCGCGGGGCGGGACCGCGGGGGAGAAGCCGACGGGCTTCGCCAATCGGAGCCGCCGCTCGCGGGACGTCACGCCGAGCCCCGCCCGCCGGCCCGCCGACGGGAGGTCCCGCCGGGGAGGGGCCGGCTGTCGCGAGGGCTCGCGGGCCAATGGTGGGCGAGGCGGGGGGCGGGGGCGGGCGGGCCGCGCCGAGCGGAGGGGCGGCGGCCAATGGGGCGCGGGCTGGGGGGCGTGGCCGTGCCGGCTCGGGTTCCGTGTGGAAAGAGTGAGGGGGCTCGGGTGCAAAGTTTGCTCGCCCGGCGCCAGCGGAGGGAGAGGCGGCGGCCGGGCCGGCGGCGGCGGAGACGGGGCCGCGCTCGCCGTCGGGGTTCCGCCGCGGGCCGCTCGGCGGCTCTCCTCGCTCCCGGGCCGGGCCGGGCCGGCGGCCGCCGTCGCTCGCCCCGGCGCGATGTGCGGGGGGATGGCGGCCGAGGGGCCGGGCGGGCCGCGGTGGTGGCAGAACCGGCGGGCGCGGCTGCTGTGCATGCTGGCGCTCACCTTCCTCTTCTTCGTGGTAGAGGTGGTGGTGAGCCGCGTCACGTCGTCGCTGGCCATGCTGTCCGACTCCTTCCACATGCTCTCCGATGTCATGGCCCTGGTCGTGGCGCTGGTGGCCGTGCGCTTCGCCCAGCGCACCCGCGCCACCAAGAAGAACACGTTCGGCTGGGTGCGCGCCGAGGTGATGGGCGCCCTGGTCAACGCCGTCTTCCTCACCGCCCTCTGCTTCACCATCCTGCTGGAGGCCATCGAGCGCTTCACCGAGCCCCACGAGATCCAGCAGCCGCTGGTGGTCATCGCCGTGGGGGTGGCGGGGCTCGTCATCAACCTGCTGGGGCTCTGCCTCTTCAACCACCACGGCGTCGGCGGACACGGCCATTCCCACGGGCACGGGCACGCGCACGGGGGCGGCGCCCGGCTCCCCCGGGGCGGCGGTAAGGCCGAGCAAACCCCCGGGGACGGGGAGGCCGCGCTGCACCGCGAGGAGACCAGCACCTTGGTGGAGAACTGCAGCAGCTCCAACGGGGTCAGCCAAGAGAAGCTGGGTAAGCTGCGCGCGCCTCTTGCCCGTGCCGGGAGAGCGGGAGAGGTCCCGGCCTCGAGGACGGAGGTAGCACGAGCTCCGTGCGGCCGCCCGTCCGTCCGTCCGTCCTTAGGGAAGGGGCAGGAAAGCTGCTTGTAGCGGGGCAGGCGGCACCTCCGCCTCAAACCTTGGCGCTCAAAAGAGCGCCTCGGGTTGTGCCTTTCTCTCGCAGGCGGGTCAGGGGTGAAGCTTGGGGTGAAGCACTCTTTGCCTTGGGAAAAGTTGGTGCTGGCAGAGGAGGCGCGTGACAAGTGGTGTTTGCCTGTCACAAGGCAGTGCCCTGGCGGCTGAACTGGCCGTGCATCAAACTGCAGCTCAGCGCCTTGGTCCTGACAGCCAGACCTCTCTGTTGCTTTAGTTGCCAGCTACCTGAGAGGTTTTCTCCCACTGGACGTAGCGTACTGAAGTCTATTCCATTGCAGTAATGCGGTGCTTCTTCATGTGTAGGAAGAAACCTCGGAGATGACCAGTTGGAGCTGAGGAAGTCATGCAGTAGGCACCGAATGCAGAGCTTGCTGGTTTCAGAGCACACGTGTGGTTTCAAGTTAGCTTTCTTTAGCTTTCCGAAGCATGCAGCTTCCCATTCACTTGTTTGTTAAAATCTTCTCTCCCTAGTTCTGATTACACTGTCTTTTTTTTTTTTTTTTTGTGGGAGGGAATGTCTTGGGTTATTTTTCTTAGTGGGTCCAGAAGCCTGGGTGGCTTGTTTTGAAGTCACTTGGTCTAAGCTGAGTACTCTGTGTCAGTGGAAGCTGCGTGTTTGCTGCTTCTCCACTCCTGTTGCATCCCTGTAACAGGGAAGAAAGAGTGTCAGTCCTTGGACCCACATCTTTCCTTTCTTCTCAGTCCTCAGATCCAGGTATCTCCTTTCTTCTCTGGGCAACATAAGGAGACTGCTGAATTAGCTTAGGTTGCTCTTTCCTCTGTGGGGTGAACTTTGCTACAGTTGCAGTATTTCAGTGGTCAGAAGTTCCCATGGACATCTGAGAAACTTGGAGTTCCTCTTTTTCTCTTTGGTTTCTTCAGTGTTTTGACTCCCTGTTTCTTTTGAAAAGATTGAAAGTTCCTCTGAATATATTACACTCTTTTCTTAACCACAGAATAAAATAACCTCTTAATGTCGTGTTAGTCCCAACAAAAGTATCCTAATGATTAGATTCAAGCAATGTACAATTAATTTAGCTGTTGATCTAATTGATACCTTAGCCTGTGAATTGTTCTTGCCTGTTGAAATGCAAGTTGTGCTTTCAGCTAAATTCTTGTCTAGTTGTAGGCTAAAAGATTGGCTTCCCTTGTGGATTAAAACGTTTGCAGTCTTGTCTGGATCATCTTGTGGGTGTCCTTCCAGCAATAGCAAATAATTTGTTGTTGGCATTGAGTAAGTAACAGGGCCTAATCTTGGGCATGGTGAAACTTTCAAATAAGTTTGCCTTTCCTTCTCTGCCATGTCATGATTATGTAAGGGATGGAGTTATTCATTGTTGACCCATGGAAGTGTCACAGGTAAAGGTGCGCGAAGGCTTGGAAGAAGCTGTAAGGTGTGCAAGTGAAGATCAGGGAAATGACTGAAATTGGTGCTGTACCTCAGCAGGGAATTGTGAAGAAGGGTAGGCTCTCTTCTCCTGAGGTTGAAGTGAAATCCCCACAATAGCCTCAGGGGTTAGTCCTGCACAGGCATCTTTGTGCATACATTTTGTGTAAAGTAATCTGTTTATAGTTAGGTTTAAATGAGTCAAAATTCAAATTGAGACATTTTAACCATTGAAAAGACTCAGAGCTTTCTGGAACCTTGCTTCTTGCTATCCACCCTAATCCACTGACTCTCCAAATCCCCTTTGTCCCAAACGCTTGGTATGGAGCAGGATCAGAAGGTGTCCTCTTTCTGTGCCCTCATTGTGAACCCCAAAGTCTGAACTCTGTAACTCGAGATATTTTCCTCTATCTTACTCATTTCTCTGGAAAATTACTGGTCCCAGTGACATTTCCTTGTTCCACGACTCCTAGAAACTGTGTGGAAAATGTAGCTGGAGCTTTAGGACAGAAGCGTGATGCCCAGCATGATGAGCTGAGGGCTTGGGACTGACCTACCTCTCAGCCACCTCTGTATGTGCCTGCCTCCTTCTTGGGAGAGGAAGGGCCTTGGAGACACTTTTATGATCACAGAATTACAGTCATGAGGGCAGAGTGACAAAAG
This sequence comes from Gallus gallus, assembly GCF_016699485.2. Classification (NCBI taxonomy): domain Eukaryota; kingdom Metazoa; phylum Chordata; class Aves; order Galliformes; family Phasianidae; genus Gallus; species Gallus gallus. The sequence goes on from NC_052534.1 coordinate 21,885,620, forward strand.
CTGCAGGTTGTATTAACACGTTAATGTTTACAAAGCTCTGAACTCAATAACCATGGAAGCAGTGAGAGCTTCTTGTTTTACTTTGTCAGGCCAGTGGCCCATGCCTGTTACGTTTCTTTAATGCTATAAAATGTTTGTCCAAAGATCTTCTGAAGAATCATAAGAAGTTGATCTTGTAAAATAATTCCAATTTTGAAGTTTGGAAAATGATTTCTTTCAAAAACTTCACGCTGCCTCTTGATAATGGTGTGTGCGTTTGTTCCTACGTAGCTTGTTGGGTGTGATGGAGCCCATTTTGACAAGGGAGGGTACTAAAATGTTCTTTTATGAATTACGTGATTCACAATACCTGGCTTTGGGCATCAACAGCTGCATGCCACTCAACAGCAATATGTTATTTGGAAACAATCAAAAGTACTAAAAATTAGTTTTTATATACTCTGGAATACAAACAGCACAAATTCATAGCCTCTGAGAACTTAAGTGATAACTTACACTGTCCTATAGTCAATGCTGCTGACAAACTCTGCCTGTTAGACCTCCAAAGCTCAGCTCATTGTATCTAACAGTTCTGCTGGTATCTGGGAATGATTCCTCCTACTTGATTTCAGAGGTCTTTTGGAAATGAACTGCTCAAGCTGAAAATAAATGACTATAAGGTAGCATCCAAGCTGCTTTTGAGCTTTTAATTTCATAAAATGTAATATTAAATAAAACTGCACTGCTATCATGCTAGAGAGATTTTAGCAATGTGATTATCTGGCCTTTCAAAAGAGGAAACAAATATAAATTACATAGCTACTTAAGCAACCTTTAAGTATATGCTCCACAATTCTTCATTTTGCATGAGAAATGAAGAGTAAGTTCCCTAATGGTTAAGCAGCTGGAAAACGTGGAAGTGGGTTTTTGGTAAAACAGAAGCGTAGTGGGCCAAGTTGCTTGTTTTTCAGTTTTGCACTGCATGAGGCAGGCTTAATGTTGGTAATTATTTTATCTGGAATTGTAGTAGAGTGTATTATTATGGCATGTGCCTAATGGCTCTACTGCTTTCTTGTCAGGTGATATGAAGGACGACACGACGGACCTACAAGTGAATGGGAACGCTGGGCATTATCCTCTGGATGTTGAAGAAGTTGAGGAAGACTCTAGCGCGCAGCTTAACATGCGTGGAGTTTTTCTGCATGTTTTTGGAGATGCCTTAGGTTCAGTAATTGTCGTAGTGAATGCCTTGCTTTTTTATGGTTTGTGGAATCCATGCCCCAAAGATGGGCCCTGCTTTAATCCATGTGTCAATAGCCATTGCGTGGAGAATGCTACTTTATCCCAACCTCTTGGCAGTGCAAACAAGTCTGAGCAAGAGAGCATTACGGTGGCTGGTCCATGCTGGTTACTATATTTAGATCCTGTTCTTTGTTTGATTATGGTTTGTATCCTCCTTTACACAACTTACCCGTTACTTAGGGAGTCGGCCCTCATACTTCTACAGACTGTTCCCAAACAAATAGATGTTCATTCTTTGAACTCAAAATTACGTACCCTCGAAGGAGTTGAAGCAGTGCACGAATTACACATTTGGCAGCTAGCAGGCAGTAGGATCATTGGCACAGCTCACATAAAGTGTCCTGACCCTTCCACATACATGATGGTGGCAAAGCGCATCAAAGAGATCTTTCACGATGAAGGGATTCATGCAACTACCATTCAGCCCGAGTTTGCCAGCGTTGGCTCCGAATCAGGGAGAGGGAAATGCGAGTTTCCTTGCAGAACTCAGTGTGCTTTGAAGCAGTGTTGTGGAACAGTAGAAGATAATACCGGAAAGAAGACAGAAAAATCTTCTTCGCTTAGCATTTCTTGTTCAGAGGTTGTCATTGAATTTCCACATAACAAAACTAGAAGGACTAAATCGGAGAGCGTACCTGCAGTTAAGCTAGAGGCAAACACCGATCAAAACGAGCAGTTCGAATCATCTTTGTAACTCCCTGAATGGTGCTACCTGAGTTTTGGTGACTTTGACAACAGCTCTGTTGCGAGAGGAAGAGACAGATGTTTGAGATGCAATTTTGCCAAGTAGTGTAATTGCTGAAGTCCTTGTTCTTGTCATATTGCTAAATCTAGAATGCTTGTTCTAAAGAACATGATGTCACTGTCATATACAGCGTTTCTGTTGACTTTGTACTGAGACAGACAGACAGTGCACCGATGCTGTAACAACTTCAGAAAACCAGTTTCAACATTTCAGCTGAGACACTTTTTGTTGTGCTTCAAATTATTATTTTTTTTTTTTCAATTAAGAGCTACTTGAGGGATAAGCATATAGGAACTCAATTTGTGTTACAGATTTCTTGGACCTGCTTTTTCCTTTAATATTTGATTTGTAGATATTTTAATATATTGTTTATTTAGAAGCCCTAAGGAAACCAAAGTTGATAGAACGTTTTTAAAGATATAACTACTTAAAACTGGAAACCACTTTGTCAGTTTCACATATTTTTTCTTAAACTTATGTAATAAAAAATGTGAAGGTTTTTCTGACGAATACATCACATGGCATATTTTAAAGGAAGCGTCAAATGATTGTTAGAAACCATCCCCACTTCTTCTGCAAAGGTAGCGAGGTAATTAAAATCAATGGCCTGTGAAAATATCAGATGTGGAAGGCTTTTTTTGCTCAAAATGAAAGTTCGAGCTGCTGTATACTCTGTGTGATCAGGATGTGAGACTGGCAGATAAAGTAACGCCTACTTTAATATTTTACAGATTTTCTGGTGTTTTTCATTATTTCCGAGTTGCGTATCATCATAAAAGTCCTCGAGCGTAAGGAAGCCTTGACTCTGCCACGAACGAAGAGCTGGAGCTTCAGCTTTCACTGACGCTGAGTTTACTAATAAAAGAATAACTTAGCTGTGTCAGTAAGAGCTCTGTCGGGGGGAAGTTTGTCAAGCACTGACAGTAAAACTGATGCTTTTCAAAAGCATTGGCATAGCCTCCATAAACTGTGATCCAGTGAGGCATTTTGCATGTAGTTAAGTCTGTCTGCAAGCACTTGCAGTGACTGCGGTCCTGGTCTCTGCACCATCCTTGGGAGCGTCTGCCTGGCTTCTGCTAAAGCGTGTGGGGGAGCAGGATTTCATTCACTGTACTTTACTTTGTAAGATGTGTATCACATAATTTCACTTAAGGAGTATCTGATTCTATGGTTTTAAATGTTAAATCAGTTAACTGACAACTGACTGTAAAGAAGCTGTTACAGCGTGCTGCCAACTTACACCTTCATAGGAGAAGCTGATCTGTGGACTCTGAATCTGGCAGAGGCTAGGTGAGAGTTGAAGATAAAAGGAATCTAATCTGAAACCCTGACCCTGTTGATCCACCTGTGAGTTGTGTATGGGGAATAATGCCTGCTCATTAATCGACTGCTCCTGTGCTCCAAACTGGAAAGCCGCTTACATCTTCCGTTGTTTGCTGTATGACTCTGGGCACGTCGGATAAACACTCTGCCTCGGTTTCCCTGTCTTAACATGGGAATAATACCTACCTCACAGGGGTGTTGTGAGGCTCAACTCTCGCGTGACGAACTCTGAGATCTGTTACTGGAAGGCGCTGGAAGGAGTGAGGGATACTAAACTGCGTTAGTGTTTGCTCCTTCAAATGTATTACAATACCCAGGCACAACGGAGGGAACCGAGCATAGTTTTGGCCTTACAAAATTCTTTGATGCTGTGGTTTTCAGGTTTTCAACAGTATTTAAGTGTAGATTTTTTAAAAGAATGTTTTGTTAGCGAAGGGAATGTAGCTTTGCCTCCAGATACAGAACACTTTGCTAGTTTGCATTTCCAATACGCATCTTGTATGCTAATTGCTCATAAGTAGTTCAGAATAGTCTGCTGCTCATCAGTCCTGGGTTGGCCCGGGTTGTGTCAGTAGTCTTACCCAACCTCTCAGCGGAGCATTGCAGTCAACTCTCGATTATCCATGGGTGGATGACCAGTGTTGTGTGCTGGCTGTGCAGTCTGCACGGCCAGGCTAGCTGTAGCGATGCCGGTGCGGTGCCACGTGCCAACGCACGGGAGAAGTAGCAGGGCTCAGCCCAGCTCGGGGCAGTGGTGCTTCCCAGGCATCGCTGAGCGTGTTCTGTGTTTCTGCTTGTATAGTCTGATGAACTAACTTAAATATGTTAATATAGTATTTATATATGGTTTTGTTCTGTCTGAATTAGCTTAACTCTTTCTCCTGTTACCTGTATATGATCTAGAGTTGACTGTTAAATGAGATCTTGTATGAGACTACATTTGCAAAATATGCTACTACTGCTAGTATACTACAAAGTATTATCCAAGTAAATTTTGAAATGAACAAAGTGCTATTTTTTTTTTTTGAAATGTGTATTCTTGCTTTCTATGGTAAACTTTTATTAGTTATTTTGCTTGCTAGTTTAAAATTGGTCTCGGTCATTAGTATGAATTATTGAGGTCCTGCTGTGTATCACTAATGCGCCATAGAACTACTGCTCTTAGCTTTATTTAAAAAAGGAAAACAACAAAAAAAGCACACAGAGGGACTACAGTAGCACTGACAAGCCCGACTTACTTCTCTCCTGTTGCTTTTATAAAAAGAGAGCAACTGTGAAGTCATGCCAGTTGCCACCATTGGTTAACCGTCTCAGTAAATGTACCCAAATAGATGGAATTGTGGTCACTAATTCCACTGTAACTATTTAATCTTTTTGTGCCAGAAGTCATATTTTTCTACTACTGTGTCCATTGCAGGCAATGGCTAGCTTAAAAGACACAAAGCTCTCCCCCACATTATTTTTGTTACCGGGACAGGACATGAATGTGACGCTGAAGATGCTGATGCTGCTGGGGGGGCACGGGGAGCTGCGCAGCCTCTCTTTGTCCTGCGACCCGTTGCATGTTCAGCACCAGCTGCTGGGAACGGGGCCCTTCAGTCTCTTCAGCCTGATTCATTCCCTGGAAGTACAAGGCCGGTCAGGTGGCCCTACTGCAGCACGAGCACAGTTTTTGTGCTCATTTTGGCTGTGTTAGACCCAACAAGACAGCTGACCTGTCTGTGGTTACACGGACCAGATTTATTCTGAAAATCATAGTTCCAGAATACCGAGAGCCTTCAAAGACACTGCGCAATCTGTCCCCTTTTTCCACAAAGCACGAAACTAGTGAATCTCCTGCAAGTGAGCACCGCAGTGGTGGGGAGCTAATTGTATTGTGTATCACATTCCTGAGTTTTTAAAATAATAATAATAAAAAACAACTATGGAACACTGATTTTAAGGAAAAATAAGTTTGTATTTCCGTGTCTAGATTGTTTATGCTTCTGATTAAATGTCAGAGATGTGCCAAACACCGCTGGTTGAAATATTTTCTGTTTAGTACGTCTCATCCAGAAACACACTGTTTGGAAGCACCACTTAGGCCGTACCCGTGCTGAGATGCAGGGGTGATGCAGATCCCCGGGGGCTGGCCACAGTATTGCTTTGCACAGGCTACTTTAGCGGAGCAAATTGCCCGTGTGGAGCTCCTCGTAATAATTCAGCTGCTTGCTTTCAGCATCCGCTGTAGGCTTTTGGTAGTATCCTTTATTGCTGCCCTGTGGAATTCAGTATAGACAGAGACGTAGTTATGTAAAAAGCAAAACTAGCTCCAACTTGCGACTCCCTGAAAGTCATGGCAAGGGCTCAGTCCTGCAAATTTCTGTGTTCAAGAATAGTTTCATCGGGCTGACGAGTAGCTACTTGTATGCAAGGAATTAGTTGCCGGAGTGAGCCCAGAGCTCCTGCCAGTGCAGCCTGCCTCCTGGAGAACTGCAAGTACCTGCATTTTCGGGCTGTTTTACAATCGGTAGTGTTGTGGTGGTTCTCAATGTGCTGCAGAAATGAATTTATTGCAATTTCCAGAGCTTATCCCACGGCTTATTTATTTTTGCCACTCTCCAAAAAGAAAGAAAAACCCGACGAGTGTCCTCAGGCTTGCTAACAAATTTAGCTGAACTGATGTTGCTTTGTGCTTCTGAAATGGGGCTGCCTGAGTTTATTAAACACCGGCTGGTGGAGTTTGAGGCGGAGGGATAAAGATTCCTGCCATTCCCCTGCCCCCTGCTCTGCCTGCACTCCCTAATCTCTTCAGCTATGGAGAGAGTGGGGGACAGAGGGGCTGGATGTTCCGAGTTCCACGTGGAGGGAATGGGGAATACTGCTAACTATTTTTAAAAGCATACAAACATGCTCTGCCTATTTTAGTTCCATAGCATGGCGTCAGTTACTCCCTTTTCAGATATGTATGTAAGTTGTTCAGCCCTGTATTAATTTTGGCTTTTCCTCTGCTAGACAGAAAGAGGCGGATGCTCCGTGTGCCTGAGCTAAAGGCAGTCTTGACAATTTTCCAAATCAAACGTAGCTTTGCTGATAACGGGAGGTCTGATTTTCCCTTGTAACCTTTGCTCTGTGTGGTTAACTGCCTCTAAAGTAAAGTAGCACGTTTTAGCAGGCTCCTCTCTGTATTTTTTTTTTTTTTTTTTTTTTGCATTCACAGTGTTATCTAAATAGTTTAAGACCAAAACCACAATACTGAAGAAATAGGTTTTATCTGTGTCTCCAAAAAGCACATGGGATTCATTTGGCTTTTTCTTTTTCCTGTGTCCCGGATCTTGTTTCTGAGCAGTGCTAGAATATAATTGGCATAGCCAGATTTCATTGCTGAAATTTCTTTTGGGCTTCTTTTAACATCAACACAAATGTTCTTTTTTTTTTTTTTTAATATTTAGTATTAAAGTCTTGAGAAAATAAATGGAACTTTTGAATGTCAAGAACTGTTAGAAGGGATTTCTTTCTTAGGTCAGTCACTTAGAAGACATCTGACAAGCAGAAAGGCACTTTCACAGCTTCGGAGAATCTTGGGAACAAGTACAAAGTGCATGAGTGGAGCAGGAGTTAATAAGTGGGCCGTAAAGTGATGCCCTCCAACTCCACTGCCAGGTGCAATTAAAAGAATAGCTGCTGATGCCACGTGGAGAATTAATTGCACGTATGCAAAATGCACTTTTTTAGGCTTTGAAAGGAATTATAAAAAAAAATGCTGACCTATCAGCTGGCAGTGGTTAAATATCTAGCATTTAGGTCAATTAGGTAGGGCTGCTAATAGATGTCTATCTCGCTTTATTTGATTTCCAAGACTTTGGAACATAGCTGCCTTAGAATGGAAGGTGCTTTGTTGTTCTTCAGCTTCATTTCTTCCAATCTGGAAGGACTGCAGCTTCTCAGATATATTGAGAGAAAAGTACTGGCTGCACAAGATGCAGCTGCCAGCAATAATATGGAGGGGGCAGGATCGCAATTAGGATCTGCCTGGAGCTGTTCATGGGCTTGCAGTGATGCATTTGTTTTGGAGCTCTTAGTTGGTACAACCGTGGAGCTCTTCTTTGCTTCAAGAGGGAGAAGTGGTTCTGCTGTTAGTTATGCACACAGGAAGATGTATTTGGTTGTACGGTAAGCACCGCAGCTGAGTATGAATTCAACCATTTCCCAAAGCTATTTCTACCTCACCATGAAATGCAATTTGTCCTTAGTAGGAACATCCTCCCCAGGCATGCTAATACGTGAATTTTTAATTCAGTGGATGGGAGAAGCCTCAGGCCTGTGGCTTGAGCTTTTAGAAGTGCCCTCCTTCACCCATGCTTTTCCCACACCATATCCTCCCAGAAAAGCCCCTTTGTGCGCTGCAGAGGTGATGTGCTGTGGGAACGTCTGGCTGCAAGCAGCTCCAGCAGGAGCCTGCACCCCAACCCTGTCTGTCCCACACCTAGCTGAAGCCCTCGCCACTGAAACTTGGGTTAGCTGTCACAGATAGCTTTTTGGTAGGATGGTTAGGGTTCGTTTTTTGCACGTAACAATGCAGCCTTTAAAATAGCGCTCACACCGAAGTGTAGTCCCCCACCTCACACGCGCTGTTTCTCATTGCCGCCTTCACGCGCCCCCCAGCCTTTTCCTCACGCCAGCCAGCGCAGCTAAGAATAGCGGCAGTGATGCCGTGGAACAGGATGCGCAACCTGCTGAGTTTCCTGCGTTTGTGCTGCGCTGCTGGCCTGTGCTGAGCCCCTTCTGCTCTGCCCTCCCCTCTGGAGCCGCTGGGTGGATTCATAACGACCCGAATTCGGTGATGCTGCCATGTCACACCGCTAGCTGAGGTGCGGTGCAAACGCTCCCTCGGGCCCTGTCGCTGTCACAGAGAGCAGAGCTCAGCGCTGCCCCTCCGCTCCCTGTGAGGAGCTGCAGCCGCCATGAGGCCTCCCCTCAGCTCCTCTGCTCTGGGCTGAACAAACCCAGGGACCTCTGCCGCTCCTCACACCCCTTGCCCTCCAGACTCCTCACCATCTTTGTAGCCCTCCTTTGGACACTCTCTGATAGCTTTATGTCCTTCTAACTGTGTGGGACCCAAACCAAAACCAGTGCTGGAGGTGAGGCCTCACAGCGCGGAGCACAGAGAGCAGCCCGTCCCCTCACACAGTGGCAGTGCTGGGCCTGGCGTACGCTGTGGCACGGTTGGCCCTTTGGGCTGCCATGGCACACTGCTGGCTCATGTTTAACTTGCCAGAACCCCCACATCCCTTTCTACAGGGCTCTCTCCAGCCTCTTGCCCCCTGGTCTATATATATAAAAAGCATGTTCTAAATACTCATAGCAATGGAGTCCCCGTGCTTTCATGCCATGCTATGTGGAAGGAATTTGCACTTCTTCTCACACTGATGTTCAAAAATATTAAAAATAAAAAAAGAAGGAACTGTGCTTGATGATCACAGGCATTGTTAGCCAACTACTGCAGCCATGTTCACAGTTTCTTTGCAAATCTCCCCGCACATCATAGGTGCGTGGCAGGGACTTCGACGAGCAAGTGGGCAAGCTGTCGCAGACCAGGAGGTGTTTGGTCCATATGCTTCAGCTGGGAGGTGGGATGTCACTTGGCACCATAACGTCCCAGTTTTCTTTTCTCAAGGATTAGGAAAAGTACAGAAACCAAATGCTGAGGCAAACTCCGTGGGCAGAGCCCTGTGTCAGGCCTGCTTACGTCAGGCCGAGTGTGGGGCGTTGCTGGCTGCATGTCACAGCTCAGAGGATGCCGGAGGCAGATGTATTGTTTAAAATCTCAATAATATTTTCTGAAGGCTTTTGAAATTATGGCATCAATGGAGAAAAAAATGTGTGTGTGGATTTTGCTTTTGTACTGGTTACCTTTTGTTTTTTTGTTTGCTTGCTTTTCCTGCAACTGTTTGGTGAGAGCAGTGATGTTCTCTACTCTCCCCCTCCAGCTCTGCAGTGTGTCTCAGCCTCCTGCTGTGAGACCTGAGAAGGCAGCCAGTGTCACCTTAGCTGTTACATCGGGAGAGGACAGCGCGGAGTACCAACCTCAGCTCCTGCTGTAAAACCAGTGTGGAAAATCAGGTACCAGAATTATGGTTTCACAACTCAGTGTATGAAAAGCAGCCTCTATGAAGAGACTATAGCTTGGCAATCACCATGTCTTTGTACTGGGGTTTTCTTGCTTAAAACCCTGACAGAATGGTACTTCTCCCAATCACTGAAGGTAAAGTAAAATGCAGAGCGTCCTTATGCAATCTGGAGTTCCCCTTTCGAAACAGCAGTCTGGGGACAAAGTCATTGGTCTAGGCTAGGAAAAAATCGCTTACACAAGATAAACAAGGGCGGACTGCTGCCATCCTTCCTTTCGCCTTTATCTCTAAACCTTAACCTTAAATTACAAATCAGAGGTTGACACAGTGCTATGCATCTGCAACTACTGAAGCCAGCTAAATTTTAATAGATCTTACTTACATCAGTGATGATGAAGGCTCGAAAGTTTCTCTAGCCCACAGAAATGCTTCCAAGCTTTTAAAGTTCAAAAGCAAATATTTTAATATATTACTAAGGATGTTTTCAAATTAAATAATTAGTTCTGTTTACATGGCATTTCATTATCAACAGGAAAATGATTTACTAGTTCTGTATCTTTGTTTCGAATCCAAGTAGAAAAGTAGAAATAACTTCATTTTCAAAATCTTGTCAAATTTTTGTGGGCACAATGTTTCTTTAAACATCAACTATAATAATAGTAGTTTTCGGTCACAGTGTTGGAGCCACCTCAGTAGTATTGGCAACAGGTCACTCACAAGTGCTTCAGCAGCATGCAGAGCTCTGAGAGGCTGTAGAACATGAGCACAGAGACCAGAGCAATGGAACAGGCTGGAATACTATTTTCCTTGGATTTGCAAGGAATAGACTTCTGCAGCTTTCATAAAGATAAGGTAACTGCTCCAAAGTGACATTTTTGCTTGTACTTAGTGTCCAGCAGAACAAACTCATCAAGGTGCTGGTTATGTGATGATGACTTCACTCCAGACAAAGCAGATAAGGTCACAAGAATGGTTTATCCAGACGGGCAAAGTATTGTAGAGATGAGTGAACAGCATGATAGATGAACTTCTGGTATTCACGGACACCTCACCCAGGCCATCTCCATTGGAGGCCATGTGCTGGCAGCTGTGTCCACGGTGTTAGGTTCGGTTCTGAAGATCGGGTGAGATTAGTTGCCAGCACCTTGAGCCTTCGTTAAGAAAGTTCTGTTTGTTGTTTATTTTTCTTCTTTTTCTAAGTGCGATTAATCTCAGCATCACTCATATTTAGAGGAAGAAAAGCTTAAGATTCAGTGAAATTTCAGAGGCACTTCATTTGATAGATCCAAGCTGGTAATTAAGCCAGTTAGATAGGATGGTAATGGTTATCATAGAGCTCCTTTGATTATGTTTTCCATCTCCTGGCCATGTTTTCCGTCTCTTGGTCTTATGAACAGGAGAACCTGCCCTGGTGCAGCATTGGGAGCTCCAACAGACACAAGAAGGGCTCTCTGCCCATAGCCCACCTGTCGCTCTCGCCTCTGCTGTGCCCTTCGTCCCTTGTAAATCACTAGTCCCTCTGAGGCTGGGAAAAGTAAGCATCCACTTTTAGTAACTGTCTCATTTATTTCCATAGGAGCTTCAGGTCTCTCAAGAGGCCAGCATTTTGTTATAAGGATGACACAGGAGCTAGGAATGAGACTGGGCTTGTGGAAATCTGTAGAAGTAATATACTTTCTATTAAAAAAAAAATTGTACCTCAAGGCAGAAGGACAGCTAGAATTATGTAGTGTCCTTCTTTAACGGAATGATATGGTCTCCTTCTTTAGCAGGAGCCAGGCTGGGGTGCAGAAGGAGAGTTTGTACGTGGTTGCTGTTTAGTTTTTTCCTTTCCCATTTTGCATATCTCTTCCAGAGATTCCTGGAAACAGACTTCTGCTGACTTTTGATTATTATGAAACAGAGCAGTCCTGGAAAGAAACCGGGGTCTGAAAACACATCAGGGCAATGGGCAGCTCAATAAATACACTGTTGTTATCTGTCATTGTAGCCTTCACAAGCTCACTACTTGAGCTGTTGTATACATGGGAGGGGCTGCCAGACCTTTCCAGTGACAGCTTTCTGCATTGTGAGATGCTTTTACTTCTTGTGTCTTGAGGGTGTTCAGCTAAAGCAGGCTGGGAGTGACATCAAGATAGGCTCCTGCATGGGTCTGTGAGGGGTCTGGAAGCAGTTTGTCTCAAGGATTTTCCTCATTTTGTTCTCTGCAATGTACAGAAGAATCAAGAAAAAACAAAACACCAAAATGATTTGGTTTTAGTTTTTATTTGGCCAAAAGGTTATTCTGTTATGGGCTGTAGAGAGGAGATTTAAACAACTGTCTCAGATAAAAATCACTGGAGCACAACTGAGGATTTCCACTATCTCTAAGGCAGTAAGCGTATACCAACCACAAGCAGCCAGTGGTATTTTGGTTCATTTTAAGTGGGCCTAAGTAAGGACCACAGCAACTGCACAAACACTGAGCCCCATACAGTGTCTTGCCACCTGTTTCTGTGATTTCTTTGGCCTGTTGACTCATACATATATATTTTTTTCTGGAAGCTAAGGATGCTTGCCATGCTGAAAATGCCCTTGGTTTGGTTTTGAGCTTGGATGAAGTTCCTCCAAAATGCTTCCACGGTGATTAAGTTTCTGACTTCTTTATTTTTTACTTCAGTGTGGCAGGGAGTGAAATGAGAGCCCCTCATGCGCTAGGGAGAGATGTGGGTTTGGTAGCTTCCTTCCTGCCGCCATCCTGCTTGTGTCAGGCTGGATGGGGATTGTCCAGGAAATCATAGAATCACAGAACAATTTGAGGGGATCTCAAGGCCCACCCAGCCCTAGCTCCCAGCCATGGCCAGGGCTGCCCCCCAGCTCAGCTGCCCAGGGCTCCATCCAACCTGACCTTGAGCACCTCCAGGGATGTGACATCACAGCTTCTCTGGGCAGCTGTGCCAGGGCCTGACTGCCATGTCGGTCAAAATCTTCCCCCTGATATTTTATCTAAATCTCTCATCTTCTAGTTTAAAACTGTTCCCTCTTCTCCTATCACTATATTGCTGTTCTCTTGGAGAAAAAAAAAAAAAAGCCAACAAAAAACCCTACAAATAAGCACAGCTGAGCTTGTAGCAAGGTTGCATCTTCCATGGTGAAACTGGGAAGCACAGCCATGATCTGGGGCATCCAGAGCTGTGAACAAGTGGCCAGTTTGCTTTGTGTGCTTTCAGCTTCTAGTCTTTTTCCCAACATTAACACAAGAGCAGGAAAGAGAACCTGCCTACTCCTCCAGATTTTGAAACTGTCAGTGCAAACACGTCACGAGCCTGCGGTGCTTTCACTGTTTTTATTTTTGTACAATGCTTTCCGTTGCAGATATATTTTGTAAAAACTTCCCTCCAAACCACCTTTGGAAAATATGTTTCCCCTGTTATCCCCGACATTCCAAGTTCAAATTCTTTTGGTGTTTTGAGCAAAACAAAGCATTTTGACCCCAAGAGCTTTTGCTGAAGACTTTCTGAGCTACAAACAGGCAAGGAAATGCTACTGGCCCTGCGTTCATGAGACCCCATCCAGGAGTGAGAGAATGAACCCTACCAATGCAGCTCAATGGGAGAAACGAAATCTTGCAACTAAACTGTAGGATTATGCATATTAGCACACAAATTGCTCTCTAAATGACAAACACTGAACGAAATGAACATCTAAAGCTCTGGGGAGGAATGATCAGTAAGGCCAGGCCGGTAAAATGCAATTATTTTTTTCTGTATATACAAACAAAACAACATCTTGCTGAAAATACAAGTTGTCCACTGCCACTGAATAGCCAGGCTAAGCAACAGCACTTCTTTTTGACATAGGGGTGGCACATTATGCAGTTTTTCCTTTAAATTAGAAAAATCAAGACCTTGAGGAATGCCTACCAGCTTTCTGAAGGCTGCTGCAGAAAAGCACGGAGGTGCTGGCTCCCATCCTTGTCTCCCCTGCATTTTCTCACAGTCTATCTCCTGGGCTGCACAGTGTCAGCATGAAGGTTTGCGGCACATCGAGCGGCGGGCGATCACTCAAGGAGTAACCATCCCACTATAAACTGCAGTTTTGCCAAATGAAACCACTGCTGCCACATGCACCTGGCTGAAATGCCTGAGTGGCTGCTGCTGGTGGAGAAATCTATCTTTCAGCAGCCCCACAGGAGGCCATGTGCTTTGAAACAGGGTTCAGGGGTGGGAGCTGCTTTCCTCTTGGGCAGACCTCAGCCAGGAAGGCGCCAGCTCTGAGCACCTGAGGTCTGCCCATGGGGTTTGGGCTTGGGGCCGTACGTTGTGTCACTTGTGGAAAGGGGATGAGGTGATCAGGAGCTGCTGAAAACCACACACCAATGAATGTGGACAGGCTGTCAATATCTCTTCTCCACTAATAAATATTCCTGGCTTTTAAACTAGGAGGTGCTCTCCAAGAAGCGGCTCCTGGAGGCCATGAAAGTGCCTCATGTCTGGCTGCGTCAGGCACCAGCCCTGCCAAAATCTGTGCTGTTGAAAGAAATATGGGGAGTGCCTTGTTTGTTGCTCTCTGCCACCAGCTCTGTTGCTCCATCCTTCAGTAGGCAGGGCACCAGCCAAAAGCCTTGCCTGGCCCCATGCAGGTGCCCTGGGTGTCACAGACATGGCAATATGCGAGCTGATGGATTGGGGTACATCTGACCCTGTGAGAATAGCAGAAATACCCCACTCAAAATTATGGAACCAATGGGTGTTTTGTGTTGGAAAGGATCTTTTAAGGTACCATCCGGTCTGAGCCCCCAGCCATGGGCAGGGCTGCCCCCCCTCAGCTCAGGCTGCCTAGGGCCCCATCCAACCTGGCCTTGAGCACCTCCAGAGATGGGGCACCAGCTTCTCTGGGCAGCTGTGCCAGGATCTCAACGCCCTCTGAGTAAAGAATTTATTTCTTATATCTAATATAAACCTACCCTTAGGGGGGTAAGTGTGAAATCTCAGGCTGGACCTGGTCACCCGGACGTCCATTCCCATGACAAGAGACTTGAAATGCCAGAAGACAGCACGCTGCTTGAGGAACAGGTGTTTAGTAAGGATTTTGGGGGGCAGTTTTTTGTTCCTGCATCACAGCTAGGAGCGTGGTTTTCATGGATGGCAACATGGTGCCTGAGCAAGAGGCTGAGGGATCCAGCATCTCCACATTCATCACTGTGAGCCTAGCCCTGCACTGACGGTATCTTCCTCGGGTTTTGTGTGTCTCTGCCTAATGCCTTTATTTGCACAAGTTTTTAGGAGTGTCAGAGTGGCCAAACTCGATGGATTGCCTGTCTGAAATATTGAGATGCAGTCACAGCTGTTTGTCTGGGTGTATTGATTCATACTTATGCCCTAATTTTTTAATTACCAAGTTCACCTGCAAGTTGTCTCTGGGGAACTCTCTTTTTTATTTCCTCTTCCCAAAGTGAAAAATACTTGGTCTGCCTCTTTCCTGCTTTCATACTGAAGGTAAAATAGGATTACATATTTGAATAAGTAGGATGCAAAACACCATTCAGGTTAAATCTGGGCTTCTCTCTGTTGGTGGGTGAGAAAACATTGGTATCTGCTTTCCTTACAAGCTGGCAATGTTCTGCTACAGTGCGAAATGTGCACTGCCAAGTAGAGATGAAGGCACAGATGGAAAGCAGCAAGGCGGTGCAGGAGAGACATTGCCAGGGCAGGGCTGCACCACGGCTTGTGACTTCCCAAAGGCCTCACCCAGCCTATGCTTGGGCACACATGGGCTGGGGTTTCCCAAAAGCTAAAGCAGCCCTGCACCGGGCTGGCACTGGGTGCCTGCTGCTGGGTGCTGATAGTGCTCGGGGCACGATGGAGCCCCAGGCCTATGCTCACCTCTCCCACCCCTGCAGGGTTCCAGGTGCTGCCTGTGATGGAGACAAGGGCGTGTGGAAAGCAGTGGCTCCAGATGAGCTGTGAAGGAGTGAGGAGATTGCCTCAGAGGACAAACAGATATAATTATCTGCAGCAGACTCAGAGTCTGTGTTGCAACCATTTCCTCCTTAAGACCTTGGTGCACCCAAAGAAGAAAAACTTCCTGGTTTCTGTGCAAAGATGCATGACAGCATGATTTATCACAAGTGAGCCACACTGCCCCAAACCTTCGTTATCCTGCTTTCAGTGCACCTGTGGCATCACCTGCCCTAGAAAAGCAGGTGGTGAGAGCCCAGCTCTGGGTTGAGGCAGCTTAGAGGTATGACTTAGAGAAAGGCAAAGAGGCTGCAGACAAAGGCTTTCCCTTTCCTTCAAAGTCCATCTGGTGAGTTTCCTTTAGAAGGTGAAAATGCATGTCGTCAGAAGTAATACTAAAATATGGGTTTTGTTTGTTTGTTTGTTTTTGTTTTTAAGGAAAGCATAAGCTGTTTTTCCTCAGAGTATTTAGCTGTGTTTCCCTCTTGCTTTTCATGCTCATTGTTGCGTCTTATCCTGTCCTACCTTGTGTGCTGCTGCTCTGCATGGGTAGAGGGAAAGAGGTGTCATCCTTTCTCTCCCTTGCTTGGGACAGAGCTCACAGTTTAGCTTTCCCTCTGCTCTTGGATGTACTTACTGTCAGAAAGCACACAGCGAGGGTGAATACTCATGCTCCAAAGCAGTAACGCACGGCTCAGTGTGGGACTGTCACAGACTCACAAACTCTGAGTGTTTTCACTAGGAAGTTGAGGATGGAGCAGTGAAAACACAACCTGGCGGTGTCTGGGGCCAGGAGAAGCCATACCCCTATCTCCCAGGAATGACAAGGATATACTGAAGTACTTGCACTGGGGAGAGCAGCAGAAGTCATGGCAGGATGCGTCTTACCTCTCCACTGGGAGCTAGCTCTCAGAGGCAGAAAGTATAACAACTGCTAGAGTAATTAGAGCAATCTGAATCAGACATCGCTACGCACGCATCCCTCTACGATGGTGACACGTTTCCTGGCATGCCTGCAGCCCACAGCTATCTCCTCCTTAGCATCACTCCGTGCCAGCTGCCCATCCTGCTGAACCATCTTTTGTCAGATCTGGGTGCTCACCATCAGTGAAGAGCAGCACACAGTGTGCCAGGGCTGGTGGATGGCAGAGGAAGAGCGAGGTGCCAGGCCAGCGCTGGGAGGACATGCTGGTGCGAGGCACACGGGGATGACAGGTGCCCGCCGTGCACAGGCAACAGCTGTGGCATGGGGATAAAAGCCAGCACTGTGGGAAGGACGAGAAGTGTGAGAGGAAGGGACCGGAGATACCTGTTTTGTGCTGCTTCATCAGTTCAGGCAGCCCATCAAGTCTTCCTTTGTGCTTCAGTTTTTAAACAGCCCACACCATCTCCATGTAAACTCGCTTGCACAGGCGAGGTCTCTGTGTGCCCTCTGAGAGTTGGCACAGCTGTGCAAAACTCCACGTTTGTTTGTGCTACGTGTATCCAGAGCAAACAGGTGTGTCAGAAGGAAGGGCAAGATGCCCTCATCCTGCAGAAGGGAGCTGTTGCTCAAGGAGGCCCAGGAAATCTGGTTTGTACTGGGTTACTTTGGTGTCCTTCATTTTCTTTTGCTTGCCTGCCTTTTGGTCAGGTTTAGCCGCACACCTCTGGCCTCATATTTCATAGAATCACAGAATATCCTGAGTTGGAGGAGACCCATAAGGATTATGGAGCCCATCTCCTGGCTCCATGCAGCACCACCCAACATTCAAACACAATGTCTGAGAGC
The DNA here is from genome assembly GCF_016699485.2 of Gallus gallus. Lineage (NCBI taxonomy): Eukaryota > Metazoa > Chordata > Aves > Galliformes > Phasianidae > Gallus > Gallus gallus. The sequence continues at coordinate 21,902,789 of NC_052534.1, forward strand.
GTTGTCCAAGTGCTCCTTGAACTCCTGCAGCTCAGGGCTGTGCCCACTGCCCTGGGCAGCCCACCGCCCTCTGGTGCAGACCCTGTCCCTAACCCCCAGCTGCCCCTCCCCTGGCACAGCTCCATGCCGTTCCCTCGGGCCCTGTCACTGTCACACAGAGCAGAGCTCAGCACTGCCCCTCCGCTCCCTGTGAAGAGCTGCAGCCGCCATGAAAGGCACTTGTTGGCAAGATGGCGACATCCCTCACTTGGGTCAGAAATGCATCCAGCGTCCAGACTCACACTGGAGATGGCAAGATGGGGCTCCTCAGCCAGCTGCAGACTGGCTTTCTCCCACGAAGTGCAGGAGTCACTTTTCTCTAGCAAATAAGGGCTCATGATGCCTAGGGAGAAGCAGTGTTGACATCTGCAGCCTGCCCAGCCACTATGACAGCCTGACACTCTGCCTGGTCTCTGGTGGGAGCTTGGAGCACAGCTTCAGGACAGATGTTTTTGTCTGCTCTGTCAGCTGTTGGTCTGCAGGACCAGCTCCTACAGGTGACATCAACCTGCTAGGTGCTCCCACATGACTCACGACCACAAGCACAACATGGGGAGCCTGGCCAGCAGTGTGCAATTTACTGTAGTTGTCCAGGCCTGGTGGCTGTTGCCGGAGGCCACCTCCTCTGTAATTACAGCTCGGCAGGAGCAAGCCATCAGCCTGCACAGTGCAGCCACTGGAGGTAGCTCTGCAGGGTGGTACGTGCACAGCAGGAGGGATGGGAAACGTGATCAGGAGGATAAGGAGAAGATAGTCTGTGCTGTCAGGGGATTGCATGCCAGAACTTAGTGTTGTCTGAAAGGAGGACAGTGAGATACCATCGGCTACTCCTGTTATTACACTCAGGGACTCATCAAGGGCTGAAGACAAAGAGCGAGTTAATTATTTACAACATATGCATAAAGGGGAAGGCAGGGACATGAAAAGGACTATTTCATCATTCTTTCAGTCTAGCAAAGCTGCTTAGTTTGTATGAACCAGCACTCCTTTAAAGTCTCATTTTGATGCTTGCCAACAAGTTCTTCCCCTCTGACATCGGTCAGCTCTGTGGCAACCTCAGATTTCTGCTCTCTTCGTTTAGTGGGCACCTCCAAACCAGGGTTTACTCTGCCCGCCTGCTCCAGCTTGCCTTGTCTCTGACTTGGGAGGGCTCAGTATGTGTAACAGGCAAATGTTTTTCATGTGGCACAGCTTTTGCCTTTGGAAGAAGCTGATTCACTAGTGTGGGAACATTTTGGAAGATAGTCTCAACTTCACTTAATTTTCCAGTTAAAGTAATGCTCAAAGTGCCTCATTTTGACATAGCCACAAAAGCCATGTCCAAAGCTTTTTCTCAGGTCTGATGTTGCAGGTTACTGCACTGGGCCTGCATCTGACACCATGCAACGCACCTCTGCCTTCGGCAATGGTGAGAGCAGATGGGAGCTGCGTTGAGCTTCTAGCCAACGTCCTGCATCTCAGAGGTCTTCAGCCATAGCATTCTCCTGGGGAGCCATTAGGTGGTCCTCATTCACACTTTCCATCATGAGGGTGTCCACAATCATGTGAAAAGCACACCTGCTCACTTTCCTCTACTCTTGCTTTGCCTTTGAGAGTTTTCCAGCACAACTAAAACACCTCCTTCCCCTGAAGGAGCAGAGTGTCTGGCTGCAGAGCCCTTTCTCCATCAATACGTTTTTGTGCCCTTGACTCTACATCAGGAGCACTTTCACTGCAGCACAACAGGAAGTTTGTACTGGGCATTTTGTTGTTTGGATTAAGAGAGAGGGCTTTGTGCTGTTTCTGAGGGAAGTGTTTTTGGTAGAGATTATTTTTGGGAATCATTAAGGCAGGCACATGGAGAGAAAACTGAATGTGTCCCCTCAAAGCTGCCAGAGGGGCTGGGGCCAAACGCAGCACCTGCGAATGCTTCCAGACCCTGAATTGGTAGGAGTGGTGACCTCTGTACCAGGACAGCCCCAGCCCTTGTTCCTACGCAGTCAGCTCTCCCTTAGCACTAGGGCAGGACACCAACATGTTACCACTGGCTTTTTCCTTGTGCAGGCTGTGGTTGTCTTTTTTTTTTTTTAAAGTAATTCAATCCACAGCCTCACGGACAGTCAAAGTGAGCAGCACGCTGTGAGACACGGAGAAGTTTGGATGACAAACCACACTATTAGGGCTGCTGCAATCATTGACCACTGCTAGCTGACAGCAAGGAGCCACCTCATTTCCACCTGTCTGAAGCTGCCAGGGAAACAGCAAGAGGGAAAAAGGAGAATTTCAGTATGATAGAGATAGCATGTGAGGTCTTTCCTCCCAGGTCAGCCTAATGAGAGCCAAACCGGGCTGCTGGAGGATGGCTTTTTGCTCTTGTTCCTAGCATGTATGTTGGGTATGTCAGTCAGGAGTCTGGGCAAAGCAGTAGCAGGTACAAAATCTTCCTCATCCTTGGTGGCATCCCTGGTAACATATCACCACGTTTGCCTGAAGTCTGAGGAGGTGGCCGAAGCCTCCTGCACACCTGACTTAATTCAGTAAAATTGCAACAGGAGCCTTATGTTTAAAGGATACAAAAGCCAAAAAGATGTCACTTGCTATTTCAGGAAGTCATGGGTTGAATAGCTGAACTTCTATGGACTTTTTTTCAGAGAAGGATTTTGGCAGGAAAATGAACTATTTAAAAGGTGGTGGCTTACCAGCAGTTTGCTTCAAAATGATCTATCCTGCCCTTAATTATGATGCTTAGATCCAGGACTTTTATTTTGATTAGGTGAACAAGTGTTGTGAAATGCCTTTGTGAATCAAATCTAATCAAGGCAGTGTTCTGCAGCTGGAGCCTGGAAGCCTGCCTGGGAGCACAGCAGGGGAGGATGGCATGAGAGGCAGGGAGCGATAGCAGCCTGCTGGGGCAGAGGTGGAGCACTGGACTGGCCCTAGCAGATGAGGAGATCTGTGCTCTTTTCTTCTCCACAGCATCTGAACTCCAGGACACACACTGGGTGTGCGAGTTGACTCCAGTGAGCCTGAGGCAGTTTCAACTGATGCAACTGCTCTTTGCTCAGCAGCTGAGTGGCTCAGCTTCCTCTGATCACGGCTGTGTGTAGAAAGCAGCTTCTTCTGTAGCTGTCTCCAGCTTCAGGTGGGCACCTGCGCAGTGCCACGTGTGGGCACATTCAGAGCTTTTCCCAAGCAGGGATTTAGAATGAGCATATGTGGTCCCTGCAGAAGAAGAAATTATTAGTATTCACATGTCAGAGTGAGCAGGGGGAGGGAACGTACTTTTTTTTTTGCTCTGTATATGTGATGATGACCCACCTCTACCATGGGGTGACCATACCAAGGATGTGCTGATGTGCCTTGTCCGAACTGATCAGCACAGCTGGCATGACCAGCTCAACTCAGTGACTGGAAAGGCAGAGAGGAGACTTCTTGTCCTCCTGTCTCCTGGTGGAAGGCTGTGGCACTGGAAGCACCGCACCGTGGCACCAGCACTTAGGACACTCTTATTAATGGTAGCGAGAGGAGAGAAGGCATCTGAGGACAGAGCATGGCGGGTCTCGGTGTCGACGGCCCTACTTCTGGCTGTTGGCAGCCCGGCCGGGCTTTGCCGGGCTCGAATGCCGGGCAGGACGCGGTGCGGTGCGGATGCCCGCCGCGCGGTGTCACTGCCGGTCAAGGCAGCGCAGGGTCGGCCCCGCGGGTTCTGGCACCGCCGGGAGGGAGCCCCAGGGAAGGTTGAGCTGTCCCGGGCCCCTGCGGGTGCCAGGTCCTTTTCTACGGGCACGGAAAGGTTGGTTTTCACAGCATTTTGTCCCGCGTTTCGCTCTCCGTCAGCAAGAGCCTGTAACTACACTGGGAGGAGCTGCTGACTCCCCCGAGGGCGGACAGGTTCTGCCGAGAGATCTTGACAAATCAGAGGGCTGGGCAGTCGCCAACTGCGTAAAGGTTAACAAAGAGCAGTGCTGGACTCTGCAGCTGGGAGGAGGCAGCCCTGGGTGGCAGTGCAGACTGGGGAACAAGAGCCTGGAGAGCAGCCCTACAGGCAGGGATCTGGAGGTTCTGGTTGACAGCAAGTTGAACATGAGCCAGCAGAGTGCCCTGGAAGCCTGAAGGGCCAACTGTGCCCTTGAGTGCCCCAGGCCCAGCACTGCCACTGTGCTAAGGAAGGGATTGTCCCACTCTGCTCTGCACTGTGCGGCCTCACATCCAGCACTGGGTGTGGGTTGGGTGATAAGGACATAAAGCTATTAAACAGCATCCAAAGGAGGGCTACAAAGATGGTGAAGAGCCTGGAGGACAAGGTGTGTGAGGAGAGGCAGAGATCCCTGGGTTTCTTCAGCCCAAAGCAAAGGAGGCTGAGGGGAGGCCTCATGGTGGCTACAGCCTCATGGTGGGAAAGTTCAACCTCTACTGCCAGACCACCAACATCCTCCTTTGACATCGTGGGCCAACACAATAACACAGGAGGCATTACTTTTGGAGCAGCCCTCATAACATGAGCTGTCAGGCAAGACTTTCATACAGCGGGACATGCACAGGAAGCTTATGTACAGCTCACTTGTCCAGAGCAGCGTTGAAAGGAAAAGTCCAGAACTTCCTGAGCGTGCCCCTGAGTCTGCTACCACCCTGCTTGTGGTGTCACCGTAACAGTGATTGACACCACAGGAGAACATACCCTTCCGCTGTCACCTTTTGCTGGGCTGTAATATCCCCTGGCACCACTGCCAGGCAGCAGGAAGCCTCTAGCAACCAGCAGTTCAGAAGGTGAAAGCTGGGCCTGCAGGACAGCAAACCTCTTTTCCTTCCTCAAGCTTTTTTCCTCGGCTTTGCTTCATCCACGGGTGCTCTTCCTTGCAGGGGTGCAGTGCAGCCACAGGACCAGCCTCAGGTGCAGGTGTGCCTCCGGTCAAGTGATGTGAGCCACAGCACTGCGGGTTGCCCTGGCTGTTTCTGTGGAAGGTCTCATAATGTGTTGATACCATCCGTCCCACTGCTGGAGTTACAGAATTCTGTCACAGCCTTGCCTTTTGGTTTAAAAATACATTCCATCACTCATCTTTCTAGAAAGAAGCCTCCCAGTGTAACTGGAACACACCCAAAAGGCTGAAAATTCCAAAGAGGAATTAAAATATCCCGCATTTAATTTTATTTTAAATCTCACAACTTTGAAAGCTCATTTTAGGTGCAGGGGAGGGAAATGGGTGGATTTGGGAGGCACGGAATTGGGTGCTGGTGCAGAGTCCCGCTGAGCAGCAGTGGCTTTGGGGGGGCTGAGCGCCTGCCCCCGGAGCACAGCTCATCTGTGTTGGGGCCAGCAACTGGCCCTGAGTTTGAGTGGCTTCTGGCACAGGTGACACTCTCACCAGCAGGGTTTCTGTAGCAGGAAGTCAGTGGTGCAGCACCTGGGCAAAACACAAGTCATTTTAGCTGCATTTATGTGTATGTTCCGACTTGCTTGAACAGAGAGAAACAAATTCCCACACTGCCACAGGTAAATTAAATGATGCTGTGTACAACAAATATTGTATAACAAGCTTATTAAGGCTGGAGAAATCTTGGGCTGTAATGAACGCAGACGTGGGTAGAGATGTGGATCGATGTGAATGCCTCTGCTGATATTTCTGTGTACAGGGATATTTTAAACCAGCTTTATAGTTGGCAGAGTTGCTTTGTATTGGACAAAGAAGTCAGTCGGGATTCAGAGAAACACTTTTCCTGTGCTATCACTGTAAGGATAGGTGAACAAGTCACCCAAAGGTGCTGTGCAGCCTCCGTCCTCAGGAGCACTCAGGACCCAGCTGCACAGTGCCTGGAGCAGCCTGGCCACACCAGGCTGACCTCACGGCCCCTTCCCACCCAGGCCATCCTCTGGTTTCATCTCTGCTCTTGGGAGGACTAGACTTTGCTCCACGGCCACAGCTCAACCCCACACGCAGTCACTCCTTCCCCTCCACTCTGAGCATCTGGGATGCTGTGGGGGTGATGTTATCCCATTCCCTTACTTAGGAGACATCATTAGCAGTAAGTAATTTATGTAATGCTGCCGCCAGCACCAGATGAGGAGCAGTGAGGTTAAGCAGCCCAGGGAGGCGAGGGCACGCTGTGCCAGGAGGAGATTGCTTCAGGAGGCAGCAGGCAGGATGACCGGGGATCAGCGGACACCCTGCTCACTGCCAGCTGCCTGTTTCTGCACACAGAGCAATGGGAGAGGGGCTTCCATCCAGCAGTGCCATGGAGTGCAGCCCTGAGGCTGCACCAGACCCCTGAGGCAAACACCACTCTGTGTTAAGGAGAGAGAGCATACCCATGAAGGAGAAGGAAGGGAAGCAGAACTGGTGAACCACATAAATATCGTTGGTTTTTGGAGCCCGTGCCATAAGTGCGTGTGTTTCTGCTGAGAGATGCTGAAGGGGTATAATGCATGGATAAAAGGAAAGGAGCATGGCTGCACTGCACAGCTATCTGGGGCTTTCCCAGAAGAGAAGGGGTTGCAGGGATTTTGGAGGCTTGTCTTCCACACTCTGGGGTGGCTGAATGGGAGAGGAGGGGTTTTCCAGCCTGCATCCACACAGTGGTGCGCTGGGGATTCCTTTTCTGAGTGGGAATCACAGAGAGAGAGATGGGCTATGAATGTGACCTTGTATACAGGACTGTAACAATAACAGCTCTGTAACCTGCACAGGTGCCACCTTCTTGCACTCTCCTGCCCACGAAGGCGATCCGTCTGGCCAGGGAGAGCTGTCCTTTCCTTGCCATGGCTTCTGCACTATAGCATAGAAGCCAAGGCGAGGCACTGTACAGCAGTGTGCTCAGCCTGGCTGAGGGAGGCTGAACTTGCGTGGAATTTAAAAGCCAAAAGCTTGGAACCACAGGAACCTCACTAAATGTGCTTCGGTTGTGCTGTGTGTTGTTTTTAAGCAGAGCTATTCTTAGAACCACACTCCCTGACAATTAGAAGGCTCTGTATGGAATCTATCGAAAGTGATGAATTTTGCTTCTTAACTGTAGTGACAGATTTAAAAAGAAAAAAAAAAATAATCTCTTTGTTCTGCCTTCTTACCTGAAGTAAGAGCCTGGCTAAATCAGTTAACTATCAGCCTACACTTCAGAATAATGTTGCTAAAAATGAAACTTAAAATTAGCCTGTCATTTTGCCGTTGCTCACATGGGATGCGAGCTGCCCTTCTGCAAAGCTTTTACTTTCCATTAAGGTATGTCTTTGGTGGGGGGGTGTGCAAGGACTGTCAGCAGCAGAGGCCGCCCCTGGCAGTGCAGCCGTGTGTGCAGCCAGTGGGTAGAGGTCACCTCAGTGTAGAGCTGTTCTCTTATTGTCACCTCTGACCGCCCCAGGAAGGACTGCTCACTGCTGGGCCCCTCCAGGCTGCTCTCTGGCAGAGACGTCAGTGTGCCAGCAGCCCACCTCTGCTTTCAGGCACCAGCCCACGCCGATCCCAAACTCCTTCTGTGCTTTGAAAGCTCCTTTCCTTCCAGAGACAGCAATGGCTGCGGATGAAAGACATTGATGCCCAAAATACCTCCGCTCCTTGAAAATATTCGTGTATTTTCTAGTTCATAGCTCTTTCTCACTGAGCCTTAAACCTCCTGCTGGAGTCAGAGGAAGGAAACAGGCGGGAGAAATGCCCCATCCATTCTGCGATGGGGCAGGGCTGGGAGCTGCCAGCCTGGGACACCCCATCCAGCCCCACAGCAGCCTGTGGGTGGGCAGCAGCACCCCCCACACGCTTGGCTTCATACACCTCCACTCATGAGACAGCCTGTGTTTGCAGAGTCACACTCCAGTGACGACAACAGTTTGTTGGCTCAGGGAAAGCAGCATTACCTATGCCACAAAGAGCTCTGCATGGCTTTGCTACTGGTGAGTGGCACTGACATTTTCCTAAAGTAGGTGAAACAGTTTTGACACACTGTCAGAAATGGATAGAAGGGTTTTTTTGTTTGTTTGTTTGTTTGTTTGTTTGTTTTTGGTGGCTTGACCTTGTAGGAGGCAGAATTCACAGTCCTGTAGCTTGCAAGTTGCTGTGCCCCACCGTGTCCTGCTGCGCTGTGCCCCAGTGCTGGGGTACTATGAGCACACGGTGCCCTGGGCAAGGCAGGGCACTAAACTAAACCTGCTGTTACAAAAAGGAGGAGCAACATTATTGAATTTAAAGGGCATTGGTCCGTCTTCTTGTTGAGCACTTTATACAGCATAGTCAGTAGCTTCCTCCTTTTAAGTTTCCTATTTGCACACTTATTAAACCCAGCTGCCTGTGGCCCTTATATTCTGTCCCCTTCAAGACAACCGAGATGTATGTGTTTAAAACCCCCAGGCGTGTGCCTGCAGCTTTGTGCATAGCAGGGCAGGCAGGAGCGAGATCTGGTAATAGAGAACAATGGGAGTTCACAGCTTCCTGCTATTTCTGTTGCTCTCAGATGCTCCTAAAGCCAGGTGCTTCACAGCTGTACAGTGATATCTGCAGTGATTATGCTCTGTCTTTGCCATTTCTGTTTCTTTTTTTCTTTTTTGCTGATATGAAAGACTAACTCCCTGCCTCTGTGCCTTACTGCCGTTCAATTCCTACAGCACAGCTCTTGACTCCCATAGAGCTTCAAACACAGCTTATCCAGTGACAGGAGGTCTTATTCCCCAGCCTAAAGCCAAACAGAGAGTGGAGTTTTGAAGTGTGTGAATGAGCACAGGCTGACCATCCCTCCCTTCGCGTGTCGCTGGCTGACCTCTACCAAAACATTAACCCAGCAGTCACGCCACATTCAGCTGTGGAAGGAGTGCTGGTGCCCTCAGCCCAGCAGAAGGCTGCAGCGTTGCATCTGTAATGCACTATGTGCTGGCTTAGAGAAGTGGCTGGATCCTTGGCTGCCATAAATTGTTAGGGTTGTGCTAACCTTGGCAGACCTACCTGCCCTTGCAGTGCATAATCGCCCTTTAGGAGCCTGTGCCATTAACTAGACAGATGGTCTTAATCCCTCTCTTCCTGGGTGGTTGTGCACATCATGACTGAGACTTACCAGACCTCAAGGACTAAGTGTCACTGGAAATTGAATGACCGCTGCCTGTGCAGCTGTCCCCCTGGCCAGGTTGGAGCAGGTGGCAGGCAGGAGGATCTCCATATGCTACCTGTTCTGCCACTGGGAAGAAGGCAGGTCTTCAGGACACTTACACCTCTGTAAAGAATGAATAAGCTACCCATGGATCTAAATAATAGCTCCAGTAGTCAGGAAACACCACGAGGAGTAAATACACGGGTAAATCTGCCCCAGACATCTGGATCGAGATGCTGAGAACTCCTGTAAGGGATGAACAGTGTTTCTGCTGAAAACAGCATTTCTCACTGGTGTTATGCTGTCATTACAGTTGGTATCATAACACGTTTATGTTTTTGTTTGTCAGGCTCTGGTATGCACAAGAGGAAAAAAGCAAACAAGCAGAAGTTCTGTTGTACAAGCTCAGCAAACACTTCAGCTTACACAACTCAGTGTTTCTTCCTTCTTCGTTCCCTCATGCTGCTGCCTCAGCTGTTTTTGAGAACTGGCTCTGCTACTTTCTAAAGTGCCATGCATGGGTATTGCCCAGCTGGCAGCAAGAAGTGCAGTGGAAGCTGCTCGTTGTGCCATTGTCCCCTCCACCATCACCTGTTTCCATGTCTCTTGGTCCTGTGATGCCCATGTAATTTCCCCCACATTCACCTGCCTGCTTTCTCATGATGGCCCACAAAGCGCATCACTTCAATGCCTAGGAGTGGGTCCCCTGAGCCAATGTGATTTTTTTGGTCACCCTCTGGGGCACTTTTCAAATCCATAGCAAAACCTTTCAGTAGAGTTAATGAATTATTCTGCAGTTTCTGGAATGCTGGACTCAGACCTTACAGAGCTAATCCTCCTCTAGCTCCATCAGTGGAAGCACACAGCATTTCTCCTCTTCAGCTTCTTTGCATGTGATACACTGGTAAAGGACCGAGTTCATTCTGACAGAGCTGAATTTCTTGAATCATGGCAAGCCACTCTTTGCAGAGACGGTAATAGTTCTAATCTTCTATCATTATCCCCCCAAAGCACCAGGAATGTGCTAGGTAAATTTTTGCAGCAAAATGAGGCAAATTGAAATTTCCATCTAGGCCTCAGTCTCCCCGTGGCTGAGCTGGGTTAAAATCTGACCTTCTACTTTGAGCTCATCTCCAGTCTAAAGCCTGGGTGTACAACAGACACAGATGATTTGCTCCAAGCAGGGCTGGCATGAAAGTAAAGATATGGGGAAGACATCCCAAGCCAGAGTTTGCTCTGATGTACCCAAAGGTTTGCTCCTCTGGTGGCATGGAGAGTGGAGTCAACACAACTGTGGTGGTGATTTACTTTAAGCTGAATATCATCTCTTCCAGGATAAAAGTTGCGGCCATCAGAAATGTACCTCACTGGAAGGTAAAATAAACAAGTGAGATATTAAGGCACCAGATCTGCTCGAGTGACTCAGTCTCTCACATGTACACATGCTGTATTTCATGACACAGTAATAACTGCAGACACACTGTTTATTTTAGCCCAACTGTTCCTCCACAATCACTAGATCAGCAACAACACATGAAGAAGACCATTTCTCCACCTGTTCCTGTGAAGGGTAGTGTAGCCCTCGGTGAAGTGGGGCAGCTTCACAGCTATAGAGAGCCCACTGAATCCTTGAGGCGAACAGTCCAAGTGGGCACCACAGTCCAGCCCCAAAGCTTCTTCACACCATGGTTCCTATAAGGATGTTGGACTGAACTCTGAGCAGGAACTGGGGCCATCTGTCCTAACTCGGTTCAGAGCCCAACATTCCCATGGTCTGACCCAGAAGTCTGGGAGGTCTTTCATGAGTCTCGATCTATGAAAGGCCTCAATGGAAGAGGGCAGAGCAACCTCTTGATTGCACTGTTCTATACAGACACTGAAGACGTTGGGGTTGGTATTTCTATACAAGGCACAAAGACTGCTGCTTTAAAAGCGGTGTGAAGGCTCACTTCTACAGTTCAGGGACCTGGTGGGAGCTTGGGTACAAGGATAAGTGCTTACATTATCAGGCAAAGGAGGAAGGCCAGTCTCACAAGCTGTACAGTGAGCAGACTGGGGGGCAGTGGGGAAGATGGGCCACTTTCCAAGGATGTGGACTGCCAGCTGCTGGGCACCAAATTCTGAGGAATCACTCTGCTGCTGCCAAAGTACAGCCCATTCCTCAGAGTTCATGTGGCCTCTCTGGGCACTACCACCAGGATGATTTCTGATCTTACAGCAGTGGGAGGAAAAGCTAAGATGGCAGTTGGATCCTCTGCAATTTCGCATTAGCAATAAGCAGCTGGAAGAGGAACAGCTCATTTCTTTTACATTTTGCTTTTTGTCAGTAATTTTCTGGAGACTCCCCTAGCTGTGCTACCTGCTGCTACAGCAGGGGTCCTCTGAGGCAGCAGCATCTAGCCGTTCCTCTTCAAGACTGTAGCTTGGTCATTGAGGTTTCTGTTTCATCTTTTGCTAGCACTTGAGGTCTGCATAAAAGAATAAAAATAAAAATAAGCCAGCATTGACTATTATAAACTATATTGTTTAGGAGAATTGGGAAAAAAGAGTCTTAGAGAAGCAAGAATGTTCTTGCAGAGTCTGCTCTGAAATGAAATAGTCTCTTCTTGGTAGGTGAGCTGTGAGCAGACAACCATGCCATGGTAATGTTATAAAGGAAAGGGGGAATTTCTATTTAAAACCATTCCTTCCCTCAGGGCTTTGCTCAGTAGGGTCGGGCCCAGGGTGATGAGTTCCTGCTTTTATCATGGATCCCAGCTTGGAGCATGGCTCAGTCCCCATGCTCTGCTGGTGGCCTCTTGCTGCAGACTACAAACAAGGTGTGTCACTTGCAGTAAAAACAGCAGATGCAGAGCATGGCCCCCGCAGACACTGCACTGGGAGTGGCACCCACTGCTGCATTTCAGACCTCTTTTTTCTCTGTATGTCTGGAGAGGCTGAGTACAGTGGGATAGAGACTGTCTTTTTACAGAGAATTATTTGAATGCAACATTGAACAGTGATGTTCAGTATTTTATTTTATTTTATTTTATTTTATTTTATTTTATTTTATTTTATTTTATTGCTAACTTGCACGAGGGAATGGCTTGTCTTTTCTTGATATAAGGGGGTGGACAGCTTTAGCATATGAAAAGAACGTCTTGCTTCTGCATTTTCTCTCCAGACTGCCTCTGCTCTTTCTCTCAGAGCTGTCTTGTCACTCAGTCCTCAGGTTTTCAGCACCTCCAGCCCCCTTATCTCAACAAATGAACCCACCCACGAAACGTATTTTTCACAGTGGGGTCGAAGGTACTGAGATCCTTCAGGTTCTGGGATTTCCTTGTAGGTAAGGTGCACAGTGAGCTCAGCACCTTGTGAAGTCAGAGCCTACATTATATGATTTTTTTTCCTGAGACCACACTTCTCCAGTATAGTGGCAATGCTTTGCCTGGTCTGCATGTGGGGAGGAAATCTTCACTGAGGTCAGCATTGTTTCCCATTTTTCCCTTTAAGTTCCTACAAATAATCAGGGATCTAATATACCTCTGAATTTTCCAACAAGCTTCATCTTGAGAGAAAATATACTGTGTGCCTCGGAGGCTTAGTGCATATATGTCCAAGTGGCTGACCTGGGTGTTGGAGTTGGCCCTCACTGCCTTCATCTCACAGAAAGGCAATGCTCTGGTGACACATTTATCTGCTTTTCTTGCAACTCTGAGTGCTAATGCTGTTCCTCAAGCTAAGAATAGATTGCCTTCATCTTGATGGCTGTCAAAAACAGCATGGACCAGAACAGCAAATCTTAGTAATGTGCAGGCCAAATCCTTCTGTTGGTTGCACGGACTTCTCTGCAGCTACATGAAAATTAAGGGTGCACCAGGGACACTGGTATACAAAGAAGGGCTGGTTGAAAAGACACTCTTAGAGTTCTCTCTGGTTCCCTTATCTCAGTGTAATTCCAATAAGGTCTCACAGGGAGAGCCTGGCTCTGCTGGATATTTTTATTAGCGTCCATTGGGACTGACGGGAGAATATATTTATATCACTTTGTAATTACTTTCTTGCCAGGAAGGACTGAAAGCACCTGGAGTGAGGGTCTGAGGCAGAAATGCTCTGAACTAATAGGGGAAACAGCCCAAAATGAATTTCAATAATGATGAAGGCAAAATGATATATTTAGGAACGTGCAACAATATATGTGGTGGAAGTACTGCAAAATAAGACTGGGGGGTCACAGCAGATCCTAAGATAAATACAGATCACTAGAATGATACCGTGGCACGTGTTCTCTCTGTTGACTTGGTTTAAGATGGAGACAAATCATGTTAGTTTATGTGAAGGAGACCTTACACTACACGTAAGGAAAGATGCTGTTGTTGTGGAACTTGTGAAGCACAGCTAGTAGCCAGGAGAGGCTGCAGGACCCTTGACAGTGGTGATCTAAGAACAGACTAGATGAATGGCCTTCATGCTTCCCACTGCCCAGCCATGGTGGTGGGTGAAGTGGCCTTTCTGGTCACTTCTTCACTGGTGCCTCCTGGCTGGCCTGGAGTTGTTCCTGCCTTCATTTGGATGCAACCTTATCCTTAAATCCTTGTTTGAGGGAATATATTTCCACTGCAGAAATAATCTCCTGATGTCAATAGGCAGTGAGAATAAGGCCTGGAGGGAGAAGCTTTTTGCCCTGCACAAATTGTGTGACCATTGTACAAAGCTGCTGAACATCTCCATGTGGAAGAAGAGGTCATAAGAGGGCATTTCAGCAACCAAGTGCTTCTGAAGTCCTGTGTGGACTCTGCAAAAAGGAAAGTGGCATTCTTGTGGACATATGTTAAGAAAAGAAAAAGTAGCACTGACCTGGCTTTGAGGAAATAATGTAAGAGGATTGGACTTTGCATCACTCATGCACACTTCGAGCAGATCCTTCTCTGCTAAAACCGAGATTATTTCAGAAAGTTGCCAAGCAACACAGGGGCCGTATATTGTAAAGTCTATATAATGCACATACTTGCTTCTAAAAAATGAGAAAGGGATCTGGAGGCCAAATCAGGAACAGAACCTTGTTTTTGTGGGCCTCTGTTGTGTTTCTTGTCCCCCTCTACTCCTTTAACACAGGACCCCTCTCGTGTCCCCCCTATTTCTCCTTTGCTTCATTTTCTGTATTGTGTAGAAAGGAAAATGTAGTGTGGTCAAAGGAACAATGAAAAAGCATAGAAGAAGGCAAAACAATAACAACACTGCAGTAAATAGGGAAATATCAGAGAAGTTAGACATTAGTGTATGTTTGGGCATTTCCAAATAGATCTTGGTCAGACCAGCTTTGCACCAGTTTCGTATCTCCTTTTGTCAAAAGGGTAGTTGCTGTAAAGCTCACAAGAGAGGAAAAGGAGGGGAAAAAGAAATCACAGAATCATTGAGACATTAGGTTTGGAAAGACCACTAAGATTGTCTAGTCCAACCATTAACTCTTCACCCCCACTGCCACTAAACCACATCCCTCCGTGCCACATTTGCCCTTTTCTTGAACGCTTCCAGGGATGCTGACTCCACCACCACCCCGGGCAGCCTGTTCCAATGGATTTAATGGTATACTTTTGGTCATTTTTCACTATTTTTGGTTGTACTTATTACTCTGAGGGAGCCTGTGAACAAAAGGCTTTACAGCTGCTGCTGTGGAAGTGCTGAGGATGTGCAGACACTGTGTGTATAGTGGGGTGGGAGGCAGAGATCTATGCTTAGCCCCAGCCATGCTTCCCCTTGATTTCTTCTGTGCAGACTGAGCCTGAAGATCCCTTTCCTCTCCATACAGCAGCACGCTCACTGTTTCTTTGTGTCAATGCAAAGGCCAAGCAATAATTGAAACACTTCTTTTTTGAAAATACAGATGTTTTAAACTTCTTTTTCCATAAGCAGATTGTTGGAAAAGTTGTTAGCCTCTGAAATGTGGTTAATCTTTGAACAAATAGACTTTAAACAGTGCGCTGTTGTCTAGCAACTATACTATAAACAGCCCTCCATTTGTCTCCTGTGGGTAATCACTGATTTCTCGGGGATTAAAGCTTAAGTAACACTCCAATCTAGGTGCGTGCATCAAACCACGGCGTATTACAGCAGATTATTCCTCCTGGCATACAGCTTGCTTAACCATTTAGAGTCACAACAGACAACTGACAGCTGCAACGATATGAAAATGGGCACTAGCTTGTCAAATAATTAATATTTTGAGTCAGGATGTAGAACAGATATTGGCAGGCTCTAAAGCATTTCTGTCATACGGGAGGGTGGGATGGCAGATAAGCATCAAACTAGAAGATCTCATCTAGGCTGAGCCTGATTTATTCCAAATTTATCTTGCTAGCTGCTGCCCACCAGCTTCAGCGCATGCTCTTGTATTTGCTGCCTCACGACACAGGTATGAAGTTTTGCCTTCCAGTGGTGCACGGGACCGTGCTGCAATCATATACTGCAACTCACAGAGGCTCCAGACTGGTAGAGCTGAATGCCTACGTGTTGTGAATTTAATAGATGCATCTGCTTTCATAGATCACTGTCTGCTTAAGAGACCAAAACCATGTGTTGTTGCTAAATCACTGCGTTTAACACCTTCCCTAGTGAAGCTTCCCTGCTGCCTGTGCAGTCTTTTGTTGCTGGTAGCATAATGCTGGGTAATGGATGGATGGGTGGCCTGAAGCTGGTGGCAAGGAAAGAGCAATTGTTCAGCTGAATTTGAATGGGAGAAAAAAATAAAAGAAATCACGGGCTCTAGATTTAGAATAAATCTCAGCATCTGTGGGATTAGAGTTTCAAATGTTGACCGCCCACGCAGAAAGAAACACAGGTCTATGGGTGGTTAATGCTACATTTCCTTTATAAAACGGAGGTTTAACTGAAGGAATTATGTTCGGGACATTTATCTTAAGATTTACCCTTACGAATTCACATTTTGAGCAGATCAAATTTGACACGATCTGAAAAAAGGAGCTTTCACTGGTGTTTACCATTCCTACCCTGCCCTGATGAGGCTTGCTGGGAGCCCACAGGCAGCCACTGAGATCTCCCCTTGTCCTGGTAATGCTTGGGCTTCCCAGGGCTTAAATATGTAGTCAGGAGGAAGCAGATACGACACATTCAGTTCACGTGTCAAAAACCTGGTGTGTGGCAATGAGTAAATCATTGTGACTGTGCCCTGCTTTTCCCAGCCCAGCTGAGCAGGAGCAGCTCCTGCAGCTTTTGCAGCAGTAGGCTCTTCTGTCTCCAGATGAAATCAGAGAAAATGTGGGGGAGCAGGGAGCCTGGGGCTGAGCCAGTGTGAGCACTGCAGTACACCAGCTTTTGTTTCCAGCTGCACCCAAAGGCATCTGGTGCTCATGGCCACCATTTGAGAGCCTGGCAGGTTGGCAGAGCAGCACGAGGGGCATCCCAAACGCTAAGCTGAAACCCATATTGGCACCAGTCCTTTGCCAGGAGTGAGGCTGTGAATATAACAAATATGCCGGGGAATGTGGGCTTCATTTAAATGCCCACAGGTTGCTTCTCTTTGGAGTACCATCATTTCAGAAACTGTTATTAAGTAGTTGTTGGCACTGGGAAGTGGTGATCCTACTTTCCTAACTGTGTGATGTAGGCTGTAAGATCTTACCATGTAGCGACAAGGAGATTTTATACCCTGCATCTTTCCCCAAATATTTTAATGAGTTCCCTGCTAGACCCATAAGGACACAGGCACATTCTGAAGCTCAACAGAGTGGGCACTTCTTTCTCTAGGAGGTACAACACAAACTGCCATCCTGCCATGGCTGGTATGGGGTTTCTGTTTCTGCCTCCAGAGGACCTTTCACTGTTGTGTCCTCCAGTCTCAAATCCCCAAAGCAGTTCCCTAATAGCCCGTGTCTTCTCTCTTCCCACTGATCTCTCCCACAGGAGATGCATCTGTTAAAGTTAATATTTCTTGCACAATGCATCCCATAAAAATTCAGTGGTATAATTAGGTTGTATGTTGTGTGGAGCCAAAATAGATTATTGATATTGTGTTCAAATTTAAAGAAATGTAGCATTATTATCTTTTCTTTATTTCCTTATTTATTTATTTATTTATTTATTTATTCCTTTCTGTTGTCAAAATCCCTTCCAAGTCAACTCAAATCCCTCCATTGATTTCTGTAGACTCTGGAACAAGAGTCCAAGAGTACCAGGGCAGCGTGGTCTGGTGGTTGGTGACCCTGCACATGGCAGAGGGGTTGAAACCAGATGATCACTGTGGTCCTTTTCAACCCAGGCCATTCTATTCTATGGGACTCTAGAGCAGAGTATGGACAAGGTCTTGGCCCTGTTGAATTTAATAGCAAAATTCCTCCTGTACTGAGCAGGTCCAGAAGAGAACAATTCAAATCCCATTGGGGTTAATGAAAAATTTGTCAATTGCTGTCAATTCTTCAAGAAACAATGTAAGATGACATAATGCATGCTTGAATAAGACAAAGGGAAAAAAAAACCCTGCAAATACAGTGTGAAAGCAGCTGTCTTTTGTACTGGAGGAATTTTTCTCATACAAAGAAAATCACTGCTTAGAAAATTAGTACTGCAGGTAAGAAGGGTGACGTTATGGACTGTGCCAACTTTAATATCCTTTGGAGATTATTATATGTTAATAGTTTACATTAGGAACCAAGCAATCAGACAGAGTGCAATTAAGCACATAATCACAGATATTTTTGACATCTGTCTACTTTTAGGTTCCACGGCATTTTTTTTTTTTGCATCTCCCACCCTGCAGCCTAGAGCCTTCAATTAATTTACTGTGACCATCTGTGTTGTAATTTTTGCTGCTCAGCTTGCCTTTCTACATCTGTTTTTCAGCTGAATATTTCATGACACTTCATCATTTTCACTCATTGTGCTAAAAACATGGAACTAATATTTGCTCAGTTAAGTTGCTCGGTTAAGATAATCAGCAATTAAGCAGCCCACCGCACTGCTGTCAAATGCTCTTTGTAACAGTGAACAGAAAGGCAAGAAGGAGATAACATTTAAAAACTCCTTACCAGATTGTCTGGTGCTGCTGAGCTGCGATGCAGAGTACAACCATTGGTGGTCCCGCCAGCTACTGAGGGTGCATGCTTACAGGATGTCTAAGAGAGAGGGGGTAATGTTGTGGCTGGAAGGCTACTGTATTGCTGTCCCCACACGTATGCATTTTTGAGGGCCTGAGCCCTCCAAGGCTTCAGGGTGCTTGGAAGCACAGGAGGCTCAGAGCGCATCCAGCCTCTCCTCACAACTACATTCTGCCAGTAGCAACAAGCAGTCAGTGGAGTGGACAGTGGATACAGCAAAGAAGGATTTGTAGGCTTTTACCACCTGCACCCATCGAGGTGAGGGGTGTGGTGCTTCCAGCAGGTAGTTCCCTCCACCTCCCTCACTCCACAAAGCAAAAATTTTCTATTGCTTTGCCTTTGAAATGTTTTGGTTCAGGCCTCACTGTCTACGATACATATTTGCCCAGCACGTACATCTCTGATGTGAATTCATAGCTTTTGCCTACATTTTCTTCCCTTAAATTTCTTCCTTTATTCTAATTAATACACACTGTAAGTGATATCTTCCCATTCCTGGCACTGCAGCAGCCCATGACTCTGTTTTCTGTGGCTTCAGGATCTCTAGATTTTAGTCATTTTCTCCTGAAAGAGGGAAGGGAAGCAAAAAAAAAAAAACACCATCAGAACCTTCTCAGACACAATGCCAAGCTTGTCACCTGAGCTGACAGGAGAAAGGCTGCTCACTTAGAGCTATCTTTGCAAGAACATTATGGTATGATTATCTGAAGACAAAGGTCTTCAAGTGATAGAGTCCCTTGTGAAGTACAGCTCTTGCTGTAATAGACCTATCTAACAGATTGTCCTGAGAAACACCAGTGTGCTCTCTTCCTCCTCCAGCTGTGCACTGGAAAACCATATCTGAGCACCCTCCTCTGCTCACCCAGGTACCATTATCTGAGTTGCTTTCTGCCCCTTGGGGCAGGAGGCAGCCGTCAGCAGATGAGGTATCTGACCCAAGATGTTCAGCCTTGATGTTCATGGCCTCATGCCCATGACCAGTAATGCAATATGGAGGGAAGAGAGGGCAGCCCCACAGTGGGGTGGCAGAGGAAGAGAGACACTCTGGAAGAGGCACGGCAGCCTCGCCAACTTTTCTCAAATGAGCCTCAGTGCCAAAAAGGCTGGGGACTGCTGCTGACGGCTCAATGGACTTTTTCTTCTTTGCTCATAGTGCATTCGCGTGTGGGTGGGCTGACTGGATTTGAAGTAAACAGCAGGAAGAAGATCTTCCCAGTGAATGAAAAACTGCTTCGCTGAGGGAAAACAACCATGACAGAAATATGACAAATAGCTCTGTAAGTGGCACTTTTCTAAGGAACATTTTAAGCCTTTGGGAAAGGCAATGTTCCCTCTGTGAGCCCCATTATATTCAATGACACACTTCACTAGCTTAGCCAAAAGCCAACAGGGCCAATACCATGTTATACTTGCTTTCTGACAGTGATTAAGTGAGATTATTTGCTCATGGTCAGACCTACGCAGAAGATAGTGGCACTCTAATTGCTGCTGATTGGAGAAGTCCATCTTGAGTGCCAGAGCCAGAGATCTGTGACTTCGACGCTGAAACATGAAAGTTCTGCATTTAGCATCACAGGGGCTGAAGCTGCAGTGCCAGTGATGTGCTCATGTGAGTCAGGGCACTGAGCAATGGCAAGAAGCAGCAGTGCCAAATGGACTGTACTACAGATGGCCACATGGTGAAATTTCATTGTCACAGGGTGTCATGGAAAACAGCGCTGAATACAGCTCTATTCCATCTTTATTAGCAGAGAACTGTTAAGCAGCTGATGGTTTGACTGATGACTGATCAGCTCGTGTCATATCAGCGCAGCAGTGCAGGAGCTCTTGCTCTCAGCTGCTAAATAAGGTAGAGGGGAGATGAGTGCTCTCTGCCATACCTCCAAAGGAATGCACCTGAAGACACTTCCCAGCCACCCGTGTGTGCGATTCATGGCAGGAATTCACTGTGCTGAAAACCTACCTGGAACCTGAGCACTGCAAAGATAGCCTTTGTTCTGAATTAATTGGAGATGATGACTTTTGACCTAAGTTTTAATGGATATGAATAGAGGGGTCTGGAGCCACGTAAAATGACTTTTAATTAAAGCTCAATGATCCCGCATTGAACGGAGCATACAGAGGGTGCCATACACCTCTGCATGCTGGGCAGCCTGCTGGGCTGCAGTTGGAGCTGGGGACAGACCCATAATCCTCCACAAATAACTAGAGCCGAAAACACTTCTAATCTCCATTAGTCTGGTTGCGTTATTAGATCTAATAATAAACCGGACACGAAAAAAACCCCCTCGTCCATTTTAATTCGGACTGTGGCAGACATCCCTTAACCCATAACTGTTCGGCTGGTCTGTTTGGATACTGGAGTTCCCCCTTCCCTCTCACTGTTACTGATTCGATTTCCCCACGTCCCCCATCCCGGCTCCCGGCCCCTCGTCCTGCTCGGACCCTCTACAGCCCAGACAGCCCTGTGACCGCTGTAGCTACAGCTGGTTGCCCTGGCGGTGAACGCACGTGAATATCACACACGTTTAATGTAGACGCGCGGGCCCCTCCAGACTCCCCACCGCCCCGGGGCCGAAGCGCGCCGCCTCAGGGCCGGACCGCTTAGCGCAGTCGCTATGGCAACAGCAGCCGCCGGCGGGCGCGTCCCCGCCCGCCTCGAGGCGCCGGCAGCGGGCGGCTAGCGGCGCTCCGCGCAACTTCGGCGGAGGACGGGAGCGGTAAGGAGGCGGCGGGCGGGCTGCTGGGGCCGTGGGACAGCCGGCTGTCCGCGCGGGCTCTTTCCGCGGGGGGCCCGGAGGCCGCGAGAGGTGTTGCTGCGGTCGCCGTGCCCTTCCCGCCGCCCCGTGAGAGAGAGGAGCCGCGGGCGGCCGTGAGGCGATGCGGGGCGGGGGCGAGCCTCCTGCAGCGAGTTGGGGAATGTGGGAACGGTGTGCCTTGCACCGGCTTTCTTCCTCGTTTGTTCGAAGCGCGGGCTCGGCTGCGCGGTACAAAGTTGTGAGGAGCCGGAGGGGCTTTCCAACAGCCGAGAGGCGCCGGCTGGGCGGCACGCAGCGCGTCCCTCAGGCGGACGCAGCCCCGGCAGCCCCAGAGCAGCGCTGCGAGCGCAGCCGCCGGCCCTCGTCACGCGGCTAATCCGCACCCGGTGTAAGTGTGCCGTGCCAGAGCGGAGTGCTTCGCTTCGTGCCGCACCGTCCTCTGGGTTCCCCCGTGGGCCTGTCCGTGTGTCCGTCCGTCCGCACGAGCAGCGGAGCCGGAGGTGAGCGGGGCGGGGCGGCTGCGGGGCATCTCTGCGGGCCGGGGCTTCCTGTCAGCCAGCGCAGGCCTGTGCTGCTGCTGGCTTCTGGAGAAAGGCTGAAGTTTTTGGACTGTAAGCTTAGCGTTCATCGTTTGGATGTTGATCTTGTGTGTGTGTGTCTTAAGTGGTTTCTATCACAAGGACCGAACTTGAACGCAGGTTTTCGTATTCTTCTGACCAGGGAGAACTCCCCTGTAGGTTGAATGTGGTGCGCTGAGGCACAGTGAGATTTAGAGGCTGTCCTTTAGATATCCTTTCTGATGGATGCTGTAACCCAGGCTCGGTACTGAACAGGAACGTTACAGTGTCTCTGAAAATGTGCTCTGACCTTATGATGCAGTGAGTTACTCTTGCTTTCACAGCAGAATCTGTCCTCTGTCTGAATGGAGAATGCACATCTTGCCCACCTGTTTTCACAGCGCTTAGTCTGGCCTGTGGCACAATATATGAATTAAAAGAAAAGTACTCAGTGGATGTGGCAACAAGTACAGTATGCTTTTGGGTCTGAGCTTCAAGCTTTCCTTTTGTGTAATTCTATAGCCATATGTGTCTGCAGTGAATAACACTTGAGAACTCCACAGCTTGTGACACAACTGTCTGTTTAGAATCACAGAATGGCTTGGGTTGTAAGGGACCTTGAGGATCATCATGTTCCAACCCCTGCTGCAGGATGGGTTGCCAGCTGCTAGAATGAGCACCAGCTCACGCTGCCTGGGACCCCATTCAACCTGGCCTTGAACACCTTCAGGGCCGGGGCATCCACAGCCTCTCTGGGCAGCTTTGCCAGTGCCTCACCGCTCTCCCTGTGAAAAACTTCCCCCTGACATCTAATCTACATCTCCCCTCCTTTAGTTTAAAGTTTAAGTAACAGTAGAATGGAGAATGATGTTCTGAGGATCTTGGAGTTGCAATCTTGAAAACTTTTGGTGTAAGAACAGTGCATCTGATGCCTGTTGCTGCTTTATTACAGCATTTTGTGGTTGGTGTAATATTAATGACAGGCAAGCTATGTGCCTGTATTACTTTCTGAACTCTCACGTCTCATGAAGAGTACTTCATGTCCCTCTGCTCTCACTGGAAACCTGACTTTGTAGTCTGCAGAGATCAAAGTAAGATACGGAATGGAAGGAGTGTTTGATCTATCACAGCAAGGTAGCTGTATCTGAGAAAAAAAATACAGGAGTTTTAATAACAGGTTGGGCAAACAGAGAAAATCAGTGTGTGTTTTAACTTCCTGGCTTCAGTAGGTTTAAGTAACAGTTTAGGATGAGTTGCAAATGACAGAGTGTTTTTGCGGTTAGTATTAGAAAACATTGTTTAAAGCATGAGTGGGAATTTGGCATGAACATAGCCCTGGTTTATAGCAGATGGAACTCATTTGCTCTGATAAGAAGTCAAACCGTAAAATGCTACTATGCTTTGTAAGCAGATTTGAGTTACACCCACCCTTTTTCTTCTGCAGATAACAGGAAGATTATCTTCTGTAGAGTCCCTGCCATTAGTGGAGCTTTAGGCTATTGGGCTTTTCCTTCACTTTTTCTTTAAGATCTGTAGGCTGGATTTTCATCTGAAGTTAATCAACACAGCTCTTTTATTTCAGGGAGGTAAATCTGTTTTACACTAGTCCAGCTTTACCGAAGATTATGGAGCTGTACAAGGTTAGATCAACTACCTTTTCTGTGCATGTTTTTACTAGTGATTGAAAAATACCTTTTTTATTCATACCTGAGCTTGGAGCCCAGTTGATGCTGTATTCTTCTTTCTTCACCCCTCTTGCTATCAAGAGCTACTTGCTTTCTAGAAGACCGAAGCTTTAAAAACGGGTTAAAAACTACACAAATGCAGGGCAGGTGAAAGCAGTGTTTGTAATGTGCTCTCAATTGTAATGAATTTCATTTTAAAAAAAGTTTTTTTGTTTTTTCAAGCTACTAACTCTAGGTAATGCAACATAACCGTGTGTACCATAACCACTGGGGTGTTTTCAGAAGGCCAATCAAGCTTTCTTTTCATACAGAATTTAGTCTACACGCAGAATGGCAGCATGTTTCTTGTATGCTTTGAGGAATGCTCGTCATTCAGAAGCAGACAAGGGCAGCACCAGAGCTGCCAGCCTGCAGCAGGCTGGCTGGGCCCACAGGCATCACCGGGCATTGCAGAAGTGCCTACTGGGTGCCACAGTGCCCTGCTTCAGTCAGCTCACAGGCTCACACAGCTGTGACACTCTTCTTGTCCTTAAACACCTGCAGCCATGAAGGTTTAATTAGAAATATTCTTTAATTTAAAGTCTTGACTTGATCCAGTTATTCAAAATGCCCTGCCACTTGAAATAGGGACGTGTCTTTGGGAATATTTTAACCACTGTGAAAGTTCTCTGTCTACAAATATCTCATGTCCATCAAAATGAGAGCGGCTGTGCTCATAAAGCAAAACACGTTTTCTCTTGCCGTGATCTATATGCGAGCCCCCAGGTGTCTGCAGGAGTTCACTCTCTTTATTCTACAGGTCAGAATGAGGAATGATGTTGCATTACGATCATGATATTTGCATTGCTGATAAGTTTCTTGATTGAAAAGCTCTATGTACTGCTTTTTCAGCATTAATTGCCTCATAGCAACTTTGGCAGATAGATGTGGGTTCTCAATCTCAGGTTGTAATAATTTCCAGTGAGTTTACAATCACACAACAAGTAGCTGTAAACACATACCCTCTCATGTCGCTAAACAATAAGGGAGATTCAGCCACATAGGAAGTAGGGTTCTTTGAGCCTTGCTAAAGTAAAATTCTCTATGTGTAGAGGATACTGATGAGTAACTCCCCATAAAAGTGATGGAGAAGAGAGGGTAGGGTTTCTTGTACAAAGTTATGGTAGGCTATATTAATAAAACTAGGAAAGTGTTGGCAGCATTTGCTTAATTAGAACTTGCTGAGATTCTTTGTTTAGAGCAAAATTGAATTGTCATTTTCACAGGAGAAATAGTGTGAGGTTCATCCGTAGTGCTCTCCCTGCTAATGGTATCTCCCGCAGGTGTTGGTAGCTGTGACCACAGATCCTGCCTGGGTGTAGCAGTCAAGAGAGATAGTCATCCAGAGGACACTGAGCTTCTCACTTCTCTGGATAACATAATTAAATCTTTACCAAAGAAGCAAATGAAAACTAATTATTGTAATATGCCCACCAGCGTCACATCTCCTGTTGTCCCTGTGGCTGCATTTCTCTTAAGAAGTATGATTATGAACACAATTTGGAGATGGAACCTGTCACTCTTCTTTTAGAAATCATTTTCCATGCTTGTTACTGTCTGATCTGGAACATGTGGAGCAAGACTAAGTTGGTATCTTGCATGAACAAATCCTGTCTCTGCAATCTGACTCTTGCAGCAAGGAGCCACCACCCACAGGATTTGGGGAAGGCATTTCCCAGCTCCTAAGCCTGGTCTGTCCGTATACTTTGCCGGGGTGACAGCGGATTTCCTGGGTCTATCTATAGCCAGCTGAGTGACAACGTTTCCATTGACGTCACTCAACTCTGGATTAGGCTCCTGCTCATCCAGCCCCTTGCATCTTTTCTCCCTCTGCTCTGACACAGCTGCCATCCCCTACGATTATTGGGAGTCACTAGGTGTTCTTGGTAGTACTCCTGGACTGACAGGCTGCAAAGGAGAGTTATCAAACTGAAAACATAGCTGTATAGAAAGCAAAGCTCCTTTTTTCATAAGTATGCGTTTCTCACCCTCTGTCTATTCCTTTACTGTCTGAGAGGGCTTTGGAAGCTGAGAACAAAGAGAAGACTCAATGAAAATGAAATACAGTTCTGAATAAAAAAAATTTCCTACAAGGCAAACAGGTCCTGCTGATTGACTCATGGCTTACCAGAAAACAGCCCAGTGTAACAGGTCTTAGCAGGTGGTGATCTCACCTGTAGGAGCCTGAAGGAGGCTGATAGCTGCCAGGTTATATGAACAGCCTCCATCTGGCAAAAGAGTAGCTAGAGATTAAGCTATGGAAATATTCTCTTTCACACTAAAAGAGCTAGGAGAATCTGAAATCCTGTTATAGGGAGGTGAGAAACCAAAGAAAGAATGAGGATCCTGATACTTCTGCTGATTCTGTGGTACGTTCACTGTAGCAAGAAGAGAAAATTGCGTGGGGAAATATGGGAAAAGGTAGAGAAGTGGAAGATGGGGAGAACTGTAAAGTCTGGGGGAAGGAGAGAAATGCAGGAATTGCTGCCTATGTGGAGAACAAGAATGAGACCTGGGGAGGCAGAAAGCTTCTTTAAAGGTAAAAGGAAAATTTTACCTACAGAAAGTCTCAAAAGTGCTTAAACATTGAAGAAAACCATCAGAGGCTTTGTTAAAGAAAGGAAAGAGAGGTATTCCATACTTCGGTGTAACTTAAGGATAACTTATGCTTAAAATCCTGCGAGGTGGTTGAGCTGAACTGTAATCGACAGCATGAGGGAAGGTTTGGCTCATAGTGGAGTCAGTGAGGCAAAAGCTTTGAAACATGTAACTGCTTCTGGAGTGAAACTTCTATAAACTATCCTGGAATTCTGCTTAAATAATGCCTGAATAGTTCATCAGGTTCCAGGACAGCCTTTTAGAAGGAAGCAGAAAACTGACTGTGCAACAGGAAGATCTGTATTTAGATGGAGCAGTGCCTCTTTCTTTATTTTAGTAATTCTAACACAAATGCTTGCAAAGTGTAAATTTGTCCTTTTCCCCAGTAAGGACAGGCTGAAACTTTGCCATCCTCTAGTTTTCTACATCCTGCCAATGGTCCTTTAAGTCTTTCTAATAGGAAAGCCATATTGAGTCATTTAATGATTAGCCTGCATGTGAACTTTAAATTGAAAACAGCAGCTACAATTAACGGAGCCCATGCTGCCTGCTGCAGGCTGCAAAGACCAGTAGTGGAAAGTGTGGAGGCTTGTCAAGCCTGCTAAATAGAGATGGCCAGTTTCCAGCTCTCAAAAGGAGGAGGTGATGGATGAGAGATGGGGAAGGAAACAATCTCAGACAAACAAGGCTCCCTTAGGAACAGCCAGCACAAGCTGCCACTGTGCACAAAATGCTAGCATAAGATTTTCCTTCGTTGGAGAACTGGCCATTTCAGTTACAGGTGAGATGCTTTCCTTACTTTATACTGATCTTAGGTGGAAGTAGATTTTTCAAATAACATGTGAGATGAGTGCAAGACCCATTCATGAGCCAGTAGTATCCATGCTTCTGTACTACCTCTGTTCTTTTTCAAAAGCAAATCTGTCTGTGATCAGTGCTTTATGAAAGCTATGAGATACTGCAAAGGTTGGGTTCAGCAGGCCTTGCTCAGACAAAATATGCAAACTACTTTTCTAACTGATTGCCCTCTGCAATACTGTGTGAGGCAAAACAGGACTCAAGCACAGCTACTTTGTTTGAGGGAGACCTGTGAGGTGAAACAAAAAGATAAAGGCAGTAGGGATGCTCCAGCATCCATGTGAAAGCCAGGTAACATAGAACCAATAGCGTAGGCTTTCCCTCATCAAGTTCAGTGCAAGTGAAAATAATAATGGTATGTTAAGTGGTTAGATACCTGTAAAAGCTGATGATAAATGGCAGTTGTCATGTAAGCTGAAAAAAAACCCTGAGTTTTTACAATCTGTTATAACAGCTTGTAGTCTGTTGTGCTGCTGTCTTTTGCTAGCAGAGGGCATGCTTTTGTGGCTCATAAGGGGTGATAAAACCAATGAAAAGGCTTTAAGGATCTTACAGAATCATAGAATCACAAGGTCGGAAACAACCTGCAAGATCATCTAATCCAACCGCCTTCCCATTCCCATTGGTACCACAAGCTACTAAATCATATCTCGTAGCTTCTCATCCAGATGCCTCTTGAACACTGCGAGGGATGGCGACTCCACCACCTCCCTGGGCAGCCATTCCAGTGCCTGACCACCCTCTGAGAGAAAAAGTTTCTCCTAATGTCTAACCTAAACCTCCTCTGGTACAACTTCTGGCCATTTCCTCGGGTCCTGTTATTTGCCTGGGAGAAGAGGCCAAACCCTTCCTCATCACAGCCTCCCTTCAGGAAGTTGTGAAGTGCAATGGGGTCTCCCCTGAGCCTCCTCTTCTCCAGACTAAACAATCCCAGCTCCCTCAGCCGCTCCTCATAAGACTTGTGCTCCAGACCCCTCACCAGTTTTGTTGCCCTTCTCTGGACACATTCCAGGGCCTCAATGTCTTTCTTGTAATGAGGGGCCCAAAACTGAACACAGTACTCGAGGTGCGGCCTCACCAGTGCTGAGTACAGGGGGACAATTACCTCCCTGCTCCTGCTGGCCGCACTATTTCTAATGCAGGCCAGGATGCCATTGGCCCTCTTGGCCACCTGGGCACACTGTCGGCTCATGTTCAGCCGAGCATCAACCAGCACCCCCAGGTCCCTTTCCTCTTCACAGTCATCCAACCACTCATCCCCAAGCCTATAGCGCTGCATGGGGTTATTGTGGCCAAAGTGCAGGACCCAACACTTGGCCTTGTTAAACCTCATCCCATTCACCTCAGCCCAGCAATCCAGCTTCTCTAGATCCCTCTGCAGGGCCTCCCTACCCTCAGGCAGATCGACACTACTTCCCAACTTGGTGTCATCTGCAAATTTACTCATGATACATTCAATCCCTTCATCTAGGTCATCATAAAGATATTAAACAGGATGGGCCCCAGCACGGACTTCTGGGGGATACCACTTGAAACGGGTCGCCAGCTGGACTTAACTCCACTGACCACCACCTGCTTGGCATGGCCCTCCAGCCAGTTCCTTACCCAATGGAGGGTAAAACTGTCCAGGCCACGGGCAGCCAGTTTCCCCAGAAGAATACTGTGAGAGACCGTGTCAAAGGCTTTGCTGAAATCTAGGTAGACTACATCAACAGCCTTTCCCTCATCTACCAGTCTGGTCACCCAGTCATAGAAGAAGACAAGGTAGGTCAAGCATTACCTGCCTTTCATGAACCCGTGCTGGCTGGGCCTGATCCCCTGGACACCACGCACGAGCTGTGTGATCTCTCCCAGGATGATTTGTTCCGTGACCTTCCCTGGCACCGAGGTCAGGCTGACAGGCCTGTAGTTCCCCGGATCCTCCTTACGGCCCTTCTTGTAGATGGGAGTCACATCGGCAAGCCTCCCATCCTCTGGAACCTCTCCAGTCATCCAGGAGTGCTAGTAGATGGCGAAGAGCAGCTCGGCAATCACCCCCGCCAGCTCCCTCAGCACCCTAGGATGAAGCCCATCCGGTCCCATGGACTTGTGACAGTCCAGATGGAGGAGGAGCTCCCTAACCACCTCCACCTGAATCTCCGGGGGGATATTCCGCATATCAGCCCAGACTTCCAGATCAGGGCGCAAAGTGTCCTGAGGATAACTGGTCTGACTATTAAAGGCAGATGCCTTAGGCAGATGTGGTCACATTCCCCGCTGCATCAATTAAAGGATAGAAATTATCCTTGGTTCTTCTCTTGCCACTGATATATTTTTAAAAGGATTTCTTAGTCTCCTTTACTGCAGTGACCAATCTGAGTTCAAGTTGGGCTTTTGCCTTCTGGACTTCCTCCCTGCATACCTTAGCAACTTCCTTGTAATCTCCCCTAGTAGCCTGTCTCTTTCCAGAGGACATAGACTCTCTTTTTCTTCCTGAGTCTCAACAGTAGTTCCCGGCTCATCCACACTGGTCTTTTTCCCCCATGGCTCGCCTTATGGTATTCAGGGAAGCCTGTTTTTGCGCCTTTAAGATTTCCACCTTGAGGAGCGTCCAGGCTTCCTGGACCCCTTTACCCTTAAGGAGCGACTCCCAAGGGACCCGTGCTACAAGCGTCCTGAACAGGTCAGAGTCTGCCCTCTGGAAGTTCAAGATGGCAGTTTTGCTAGTCACCCTTCTGACATCTCCAAGAATAGAGAATTCTACAGTTTCATGGTCGCTCTGCTCTAGACGGTCCCCAACCTTCACATCACCTACCAGTCCTTCTCTGTTAGTGAACAGCAGGTCTAGCAGGGCACCCTTCTTCACCCTTAATAATTTGTACTGGTGAGTGGAGGTGACGACATAGCATCCAGGCACGTGCTAGGGTGATGAGATTATGGAGCTGAAACTGTCAGCACACCAGTTCCAGACTGAGCTCATTCATGTGTCTTGGGCAAGTAAGCAGCAGCAGTGCTGATATGAGAGCAGGAGCAGGTTGTTAGCTGGAGTCACTGGTGCTGAAAGTAAAGGAAGGGACCTCCTGCTCTTCCTATAGAGCAC
The DNA here is from genome assembly GCF_016699485.2 of Gallus gallus. Classification (NCBI taxonomy): domain Eukaryota; kingdom Metazoa; phylum Chordata; class Aves; order Galliformes; family Phasianidae; genus Gallus; species Gallus gallus. The sequence goes on from NC_052534.1 coordinate 21,932,534, forward strand.
AGAAATTAGATAGGAACAGGAGTACTTCCAGCAAGTGCTGACTGTGAGTGGTATCATGAAGATAATCACAGCTGCTACTCCAGAGTGAAAAGCTGTCACTATAGTGATCCCTCATGTGTAAGCATTGCAAATTAGTACAGACGCTCATGTTTATACATCCCCAGAGGAATGTGTGCAGCCTTTCACATCTAGGTAGCCAGATCTGTGCCCTGTGGAAGCTTTCAGCCCTTTTATGTCTTCTTTCTGAAGAAGCCTGTAGCTGGCAGCGAGAGGAAAGATACTGGGCTAGAGAAACTTGTCCTTTGTTGCATTTTGGTGACCATTCTGATTTTAATGAAGCCTAAGCATCAATCTTGGAGATCACTTCAAACTCAGGACACAGTACAGACCGTCCAGGTTTTTGGAGCATTGTTCTTTAGCGGTGTGACCTATGAACATTCTTGAAAGAGAACAAGGCTACATTATAGCAAGTAACAAAGGCGTGGAAGTAGCTCAAGCAGCCTTCACATCCAGTGCAGAGGACGATGGCTTTTTGACACTGAAGGCAGAATCCTGTTGAGCATTGCTCTTCCAGGAAGTCTGAGAACTTGTGTCACAGCTGTAATGAAAATGCAGGGTAGTCACAAGCTTCTGGTGACTTGCACTGACTGAAGGCCCCAATGTGGCAGCTTAAAAGCTTATTTTTCTCTTTTATGTCTGTCTTCATATCTGTTTCTCTTATCAGAAAAAGCCTTCTCAGGCCCTGCAGAATCAGGATCTTATGTTAACACCTGACACTCTGTTCTGATTGAGTTGCAGCCAGGAGGAGCCTTTTGGTAATCCAGCTGCAAGCATGATTTGTGCCACCCCTTCTCCTTGGAGCCTAATAGAAGGGAGCAGCAAGGCAAGCATACTGTGAGAAGAAACAGATGTTGTTTTGCTCCTGTTCAGGTGTCTGGTGACTACTTTGAACTCCATTTTGTTTAAATACAAATACAGTTGGTAATAACTTTGTTCCATGCATTATCCTTGAAAAGTGACTACAATAAAGGGAGTTAATTCTATCTTTCACTGAGCCGATTGGTGCAGCTTGTTTTGCACTCTAAGTGCTGTGTAACCCCCCAGCAGCAGACACCTCTCACTTAGAAGTAATAACAGTTTAAACCTTGGTATGCTGCCACTTTGCTCTCAGCCCAGCCTCAGCTCCTTTGGCACTGGAGGTGCCTAAGGTGTGCTCTTCCAGCATAACTGGTAGTTGGACTTCTGCTCGGAAAAGATGGTGTAGCCTCTCCCACTGCGTACAGTAACTCTTTTGCTAAATAACATCTAAAGCTCTGCCTGGCCTTGTGATGAATGCAACTGTTGCTTTTGCCAGCCGGCAGTACAGATGAATTGTACCACTTCTGCTATCTGCTCAAGTTACCTTTTCTCTGCTCCGAGGATCCCCTAGCACGTGGCTCCCGCAATGCCTGTATCCACCCGACTCCTTGTGCTGAGTTTTTGTATGTAGGGTCCTGCTCTCCCATGAGGGTTCAGACAGGCAAGGCCTAGTCCCTGTTCTTCTGTGGACAGGAGAATGCTTCCCCTGCCTATCTCAGTGGGAGCAAAGTATCCCATCACTTGACTTCAGATGTAGGAATTGTGCCTGTAATTTTAATTATGTGGTGACTGGCAGCTCCGTGCCTCTCTACACAAGTTGGCTGCCACAGGTGAGATTTCTCAAAGTACTCAGCAACGAGTTGTTCCTCTAAGTGACTAATCCAGTAGTACTTGTAGGTGAACAATGGATTTGAGGGATGTGTGCGGGAGAAAGTTCTTGTCTGAGCTGTGTTGATGATGGCACTGTTCTTTTTCTCTCCTTCCCTACCCCCAATTTGCTCCCAGTGAAGACACGCAGGGCACTATGTCACTGGCATCCTGGTTCAGGTGGAATGAGCCCCCAAATCGGATTTCCCAGAGGAACCCCACAGAGATGGTGGTTGAGACGCTAATGATGGAGCTGAGCTGGCAGATCAAGCAGGCAGAGAAGCAGCAGCGGGAGCGGGAGAATGAGTATCGCAAGATCAAGACTGGGGTGGACTACGGCTGGCTGGTCAGCTATCCAAAGCAGAGCTATGATATCAGCCCAGGAGAAAGGCTGCAGCTGGAGGATATGTGTACCAAAATACATCCCTCCTACTGTGGGCCTGTCATACTCAGGTACAGTAAAAGATCTGATGATCCAGACCTTCCCTTTCCCTCTCTCCTCTTTATGGTGTGTGAGGGTGGAACAAGAGTAGTTAGGACCAACAGAACCAAGACATGGGCATCCTGTATCGAGGGTTGTGTTGTGGCAGTGTCTTTGTAGGAGAAGAAAGGCTGAATGTTTAAAGTCAGTTTAATGTGGTATCATTTTCTCTGGAAAGCTACTAAATGCCATTTCCCTCTGAGTGGCTTGAGTACTTTACGCTCCTTACCAGCCAGATAAACTTTATCTTGCCTGATTTTGCTGCAGTTTCAGTATTGTGATGGTTTTTGCTTTGGTCTTTAGAATCTTTGAATAAGCAAGGTTTAAAAGGATTACTGGAAGTGTGTGCCTCTCTTTGAAGTAGGGCCAACTTCAAAGCCAGGTCAGGTTGCTCAGGCCTTATCCTATCCATTGTGGAGTATCTCCAAGGGTAGAGATTCCTCAGCCTCTGAACAACATGCTTTACTATTTATCCACTCTAATTTGAGGCTTCCTTCCTCAATTTAAGCTGTGCAGAATCTTTACTGAAGCACTTGTCCCAACAGTGTCCAGACTAGCCAAATGGTGCTACTGTATTTTTCAGTCTGAGTCATATGTTCCCAGAAAAAGGAAGGAGTGCATGCTTGTTCCCTCATATACATGCAGGTAGAGCAAGCATTTGGCTTGAACAGCTAGGTGGTGCTTCTGCCTTCTGTGATGTAGCCTCTTGCACTTGCTGGTGAGCCTTCCAAGCAATCCTAGACACTGGATTGCTCATTGCTGGCTGAGCAACCTTTTGTGAGATTGGCTTTGGAACTGGAACTAACCTACCTAACTGTAGTGGTATCCAAACTGGAAGGGAAGGACGTGACTTTTTTTTCCCTTTTGAGAGGTCTGGCCTAAGTGAAGCCCTCTCACTTAGCACAGTGCGAGTAAGGAGCAATGACTCTGAAGTCCCATGGAGTCAAAGTGAAGTTGTGAGATGGGCCTTTATAATCCTCCTCCCCCGTCTCACCATGTTTTACACTTGGGATTAGAAGCACAGTCCTGGCAGGCCACTTACACTGGGGTGCTCAGCACTCTGCAAGTTTCTCACTGCATATGCCTTCACCTGTCTGCCCTTGAACCTACAGCTCTGGCACTGCAACTGTAAGAGGGCTGGAATTCACTGGCCCTCTGACTTATAGACCCTCTTGCCCAGGGCTGAACCTTGGAAACAAGTGGGTACAGGGCTTTGGCTATTGCAGAGATTGCTGTGGTGGCAGAACCAGAGATTTGAGGTTGCTCAGTAGCAGTGAAAGTTTGCTGGCAACAGACTTGCCTTGTGTTTGTATAACTTTAAGCTATGCTGTAAACAAATCACTGCAAACTCCTTGGGGTTCTGAGTAATTTTCAACATCCCCAGGGTTGCTGAGTAAGGTCTGTCTGGCAAACAGGTATTTCCATGAGAGCCACTAGAGCTGGGAGGCCTCAAGGTTCATAACTTCAGAAGAGCATTAAGCTGTGACATACACCATTTGCTTATTATTTATTTTTAACTGAGACAGATGATGCAAGATGCTTTGTGTGTGCATTTTTTCCCTTTGATTTCAGTGTATCTTGTAGAGGTTGTTCAATCTCCTTCAGTATTCAGCATGCCTTTAACTGGAGGTAAACATATTCAACAGCATCGTCAAATTGTATGTGTGTGTAATCAAAAAAATCACAAAACCATCCTCTTAAAAAGGCCTCTTTTAAGTGACTATGATAGACTGTAACAATCTGGATTGTGGTATTCAAGAAGTTCAAGAAGTGGTGTGTTTTGTTTGTTCTGTGCTATGGAGTTTGTATGGGTAGCAAAGGCACATAGAGGAAAAAAAAAAGGATTGTATGCCTTAATTGTTTCAAATCAGTGGTTGAGAAAGGAATGTCATGGCCATAAAAATGGCAGAACTGGACTGGGTCAAAGGTCTGTTTGATCTATGCGCAATCTAGTGGCATCTGTCTAAAGAAAACAAGTGAGGCAAGCAGATACACTACGGATGGTATCTTGTGTATAGCTGCTGACTTACTGTGCCTTGTCACTTGGAGATTTGTGGAGCCAGAAGTGGTACTTCTGTCCATAACTGCCCTACATGGCTTTTTCTTTAGGTTGTATTTTTTTTCTTTAGTTTTTTTTTATTTTGGTTTTGAATATGTAAGCTTCTCCTATCCATGGTGGAGTTCCACATCTGAATTATAACTTCACTGTGGAAAACTGTATTGTGCTTGTCTTAAACTATCACATTCTGGTTTTATTTGATAACTACCTTTTCCTGTGTTGGAAAAGTGAACAGTTGACTCCTCTTCTTCTTTGCCTTCTGAGAGGCCAGAAAATGGAAGAGTAGGGCTTGCCACGTTGGGAGTTGAGAATGTGCAAGAGAAAGGAGCACGCAGCCCAACTAGAAGACAGCTATAACTGGATTAATTCTCCTCTCAGAAAGTGAGATAGCTTTGAAATTGTAATAACTTGCCCCCAAAATATATGGGATAGCTATCATAGCTAGGACTTTGACTGAAATCTTCAAACTTTCAATTATGTATTTTAATCACTGAGCTTCTGATGTTTCTCCCTGAAATACCTCGTGACTTCACAATATGTAGCAGCTTGTAGAAAATCTTCCACCCCCCAGACAATCTCCAAACTTGGATCTGGAAATTCGGACGCTGAGCATGTACCTTGCAGAAGCTCTTCATTCTGTTTCCTTGATCCCTTCATTTTACACATTTGAAGAACTGAAGTTCTTTTTGATGGAGCTTCACAGCAAGCATGCAAATACCTAAATAACACAGGTAGTGTGAGTCCTGCACCAAGGGTGAGTTCCTTTAGTTTGTGTCATCCAGGCTCTCCTTTGTGAGATTCGGGCTAAGAGTCAAAGCCACAACAAAACACTTTTTGATGAGTTGTCAGAGATGTTCCTTTGTTCTTCAAAGGCCTAACCGATTGTCCAAATTGTCTTTTTGTGTGGCTAGAGTCACATCTACTGAGAGGCAGAGTTCTTATCTCTTTGGATGTGGAGGAGGTTAGAAAGGAGCATTTCTTAAGCTGGAGGTTTTTTTTTCAGATTCAGTTTGTCTGTTCTGTAAAAGCGTGTTTTGAGTCAGTAGAAATTTTTATTTCAGCCTCTTGAAATTTTCTTAAGATTCGAATACACTTCAAATACCATCACTTCTTCCACAGCTGGAGACTCTGATTTACCTCGTACAAATAAAGCTTTGCATTCACGTGTAACTTTAACTGTAGGTTACTGGGTTGGAGATGGCTCACACAACTCAAACCAGAAAGGCATCTGAAGGAAGTGACGGTGATTTTTGGTAAGGCCCTTCGTACCCAGCTGACATGATTAAACAAAATGAGCAGACTAATAGCTTGCTAATTCAGAATGGTAGGTTTTCACCATCTCTACTCAGGGCTGTAGTTCTAATCAGAGCTGGTTATGGTCAGTTTCATTTCCTTCGGTTTTGGGAAAAGTGAAACTGTCAGATTTTGTCCAGAGGGAAACAAAAAAAAGCATAGTATAGAAAAGCAAAGCCTCATTTTGATGATCTGAGATCGTTAATAGCATAGGCTTAGGACTGTCATTTTCTAAGCGTTATCTATAGCAGAAGTTGACTTCAGAGTAAGCTTGAATGTAAGACAAATGACTGCAATCAGAAATGTATTTGTTTACAATTACGTTCTCAAGTTTGAGGTTGATATGATTCCAGAGTAGCAGTTAGTGTGAATGCCATAGTCCTTTGAGAGTCAAGCAACGTTCTCTATTAAAGCTGTTCACAGCTTCATAGCATCACCAGAAATCTTGCCCAACATAAAGATTCAGGAGTCAGCAGCTGATTATTAGCACTAAGCACCCCATGTTTTCTGTGAATGACTAAATGTACTTAGAACTCCCAGTTCAGACAGGCACTCAGGAACACACTTCACTATAAGCGTATTGTTTAAGTCCACCAACTTCTACTGGATTTAACAGGTCTTTAAAGTTCAGGCTTTATTTATGAAACCTATTTAACTGAGGACCTACAGAATAAGGTAGGCAGGTGGCCAAGCGCAGCCAGTCTTAAAATCTAATGGTTATATGAGGAAACTGAAGGATCACAACTTAAATTTGTTTGGACTGTGATGAAAGCATAGCCTGGACTACTGAACTACTCCTCTCTCTGTGCATGTAACATGCTCCATAGGCTCCTGTGCTGGCTTGAGGTGACTTCTGCTGATAGTCACGTCTTAAGGTGTTTACATTAAACTCCTGTAATATATTACAGGTTAGCTACTAGTATTATCATCATAACTCATTTCACAAATAAGATAGATGAGTATACTTTTCAGATGAGTAAGGAAACCCTGTTGACGGCCTTCTAGATACCACTGCGCAGTTTCTGGGTTTGAAACTATTTCATGCTAAAGTGTAAGGGTGTTAACCCATGCTAGAAGATAGGTAAGCCTTGTGCAATTTTGTGTGCTTGGTTCTACTAAACAGCTTTGTGTGGAGTTTGTTTCCCAGTAATGGCACGCAAGATATAAGCCCACATTCCTTGATTCCAGTGGTTTAACTGGCTTTATATGTTGCATGTTTTGTGCAGAGAACAAACTGCTGATCGGCCAGCACTGCAACTGGCTTACACTGGTAGCTGGGGAGGATGGCTTCAGCTGTGTATGAGTGGCTGCAGTAAACATCACCTACCTTCTAATACATGGACTCATTTAGCTAGATCTCAGCCTGATAAACTGCTTGTCCTTTCTGCTGGAAAATGCCTGTGGCACGCATGCCTTTTGATCTTTATACATCAACTCTCCCTTACACAAACATGCTGGTCCTGGAGTTAGGTGGGCATTAATAAAGGGACAGGGTTCATCTTACTGTGGAGGGAGAAGAAAGCTCTCCTTCCCCTCTCCATCTGAATGACAGTGGTTTTTCTTTGAGTGACTGGCAGACAGTCTTTGGAATTGTTTTCTGTTCGGTTTTTAAACAAACTAAGGTCTTCTGGGTGCACAACTGCCAATACAAAGAAAAGAGGACGTACTGGTGGATAGATACAGTATGACAGCATTGCTCTTTAAAATACACATAAAGATAAAACAGAATGACTCATTCAGTTCACCTTTGCAGTAAAAGACCTTCGAAGATGCTTTCCCCAGTATAATAATAATGTTGTGAAGACTGAGGTTTCGATGGACTCATCTGTCTAAACTTCTGACTAGGATAAAGGGAAGAGTGTATTTATTGTGAAAACTGTATTTGTGGATCTTTGATAATGCAACTAAAGTTCCTTCTCAGAAGGCAGAAAGGCACGTAGTGACAGGATGAGGGGAAATGGCTTTAAGCTGGAAGAGGGAAGACTTAGAGTAGATATCAGAAAGAAATTATTTACCGTGAGGGTGGTGAGACACCAAACAGGTTGCCCAGAGAGGCTGTGAATGTCCTCTCCCTGGAAGCACTCAAGGCTGGGCTGGATGGGGCTGTGAGCAACCTGATCTAGAGGGAGGTGCCCCTGCCTATAGCAGGGGGGCTGGAACTAGATGATCTTAAAGGTCCCTTCCAACCCAAACCATTCTATGATTCTGTGTTCGCAATATACCGCAAATCTCTGTTCTCACTGTCATGTGATAACCCTTAGGAATGCAGGTGATGATGGTTAGGTTGAGGGAGATCAGGAATACATCCTAAGCAATTGCAATAGTTAAGAAACATCTCTGAGACTTTGGTGTCTGGTCATTTGATACCCTGAAAGTGAGTGGTAGTTCCGATACTGAATTTCCTAAGCACCGCGCAATGCTGGTCTCTTCACAGTTGTACATGTAGCTGTCAATACTTGCTCTGAGAACAAGCACTGAAATATCTGCGTTATAGCATGATGTCAGGATAGGTGTCCAATACCAGGCCTCCACAGTAAAAAAACAAAAGCATATACACACAAATAATCTTTCAGTTACATCTTTGCCTTTCCTTCTGCCCTTAATATCTTGAGTACCATTGGGTACCATTATATACTGCAGTTCTGTAGTGCGTTGAACTCTCTGTTACATTCTTAGGGATGATCAAAAAAACCCCAGAGGCAGGATTTTATTCTGTCAACTGCTGTCTTATTGGGGTTATTTAAATACATTCCTACTGTTTTCCATCATTACTCAGTTCTGTTAAAGGAAAATATCAAAATGCTTGCAGATACTACATATTTTAGCTTGTATTAAGTATAACCATCTGGATTTTAGTAAAGTTATAGTTTAGCTCTATTTGCAGATAAAATCTTTATGTTAAGAACTGAATATTATCAAAAGAGTAGCCATGTTACCATCTGTCATAAACATATGCTCTTACAGAAGAACTCGAATATCTATGCAACAAGTGTGTGAACCATGGGAGTGGCTCACACGCTGTCCGGAATGGGGACCAGTCACCCAACAAGGTGTCCACAACAGTACATTCTCTCCTTGCTCCAGCCAGGGACTGACTCAGTGACTTCACAAAAACTACCCTGCTCTGCATCTCATCTTCCCCACCTGCAAAAGAAACAGTGATAACTCTTCACTTCTCTCACATTAAGCTAGCTTAGTAAATGTCAAGAAATCATTCTGAACTCTTTGCTGAGAAGACACCGGAGCAATTCAGAGTTGTTTAATTACAGTGTTGTGCTGACGTTATCAGCTGAGCCACCGTTATCTGACAGAGATCCATTGGAACTTAAATATTAAGAAATGATTGAACACATAACAAAGAGTTTTACTGTGTAAGAGTTTGTCTGGTGGCCACTAGGTAATGTTGTGGAAAAAAGAGGATTTGAAAAATGAGAAATCTAGTGGGACCTTCCGTGATATATCCTCAGCTTCTGGTAAGCAGTTCAGAGATTACCTAAGCAAGTATTTGCATGCGGACAATCACAGTTAATCAGCAGTGATGAGGGTATTTTCCACAAACTTGTCTGAGCATGTTGTTTCTTAAGCTACTGATAGCACCGAGTTCTGATTTAATAGGCGCTGTGTGAAAAGAGCACTTCCTTCTGTTTCCAAGATGCCACCCTCTAGCTTTGTTTGGTGCTCCCTATTATTTCTTGTGCTTATGAGAAATAGTGATTCATTGCTTCCTTACATCCTCTGGCTTTCTCGTGATTTTAGAGACCTTGAGCATATCTTCACGGCTGCCCTCTGTTGTTGTTCCCTTCATGCCGGGAGTCCCATTTTCTAAGAGCACAAGTTCCAAGCTTAGCACTATGACTTGGCAGCAATCCCTAATTTGATGTTTTTAATCAAAGCTGTGCCTTGACTGCTTTCAGATTCCGGCAACTCATTGCTGAATACGAGCCAGAAGTGCAGGAAGTATCTCGACTCTTCCGCTCTGTTCTGCAGGAAGCTGTTGAGAAGATCAAAGAGGAGGAAGACGCCAAGAAGCTCGCCAAGCAATGGAACACAAAGAACAAAACCAGCCTCTCCTTAACAACGTTTAAGTCCCGGTCCAAGATCTCCCCGTTCATCAGTGACATCAAGACCATCTCTGAGGATGTAGAGCGGGGCACCCAGCCCACCAGGAGGGTTTGGAGCATGCCAGAATTCCGGAATGCCAAGGATTACTGACTCTGTACTGAAAAAGGTTTTTAAATAGTGATCTCTCCAAATCCCAGTTAACCCTTTTTTTAGCTCTACCATTCCTTCTTCGTTCCAGCTTTCCCTTACTGTCTGCCTCTCTCAGAAGCTGTGTCTATAGTAATTGCTGCTGATGCCCACAAAATGTGACAATTACCACACATGCTAGCTTTTCCTTTAATTTCGTAGTATTCAGTAACTTTAAGGGCAAGGCTCACTTAATATCTCATTTATATTACTGCTTTTTTTTTTTTTTTTTGGTGGAAAATTAATTTGTTTTGTGATACCTATTTCTTCTCCCTTTCCCCTCAGCCTGGATGAAGTTACCTACTAAGCTATTGGCCCAAGCTAGTGAGAGCTGCTGGCTGAATGCAAGAAGGCCCATTTACATGAGAAAGGCTTGCAGGATCAGGCCTGTGAGCTAGGGCTAGTATCTGAGTCAGAACTGAACTTCTTTTTCCAATTAACAACCTTCCTCAGTGCTGCAGGAGATGCAGGTAAACCCAGTGCTGCTCTTGAGTAGCAATCCAGCTCAAGCAAAGCAGACTCAAACTTTTTGAGCTGGAAGACTAACCTAATTGCAAACCACGCTCAGGTTTCTTGGGTATTTTCTCTTATGCAGACAGAACCCCTGAACCTTGTGCCTGCAGAGCAGATAGAAATGTAACACTGTTGTGGGTGGATACATCAGTTCTGTGTCAAAAGCTCTTCTTGGTCCTGTGTTCTATGTTACTGAGGTAAGTGCATCCCAGTAGTAAGTCACTGGGCTGAAATTAATGTTTATGACTAAGTCTGAAAGAATACTGAAGGATAGTATCAATGAAGGGCGAAGGGAATCAGCATTCATCTACAGCACTCTATACAGCTCAGAGTTGAGATCATTTCAATAAGCTGTTGTTGTGAATGGCTGAAGGGCTCCGGTAGATGAAGGTCCATTCCTTCACTCTTCTCTCAAGAGTGCTCAGAGAAGAGCTTTCCAGTACTGCAGGCTGCTGGCCAGTGAGTTGATACTATGACAGAAGAATCTTTAATGAAAACTGAACAGCCTGTAGGCCAGCACAGTTCTGCTGAGACCTCGAGTAAACAAGAAAATACCAGTGAGGAAAAGCTACTGGGGCCCTAACTCAGCATCCACAGGGAAAACTCTTACCAGGAAAAGAAAGAGAACATCACGCTGTAAAAATCACAGTTCCTGTAGAGAGAAGCCAAGGACTAGGATGCTTTCTGGTGACCAGCGGGAGCTGGGGAAGGAAGATAGGGATCTCCCCCTGTGACTGGCTTTTGGGGAATCATCCCCACTGGGATGTAGCCTCCTGGAGGATGCTGCACAGCTTTGTTGTTCTTTTGCCTGTTTCCAACTCTTTTCCCCAGGGATTTTTGTAACAGCATGTGGGTACTACAGCCAAAACAAAATCCTTTGAAGCTATGCCAACCCTGGGAACAATTCCAGCACATGAAATTTATCCTAGAGTAGAAATGTGCAGTTTCTTCCAGAGTTGGGAGATCACAGCCTAAAAACAAAGATCAAGATCAAATCCTTAACAGCTCTCTAAGAGTGAGGAATTCTGGCTCTTTCTCACTCTCCTCTGGGCTAGTTAAGACTAAACTCAAGGCTGTAGCATCTAGCCCCTTCGTAAACACTGCTGCAGAGGATCGCTTTTAATAAAAAAAAAAAAAACCCAAAAACCTCAGGGCTTCCAAATACATCACCCAGTTTAGCACTGGCTACTTCAGCTCCAGGTCAACAGGGGAGAGGTTAAAGCCTTCTGACAATCAACTTGGTGTTTTTCAGCTCTATGTCCTTGTGAAGTAGTGTGACTGTGTATATGAAGTACAACAAAAGCTTGACGTGTTTAGCATAGCCTTAGGTATCTAGAAGTTTTGTGATCCCTGGCAAGATGTCACCATCTAAAAAAAAAAAAAAATACTGTTTTGAAAAAAGTTAACCTTTTTTTAATATATTTGCAAACCACTATACTTGCTGGACTGAAGGCTGAGATGGGGTCATGAATTTCATGCTACAATTCTGTAGTCAATTTTTTGTACTCAAGTTTTATTTTACTGCCTTCAGTACTGACTGTTTTGATGCAATATTTGATAGACTGTTGGCAGAAAAGGGACATTCGGATACTGACGTAAAACTCTTTTGCTACAGTATGGTGTCTGTAATGTGCTCACTCTATCCAAAGGAGAATGAGGAGTAAGTAACTTTCCTGCACTAATGTACAAAGCCAATGAAATCACCTGAAGATTGTTCACAATATTATCACAGAATCCTGTGATCATACTGTATCCTTCATTAACAACCTCCAGCTAGCAGATAGCATTCTTGTTTTATAGTCAGTGGAGGGAGACAAATCTGACCTTTGGTCAAAGCCATACACATATGAGGGCCAGGCTGTGACAGTACCTGTGATAGCTGTCAAGCTTCAGTTTACCTGCCATCTCTAATTCCACAGTAAAATGTAATCCAAACTTTCAAATACTATCACTTTCTCCCTGTACCTCTTCTGCAAGTTACACTGGGCTCACAGAACCATCTGATGATGAAGGGATATTCAGGTACTAATCTGGCCATCTAGTACTCTGAAAGGTGTAAAACAAGCACTGTGCTCACCTACAACCAGCTACTTGGAGACTGACTGCAACTTTTTGCACAGTGTATGCACCAGCAGGTACTGAAGCAGAGCTGGGGAGGTGCTTAGGATGCTCAACTGTTGCACTGTGCTTGGAGCACTTGTTTTTTCTTAGGAACTGTAAACTGAACTAAATGATTCTTTGGTCACTGCATGCAGCAACAAGTAACTGCTCATTTTTGCCTTACCCTAATTCCATGTTTTGTGTGACTGAATGAGAATTTGAGATTAAATCAACAGTGTGCAACTCCTGATTGTCCCTTACCTACTGAGCTATGGTCCACATACCTGAGCAGACACAGTGGGCAAACTAGATTGCTTTTGGATTAAGCTAACCTAAATGATCTGTTGCAGCTGACTCACAGCTTTGCAGACCATGAAACAGGACTAATAAATCCTCCTGATGCTTGTACAGTGTGAACATTAAGTCCTTACTGACAACTATTGCTTTACAGCTCTGCTTCTCCTAGACTGCACTGCCTACTAGTGTAGAAAAGCATTCCTACACAATTCAGATGAGACTTCTGTTATTAGCCGCTCTAGAGAGAGTCCAGTGATTTAATTCCTAACAAAGAATGAAAAGTGAAATAGTAGCACAACAGTAGTAACAAACAACTAAGTAAACTGAACAAGAATAATTCCAAATCCTCATTCTTTCAAAACTGAAGAAAGACTTTGGTGTCAGCCTAGAGCATCGCTGTTGCCCCATCCATGGTAGTGTCATGCTGTCCCAAGGACATTGGTACACTCAGGAAAAAGCAGAGACTTCTATTACACATGCTTACATATAATGGCAATGCCACTACAGCAGCTCAGGTGCATGGCTCAGCTTCAGGGGGCTAAAACACTTTTCAGAGTTGCTACTCACCTAAGAAAGAAAATGCAGCTCTGCTCCTACAGCCTAGTCTGGCCCACAGGCTGTTGTGGCCAAAGGTGTGCAGGAGGAAATTCTTCACCTCTATCAGCATACAGCTCAGACAGCTGTCGCACCTTGGGGAACTAAAGTATGCTTCACAGGAAATACCTGTCTACTGAGATTGCACTGTTTATGTATTTCATCATGGAACCTTAGAGGATTAAAGCAAAGCTATGAAATATAAAACAAATTTTTGTAATTGTTGTCGTTAATTAAAGAAGCAATCTGTCCACATCTAAACACACACAAGAGCCATTCTAGTTCTCTACTGCACACTGTGCATGTATCAAAGGACGAAGGCAAGAACGGTAGACACCAAGGCTAAACAAAAAACATCCTCTCTACAAGGTGCAAGCGCAGCCACTTGCTTTCTGCCTTGCTACCTCTTCAAACAGATCCCAAGATGTAAGGTGATAAATAGGTAGGACTAAACAACTGCAGAAATCTGAAGTTCTCTGAAGCTAAGCGGTTTACAGATACAACCTTGACTTTAAATCTTCATCAGTGTGCTTCCAAGCACGTCTTACATTAATCAGTATTACCACAAAATGAGAAAAACAACAAAATGAATGTTTTGTCACCAGATACTTTTGATTCAAGTCACTCCTATCAGTTCTAGATACTGGAAGCTTTTAATATTAGCATACAGCCCCAGGTGGCTCAGGGCTCCCTGCACTAAGCATTCACATGGAAAGCATGTAAGAGTTAAACAAGAGGAAGCTTACCCCCCCCAACACAAAGTCTCATTGAAATATGGACTGCATTGCTCAGCAAATTGCAGAGATCAGAAAGATGAGTGTTTCCAAAAGGGAGCTCCAGGAGAAAACTGAAGTAAGTGCTCAAGATACAGACTACAGCAGAAAGCTTAAGCCGTTCCTTCCCAGAAGCTGTGCAAAGAAGCATACCGGGGATAAGCAATATCTCTGTCTTGTTGCTTACACTCCTTCCCCAGAACACTGCTACAGGCTGCTCCAAGAACTGTTGATGGTTGGGTCTTGCCCAGAAGGCCATTTCCAGTATTCCTGTATTAACTTCACCGCTCAGACAGAGGAGGATAAGCTGCACGGTGCATGCTAGTTTTGCTAAAAAAGCATTCTGGAAAGCACAGGACTGTGCGAGTCAGCACCTTTTTGGTTGTACCCTACAACAGAGAAAGGGCTCTGAAGCTTCACTGAGTTCCACCCACCTGTGCCAGGCACAGACATCGCAGTCTGGGAGCCTGCCTCTTGCTGGTACTGCCGTCTGTGCTGTGGCTCTCTGCACAAGGGGCCTCTTGTTCCCTCTGCGTGATCAGGCAAGCTGTGTTTGAAGCTGGCTCGCATCAGGAAGACACAGTAGTGACCCCAAGAGGTGGGCTGCAGGGCCAGGTCTCCCACTACTGGCATGTGTTTTCTGTGCAGTTGCTGTGTAAAGATACTCTCAAATTGAATCTTTGCAGGAAGAGATCTTACTAAACATGACAGATAGGCAAAGAGAAAAGCTACAAGAACAGTGAAATATGTGGTGGTTCATTAGTGTCTGTGTACAGTACACTTCATAAAATTCCTAGGGTCCTGACTGGATAAGCAGATTACAGCTTGTCAGCTGTTACGGTCACAATTACGTGTTGCCTCTACCAAATAAATCTAACCTGCCCAGTGGATGATATGGCAGGAGAGTGGGGAAAGAGAAATGAGTTTTCTAAATCCCAGTATCCACTCTCAGAATATAATTATTGTTATACCTATCTAGTGATTATAATGCTATATTCTCAGAGGCTTCTAATGGGTCAAGGTCCATGTACGGTACCTCTACAGTACTAGCCTTATTATCAGCAGTATCAGATTGCCTAAAGCAGCAGACCACACGTGGTTTAGTCTGAAGACAGGTTAAATAACCAGATGCAGAACAAAACAGTGCCACAGAAATACCCCTCTTTCCATTTTGGCGTTATTCTGACACTGGAAGCCTACAATTATTTAGCAGGTGGAAGACTACGGTGTCGTTTCTGAAGACCTCAGCAGTTCCTGTAAGGATGGTACAAGAGCACCCAATCCTTCCAGGTCCCTCCTGGCTCTCAGCAACTCGCTCCTGTTGCATACAGCTACTCAGAAGTTCCAAGCTTTCTTTTGCCTTCTGTACAGCAGAAGCAGCAGGACAGACTGTGGTCTGTTCCAAAGGAGGAAATGGAGAAAGACTGGATTACATTCATAGGACAGCAGTAACAAACATGCACCATAGGCAACACATCTTTGAAGGCTAATTAGAGGGTTTCAGAATTAGCGCGAAGCCAATGTCCAAAAGGAGAAAAACAAAAAAAACCCTGTATGAGGCAGTGCAGACGGGCAGCAGTGCCACCTGCTGGCTCATTCTAAGCATCGATTAACAGGAAACAGAAACTCTCTAACCCTGCCTTTCCCGACATATACCGCTTCCTCACTCTTGTGCTGCCTTTCTCTCATATCACTGGCATGCAGAGAACAGCACGCGAACAAAACGCAAACCAAATACAACTATATTAGCACCTGGATGAAAAATAGCACCAGCAGTTGGCATGCTGGTACCAGTTATCCTCTTAACGCTCTGTACCTCTGCCACCAGCGAACGTGGATCAGGATGGATATTAGCAGTGCTCTTCACGTTGCTTACAAAGTCAAAGCATGCTTCCTCAGAGCCACCAACGCTGCATCCTGCTCTCCCTGCACAAAACACTAGATGCTTCCTATTCCTCGTGAGTCACACCTTTAGGCCAAAAATGAGCAGGCAGAAAAAGATCACTGCTCTCAAGAGCCAAAGAAATCATGGTCTCTGCACTGGACAGTAATTTGGGTGAGTCGTTTTGTCCAGAGATACAGATGGAAGGCTGGGCTGGGCGCGTGCTGATAATTCTAAGCAACAGCTCTTAGAAGGGCTCACCCCCTACAGCTCCAAATGTAATCATTAACTGGCCTGGTGGATGTCCTGGGGTGCCCAGAACCTCACAGCCCTCAGAAGAACCCACTGCCATGAAAATCCAGCCGTTTCACAGAGTGCTCAAAAGAGAGCTGGACTCGAGAGCTGAGCAACGGTTTTGGAAACCTGTTTCTGAACGGTCACAGCAAAGCGCTGGAGGACTGACACGTACAGCAAGCCGTGTCAGAGCTCCACCCAGTGGTCACCAGGGCAGGTTCAGCCAGCTCTCGACTGACCCTAGGTCAAGTTACTTCAGCCTCAGACTTTTGGCTTTCCCCTGCGTGTAGAGCTCTGTCCTCCTAGCTGCAGAGGGAGATGTTCCAAGATGTCTGGGAAGCCCATATAATCCTGCAGCACTAAACATCCAAGTACATCAAAATGGCACAATTTGCCTAAGTTGAACCATACTCAGCACTGAAGAGATCAAAACCGCACGCCCTACCCAGCACTGCAGCTTGACATATCCTAGCTTAACACAGCAAGCACTTCCAAGTCTAACTGGTATTTCTGACTGTTTCATCAATTTCATCGCAGTACTTTTTTGCACAGACAAAGGAGTCAAGTTCAGGAAAATTATAAACCCGAGTGACAAAGGACTGCATTGCTCATGAGAACTGGCTGCATCACTTAAGTACTTGTATCAAGTAAATACTCTTTCATATTTGGATTCCCTGAGAAGAGAAACTTAAGAAACTGCTCTATCCCCTCCCAAAACCTTTTGAGTCTACTATCAACTGTAGCTACTGGGGAGGGATCTTTAGAAATGTCAGGTCCCTTTCCTGTTTGCTCACTAGATCCAGGAGTTCCAAGTGAGCATCCCTCCACGGGACAGACAAAAGCCACACAGCATTATATACCTGTGCACACAAATGCTAGTAGTATCAGTGAGTTGGAAAGGGCTTGAAGAGAAAGGGGAAGAAGACCTGAGGGACCAAGTCTTACCAATTCTGCTGCTAGTAGCACATTTGGTGAGAATACTTGAAAAGCAGGATCCTGACAAGGAAGAAGGGCAGGACAGCAGCAGTTCAGAGAATATATCTTCTACCAGTCTGCCCCAACAGCGACTTCTATTTCAGAATTTCAGAAAGAGGATGTAATAGGGAGAACTCGCACACACAAAATGTATGCTTCACGTCTGAAAGACTCGTACTGTTTAACATTTTAGCTAGAATCTCAACTTGTCCCGCCAGGTAAGCCCCAGAATCCCTCGTCACTTCACCTCTGCCTGCAGTCCATGACTTCTTACACCAGCAGCTTTCCTTCATCCCTATCTCATGCATTTCCATTATTCTAGACTTCATCTTTCCCTACAGTAAGCACTTTTTGGAGACCTGGTAGCAAAGCCGTCGTCTATCAGGCTGACATCCCCTGCTGCTACACAGTTTCCATGCAAATTTCTAGATCTGCACCTGTTACCTTGCTATCACAACCTTCACACGTAGTTCTGTCTCTGGTTAAGCTGGCACAACAGAAATTTGAAGCTGCATTAAGAAGTTATGCTTTAGTTAAAAGGTCAACAAAAATAAAGTTCTTCGTGGGGCTGCACGGCACTACAATGACTCTGGCTGCAGAGGCCTATGCTTACTGGTGTGACTGGAATCTGTTGGCCAGCTCCAAAGAGCAGCCTCAAAAACACTCGGTTCCACCAAGCTGCATGCAGAGCAGATGCACGATTGTAGTGACTCATTAATAAATCTGTAATAAATAATACAACGTATGGAATGACAAGGGTGTTAGTATATTTTAACAGTGTGTTTGGAATTAACCTCCTTAAGAGAAGCCAAAAGATAAAAGCTGCTTATCTGAGTATGACATTCGGCATCTCTAGATAGAAACATAGATAGTAGTAGTATAAATCAAAGTACGATCCCCATGAAGCAAAGAAGGAGTTGGATTCTTTTGTTTTTCCCTACTAATGTTTGAGAACATTGCTTTGACAAATGCTTCCACCACTAGGTTAAAAGTCAAGGAAACTCCATTTCCTACCCCTGTGTTTTCATGTTTTATGTTCAGAAGAATAAAATAATCAAACTTTTCTGAATCAGGGATTCAATCTCTAAAGCGTTAAATCTCTGCAACAACTGCAAAATGTTCCACAACAACAACAAAGCTACAGAACAAGCAGGATTCCAGCACCTCCAGAGGATTTCACATCAAATTTAAAAATTACACCTTGAACAATAGTACAAAGTCTTCAGATTTCCTTAAAACACCATGCTAGACACAGACTCAAAGAGCTTTCTATTTGTTTGCTCTGCAATTCACTCCTCATGCTCTGACCACCTGATATTCTTGCCAAAGGCAACCACGCTGAGGCCTTTTTTAGGCACACCTCTCAGTGGCTCCTGAGGAGCGTCTGCCACATGAGTGATTCATGAGGAATTTGTGTCAGAGTTCTGTACACAGGGGCCTATTGCCAGGGCTCTGGGAAGAAGTGAGCAGGCTCTGAGCAGACTGCTGAGGCCAAAACACACACACACACACACACACACACACGCGCGCACACACACACACACACACAGGTTATGCCAGGCTGCAGCTGCATATCCAGACCTGGCTCAGCCTCGGAGCAGACTAGCAACACACCTGGGCATCTCTGTCACCGCCTGCCTCACAACCATTCCTATGGCTCTTTCTCTCAGATGCATGCTACGTGCTGGCAGCACTTCAGACAGAGGAAGATTTGACAAACAGCTCATGGGGTCAGAAAGGCAGGCCAGATCTTCAGGCTTCTTAGCTCTAGGAGCTGCAACTCAAGATATGGGAGTAAATTAGTTACAGTGAGTGCATACTGCCTGTGAACAGCTGATCCAGATAAACAGAACCAAAGTCCTGCTTCAGTTTTGGAATAAAAATTATCCAGCTACCATTATTGCTCCAGAATATTTAGTATTGATACTTCTAGTAACAAAGAGTAATAAAACTGTCCAGAGAAAGACCACACCTCACGCTCTGAAATAAAATTATATATTAATGAATGAACTGTCAAAAAAGCATTTATGTAAAAGGATGTTCTATTTACAAAGGTCAACTTGCTCTTCAGGACAAGTAAAACCACTACTGGAAAAAATATACACATAGAAATGCCTCATCTTTCAACAGACAGTTACAAATAATCTGCTTTGTTTAAGCTACTGGAAACTTTAAGATGTTTGAAATTAAAAGCGTGTTCTGCATGCAGTTAGGATAGAACTGGACCTCAGTGTGTCAATTCATGTCATTGCCAATGACGCACTCTTAGGCTCTTCTAAAACACCACAGCCTGGCTGTTACCTTAGCATCTCAAAAGAAGGACATGGATCTTCATTAACAAGTTGTCGGTTGATCTTCATTTTGCCATTAAAAAAGGACATCCTGATTGTCTCAGCAGGAGAGTCTGGTCTTGTCAAACTCGACATCCTTTTCCCTGAGTTTTCTTTAGCTTTTTTGCTAGGCATGATCATCACCAGCTTGGTGTATTTACAAGTCCTTGGTCACACTCTTCCCATTATAAGGCAGAGTTCAGAAATTCAAGCAGCTCTGCACGGTTCCGGTCTCTCTGTGGAGCAGAAAAGAAGAGGCAATAGTTCAACAGACCTATGCTTGGGGGACCAAGGCTGTTTTTTCTGTGGGGCCTTGGCACGTGGGCACACTGAACAACAAACGTTACCATGTTTGGTGAGAAGTCCTCTGGCTACACAACGGTAAGGATGCTGGGAGGGCCCCAGGCAACTGGGCATTACTGGCTACCAGACAGCTGAGAGCACCTGGGAGAAGTGCAAGCAGCGAGTACCCAGAAGAGACACTAGAAGAGACAAGCTGTCTCTGCTGCTATTTCATGGTGTATTTTCTAAGTGGCTCCCTGTGGAGGCTGCACTGGGTTGTCAGCATGTAGCTTGCACAGCCTAGTCAGGAGGGAATTCACAAGCAGAACAGATGCAGTTTTCTGGTGTCTGAAGCAACAGCAGCTGTACACACAGGAAGTCTTGTGCTCTGCCAAGTATTGTTTTTTCTACGCATAAGCAGCAGCTTGTAGCAAAACAGAAAGGGAACCATGGATTTAGGCTCTTTCTTTACATAAGGGACAGCCCAAACAGTCAAAACAGTTGCTTTTCATCTTTGCAGAAACACAGTTTATGAAACAATCACCAAATATTAAAATACTGTGAATAAGAGATATTGTTCAGTTCAGCGTGTTCATAACTGAGGTCACCAATCCAAAAAACAAACATCAAATATTTGACATCAAATGTTGAAGCAAGCCTGTTACTGGGATAAGGACAGCAAGGAACCTTAGTGCCACATAAAGAAGATAATGTATTTTTGATGAAATTGAATTTGGAATGCTTAGGTTTATTTTGGTAACTATAGAACAAACTGCCATGGCTAAGTGAGAATCCACGTGGATACTTCAGCAAAATACCACCTTTTAACAAACATAGAAGCCCTCTGCAGATTTCTATGAGGTGTGAACACTGCTGAAAAGAGAGAACGCTCTCTATCCTTGATATCCAGCTCCTTCAGTATCTCAGCAAAAACATTTTACTACTTTGGTGGAACGCATTAACATATGATCCTATTATCTTTTTTCCTTCTTCTCAATATAATGCCTACTCTCATGCTTGTTGGAAAACAGAGTAAGGCATCAATTACCACATTTGACCACAAGTGAATGGAAAAAGATGAGGACAATTAAAAAGAGTGCAAACTCAACAAACAGGAAAAGCCACAAACCAGCTCAACCTTACGGGCTGAAATTCTGAGAACCTGCATCAGCACCCTTTGGTTTATCTATTCATGCCTGAATATTCCAAGATCGCCCATTTAACAAAACCTGCCCAAAGAATGAATTTATATGTCTCAGATGGCATCATAGCCACATTAAAAGCTTCATTCAATTTATATAACCCGTAAGATCTACTCTTCTACTGAATACCACTATGAAAAAAAAAAAAAGATGGTATTTTCCATTAAGGACACACAGACTGTTTTATTCTTACCTCTTTATCCTTCTTAGTCTTCTTTATTTTCATCTTAATTTTCTTTCCAGTTATCATGCTGTAGTTTTCATTCTTCTTTTTGTTTTTGAAGAACTAAAAGAAGACCACACATGAGGAAAAAAAAACCCCGTAATTTTGCTTCATAGTACAAATAGTTATGAATCTTAAAGAAAATTATAGATTATAATCTTTCATACTTCCTAAATGTCTAAAAAATAAAGATATCTTTCTATTTGTTTAGGAAAAATGGTGCAGTTATAAACATTTTTATGACATGACATTGATTAAATGAGAAATACAGTGGGAATTTCGACTCATACAAGCATACCTTAGAAAGCTGCACAGGTCCTGTTTTCTCTTTCTTTTTTTTCTTTTCTTTCTTTTTCTTCATTTTGTTCTCTTTTTTTCTCTTCTGCAAGTATAAGGTACATTCTGTAGAGCTTACAGATTCACAAAGGCAAAAAAAGGAAACCCACAAGCAGCCTATCCATGCCCTGGCTAGCCAACAGAGCCACTGCTGTTTGTCCTTACCACTGCTGGTCCTATATGAAATACACAGAAAGTAATTCAGCACAGTTAGCAACCCTTTGGATCTCTGGAAATGGTATGATCCCTGATTCTCTCTTTTAACGTACACCTAATACATACAATCACTGCATAGCATGTCTACAGAAATGAAAAAAAAAAGGAAAATTACAACACCGGGAATCTACGACTAACTATAAATGGTTTCTTCTGACAGAAATTCTAGTTATGAAGGTTCCTACTTATTCTCCTCAGCGACTATGCTAAATTCTAGTTGGATGAGCAATTATTGGCAAAAGGAACCATAAATTATTTCTCATTTGGTATACAGTCTGGTGTGTGTCAACTTAAAGAGTTCGCTTACTTTAACCCTAACAGAATGCTTCAGATTTACATAGCCACAGACAAAAGCATTAAACATACCATGATATTTAGGGCTACTGAAGTACAAAGAGCTATTTTCTGTTTGTTAACTTCTTATTTCTGTTAGAAAATGCTTACCTTTTTGTTGTGTTTTTCTTTTTTCCTTCTCTTTGATTTAGTTTTAGGAGAATCTGAAAATAAAAGAAACTAAGTTTAGTATTCTGAAAAAGGCATTTGGTTTTAGAGATGAGGCATATAGGAACATAAAACATAGGAAGAAAATGCTTGAATTCAGCTGAATGTATCAGTAACGGTTCAGATTAACCCTATTAAAAACAACATGTTAGCTTACTGCCATTTACTGATCTTTGATCTTACATGGAAATCGGAAATCTCATTTATGTACTGATTACTTATACCCATATATGACATTAATAGAGACAACATTTCTCTCTTTCTGCAGATGTGCTTAACAGACTGCAAGTGTCTGACAGCCAGAGATCTGGACTCACAAAGAAGGCAACATAAAATATTACTGAAGCTGACAAATCACTTGAAAACACCATCACTGTTAAAGGCAAAAGTAAAACTTTTTCCTACATAATTGCCCCCCCTTTCAACTTGTTGTTTTTTTTTTTTGTAAAGTAGAAACTATGAGCTGATCATGAATTTTAAACATCACAACTGATATGTGAGGGACTTCTTTTTGAAGCACAAGCTTTGACAACAGGAGGGTCAACCTAGAAAGACAGTTAAGCAATCCACCTGTCTTCCAACCAACTGCCTTCAAGCTGTCAGCTCTGCAGTTCCTTTACAACTCCAAATAAAAGATAACATTGTAGGAATATACCAGAGCGTAGCCAGGCTCAAAATTTAAAAATGTCCAAGGTAAGGCTGCTCAAACAATCTTTTTCTGTCGTCCTAACAACAAATGCAGCTCAAGCACATCAGAAGAAACGATGAAAATGGTAATTCACTCTCACGGTAACACCAGATGAACTCGGCAAGGGATGCAAAGAATAAAGGATTCTACACGTACATTAGCCAAAAAAGGAAGACTAAAGAGTGTACCCTCTCTGTTAAACAAGATAGCAGAACTGGTGACAACAGATATGGAGAAGGCCAAGGTACTCAATAATTTTTTGCCCTCAGTTTTCACTCGCAACCACTCTTCCCAAAAGCTCCAGCTTACCTCTGCTACTCGAAGATGACGACCTTGACGACGAATGCGATGAAGAAGAAGAAGAAGTGGATGTAGTGCTAGAAGATGATGTGGATGAAACGGATGATGATCTGCTTCTGCTACGTTTTCTTTTCCTTTTTTCTTTTCCTTAGGAAAACACAAGGCAACAGTGATATGCCTGCAAGTAGCTACGGTCTACAAAAATAGTTTCACAGAAATTAAACATAACAAAGGCATATTTCAAGGAGGGTTCTTTTCAGTTTCCTTCTTCCAGCGTGCCACATTGTGTTATCATTAGCGAGTGACTACAGTGAACAACACAGTTAAAGATGGCAACTGACGCACAGGATAACACATCGCACACAGAGCGCCGTGGCTCTGAAACTGACCAGCTGTGCCTACCTCGGACTTTCAGGTCCTCCGTGGAGGCTGCACCGAGCACCCTGCCCTTCTCATCCTTCTGGCTGTCCATACCTAGTGCGAGACAAAAGCACGTTCAAGAGCACCGCGTCCAAAAACCTTGGAGGAGACAAGTAAGGAGGGGTGCGGTGAGAGGAAAGGTGAGAAGGCATCTAAGACCAACCCCGCCGGCACCCCCACAGAGCGCATCACACCACGGTGAAGCAAAAGTTTAGGCTTCCATCTTCCCGCAGCAGGAATCTGTGCCAAGATCCCGTTCGTGTGTAATCTTCGAAGAACGCGATGTCAGGATCAATGCATTTCCAAAAAAAATCTCGCCAAAGAGACTACCGCGCATTACCAGGCCGCGCTCCGCGAGAACGAGGAGCGACCCCCGGGCTACGCAGCGCTGAGGCCGCCGGGACGGCCCCAACCGGAGGACCCCGCTCCGCTCCCCGCCGCCATTTCCTGCGGCGGCCCCACCCGCAGAGCCCGACGCAGCGCCACACTTACCGGGCCTGCCG
Source organism: Gallus gallus (assembly GCF_016699485.2). Taxonomy (NCBI): domain Eukaryota; kingdom Metazoa; phylum Chordata; class Aves; order Galliformes; family Phasianidae; genus Gallus; species Gallus gallus. Next base: position 21,956,769 of record NC_052534.1, read on the forward strand.
CGGCGGCAGCGCGGGCCCGGCGGCGGCTTGGCGGTGACCCGGAAGGGCTGACGGCGACCGGGGGCGGGAGGCGGTGTTCCCCGGCCCGGCAACGCGTCACGGCCCGCCCGGCACCGCCCATAGCAACGCCTGCCCACCGACGGGATGAACGGCACTCTGGAAAGGTGGTAACATTATTTATTCTGACCCTGTTTTTGCGTATGCGGTTATGACGTTTGTCTAGAAAAACGCCTGCATTGTAGTAAGAGATACTCAAACAGTTACAAACGGTCAATAACTACATAAAAATACACCGTGTGCCGATGCAGAACACGCTTTAGGTTGTTTACCCAGTAGGACGTTATCGAAAGGTTTTTTGGTATTTATCATGCAACAACAAAATCCTCCCCCAGTACTCATGCCAGACAACGGTTTTCTTCGTTGGGAGTGAGGTGAAATTGAAAATGCAGTTCACAAGTAGTAAAAATCGCTGAAAATCTTCACACAAAACTCAACTGTTGTAACAAAAGAAACCAGTTTAAATAAGATCGCCTCAGAAAAAGGAGTGATTTTCTCGATGAATTCATTATAAAACAGGCAGTTCTCCAACTGGGACATTTCTGTCGCCCAGGGTGAATCAATTGTGCTTCAGAATGTTAAAAAGAACACTCATGGCAAAAAGGTAAAGCCAACGCAGGCACTGCCTGCCTAAAGCAGAGCACGCTTCCAGCACTGGCCCGGCAGCACACTAACACACACCCACAGCACTACGCCAGCACCAACTCAACAACTAGAAGTGGAGTTCTAATAATAATTAGTTCTTTTCACGCTCAAAACTCTTCACAAACATTTAAATAGTCCTAACACCTCCACAAGTATTATTATCCCCATTTTATACTTGGGGTGTGGAGGCAGAGAGGTCTGTTATGCATACAGATGCAGAGCACGTCCTTTCCATCCTGCTTCAGTTCTCCAGGGTCTTTAGGCTTTCATTTTACACTTCACACACTGGACAGTCCAAGGACCTGTGGCTGACACCACTCGGTTATCCCTTTGAAAGTAGCAGTCAATACAAAGTCCACAGCAGAGGCTCAGAATCCATATCCCACAGTATCTTTCAAACAAGCTTCCTCTTTCTGTAGCAAAAAGCGTTAAGGACATGAGGCCCAATTCTCTCCGCTACATGGAGAAAAAAGACTGTAAAGTCAGTCATGGTGGTGATACAAAAGAACAAAATCGAACCTTTATCATCTGTCTGGTCACTATGAAAACCCCTATGTGCCCACCATACACAAACGTGGTGCAACAAAAAGGACTTTGGATGAAAAGCTTCCAGATGTGCTACCTTACTGTGATGTACAGATCGCTAAGGCTTCTCCCCCACTCCACCTCCAAATCTGAAAATATTTGTCTGATTTACATTCTAGAAACTGCCTGGAAAAGTAAATGCCTATAGCAGTGAGCTTCCAGATATAAAATATTGTCTTTTGCCTTCATCTTAGTGTCAGTCACCAAATCATATTATATCATTCTGCACAGAAGTGGCATTTTCCATCTTGCCATGTTTGCCATCTTGAATTTTCTACCTTATAGCTTGGGGTCTGTGCCCCATTTTGGTTTTTATCCTGCCTGGTTTACTCTTACTCTAAATCCAGCTTGATTTCATGCCATCCTTTTCAAAAGCTCCAGCTTTATTCTGCCAGTGGGCTGCAGGAGCAGTGGATAATATTTTGCTGTTCCACTACCTGATCTGTAAGAGATGAGACACAAAATTCTGTCACTTCTAACAACAAAATGATGGAGTGTGCAAAATTACTTCCATCCTACAAGCACCCAAAAGACTTAAAAAGGCACTGTGTGTTCTTTGCTTCTTGTTGCTTGGTGCCTGATCTTGGCATTCTTAGTGTGTCTCCAATAAGTGACATAAAATGCAATTGTTCCCTTGCAATATGGAGAGAACTTAGGATAAAAATGAAGATCTTCCTAAGTATTTCATAGTTAGCAGTAATTGCTCAGCAGCTCTCACTCCTTTTAACAAATGCTCAAGCTGCACTACTCATGAGTCCTGGGTTCCAACAGGAACTTCATTTCCCCATCTATTTCCCCCTTCGTTCCCCAAATTCCAAATTTCTAGGGAGAACAGTGCATGTTATGTGAGGTTTTTCCCAAACAGATATCCAGAGCTCTTCCTGCCACCTGTAGAGCTGGTAGGCCAAAGGAGTGCACCTGGAAGGACAAACAGAAGAATTCTGTCCCCTTTCTTCCCAGAGCTGGCAGCTGAGTACCTTATGGCCATATCCTGAGAGGTGAGAAGGACATGCGGCTACTTTTGACCTCAGGTGGGGACTGTGGATGTTGAACACCAGTGGAAATCAGTCCCAAGGCACTAGGCAGGAATGAAAAAGATGTTACCACAGCCATTTTGTGACCTTCTGTACAGCTGAAATATCAGGCTAGAAAAGTAAGAGGCATTGGTATCTTGCTCTGGAATTCCTGGTAAAAAATACTTGAACAAAAAAAAGGTATGCAAGATCCCTGACAAGTGTCTGGCTGAACCCCTTTCTCACTGCTTCAAAAAATCCAGGAGATTGAGGGCTCACGATACGTTGATTCAAAGGAACTAATGTTGAAATGTTTCCATTTCAGACAAGTGGAATGTGCATTGGTGTGAGTAGTGGAGCCCACAGGCCTGCCTGGGCTCCCAAGGGCTTATAGGAGAATTTTCATCCTAAATCACTAGTCCTGTGATGTGAGCCAAGCATTCACACCCAGCCCATACTGAGCCAAGTCAAAGCACTGGATCGAATGCGTGTTCACATCAGACTAGTCTTACAGCTGCCTTGAAGCTGCAGGCTTGAAAAGAGGTTAAAAAACAAAGGCTGACATTTTGGCAATTCGTTATCTGTCACATGGTCCAAAAGCCTTGAAACACATCAGTAGCTGACCGGTGGCAATTCACTATTGCATGGCTAGTAGTCACCAAGAAGGCATTTCATAAAAATTAAAGCAGTCGCGCTGACTGGATACTTTTTTCTTCACAATTCCTCCAGATCAGTTAAATCCACAACTACTTTCAAAAACAGAGTGTCATCTCTGACATAGGTATTCTTTGTGTTCTCCAGAACTGTGTGTGGCACGAAGCGTGGACAACCAGAGGCAATATTCATTTCTCCATCAGGCCTTTTGAAACTGCTGCTATTGGGGTCAGCTCTAAAGACTTCCACAATGTGATTTTTTTTCCCAGTTTGGTCCAAAAGCATAAGTGTAACTTTCTGCTTGAAGGGCCATGGCAACAGTGAGTCGAACTCGCCTCTCATGACTACAAAGTAGAGTGAGACATGTGTTCCCTTGCCTGAGCCGTCCCCATTCAGATAGGCTCTGGCACACAACCTGTACCCACAGCGGCTGGTGTAGAAGGGCTGGCTGAAGATGGAGAGGACACGACCTTCCACTGCTTCTTTTTTCTTCATCTTATAGTCTGTGATTTTCCAAATTAATTTCCCATTGTAGCATGTGCCTTCCAAAAGCTTAAATCGTTCTTCATTTTTATTGAGCTGTGCTTTGTGAATATTGATCTGGAGATCATGTTTGCTGGACTGACTTTCCAAAACAGCTGGGAAAAAGTAAAATAAAACTGTCAGACATTGGACGCAAAGAGCAGCCAGGCTTGAGCTGGCAGTACATAAGAACAATATTGAGTACAGACTGTTAACTACAGCTGTTAACCTTTTTTTCTTCCCATTCTAATTGCAGCAGGTAGTTGAATAAGGAAAAACGCTAACTGCAAGCCAGATTTAGTGTCTGACTAGAGACATAATGACTGCTACCACCACAGTGCCCCAGCCTCACCAAACACAGCATCTGCTATGCCTCAGGAGTTAAGGAGTTGGGCCCTCTGGTGACACTGTGGAGTAAGGGAAGGTGGGAGGATGTCTGAGGCATGTACTACCACAGGTTGGTCATAGAAAGCCCGGAGAAGAGAACCTGTTTTGGCTAAGAGTTGCAACTGACTGACTGCAGTACCAGAGCCTCTACTTAGCCACCACAACATCAGCGAAGATCCCAAACCCATGCAGAAAAGAAGGAAGTCCCAACATACATACCTAAGCGCTGATCATATGTCTCCATAAGGGCAATCTTCTGTTTTACATTTTCAATTGTGTCAAACAGGGGTCTCAAGTCTAATTTACTTTGTTGCTGGTTTGCCATCTGTATTAGCTGTTTCACCTGCGATTCCAGTCGTGCAGACTTATCCAGATGACTGGCAAGAGTCTTCCAGTCAGTGCCATAGGAAGAAGTTGGGAAGCGGAGACAAGGACATTTACAAAATCAGCCATTTCATTGGAAATAAAGAAGTCTTTAACATGTGAGCAATACTAACTACACAGTGCGATCAAAAGTACTCTGTTGCCTTAGGAATGCATCCAGGTCATCCCTCCTTTGGCATTTACTGGCTGAGAAGCCATCCCTCAATTCAGATCAGTTCATGCTGCTTTATCTCATCTAACTGATGATTCAAATTCACACCTTCCTATTTTCCATGGGGATTTGGCCATGAGGATTTATACAGTGCTTTTTGCCCTGATTAGATATCCAAATTTCTTTATTTGTTACAACACCATACTGTAACTGTAAAAAAGAAGGGCTTGGGACGTGACTGGGAAACAGTATTTGTTATTGTCTTGCTATTAGTGACAACTGGTTAATCATGCTTTATACTGCATGGTTTAAACTGCAAGAATGCAATTGGCCAAAAGGGTAAAAACCAATGTGTCACTCACCTGTGTGCTTACCATCAAATTGCTATTTTTACCAAACAGTTGTGTAAACTGTCTGAATTCTTTCTCACACTTTTTAACAGCCTCTGCTAGCTGCTGGATTTTAATCTCTTTACATTCCAGGCTCTTGTACAGGTCAGATATCTACAGATGGAAAAGTACAGAGTAAAAGCTCCATGCACAACCAAAATGCACCGGGATTAAATTAAAACATGTTATGGTGCAGGAGAAAGCAGAAAAGTTTACAGTGTAAAACCGCTAACTTAGCTGGATAATTCAAAAATCAGGGATACGCGCTGTCAAATACTGACGTCCCCGCATCTTAAGTCTGACTTGTTATTGCCCAGCTTGCAAAGTGAGATTTTTATAAGCCACGGTATTAACTTGGAAGTGGGCAGGAGGCTCTGCACTGCTCTGTGCCACCTCTGCAGAGGGAATGACTTCAGCACCCCAAGGCTCCTTTTCAAGGCAATCTGACTGGCCCCCGAAACCTTCAAATGCTCATATAATCTTCCAAGCTGCCAAGAGCTGTTGAAGAGTGTTCATTAAATACAACTTACTTGTTCTTCCAATCTAGAATTCTTCTCCAAAATCTGCAGCATGTGTTCCCGCAGGGCACCATTTTCATGTTCAGCAAGCTTCCCTCTTTTCACCTTAGTGAGGCAGAAAGGGAGCAAAAGAACAAAACGATCAGATACACAGATTATTGAAGCTGGTGGGTAAAAAATTTACTGATGTCAGGATTTAAAATGTCCCCTCTGTGCATTGGAAGTGAGGGAACAACAGTCCTGGTTCTCTGCTGTAGCATCTTACTAGAAATGGTTGTAAAAGAACTAAAAATGGTTATCTTAATTAACTACTCTGATTGGTTTGGGAGACAAATTCCTAGTACAAGCAATGATCTATCAAACGTTACCTTTATAAGACAGCCATACTGTTTATATGGGCAGTCCACTTCAGTCTCAGGACACACAGTATGATGCTTTTCAATCTGCGTATATTAACAAAGAAACTTGTAATGAAATAAATATTAAGTAACTCATTTCACTGATAAAATCTAAATACGTGCATAAGGGGTGAATAGAGGCCAGTATCATAAAGAGGGAAATGAATATTCAGAGTCAATAAACAAGACAGGTATCTTCCCATACTGCAATACCAGTGCTTTGCAGTGACCAAACACCTCACTTGTCAGATGGGACATATATCACGTCTAGGACCAAACAAAGAAAATACTTAAAGTGATGAAGTTTTATTGGTGTGAGCCAATGTAGTCTGTGATGTGAGTTTCAGTTTGCAGAGAAGTGTGCAATGTGCTGAACAGTTGCATGTGAAAAAAATCCTCCTACCTCCTTTTTCAGAATTATCTGTGAACAGTTTTGGAGACAAGGCATGGGATAATCAGGACAGTCGTTTTCCTCATGATTCTGGGGAAAAAGAAAAACAAGGCAATGGTTTGCATTTTTGTAAAGCAGTATACGTAGAAGAAGTTATTAATTCTGGCATGCAAAAAGTAATCATAAACATACACGTGCAAGCCCCACATCATGTTTTTAAGAGAGCAAGAGTAACTGGTATTAGTTAAAGCATGCTCATTTTTATTAGGCTTTCTCCTTCGGCTACTCAGCCAAGTTTTGTTTCTTGAGTGGTAAAATCCCACTGCAGTGCTGGAAACGTTTCACTCAGCAATATTAAGAGGCAAATGTATGGATGGATTCCAGGGAATGTTTTATAACCTTACCTTTATGTTAATTAACACCACATATTTATTACAGTACTGACACATTTCCTCTCGAAATTTACAGTGCTGACTCAAATGGTCTTTCAAATCTTTCCGAAGGATTTGATCACAACATCCATCATTAGTGCATTGCACGCTTTCAAACAAACACTGCTGAAGATGTTCCTGCAACACATAAAAGCAAATTAAACCCCAGTATGACACACAGAAACATCTGGCAGTCTGGTGACACTCAAAATTCTGACTATTTGAAGAGTCCTCTATAGGATTTCAGCTTTTCACCCAAATAGGCCAAAATGGCCAGCATGTCTTAGCAAGGTTTCCTGAATCAAGCATCTCATCATCACGCCCACGTGTACAGAAATTAAGTACAGATGCTGTGGATATAGTAAGGCCATCTCCATGCTGTCATGGCTGTGGGCTTTCGCTGGCCTCAGGCTCTGCTGCGCAGCAAGGCAGTGTGGTTAGGCTGAGCACCAACCTGCTCACCTGTCTTGGGTCTCTCTCCCCAGTTCCACATCACCCTGTACACATTTCAGATGTGACATATCCTTGCTATTTTTATAATACTTAAATTCCATATCATTATTTTTTCACTATTATATAAAAAACCTTCACTACAGTCCTCCTGAACTTGCAAAATGACAGATAAATTCACAGCAATATAGTGCAAATGGTTCTTATCAAACAAATAAGGCACAGCTTGTATAAGCTTACAGCCATGACATAATATTTGTTACTCAGTGTATAACTAAGTCACAGACTATGTACTCAAGCCACATTGCTTCAGTGACAAAAGTCTGAAGACAACCACTGAAATTTAGCTTGTGACACACAAAGTTCACATAAAAATCAAAGGCTTAAAATGTGATTGAGCCAACTAACCTGATACCGCCCCAGAATTATTTTTGAATTGCAGTCAGGCAGGTTTTTGCAGAACACGTACAAGTTGAGAACTTCTCTTTTACAACAGTTGTCTTTGAATACCTGTAAAGGAATGGGATGACAATGATGCTCAGACACAGTCTATAGACTCTGAATAACAGCTGTGTAAGCAGAAGCAAGTGAGCTCCCTGAGCAAACTTCCAGTCTTATTTAGGGATCTTCCTACACAGAGCATCATACAGCTGCTCTGTGCTGGACTACTGTCATAAGATTTCCACAGGGCAGCAGACAGTGAGTGGAAAACAGAATCACAAAGACAGTCTGATTACAATTTTGTCTGAGGAGCAGAAGAGGGAGCAAACATTTCATTTCACTGGGAAATTCATTCTGGCAGGATCAAGCAGGCAGCATTCTTTCAAGCCTTGGTGTATAAATAAGAACAGATGAATCCATTACAGAAATCAGGTAGATTGCAAAATAAGCAGCGTGAACTTGCCTTTTCCTCTAAAAAGTTACCAAAAAGCAAATAAAGTCTGCAAGGTTAATGATATATAATGGAAATAGTTAAGTCAGCAAATTATAACCAAGTCTAAAATTAAAGACAAACAAACAAGATCCCCCAGAAAGACAGGGGATTAAAAAGTACGCCAATAAACTCTCATGGTAAAATAACCTATAAAAATCCACCATAAAACATATCAAAAGACGTGAGAAGATTTAAAACTCTCTGAAACTATTTGATAGTTTACTGGAAACACAGAGGACTAAACTGAAATAACTTTATAATATGAAGTATAAAAGAAAGCTTTAGCTGTACATCCAAATATTTTTTTCTTCACTTTCAATCAGCATCGCTTCATAAGACAAAAGCCGCTCCACCTTTGGGGATGAAAAGACTCAGATCTGCCTTGTTCTCAGCTGTCCTGCTTTCTTTCATGCAGGTGGTCACTGCGTGCACAGCCACTTACCTCGTGCATTTTTATTGTTTCTTTGTCGACAGGACAGGTGGGTACTGCATTCAGTCCTCTAGATTAAAAGGAGAGTTGTGTTAACCCACAGAAGATTTGATTTACTTTCCAAGATTGGGTTACACTAGAATCCAACTGGCATGGGTGATGGAGCAGTGACTTTAAATTTGTGGTCACCAAAATTGTAAGGGACAGCTCTATCAGCTGAATGTTCAGAAGTCCATGGACCCTGATAGCATCTCTCCAGGGCACCGAGGTGGGCATTGTAGCTGAACCCCTCTCAACAATCTAATGAAGGTCATGAGGGTATGGGAAGCCTTCTGTTGGCTGGAATCTGCACAGTATTATACTCAGCTGCAAACAGGGCAGGAGGTGAAGACCTGGGAAACCACAGACCTGTTGGCCTAACCTGGAAAAGCTGTGGAGACTGTCCTGAGGGATATGGAAAGGCACTTAAAGAACAAAGCTGTTATCAGGCATAGTCAGTATGGGTTCATTAATAGAAAGTCCAGCCTGAATAGTTTGAGGGCACTTATTCTTGATCCATCTTAAATTTCCTACATTTTAGTCACTTTTATAATAAGTAATTTAAGTTGGAGATGGTTTAGCAAGTTAAATCTTATCTGCTGTTCCTATGTCAAAGTGATATTTTCCTTGGTATGAATCAACAAAACATCATACCTAGAACTTATCTAATAATAAAGTGTGGAAGGAATGTGACTTGTCTACGTCCCATTCACCCAGGGTACCATAAGAATCAAAAAGCACTTTGAAAAGGCTTTGATCTAGCAGCTACACAGCCACAGTCTGCTTAGAGCTCTGAGAGGTTATAAAGCTACGACAGTGAACTAATAACAGAAAGCAGTTCATCCTACAACTGTTAATAAGATGCCTTTTAAATTAAAGGAGATCTTGTCACTCTCTGGCCATCTGCTTCTCATAACTGTCATATCTGAAAAAATCTCCTTGCGTGCATTAAGCCAAGCCTCTGTTTACTACAAGCAGTGCACTCCTTGTTATGACAATAAAGGAAGACCTAATTGCCCCTGTATTAAAAGTAGTCCTATGATAAAAGATGAGAAAATGCATATTGAGGCAATTGAGCAAAGGGAGGCAACCCAGAGGGGGAAAAGTGACAAACATAAATCATCTAACATTCATAAATATTAAAAGCAACATCTATCTACACAATCCAGCTTCTCTGCTGTCATTCTGGGCAGAATCCTACCCACACGCACACAAAACATTTGATAGGTCTGCAGGGTAACCTTATTTACACCTGCAGGTGAATCCCAAGCAAACGGATGGCAGCAGCCCTCTGATCTCACTGTAGTCTTGGGTAATACTAACATCAGGTCAAGAACTCCACTGCAAGAAAAGAAGTTACATGGAACCAAATGAAACTAGCCTTAATTTAGCCACTGGTACCAATAACATGAAATATTAATGCAAAAAAAAAAACCAAAAAACAAAAAAACAAAAAAAATCACTTGAGTAGTACCAATAACAGATGGACAAACCAAGACATTGTCCCACTCAATAATGTTTCAGTTTATATAAAAATTTTTCATATGCTGACTTCTCTGCAGTTGCCAAAGCAATCCTATATTTCTCAGCAGCGCCCTGTAAGATCTTTAAAGACACCTTTAAAAGACTGAGCACGCAGTCATTGAGTTCAGAAGTCTTCCCATTGACTCCCATACAATGTGTTACCAGTCACTGTTACTATGGAATTTACTGTTGATTTATGGAAGGTGCTGATTTCTGTTTAAGAACAGGAGGACGGGGAGCCTGTAGATACAGGAAGGAGTTTGTACTAACCGCAAAGTGAGAATGCACTGCTGGCAAAATCGGTGCCCACATCCTGTCTGGTGGGGATTGTGAAGGACTGAATGGCAGTAGGCACACTTGTACCGGTCTTCTAAGGTTTCCACAAACTTGTAGTCAGTGTCGGGTTCGAAGTCCAGAGAAACAGCACTAGCAGAGTTCTGGCGCGTAAAGATGCCCGAGACACCAGTGAGCTCGTCACAGGCCATGGAAGCCCTACTGGAAAGTCAGACATGGGAAGAATCTTATTAAACGCTCACCATCAGTCACTTCAGTTCTGCTATAGCCTGCAGCGGGCTGCCATCTGTTTGAGGGTTTCAGCTTGCAGAAGGGTCCAACAGATTTCAGAGGGAAATGTGACGTCAACTATGGAAGTACAACAGAATGCTCAGAGAACCCCAAGATGATGCTTACGTGACAAGCACTAAAGCACACTTTGGAAGGAGTATCAGGATTTGAGAACTATTTCCCAGAACAGGGAATTTTTTCTCAAATTTCTTGCAGGAACTGTTAGTTTAAAAACACCAACATTTAAAGCAAGCACACGTGGGGAAAGCAGAGGCCAAGTACTGGCCCTGAGGTCTGCCAGGAAAGTCTGTGCTTAACGTGGAACCCTCCCACACAGTATCACAAATTTACTGCACTGGCGCAAACAAGATAGCTTTGTGGCTCATGGCCAGGAGTACACACAAAATAAAATCAGGAGTAAAGGGATTTTACCTTCAGTTTAGGTGTTAAAAGACCCAAAGCCTGCTATATTGTCATCCTTCTTTTTCCAGATGATCATTCATTTATAGCGGTAGACTATAATCTCATTTTTTCCAAAATTATACTTAATTATATGTCAGTTCTTGGCTACATTAACCTCGCCTGCAAGGAAAAAAAAAAGGGAAGACTGCAATCAGAAACACATCATAAGTTTTTTGCTCAACCTATTAAAGCACAGATACAGCAGATGAATGCAACATTAGTTTTCTAATAAGAAAAAAACAGCAACATCTGTTTCCAGCTCTAATAGTCACAAACCATGAGATCTGCCACGGGTCCCCTCAATCTTACAGTACTGTTGTGCAAATAGGCGAAGACCTCAAGCTGCTCAGGTTTTTACTTCTTGTAGTTTTGCATTCAGAGGACATTTATACCTACAGGATGTGTACAAAAGCACAGCTCTTCTGCCACAACCATGTTTTCTTAAGTAAAGGAACGTAACTCAAGTGTTTGATCTTCTGGTCAGTACCTCACTACTGACAGCACAAAGCACAACTCACCATGGAGGTACTCAATTGCACAGCAGTACTTGAGTATGCAGTTTCCCCTCTGGGTGCTTCACCCTCCCTGCTAGTCACGTGAGTCACTTTTGCTGGTAGCAGCACCTCACTAGGGCCTGACTCAGCTCCTGTAAGGTCACTGAGGGTGTCTGCTCTGGCAGCATGGATGGCACATCACCACAGCAGCCGCACAGATGGCACTGAGCAGCACTGATACATGGCATATCCCACTCAACTGAGGGCTGTTGGCCCATGAAAACAGTGGTGAGGATGGCACAGCACAGAGCTTGAAAGGTCATGGAGCAGCTGGGGCTCGGAAAGCAGATTTCTCTACTGTTCAAAATCCTGTGCTGGACAAGGAAATCCTGCAGGCCAGAGGGAGCAGATGACTCGAAAGCAAGCCAAAACACATGACCAGCAGGAGCTGATCTGCTCATTGTGGACCTCATAGAGCACTCATCTACCAGCCTGCAGGACTGGATGTGAGGCTTGTCAGACATTGATCCTATTGTCTGACCCTTTCTCCTCTGACAACAAGGTTCCCATTTGCTGGTGCTCCCCAAGGAGCAATTTTATTTCCCTCATGCCCACTGAGGATGCAGGGAGGCAGCCTGCGGGGTTACCAGCAGCACAGCTTCCATCACCATTGAGCAATGGCCACCATGACCTGTGCAGCATGGGCACCTGCTGGCCAATCCACAAACTCAGCACTCAGTGAGAACCCCAAAACACATCTCATTCCTCTCACGATTACTCCTTCTCATCTATGTGACATCCAATTTTTCCAGTCCTGTCACACTTCAGGACTCGCACCTTCTGGCATCATAGATCCTGCAAGTTGATGCCACACTGTGTAAAACACACGCACACACACAAATCCATGATTGCCAGCTTCTTCCTTTCAGGGTCTACTCTGAAAGCCATCCCAGGCACAGATGGCTCAGGTTTGCCACCATCACCAGCTGTTGTATGACCGCTATGGGAAGTGCAGCACTGTTGTGAGGAATCAGGCCATGTGATGCACAGCCTGGGAGGGCTCTGCGAGGGCCCTGTGGCTGCTGCAGCCCCTACAGAGCTCAGCAGCTTCCTGCCATTTCCTTGTGCAACCCTTCAGCTGTTGGTCAGCTCTTCCCACAGGCTTGGGACTGAGGTGCTGGGAGTAGCACAGAGAAGTGGAACTTCACTTTGCCACACACCAGTGCTGGAGTGGAGCCTGCTTGAATCAGTGTGGTTTGGTGTGGGACAAGCCCTGAGAAGTCAGAGGTGATGTCTGGGTGACAGATCCATTGGTGGCCAATGCTTGGTGCGAGGTGACGTATTTCTACTATTGTCATAGCAGCCCCAGGCTGGCTGCAGGAGCCCTTCTGACCTTCCTGGCCACCACTGCCCACGCCCATGCTTTTTGAGTTAACATCAGTGGGAAACCATGAGGGGAAAAAATGCTTTTTGTGCTCACCCGCCTGCCTCTGGCTGACTGCATCAACTTCCTGCTTACGCCAGGGCCCAGCCCACGCCGCCACTGAGGTATGCTTTCACTTCTGCCTGCTCCCAGCTGCCAAAAACGTGAGGGCATCCTCTGTTGTGTAAGTGAGGAGTGTTCCTATCTTGTATGTGAATGGCCGTGCTTAACAGAACTCTGACTGCACCTAGAGAAGCAGCTGGAATCACCAGAAGCTAAGCCTAAGTAGTATGGAGAGCTACCAAAGAGTGGGAGTTCAATGGCAGCACAGCACGAAGAGCTCACAGCTGGGCTCCCACCTTGCTTTGCATCCCTGCCTCTACCTACATCAACAGCAGAATGCTTCTGAAACAACATTTTTTTATCTGAGTTGCATGCAGATACATATCTCACTAGCAATAACACAGTGAAGAAGCTTCATAACAAAAATACAATTTCTTTATCTAGCTTTAACTATCACCACGTCAGATGAAGCCCAACCAGAAATGGTTGGGCTACCTGACTGCTCAAAAGTGGGGTAAGACACAGGCAGAACCTAAGAAGACAAATCAACATGAGCCTGGCTTACTGTCATACAGCAATTACGGCTATGTGCAACAATGACACTGAACTAATGTGGACAGATTAACTTTTTTTTTTAGCCATGAACTCACTGCACACAGAGAAAAACACTTGCATAATGTGGTAGTTCTTTTTTAAGACAGTATGTTTTTTCTCTTTTCTCTCACGTGAAGGTTCCCAAGAGAGGTAAATCACATTGCCACGTGAGTTATGAGTACACGAGCCACTACAGCAAGCTGCAGCACCCAAACATCCAGGACAGCCAGCGCAACACACGGGCACTGAACACCACTAAGTCTTTAAAACTGAGAAAGGTAAGTGTGAATTATTATTCCCAGTTTGGTCATTAAGCTTGGACAAGAAAATAGGATGCTTGGTCCTGCTGTTTAGCAGACAGGGGACCTGCTACTGGCTGAGAGCACAGTTTCAGTTGGGTTCATTGTGTAAGAGAAGAAAAGCTCAGCTATGCTCCAGGGTTGGGGTGCTGCTCACCGGGTTTACTTCCTTCCCTACCATGATTCCATGAAATATATTTAATAGGGCATGAAAAAGATGTTAAGTACCTGTATTCCTACGCTCTAGTTCCAGTTCAGCTCTATTCCTTTGCCCCAAGGCAAAAGAACAGAGCTTAGAAGTCCTTAGAAGATGCCCCATCCCTCCCATTGAAGATTATCTACCTTCTGAGAACAGGAAACCCATCTAAGTCAGGATTTGGAAAGTCTTGTAAAAGTCATTATACTTCAGAGGTCTAAGATCAGTTCACTTCCATGGGAGTTGACTGACAGAAATATGGTAGAAAGGAACATAGCTTGCACTAGAAAGGAACATACCTTGCACTAGACTCTCTCCAAGCTGCCTTATAAACTGGGAAGATTAGCTGCCTGCAGGACTTTTGAAATAAAATAACCAAGTCAAATGATTTATTAGTAATATAAGGCTTCACTATGAAAACACTGAATTTTGGGGACAGCAAACATATGCTCCAACTCTTAACATACACAGCTAAACAGTCTGCTAAAGGACTACTATAGATGTCTATGCATATTAAAATACATACCTTTCGAAGATGCAGCAGATTATATTGAGTCATAGAGAAAAAAAAAGCAGGTGATGCCGCCTGATATCACTGCTGGATCATCACCACTCCTCCTAACCCAAGAGAAAGTTACAATATTTTGACTGCTGACAAAATGCATTAGCAGAGTCCCTGCAGGGAAGAAGGATCCTGGCTGCATTTCTTGAAGCCTCCCACCTCTGAGGTTACAGAAGAGAAGGATCCAGCAGACTCACCACTGAGATATGCATGGCTTCACCCAGCAGCAAATCAAACCCTACAGTTACTCTTCTTGCTTAAAAATCACAGTGCTGTGACCAACTGGCAACCCGGAGAAAGTACTTTTAACAGCAGCAGTTTCAGAACTTCCTCTGAGGCCCCACAGAGCCTGTTGCTGCACCGGGCAGCAGAATCAAATTAGATTTTATTTGCATGCAGACAATATTATCCAGTTATCCACTCCAGCATTACCTTATTCCACAAGCTTACAGTAAACAGTAAAACTTTCCTAAGCAAACATCAATTCGCTAATCTCCATAGTAAAATTTTCACCAAGTGGAGTGAGACACAGAAAGGTTTCTTTTGCATAGAGTTACAGCCAAGCATTATAATGAATCCCCATAAGGCTACACTCCATTATTTTTAAGGCATAGATTACAAGACAGACAGTACTTCAAAAATCAGCAATACACTCATGCAACTAGCAAAGCGTATCTGGTGCTGAAGTAACTTCAATTTTATGACCAATTTTGCTTACTTGCTACATCTGCTATTTTCCCTGGATTTCCTAATCATGAATTAATTAATTTTGAATTATCAGTAAAACTCTACATCTAACCAACACAATGTTAAGTTACAGTAATATGGACTTCTGTCTTAAAATAACTGTGTTCACAGCTGGAAATTAATTTTCTTCCTAACATTACTGAGAGGTCACACTCAAGAGTCATTAAAAAGAAAAACCAATCAGTGAGGCTACTTTATCATACAGACATTTAAAACACACACACACACACATGAAAAAAACAAACAAACCAACAAAAAAAGCCCCACACACTCCAGAAACCCCACATTTTCTGAATAGCTATGTTTCAAGTTAGTAAATACTGATGGTCACAAGAAAACATTGTACAGATCGTTCTCTATCAGACCACCCTGCCCCAGAACTGAACAGTTCTTTCATTTGCCAGTCAATTCTACACTTCTGTATCAGTACACAGATAATTTACCATCATCCTGATCCCCCTGAGCAGTCCATGCACTTGCAGACCTCTCTGCTTGCAGCCCCATGCTCCAGATGCTGCTGTCAGCTCAGTGGGGGAGCTCAGCTCCGGACAGCTTTCAGGCTCTGAAGCCCTCTACCACAACCACATGGCGCTCACACATCCCCCTGCAGCAGCTAGCACCTGAGGAGCTGCTTACAGATGACAAATAATTCTAACAGCATTAGATTCCTGCCATCATTACTGATAAATGTTTTAGTAGAACTGTACCTGAAATCTGTAGCCGATCCTCAGCGAAGAGAAAATGAGAGAGCAAGCGTGCACGAGTGTAAGCTTTGTGGTTAAAACAACAGTACGAGCATTTTAAATCAGCAAGGGAGTGGAAATCCCCTGGTGTAGCATTGAAAAGATCATGTCTAAAAATGTTTCAAAAGTGTTAGGACAGGAGCAAGCCATCTAAAAGCATTTTCCCTCGCAGCTTTGATGCACTGATTGCAGAATTTGCTATTTGGAGCAACATAACGTTAATAAGAACATTTCACACAGATTTAGTCCAGGATACAGAGTCTTCGTATTGATAACATCACTTTCATGGAAGCGCTGAGTGGCATATCTGAAGGGAAAACAAATGGTCAGGAGCAAGCACAGAAGGGTGGAAGGAAACCCAAGGTCCAGCCCTGCCAGATCCATCCCTACACAAGGAGTCCCCGTGGACACAGGCAGGTCTGCTCGCTGCAGGAAGCTGAGGGACTGCTCATGGAGGAAATGGCACCACTGAGCCACAGCTATCACAGAAACTCACACTGAAGGCTGCATGGACATCTTACATTTAAAACAGAACTTTCCAACTGTTCTGAAAACAGATGTATGTATTTGGATTTGTGATAACCAAAGCCGCCATACACCCTGTTTATTTCAGAGCCTGAAGTTAATTGCTTACACAGGACTCCTGGCAGCCTCCATCCCTGCAGTTTAGTTTCTGTGGACACCAACCTTGTTTCCCTGGACCAATACATGCTTCCCTTCCTGCAGTGCCACAGGCTCCATCTTTAATCCAACTCCTTCCTTCTTCTGCTCTGCTCTCTCCCTGGCTTCCTGGCCTCTTCTTCTTTTATTCGGTATGTTAACAAAGAAAGCGGTCAGCTTGAATACTGGTCAGCTTGTTCAGTTAAATGAGACCCCAATTAAACCAAGTAATAACAATTTCCCTTCCTCCTCTCAAAGTAAGGCATCTTATTTTCTAGATAAGCTATAATTTTCAGTACTCCTGTTATTTAAAATACAAGTGTTCCAAAAAAAGCTTCTATTTTGTCTTGCAGCAAATGCCACACATGCTCTCTTTAGCCTTTTTCCTTTAATCAAGCCTGCTTGCGGAGCATTTCTAATCTTGTTCGATCTGTCTCCCCTCCCAGGAGGATTTTAGTCTACTGCATGCTTTCCTGAACCATCCCTAAAGCCCTGGAACAGACAAGTCATCACTGAAGCTGGTACAGTGCTGGCAGAGAGAAAGGCGCCTACTTGAAGGCGTGCTTCTTTTTTATGGGATCAATTAAACTGATCCAAGTTGCATTTCTAGACACAGCCTAAGATCAATTCTATGGCTAAACCTTATAAAACAGAAAATACTCTTTTGTCCTTGCAATGAATTCACATCCTTAGGATACGCCTTGATCAAGCACAATGCACAGTGTCTGCACAGATTGACAATGGATGAGTGAAATAACTCCAACATGGGTTCTCCTTAAAACCATCAACTCTGGAGGCAGCACTCATCCAGCCAGTGCCATGAGGCAGCACTGCAGAGAATACAGTGCCTGTGAGCACAACTCCAGGAAGCACCATCTGCTTCTGGGAAGCTTTGGGGAAAACCCCAAATGGAGAAGTTGAGTAGGAGCAGGATCTTCATTTTAAACAATTTCACTCTGCAGATGAGTAGAAAGCAATAGTCCAGGGTTGTTGTTCTTGGGCACCCCTCCATTTCCCGCAGTGCTAAGTGCAGTGCTGAAGACCCTGGCAGGAGGAACCAGCAAGGAGCATCAGCAAGCTTAAAGCATGCACAACGGGATGATGGAAGAGAAAAGACAGACAGGAACAGCATTTAAGGAAAGAAACAAACACACAAAAACCACATAAAGAAACAAAAGGTACTGAAATGAAGTAACAAAAAAGCATAGAGAACAAGGACAATCAACTATGTTTTCTTTCTTGAAGTGTACCAGAACCAAAATGAAGTCTTCACATTTCCCAACAAATAGTACAGACCACACACGTTGCAGGACTAGGTCTGAAGGATTACCTCTCCTTCCCCACCCCAAGGGCGCACACAGTCCAGGACATCAATTGGTTTGACTTCAGTCAGTGCATCCATTAATACCTATTCAAGGCACAAGAGAGTTTAATTTTCCATGCACTCAGCCATATGTCTTGATCTCAATGAATGATTTAATCAGCACAGATACAAAAATCTCTCAATATACCCTATGGTTATCCATCCGCATTACTAGGATAAGTTCAAATTCTGCCAAGTTTACCACGACACAGGAGATTTTGGCAGGCCACCTATTTCTTCTCAGACACTCAGTAGGTTAGAAGTGCCCTTCAGCTCAACTGCGGGAGTTCATGAGCTCGGTGGATTGTGCTTAGATGCACATATGTGTCTGATGACATATGGACACATTTTCTAGCCTATGATGAAGTAATTGCTATGTCAGAAACCAACTGGTGTCAGTGACTTCATGACCTTGCTGCTGGGAAAGCGATGACAGTGAAGATTATCATCGATGTCTTTTCTTAAAAATGAGAAAGGGGAACAGACACATTCTTAAGAAGTCCTGATGAGATCAAACATGACACATTGGAGATTTACAGAGTTACAAACAGGTGGCAGGGCTTTCACAGGGCCCAATATCAGGAAAGATGCCATGTAAGAAGGATGCTAACACACCCAGGGTGACACTCAGTCCTTCTCCTGCTGTTGGCACCGGTTTTAGCTTTATTGCTCCCAGCAGTGAACAACATCACTGGACTTCTAGCCTTCAAGGTGTGTCTCAGGCATTGCCAAGGTCAGTGTTGGTAAATTCCTCTGGGAAAAACTGCCATGTCATGAGCTTTAATGTCAGTGACAAAGAAACAAACCAACAGACAAGTTTTTTTTGTCATTACAGATAGCGCCCAGTAGTCTTGCATGATACGTTCAATTGAATATGTGATCTGGTGATCATTGATACCCACTGTCTCTAGGACAACATTAAGAACTGATACCTGAGATTTTGCTTTCATATTCAGTAAGGGCCACACTCCAGTTTCAAGTGCATGGATTCATTGTTGGTCTAGGGCAGAAACTCTGTGCCTGAAACTGACACATGGCCTCTGAGCAGAGGTGAAAAGCCATACCACTTACAAATGATGAGACTTCATGCATCTCATAGTGACCACTTCAGGCACAACTGCTGTGCAGATCGTTCCTCTCACTGAGGTTTCTTTAGTCACTACTGGTTTTCTGTAATAACAACTTCTCAGTATTATCTTCTGCAAAATAAGGACACGGCAGCATACGTGCCCTTAGAGAACCCCATTTGCAAATGTCAATATACTACAAATATAAACTCTCTGTAAGAGTTCCCCACACAATTGCACTTAGCTACAAAGCACTGTGGGCAGTCCCATATAAAAACCACTGCAGTCTGGGGTGCTGACAGTTTCTCACACACTTATTTAATTATTGTAAAACTGAGATGTAGACACTATGGAAATTTTTGCTGCATTTTTATTAATGATATGCATGACTCAAGTTTCCTTACCTTCCTGAGCTGCTACACACCACGGTAAAGAGGTTAGCCTCTTTCCTGGGCTGAGGGAAGGAGGTGGAACAACTGTATGTACAACCCAAATAGCACAGATAACGGAGGGACTACCAGTGTCAACATTAACTCTTCATGGTCACGAGCCAAGAAACTTGAGCAGGACCAGAAAAGAAAAGGTTTTTCTGCAAATCAAGGCACAGACCCAAGGGGACACAGGACGTGTCAGCACACTGCTCCTGACAGGCCACTAAACACTGTGGAGAATGAAATGTCTGCAAGATGACAGAAAATACCCATAACATTGCAGCTATCACCAGCACTCTCAAGATCAAGAGCCCAACAAATGTTTTAATTCATACAGACTCTGTGGAGGACCAGAAAGAGAAATGCTCGCTCCACAGCCTACTATTAATTGAGGATAAATAACATCTACCTATGTATAATCAAAAGGTCAGAAAAAGAATAAAAAAAGATACAGGCCTACAGGTTAACTTAAAGAAAGGACACAAATAAAGCCTGGGAGATCAAGCACCCAACAAGTCTGTAGTTACACACTCAAGTGATTTGGCAAAGTTACCCAAAAGTGGTTCAGCACAAAACAAATAGCATCTGATCTATTTGAGACCAGTACTATTTAACATCTTTGCTGATGACACCAAGCTGGTGGTGCAGTTGACAAACTGAAGGGAAGGACGCCAACAAGAACGACATGGACATTCTGGAGAGGTGGGCTCACAAGGAGATCATCAAGTTCAATGAGGCCAAGTGCAAGGTGCCGCACCTGGGTCAGGGCAATCCCAAGCAGGCTGGGCACAGAATGGATTGAGAACAGCCCTGAGGAGATGGAGTTCTGGGTACTGGTAGACAAAAACCTTGATGTGAGCTGGTAGTATGTGCTTGCAGCCCAGAGAGCCAACCATCTCCTGGGCATCAAAACCAGCGTGACCAGCAGGTCAGGGAAGTGATTGTCCCCGTCTGCTCTGCCCTTATGAAGCCCCACCTGCACTACTGTGTCATGGCTTGGGATCCCCAGTACAGGAAGGATGGAGAGCTGCTGGAATGGGTCCAGAGGAGGGCGTGAGGATTATGAGAGGGCTGGAGCACTTCTACGAGGAAAAGCTGAAGGAGTTGGGCTTGTTTAGCTTGAAGAAGAGAAGGCTGCAGGGAGACCTCATTGCAGCCATCCAGTACCTTAAGAGGCCTACAGGAAAGCTGAGGAGGGACTCTTTAGCAGGGAGCATAGTGATAGGACAAAGGTAACAACTTTAAACTAAAAGAAGGGAGACTTAGATTAGTTGTCAGGAAGAAATTCTTTACTTGGAGGGCAGTGAGGCACTGACAGAGCTGCCCAGAGAAGCTGCAGGTGCCCCATCCTTGGAAACATTCAAGGCCAGGTTGGATGGGTGGCCTGATCCAGTGGGAGGCGTCCCTGCCCATGGCAGGGGCTTGGAATTAGATGGGCTTTGAGGTCCCTTCCAACCCAAAGCATTCTGTGATTCTACAACCTGACCCATAGCGCTCCACTTTGAAGGCTTTGCAAGAACTGTGCTCCTGTCTTCAATATAGTGGTAGGCAAGTATGCGGGTAAAATAAAGAGCTGTGTGGCTTTTGTTCTTTGCATTCATTGGAAATTCCTTTCATCAAAGTTTCCAATAGAAGTTTTCCAGTTTCAAAAGCTTTCCAGCTTTTGAAAACCTTGTCCCCTTCTGGATGTCACTTCTCATTCTCTCCAAACTCTTTAATTACTGCTTCAGTGCATCTTCCCACCACCCCTGCAGTGTCTGTGAGAGCCACAAGCTTTCTTTTCTTCCTTCCTGTCTTTACTTATCTCTCGGCAGTTAACACCTTTAGCCAAAGCTTCCTGCCAGCTGCTCACAAGTTCACCAGACTGCCGCAGGGTGTCTTCCTGCAGAAGCTGAGCTCCAGCCATCTCTTCCAGCATCCGTGCTGGGGATCATAGAATTGTTGGAGTTGGAAGGTACCCTTGAAGGCCATCCAGTCCAACTCCCCTGCAATGAACAGGGACACTTACTACTCCATCAGATGCTCAGAGCCCCTCCAGCCTGATCTTTAGCATCTCCAAGGATGGGGGATCTACTTCCTCTCTGGGCAACCTGCTCCAGTGCCTCACCACCCTGACTGTAAGATACTTCTTTATATCCAGTCTAAGGAAGCGGACCACCTCCTGCACAGTCCCTCTGACCCACATCCAATGCAGCCAGCCCAGACTATACGTGGGCCCATTACCTTCACCGTCTCTCTTGGGTTTAAAGAATTAAACCTGCACAGTTTCATCAGCCACGTTTCCTATCTCCACATGATGCAGTATGTCTTGTGTGCTTATGCACTTGTCCACCTGCCTGCTTTCCAAACACTTTTAAAACGCAGGCAGTACTTACTCACCCACTCAGCACCCACAGATGATTTTTTCCAAGCCACAGCTCCAACCACATCACCTCTCTGCCCATCCCTCCACTTGCTCATTACACCAGAACCGCACAGAATCGTTAAGGTTGGAAAAGACCGTTAGAACCATCCAGTCCATCCACCAACCCACCCCCACCACGCCTGCTAACCGCGTCCCTCAGTGCCACATTCCCGCGGTCCTTCAACACCTCGAGGCACGGTGACTCCGCCGCCTCCCCGGGCAGCCCTGACCTCCTTCTCCCCCTCCAGGCTCCCAAACCCACCTCTCCCACCGCCCACCCCCTCCAGCACTGTAGCAGGGCTGGCTTCACGTCGGGCCAGGCTGCGCGCGGGCCGCACCCGCCACCCGAAGCGCCCACCGCAGCGGGCAGCCCACCCCCAGGAGCGGCGCGGAGAGAAGCGGCCCTCCCGCCCCGCGCCTCCCGGACCCGCTCCCCACGCCGCCTGCGCCCCCCGCGGCACCTGCCGGGCCCGGCCCGCCTCCCCGCCGCACCTGAGCCGGAGCTCGCTGCCCGCCGGGTCGGGGCGGCGGGAGGAGGTGCGGGGCGCGGCTCCGAGCGGGGGGCAGCGCGGGCGGGGAAGCGCAAGCGCCGCCGCTTTCGGTTTCATGGCAACCCCGGGGCGGGGAGAGCCCGAGGCGGCGGGGGCTGCGGGGCGGCCCGGGGCGGGGTAGCGCGGCTGCGGCGGGAGCGGGGGGCGGGACGGTGGGGGATGGCGCTCCTCCCCCTCGTGCCGAAATTAAGCGTATCGCTGTTATTATTCTTAGGGATGCCCCGTTATTCGGGATTCCGCCTGTCTGGGAAGTTCACGGGAGCGCCGGTCGGAACAACAGGCGTTACGTTTCTGTGAGTAAACGCGTATAGCGGTGAAGGAACAGATCCGGTGGAGGCGGGATGGCACTCCTGATCCCCATCCTACCGACAGACGTTTCAGCTCCCCCGGAGCGCCGCAGGGTGTGCCGAGGGGCCACCGAGCAGCGGGTTGGACCTCACTGTCACTGCAGCTCCTGGAGAGCAAAGCAGCAGGGCGACGGAGATCCCTCATCTCGGGGTTACGTGGGTGTTAGCCCAAAAGGAGCCTTCTGCACCAGTAGCAGCAAGGCTAAAGTAGTTCTGCTGCCCGGTTATTTTCATGTACAAAACTACACGTAAGCAGATTTTTTTTAAAGTTGTACTTCAGTATCTATTTTAGGATGTCTGTTATACAGTGGGGCCGGTTGCTTGTAAGTAGTATGGATACTGCTCTCTGTATGTGTCCTTCTCTTCCCTCCGGAGTATAGGCTCTTCATGCCTTATTCACCAGTAGCTCAGTTAGAATTTAAATTGTGTTAGGCTGTAATTGGGCATTAAGTGGTATTAAAGACTATATTCTTCTTCTGTACTTCACACAGAACTCCCTGTTCTCAGAGCAGATCTCTGCCATGCCCATGCCTGCTTCCAGTGCACCCCAAGAAAGGAAAACAGAGGTTTTTCTGCTTTAACTTTGGGGAGAGCTGGAGGCTTATCATATTTATCACAATGCCCCAAGGTCTATTTAGCACATTTTACGGTGCCCCATTTTGCAGCATGGCTGTGACAGCTGATTATTCCCTGTTTCCTTTCTGTTTGGAAACACAGATTGATCTAAATCCTCTCAAGAAGTTTCTCTTGGCCCTGGCTTTACTCTCATTTCTGACACCGTTCCTGCTGAGCAGCAGTTCTCACTTCAGCCCATTCTCTCCCTTTATCAGCAAGAGGCTCGGCCCTGTTCTAGTCACCTTCATCCTCTTAACTTTGTAATCCTGTGCGATTCCTACTCAGGCTCCCCTATAGGTAAGCTACAGGCTCATGTTTGCTGGGGTCTGTGAACTTTCCAGAACAAGAACAAAGACAAAAAACAAAACCTAAGGACACATGCCATGGTAATTCCTTTCACTCATCGTCAACTGTGTAAGAAATTAAACTGCTGTACGATGATGTGCAATGTTTAGTGATCGATTTTATTAATGCAGGAATACCTGCTTCGCTCCATACCCATTCTGATTTAAAGTGCAACAATTAGATCTGATATTTTCGTACATCCATACTTGGCAAGCGTTGTTCTTCAGACGACGTAGTTCAAATTATGCCTTGCATTTGTAAAACCTGTCAGTTTTAGTACCGTTTTGCTTTATTAACTAAAATAAACTGTACAAAAAGCTGTAGAGTTACATTAGCTTTGAACAATGTCAGATACACGTTCTCAGCCGAACTTTAGTGTGCAAACATTTTACATTTTTTAAAGTGACAAAATTAAGCCAACCTTGAAGTCAGAGTTCATTACTACATTACAAAAACAGGAGACGAGATATGGCAAAAGAAATTCCCCACCGAAATCAACACCATTGTATAATTTTATTTCTAATTCTTAAAAAAATAGAAATGAATTTAGAAGAGAATCACAGTATAAGGGCCCTAACATATTAGACTATTACCAGGTACATAAAAATAGAAGACACAGATTTCTTTGAAACTTTAATCCTTTGATTAAGCAGCAAGCATATCACTCTCCAGGCAAACACTGCTTAAAACAAACCCTACCCCCAAAAACAGGACGTGCAAACTGTATGCACATACTCTGCAAAGCACACAATAAAGACATTTTGCTATGTACATACTTATTTAGTACTACAAACGCTAGGAAATCCCTACTGTGTGCTACAGTGTTTGTAAAGGAAGAAATACTACCCGTCTCTGCCCCTCCCGCCCCCTTCAAATACAGCACCTTTGCCCAGTTATAGAATATTTAAACAAGATTAAACTGAATTACAATGTACTGAACAGTTTTATAGCAGTTGGTGACGGCCAACTCTACTGCAACACCCAACATTCTGCATACTGAAGTCTATCGACGAGACAAGACAAAAATTAGCAAAGGTACAATACACACACCTGGGAGACTCAATGCTTTAAAAAAAAAAAGTGAGAAATACTGGAGATGTACCCTATCACTGTCAACAACTGAGATATTTATCAGATGTGGAAATGGATTTCCTATCAGTTTTAAAAACCTGTCTGGGCAGCAGCCAGATCCATATGTAGCTGTTGAGGGACACTTAGGACTCCAGAACAAAAGGTTCAGTGATCACACGTTCCTCAGCACCTGCGTTACAATGCTGCTTTTCTCAGGAGAGAGGTTATCTGATGCTCACATAGTGGCTAAGAACCTACTCTGATGCAGAAGAAAATTCCTAAGAAGAACCCTTTGTATGAGATGTCAGTGCACTGCTGAAAGCTGTACTGAAAGAAAAATCGAGCTTGATCTGAAAATATTTGTGAATTAAACCATAAAGGTGAACACTTTAATTGCAATTCAGGTCACAAATATCAATCCCTAATGCTAGATTTACAAAGGTAATAGGATCTGGTGCTGTAAGAACTTCCCTTTGCACAAATGAAAAGCTTTAGCCAACTGCTAACTGATGGTCAGACCACCCCATTATCTGTGGAAAGAACAAGGGAGAGCACATTCCATTTTCAAATATAGTCTCATCTGAGTCATGGGCAAATCTAGCTAATAACAGAATGGATTTAAAAGGACTTTAAATGCCAGGTATAAACAAACAATTTTCTAGAATAGCATGGCAGTTAGCAGCACAATGTTTTTCAATAGCTTGACTCAGATCATAGTTTCAAATGCTGGTACTGAAACTGAAGCCTGGTTTACTTGGAAGGGAGAGGTGTTTGCTTTAAAAACAAACCAACAAAAAACTACTGCTGGGCATGAATCAGGGTTTTAGACAACAAGAAAAATGTAGCAGTAAATACAGTGGAAAATAAACCCCAACCTTTTATTCTCCTAAAATGGGGAAGCCATAATTAATACCCAAATGCAAGTTTTACTAGTGAATAAAACAAAACAAACCACGATAGCCGTAACCCAGCCTGCCAATCTGCCAGCAATAGCAGAAATGAGACACTCATTTAACACCGGGCAGGCAGGCAGCAGAGAGCCCTATTGCTACGTTACTCTCCTACCGCCCTCAGCCTCTCCATGGTGCTCCACCATGCATCCTAGGCAAGATATCAATGATCTCGCACATAACAACTGTGAGCAGGCGTTCTCAGAGGACTGAAATTCTGCTGTACTTAAATGAGAGAGGTCAGCAGAAGAACTAATTAAATGGATGGCTCTCGCTAAGCAGTTCCTCTGCTGTCATCCCTCTGGGTGCTGGCGGTTGCTGCCGCTCCCCAGCCCAGCCTACAAGAGACAGTGCAGCGGGAAACTGGACTCCTGTTTCCAGACAGCTTCTATGACTAGAACACACGTGAAGTTTAGTATATTTTGTACAATAGCTCACTGAGTTTTCAGAACACTCTTGAAGAGGACTATTTAATAAGAAAGTACCTTTTTTAAACAAGAAAAAAACATTCTGGGAAAAAACATTAAGAGAAGAATCGTCTACCTTTTACAATTGCAAGAAATGCTTCTACAGATACCTAAACAGGGCCAAAAATTCTGAACCTAAGGCCATTAGGTTTACTTTTTTCTCCACTAAAAAGTAAAAAATAAAATAAAAATTACACACAGAAAACCACTACATTTAAGTCTCCTACAGTATTACTTTTTCCTAGATTTGCCAGCCTACTTTCCTGTAGTTAGATGCTCGACTACAAAGAACCGTAATAAAATAAACAGAGTAAAAAAATCAGTTAAACGAAATCCCGGTGTGTTGAACATTTACTCATGTATGAAGTTAGCTTCCTTCGACAGTTATTCACATAGAGGAGGGCTGCACTGTAGGCATTGTTCTTCTGTACAAGTCTTCTACAAAAAATATTTTTACACAGGTGGTCATTCACGTGGTTCCAGTACTGGTTATTACCTTGCTCCTCCGTAAGACTGGTCTGCTACCTGTGAAGGCTTGCTTTTCCTCTGCTTCTTTATTTGGAAAAAGAAAAGTACCTTGATACAGTCTTTCAGATGTAGGAGTTAGCATCATTCTGCTTTATTTCTTCAGTGCAGAGTGGACTGGGATTCTGTCTGAATTCCAATCAGTGAGGGTGGCTGCTGGCCGCTAACAGTGGTTAACACCGGCCTTGGGTTCAGACGGGGAGGCATGGAATTAGCTGGGCGGATGAGCGGTGGGGGAGGCTGATTTAGGGTTGGCCTTGGCTGAATAAATCGCGCCTGTTGTTGGAGCGGCGGAGGCTGACGGTGGAGAGCAGGAGCAGCAGGAAGTGCTGGACGCAGTAACGGGGGTGGCTGATTTAAAGTTGCTATGGGAGCGGTGGGAGCTGGAGCAGATGCCTGTGCTGGAGGTGAAGGGCCTAAACACTGAGTGGTCGGAGTGCTTTGCGCCTGCACAAAGGACAAAGACAAGATCGTGTGAAGAGCCGTCCCAGCCGGAACGCAATGCCGTTGGGGTTGCCACTGTCCACTACACAGGAAACAGCATTTAAAAAACAAAACCGAAAAACTGAGAAGTTACTGAAAAGAAATCGCCAACCAAAATATTATAGACGGCAGAACTAAAAATATCTATGAAGCAAGAGTCTTCTTTCTAGAACAAGAACTGTATTTTAACAATAAGACAGTAACGTGATCGTCACTATGAAAGGTGCGGTCCTGTTCCCAGCGGGTTAACGACATTGGCTGAAGTTCTATGCAAGCTTATCATCATTCTTTAGAATGTAGTTTGCCACTCCACACCATTTAACCTTACATTACATCACTAAATAAAATGCTGTTCCTCAACCCATGCTTACTTATATCTGGTACACAAAACACACCTCATCTTCTTCATCAGTGCTCTTTCCTGATGGCACATTAGAAGTATTTTTTGTGTCCTCCCCTAAAGCAGAAGCATCACCATTAGAAGCCAGGGTTCCTTGTTCCGCTTCCCATTCCTGCAATACCTCCTCTAAGTTAAACCGACGCCTGTAGTTTACAAAGAAGTTCTTCACTTGGCCAACAGTCTTGTTGCCAATTACATCTGCAATAGCTTGAAAATCTTTACCATATTTGCGGACACCTGGAAGGCAAAGTAAATAACATAGCTGTGAAGGATCAGTCAGACACAGCTACGTGTGATGTATTTATAGAGAGATCCTATGGGACCTGCAAACCAAGGACTCACTAATTAGGAGGATTTCTCAATTAGGAGAAGGCCTCAATTTCCATTAAGACAAAAATATTTAATTTCATAGCTATCAACACATAAATCAAGAACTTTATTAAAAGGTCATTACCCACTCTTCTTAAAAATCCTGGCTTACTCACCAAGCCTCCCAACCTAAAACCACAGAGATCTGGACTCTGACAAACCAAGTAAATCAGTGTGCTTGGACTAAAGGCAGAAGCCCAGACTAAATTCTAGAAGGGAGAGGGGGGTAACTGAATACACGTGTGTAGCTGTAACAGAGTATAGTGCTAGAAATGCCAAGTGGCAAAGGTTGACACAGCTTTTGTAGGTTCCCTCCACACCAACTCCCCACCACCTGTGCAGCAGTGCTGAGCACAGGGGCACAGTTCTGTACATCACCATACGCTGATTATTCCTCCACTTGTGACATGCTGTACTGGGGCTAAAGAGTAACTGGCAAGCATTCACTGGACAAAGTTGTTTTAAAGCTTTCATTCACCATTCAAGCTGGGTAAACAAACCTGGGGCTTTGGACAACCACCTAGCCGAAGGTAAACAAATACAAGCCAGTGGTATCTGTGCCTAAGACAGCCTAGCACCAGCCTCCAGGATCAAATTCTGCAGCAAGGAACAGCGGGACAAAAGATCTTTGCATTGTTCTTTTCACCTGTTCTCATGTCAATATCAATGTGTTATCAGCACTCCACAAGAAAAACACTGCTGGTCCTTCCCAAAATACCGACAATGCTTTTTAAAGTTCTAAAATGACATTCACATATAATGTGGAAATAAAAAAAAAACCAACAAAATGAAACAGAATGTTGTGGTTTAACACTAAAATTGGAATTAAAATCTGAAAATGTTGGCTCTGTTTATTTAGGGTGTTAATCTAGTTCCTCTTCTCGCCTGCTTCAGGAGAAAATCCTCACCCTGAAGCACAGTTGCGCAAAGTTTATTTTTAATCATAAGTGGCCAGAGATGTGGAACCTAAAGAAATAGAACGTTACATGGATGTACTCTAAGGCACGGCAAGGCACTCTCCACTCTCAATAAACAGAAGACTCGATTTTGCTCTTAGCTATGCATGAGTGAATTACAATTTGACTTCTTATGCGAAGCTCCTGATAGCTACAGTGTTTAGAGGACAGACGCTGTCTCATCACAGAGCTGGAGTTTGTTCCTGATTTCATGTGTGGCTTCAGAAAACGAAACAAAATATTCAGAAAAGTGAGAGTTGATTCAAATCTGAAAGCTATGTATCTTTGCAACTTAACTGTCAAAAGAGAATGACCTTCATCTTTCTCTGATGTTTTCTACTGTCCTCATTAATAGGCACTTCTGATGTGGCGCTTACTCTCACAGCAATTTAAGAGACGAGTTCAGCTCTAGGATAGTAACAATTACTGCAGCTGAAGCTGATGTTACAACTGTCAAGAGCTTGGCAACATTAGGATTTTTTCTTGGGCACACAAAAGAATCCAACCCCTCTGGCTGCCAGAACCTTGGAAAGGAAAAAAAAGAATCTAGCAGAGACTCCTGGGGGAGCACATGGGTATCTGGACAAGGCAAATACAGGGATTTGGCTCTGCATCAGGTATTAACTAAACCCCTAAACAGCCGCATGTACCCACTGAGCACTCCCTCCCATGTTTTAATATCCTTGGATTGCCCTACCATTATCACTAATTTATAATGATCATGAAATGTCTGCTGCAACATATTTACACCCTGTAGAAGTCATCCAGCAAGCAAAGCGCCCAGCAGAACAAAGCATATTTTTGTTCAGGAACTAGTTCAGACTTTTAGTGATTTCAGGGTTGTCTGTTATTAAGCTGTCTATACCTCCCCTTTACCTGCAGAACTGAACCTCTTAGCTAATTTCAACTACAGTTGACAGAGACAAGCCTACTTCCAAGCAGACAGCTTGAAAACAGCGCATCATGACTTCAACTGAGAGCCCAACTATGAGAAGCATCTAAAGAAAAGCAAACATCGTCAGTTTAGCTACACACAGCACTACCCATCTTGGACTTTTCAGAGTGTTATTTAGCACTGCTATAGCATTATCACAATGACTTTGTGTATAAGGATGTAGTAAAGCACTTCTACGCTACATCAGAAACAGACATTCAGTATATATTTTATGACTTTTTTTTACACATAAGATATTGGCACATCTGTAAGTGTTGATGCCAACTCATCATTTTTCTCAAATCTGAGCACGTTACATGCACATCCTTATACTAATTCTGTGCCAAACAGCACCCAAATTATTTCTGAAGTGTTTAATATATTATTTATTAAGAATAATTTTATTAGGATGCTGCAAGAGAAATTCTAAACACAACTGCATAGCCTTGCTTCACAGGCATGAATGCCTCTCCAAGAGCTCAACTGAAATGAGCCCTGATCATGGGAATCATTCAACCTCCTCTGAACTTTGCGGAGGTAAGTGGTGCACTTCAATTTATGCATGCTCAGCAGTGTTTCATCTTAGATGTCTATATCAGAGAAATTCATAAACCTATGTCTTACACTGCCTCTGCAATCTAATGCTGCGCTGCACAGCAAACGATGCCAGGTGCACAAAAAAAACCAAAACATTAGCTTAGGTTCAAAGCAACATAACACAGCACCACAACGAGGCAGAAACAGTTAACAACAACTTCTGTGTTACAACAGCCACAGTTCCAATGTAGTATGATTATGGTGCTCCTAGCAACTATGTTATCTAGGGTTGGATCTTAGTTTTCCCAACTGTTTTCCACTGCAAAAATCAAGACTGCTTTTCACTTCAAATTTTGCTCTTTTGAACAAATCTTAATTTATAAAGATGACTGTGCTCGCACATTTCTGTACACAAAGTTTGTAAGTCAACAACCTCACGACAAACTGCCCCACTGCATTCAATGACTATTCAAAGTCAAACTGTAAGTTGATTAATGCTGCAAAGAGTTGGAGAGTTGGCTCGAAGATCTAAAGTCTGAGTTCTTGACCGCAGTGGAAGCAGCCATGCTACTTTTAAGATTACGTGCTCAGCTCTATTATTCTTCTCTTTAATTTCAGCTCTTTTTTAGTTACTGCCAATCTCCTGAGATTAGCCCACAGACTACAAGGATTAGTTCATGTTTTGAAAAAGTAGAACCAAAACTGTACTACAGCAGATTATTTTTCTGATTCCATGGTAGGAATTACAGAGAACAAATTTAAGAAACGACACCTACCTGCTTAATGCTGATGATTTTTGTAAAATTATTAAAATATGTGCCAAAATACATCAATATCTTTGACAAACTGAATCAATTTTAAGTGTACAAACTAAACGCCCCTACACTTGGGTCCTTCAAACGTTAGGCTTCTAGTTCAAGCGACTATTTTGAAGGAAGGGATCAGGGTCCGTGCTGATCCTCAGCTTGGGAGATGGGATGTTAACACCTACAACAGTCATATGCTGGGAGGGGATAACAGAGAAGGATGGGATAAAAATATTCATGCTAAGGTGTTCTCCTATTCCCATATTAGATAGCGGGCAATGAAAGACACTATAAAGAAAAAAAAACATAGAAGCTCACGGAAGGTCAGTGAAAATGGATTTCTTCTACTAGGTTTAATTTCTCATCCTATTAAGTATTAGAGCTGACTACCTTTATAAAACGTTCTGTCAAGGAGAGACTGGAAGACTAGAATGCCTCTCCAGGCAGTTGTCATCAATCCTCTCTTTTTTCTCCATGTTCCAGTTTTCTCATTTCCATTGTTGGTTACATTCTGCCATAGCTGAACAAAAGCCCAATGCATTCTCATTACTTCCCAAACTGTTCCTTGGTTAGAGCTCTAGCAACTAAACTCTGAAAATGGAAGGTGATTTGAATCCATTTACAATGAACCTGGACTTTCCCCATTTCTGCAGCAAGCACTGTGCCTATTAGACTACCACATCAAATACAAGCACCTCCTCGTGTTGCATTTGGGAAGAAAATTTAAAAGTGTGCTATTTAGCAACACTGAAGGAACTTAGGACAGAAAACAGTTTGAAGATGCAAATCTCAGTTTCAGAGGCATGCAAGTCGAAAGGTATGACACACCATTCTCTTCAGCATTTCCATTCACAATTTGAAATAAGCCTAATTTCAGGTTCAGTCACCTGGCCAATAACTACCAGGTATGGTACACCTGGCAACTTTATACTGATAAGTGGAAGGTTTTGTACTAAAATTGAGTCTTTCATTTTAAAGCAGGTGAAGAATACAGGGATATATCATATATACATGTAACCGAGCTGACCTGTATTATTTTGAAAAAGATGATCAATAGAAGTGAATCAACATATAATTACTTCAAAACAGTAACATGCTCTCTAGGTATATCCTTTGCATGATCCTTGATTAGGCTGCACGTGTTAAAGCAAGGCAAGAATCAATTTTCCTTCGTATAAATGGAACAACTGCAAATTAGCCACACCAACAGACTACTAGAAATTTTTAGCTTTCTCCTCCAATGAGACTGTTACATCAGCATCCACTCAAGACTATTATAGGCCTCCAATGGGTAGATATCTGCTCTTTTGTTCCCTTACGAACAGAGAAAAACAACTGTTCTTAGCTGTAATTTTATTTCTGCCTCTTCCTACTTCAAGGATATGGAAAGATGTCTTAGAAATGTTTGCTTCAAATGTTGTTACTCCAACTACTACCTCAGTCTTCCACTTTGCAGAAATTTGTGTAAGGTTATTTAGAAGATGATTGAAGGGAATTTTCAGTATTAATACAGCTGTTAAACCCAGCTTATACTAAATCATAAATAGAAAAGCTAAGCGAAAGACTAGCGATGTGATGTTTGAATGAATATGCTAAGTATTCTCACTACTTCTGTTGTTTTCCCAGTAACTTCCTTGTAAGACCAGATAGAAGTTCAGCTTTCTTTAGAAGGAAAGCTAAGCACACGTCTGAACACCTCTTAAAATACTTTGCATCACATTTCAGGTCACTACTACTATTAACATACCTTGTACTGCAAGAAGCTGCTCTTCTGTGGTCCAACGGGCATTGATTTTCTGATTAGACTATTAAAATTAGAGAAATGGCACAAAGATCATTAAAATGTTTCAACAGCTGTAAAATATCTGAGCATTAGAATGTATTTTAGTTGCATTACAGATTGTAACATAAGTAAAAATCTCTTGCATATAAGCCATAAATTTATAGTTTTGCTTTTGTGAAGAGTAAGTACCATTTAAGGATTTGAGCATAGATCTAAAGCAGAGGAAAAGCTACTGCTGTATTACAGTTCCTAATTTTACCACCTATATCAGAACTTGTGCACAAGCTAATGATCTTTATGCAGACAGAATTTGAATTTATAGTCAAAGATATCTAAACTATTACAACTTGGCACTGGGAGTCTTTTACGTTCACGTTATGTCTCATATGCAACCTTTCAAACAGCCAAAAAGAAAACTTCTGTAGTAATCTATCATTCACTCCAAATGCCCAAATCTTATATACAGCGGTGTTTTCACAAACAGCATAGAATTTACTGCTAGCAATCTACAGAAAATACTTCCAATCAGAAAAACAGTGAGACAATTTCATCTCCCTATTGTCATAAATAGATACAACATTTCAGTTTCTTCTGCTTATTGTAAACATAAAAAGAAGCCTACTACTAATTTCTTGTAAAAAGACCAAACTCACCACATCATGTTATTCAATGGATCCTGTTTAAGCTGCTGCTGAAATGCAAACGCTATGCTGCAGCAAAACATTTCTGTAGCTTCCCACTAATGTAAGTGCAAGGCCACAAGTTCTGATATTTATTCTGATTTACCTCAGGAGGTTTGAATTCTTCAATCCCGCCTTCCATTTTCTGTTTAAGTGCACTGTTTACTTGCTTAGCATTTTGAACCTTGGTCAAAAACAACAAAGTTAATCAGCTCCACAAAGAAAGTTGGTCACTTTACACATATATCTTCACTAGGATTGCCACAAGTGTACCTCCTAAGTTAGAAAGAGAAATATTACGGTTTAAGGCTTCACTACTTTTAACCATTTTTTAAAAAGTAAAAAATAAAATAAAAAGTACAGCACAGTTCACTATGGAGAGAAAAATATTCAAGCCA
Source organism: Gallus gallus (assembly GCF_016699485.2). Classification (NCBI taxonomy): domain Eukaryota; kingdom Metazoa; phylum Chordata; class Aves; order Galliformes; family Phasianidae; genus Gallus; species Gallus gallus. Next base: position 21,990,960 of record NC_052534.1, read on the forward strand.
GTTTTTCAAAAGAACAGGTTGTCTGCAAGAATGTTAAATGAAGGACACAAAATGCAAGTTTTGATAATGATACATGTGTTCTTGAAGAAGAATGCAGAATATTCTAGACACAAAATTCAGTTCCTAGATTTGTAAGAGAGATGTACTGTATGTGCAAACTTCTTCCTTCTCCAAAATGTACTTTGAAAAAGAAGAAAAGAAAAAGTATGAGATGTTTCCAGTTAGTTGCTTCTGACAGACTGCTTTTTATCGATCTATGATTGTGATTCCCTTCACGGATGCTTGTTGGAATTATTAAAAACACGTAAACAAAATGCCTTAGTCTATAGAAAGAAGAGAGCTTCTAAGTTGTACTTATACCTATATATCTATTAATATACCTATTAGTCATTTAAACCTGACAGCGATGCACATAAGATAACATAGTAAGAATGTAGTTTTGCATACTATGTTGCACATCTATTACAAGAGTTCTTTAACTGCGGACACAAAAGCAGACGGCTCAGTAGGAGATTCCAAAGGCTGCATCCCTGAGACCACTGCAAGAAAAGAAGAGAAAGAAACCTCAAGGATGTAACTCACCTACACTCAGGCTAAAGAGTGAAACCCAACTATGCTATTTAGTCCCAAAGTCCTGCTGTGATAGAAAGAAGTATATTTATCCTGCAAAAGAATACAAGGGAGCAAAAAGCTCATGAAACCCTTTGTTTACTCCACGATTTTGCAACATGGCAGCACTTAGCGGTCTACAAAGAGGCAGAAATTCCAGGAGATAAGCCTTGAACTTGTAGCCTAGGAAAGCAAGCATGCACTTGAAGCTGAATAGATTGCGTCTCAATTTTAAGTGCCAGAGGTTAACTTCTTCGTGCAAAGGAGGCAAGCATTACAAGAGAAGACTACAAATTTAGTAAGAAGCAGAAAGCTCATCAATTCAGAGAAGTAACAAGGCCCGTGATTTTTTTCCCCTTATACTTTCAAGTTATGTGGGGTACTACAATTTGGAAAACAGCCACAGTTTTAAGCATAACGACTTCCACCACTTCACTGGTTGTATTCTCAACTGCCACTTAAATGTTTTTACCAAAGTAAGAAAAAAAAAATATCAAATATGACTTTAGTTTTCTCCTCTCCCCAAATAAATAATGTTTTTTTCATGCCATGCTCCCCCCACCCTTTTTTAAGAGAGTCGTCTTGTTTCACATTATCCACAAAAGCAGAGAAACAAAAAAAAATAGAACTGAAGAACAGCTAGTGTCCAGCATTTCTGGTGATAACTGTGGAACAAAATTAAGAAGGCTCGCATTAAAGATGTTACAGACTCTTCACAGGTAATCTTATAATCTACAAAAGCATTACAAGAACAACTTGAGATGAAAACAAGACCAATAACCCATGGTACCTGTCGCTTTAATGAGATTAGTTCCATATCCAGCTGTCTAAGAATTGTGTTGGCTGCATTGGGACTACAGGAAACAGCTATCACATCTTCCTGGGTCAGGTACATGCCTTTTGGTGGACGGCATTTGGAACGCTGAGAATGGTGGCGATGCTGCAAGCTCTGATACTCTCTTCTACCCAGCCCTATCTTGCTGGTCTGAACAGGCTGCTCATTATTGCCCTTTAATTCACAAGAAATAAAGTATTAAAGAATAACAGCATCTCATACAAAACTTTTCTTAAGAATAACGTATCACATAGCATTGTAATGTCATACTTAGGACAAAAAAAACCCCCACACCCCTAATCTAATATCCTCCCCTGCACACAGTATCCAAACTAAGTCTTGCAGATGAAGTGATGCAGCACACTAGTCATTTGCTGGATAAACTCACAGTAGGTTTAGAAACATCCATTTTTCAATCTTTTTTTTTTTTTTTTCCCCTTGAGCATAGCTGAAAATTCAGAATATGGTATAGAAATCACATCTGAATACTGTGAGAGAGGGCAGGAATCAAGAGCTTCTTATGTACAAAGAAGCTAATTATATATACTACATGTTTAAACCAAGTAATCAGTGGATGTGTGCCTTGACTTTTGGTCAGCTATGGAGACATCAGGAGATGGTTAGGGAGAGGAATCAGAGAAAGTCTGTCAGGACTGGCAAGAATGCACAGTGGTGCTTTTCACTACTGCAAGCACTCTAACTTGGAAAGTGATAGTGCTGTTTGCTTTCTGAGGGGATTTGAGATTTGGAACAGACAATAGATTTACTTTTGCAGTCTTTATAAAATTCCATGTAATTTAGCAAAGTTAAGCCTTTGTTTTTCATTTATTTGAAATGGAAAGGGACAGTAAAGAGGAGATAAAGTCATTACAAGTGCTGTTTTGATATATTTGGACACCTTTATGGAAACTGTAGAATCATGGCCTGAACCTCTGATTGACCACCTGAGGCAAGCACTGAGTCAGCTGCAGGGGCACAGGTGAATGCAATTTCACCTGAGTGACCGGAAGAGTGACCTCCTAGACCTCATTTAAGGGCTGACTCCCAAAGAAGAAGGATCTCTAGCTGGAGATCCTTCCTCTTGGAGCCCTTCTGCGAGCCCAGGACACGGGTAAGATCTTTATTTCATTTTTCCTTTGTAATGTGATAATCTCTCTGGTCCAGTACCTGTATACCTGTTTGCCATACAGACACCTAAGAGGACAGAGTTTCAGCTTTGCCTTTTATGGACGTGTTGCTCATCAGCTAGTCTGTATGTATATAGCTCTTGTAGAGCAATTGGGTAGATTACCTACAGACCAGGAATAGAGAAGGAAAACTGACTCTCTCTGTAAGGGTTTTTTCAGTGTGGAGCAGTGCTGAATTCCAGAATGGTAATAGGATTCAGGCTTTTTGCTACCCCATGGAGCTCCCTGCTGGCACCCATGCAGGTTAAAAGTAGGTGGCTGTCTGATCACAATGAAGAGAAAACAAATTGCAGCAGTCATGATCATTATCTTCTGGAGCATTAGTACAGATTAGCAAAGAGTATTTTGCTCTTCTAAGCTTGACCTTCTGCCACATCCTCTTCGCAGCTAATGCAACATCTTAATCCAGTCCACAGACTTAATAGAGGTGATCTTAAAAGCACTTAGGATATTTGCTCTCCCTTGAAAGTTGATGTAGAGCCTTACATCTTTGACATTTAAAAATGCCAAGGTTAAGCTTACTTCTAGCCCATTTGTACAACTTGTTTTCTAGTTCAGCATTGTTCTTTCAGTATGACATTGCAGTTCTCTTCTGCTCAATCTGGATTTATAGAGAGAACATTATTTCAAGTTTTTGTCCTGCCAGGCTAGAGCATGTGGCTTGTTTTAGTTTTCTCTAGTAAGATAAAGTTTCCATTGCTCTGCACTTTCAAGTAGCCTATTTTACCTAGGAAGTGAAAGTATATAAATCCCACCAGAAATATCAGATTGGAAAATTATTTAACGCAGATACAAACAGATCATCAGAAACTGCAGACCTCTTCTTCTCATTCCTAGAGGTCTATGAACATACTACTTTCAGTCTGGATTATGTGATTCAAACAATAACTAAGGAAATTGAACCAAAAAAGCCATTATTTACAAGTGGCTTAGGCAGCAACCAAAAACAACAGATTATAAGAACACTGTCACAAATGGCAAACCAAAAAGTAACAGGGTAGAAGTAAAAAAAATATATCAGGGCTTGTGCCATTTCAAGTCCTAAACAATACATATAGGCAAGTTAAAAAAAAAAAATCTCAAACTCTTTTATACAAAGGGATTTTTGTAATTGTCCTTTTTTCCTCCCTAAGACATCTAGAGAGAAAAAGTGATGCCAAATATCACTGCAAAACTGAGAATAGAATCCACTATCACCAGCCTCTTAACATAAAACTTCATAGTTCTAACAGAAATTATTAATAATCCCAGATATTACTTCATGATCCTATCGGGATACTGAAATTTTCTGCCATCTTTCGTCTCATTCTCCAGGAGCACAAATGCTCAAACTCTAGGAAAACCACAAAGGTATTAAAGTTGATCAAGGAAACAATCGAACATTTATACACTTAACTGTTCTTTTCTAGTCTTGTTCATAAATAGTTTCATGTTATAGCCCAAAGAAAAACAATAACCTCAATACACTCTAACCACAGCACTTATCTGTAAGGCTAACAGCAAGTGTTCATTTAAGGAGACTTTTTTTCTGTACATTTACTAGTAAGAAGCATCTCAATAAAGCCACAAATCAGTTGAAATGTACAACCTCATTGTGGCTTCAAAAGAATAAAAATAATTATTAGAAAAAAAGTCAATTAAAACATGCAAGATTTAATTTCCAGTAATTCACAACCAATAGAATTGTAAGCACACTAACAAGATAGAGGTAGGGGGAATGCTGTTTTAACAGGTAGTTATGGTAGAGATAGCATACATCCCTTATAAAACTTTAAGATCTTTCAGGAGATGGTGGTATTATGACCAAAGAACAGCAAGTGTGTGTACATATATACATATAGTTTATAGTACATAGTTTATATTGGAAGTGATCAAAATCCTGATCAAAAATCCTGTGATGTCATCAGGCAGCGAACACATAGATGTTAAATGTCTCTACTATGAGATATATTCTTCATAGTAATACAGTCACAGAAAACAAACAAACTGACATTCACCATTAAGTTATCTGTTACCTCCTTTTTGGCTTCTTTTTTGGGATCATAATCGCTATCATTTCCATCCATTGGATGAGGTTCTTCTACATCATCATCACTGAGGAAAGATGATAAGAAGCCTGTCATTTTAGCCATTTTTTAATCCCAGATATGTATCTTGCTAAGAATTACCTACTCTAAAATATAACCATAAATCTTGATTATTTAGATATTATGTGACATTTCAAAATTATATGTAGTTTTCAAAAATAGAGCTGCTACAAACACATTTCCTTATTACTATTACTAGAAACCCTAAACTATAGTTTTGAAACCACTTGTAAGACAGCACAACTGGTACTGCTGTCAAGAAATTGGTGTCACCTTCTTGCAGTTCAACCACTTATGCCAGCATCAACACTTACATAGTCAACTACAAGACCAAAAATATCCTTTCATTTGTCAAGTTAACTTAACAGATCAGTTTTCCAACCATTGCACCAAATTTATGAATAAACACTTGTTTAAGTGTGGGGGGAAGAAGAGGACACTAAGATGGGAAAATTCAGGACTATTTTTTCACCAATCTAAAATGCTTCAGAGAGGGAAAAAGAAAGTCAACCTGCTATTTTAATTCAAAGACAAAAGACTGAAAACAGTAATTTACACAATATAATTTCTGACTAACGTGAATGTAAAAAGAAAGTTCCCAGATATCATGAAAAAAAACCACAACGCTACGTTAGAAGTAAATTGATCACCTTCCATGATTTTTCAGCTATAGAGTCGTGCAGTAAGTGTGGGAATTTTAAATTTCAATAAGTTTCTCTTTTCAATAGCATAAAAGCATTCTTTTAAGTCAGTTTTCTATACATGGAAATTCGTACCTTATATAAATATGATTATGGTACTTAAACAATCAAATTAAACAAGTCATAAAAGGTGATAGGTAATACTTCAGCATACTGGAAGCAATATAATTTTAATTTCACAATAACTCAGTGAAATGTTGTCCTCCTCTACCCAAGACAATTTAACACTTTTGAGCTCTAATTCCCTTTGAGTGATAGCAGTTCAAAGTCTCTGAAAATAAGATTTATATTAAAAAAAAAAAATCACTGCAGTGGTTGGTCTCTTAGCTATAGTTCCATTCTAGTTTAAAAACAAAAAAAGCCTTATTCCCACAAAAACAGCCTCTCCCCCACACAAGAACACCAAATAGAGTTAGACTTCTCTAGTGAAGCATTATTTCTATACCATATCCCCCAACTTCAAGTTCTCTAAATCTATCCTTACAGTTACAAAGTAAGTATTCAGGCATCAATTACAATTGATACTGACCACAGCAGTATAGTTCCTATAGTACAGGCATTAAACCCCTTGCTGAAAACACATCACTACAGATGCTCAAACCTATAATTTCACATTTAAGTACAACAGCTGGAAATTACTCAAAACACTTTACCTGAAAAAACTTTTACCTTTTTCATCTCTTTACCTAAAAAGACTTCAGTCTCTAGTTAGCTACTTAAGAATATGACTTACCTGTCACCTTGATTATTTCTATTAGCAAGCTTTCGAGCCTGTCGATCCATCAAACTTGTCCTTGAGCGAGTTTTTTTCCAAGAATAGTAGTATTTTACAAGGCTCGCAATAGTCTTGTCTGGAAGCTAGAAGAATTCATTAACATATTAATACAATTTTTTGTTAACGTTCCACCTAAGATTATAACTCTGTTCTATTTACAACCACCTCTACTCAATTATCTTAAATGCATGGATGAGACTGAAAGGAGAGATGCATTTAAAAAAAAAAAGCTGGGGGGCGGGGCAAGGAGGGACTTTGTTATTAGAGGGAAAAAGCTACATCTGACACAATACATGGAGAAATTAACTTAGATCTTATATTCTAAGCTGTTCCCAAAGCATCTCTGCAGAAATCAGGATAAAATTTTAGCTCAGTGGAAGCCTTTATTCTAATGCATGTGAACTTCTTAATGCTTCTGATCAAAATGTTACTTTACCATTTGCTGGATCCTGTGAAAGCTCTTTCCATGGAAGCTAAATGCTTGTTCAAATAGGACTTTGTCTTCAACTGTCCATTCATCAGGGAAGGGAGTGAAGTTAGGGAGATCCGCAAGGGACTTCTCAATATTGTGTTTATGCCAAAACAACATGCCGAGAGCCTTTGAAAAGAAATAGTCCCTTTTTGGATTTAGTCAATTTTCCATAACGTTAAGAAAAGGTACAAGCAAAAAGGCAAACATTTATTTTAAATAAAATTGACCATCAGAAGCCCTTCTCAAAATATATCTACAATTTTGTTGGCTATGTACTCATAGGCTACAAAATTCTCTTTGGAGATGGTGTGAAGAGTAGGCACACCTGTACTTCTTCATTAAAGCTATGATACTGAGATAATTTAAGGTTGGCATGGCAGCAGTACTTCTAAGGTAGCATAAAAAAGAGGTTGACAGACTCAGATCTGACCTGCTGGCAAATATGTATCACCTACACAGATCCATATAGGCCTTCAAGCCTTTATGACCAGCCCACTCAAAAAAAAAAAAAAAAAAGAAAATAAAAATACTTTTCTGCAGCCAGAGGATCATCCAAAATGCAAGTTTGAAAGTTCAAAGTGAGAGTGGTCTTTCTACAACTCTCCGATTCACAAATAACAGCATGGCCACTTCCATGTCACGTGCACCTAATAGGGAATGGAAATTTAAATATATATTCTTACATAGTTTCATTGCTCAATATTCTTAAAGAATTTTAGACCTCTTACACTTATTGCCTGAGAATCAATGACAGATTTGATGCCAAGGCTGGAATTAGGAAATACAATCCACTCAGTTTCAAACACACGATTGCCAGTTGTTCCATCAGCTCTCTAGGCCCCTTCTAATAACCCAGATACAACAAACCTCTTCTCTTGTTAGAATGGCAAGCAACAAGCACCTCTTGCAAAGATGATTCCTATTTCACTGAGAAATGCTTACAGTATTTCATACTGTAAGTTGCTTTGAAATTTAGTCCTTTTGTAGACTTACTTTGAGATCCCCAAGCTCCGTCTCTTCTCTAACAGAAGCCAAACCATGTATAAACGTTGCCAAACTGCACTACTCTAGGAATCGCAGTGTTAGCAACATCTTCTTAGGACAGCACTTGACTTCATGAGCATTAAGTCTTCGCTGTTATAAGCCTTCATCCTCCAAAACTTAAGCATACAACATGTTCCAACTTGCATAGCAACTTTTGGGGGGTAACAGATAATCTCAGTTTTACATAAATTGGCTAATTTATGAAGAAAATTACAACACAGCTACATGCAGGCCAGCAACATCTAACTTGTACTTTTTAATAGGATGTTGACTGGAGAGTATTAAAAATATATATAATTAATCTTGTTTGTTATCCTTAAACCTAGAATTTGATGCTGTTTCCCTGTTTTTGAGGGGGGGGGGGGAAAAAGTCTTGAAGTTTTTGCTTTTTTTTTTATTGCCACTTCTGGCCCTATTGCAACCAATGCTTCCAAATTCTACCACATGTGAATTGTAGAATTAAACACTGAATTTGTAAGCTGCTTTCCTGAGAAATTCTTTAGCTAAATATACACACACAATTGCATGACATGCCCAGTGTATCAAGAAACATACCAAACCTTTCAAAAGTGCACATTACAAGCTGAGCATGTCATGAAAAGAAAGAGCTCAATCTTTTGCAGAGAATCCAGACCACAACTGTATGCAGATCCATTTAACTGCAGTGTTTGCTGCCGTGCCTGAAGAGAAACAGCGTTAATTAATGGTAACCAAGGGGAAAAAAAGAGTTGTGTTATACTTATATATTTTAAAAATCCTTTAAATTAGCACTCTCGCTTCACGGCACTTACCTGTTCCACATTGTATCCATGTTTTTCCTTTGCTATTGCTATATATTCATCCACTGTAACAAAGCAATGTCAAAATTATTCTTTAGTACTTAGAATTCTGCTACAAGGCTCCAAAGAATTAGCCATCTAATATGGAAAGGGAGTCTTTCCATGCTTTAATATAATACATAGGCCCAGGTCCCTCTAAACATTAAGCATATTTGTAGCTGTATTCATAGCAAATAAACGGTAATATAACACTTAATTTTGGTGAAGTTTGTACGTCAGTTAATGCTCAGTGAAAAAGATGTTCGTTTTTAAACTCACAGAGGCTCATCAATTTTGGGGTTTTGTTTTTCTTTTAAGTCAGAAAGTAGCTCTTTAGAGAAAGGTAAAGTCTTCTTGGAACACACTCCAAAGAACACAGACACGAGGGGAGTGCTCAGACACCTGGGTTAGCTTTAAATTCAAGTACCTCTGCTGTTTGTATTCCCAAACTTTAAAAAACTTGTGTAGTTTATTGTAAGTAGTTTCTAGATCAGTAATTATACAGATCCTTTATATTGATATAGTTAAAATTAACTAATTTTAAAATTAATTATAATCGCAGCATGAAGCCAATTCACAATACAGAATACAAAAATTCAATAATGAAGTTATCAACATTGATAATGTTTTAAAAATCATATTTGTGCATGTTAGTGCCAGGTTTGAGCTGAATATCATCCATCATTATGCAGTTAGGTCTGATGGAAGTCCTGCTAGTTTTGATTGTCAGTACATACTTCATTTTTACAGAAACAAACTCTTCCCATTCACCCATAACAGTTCACAATGAAGTGGCAATTAAATTAAGTAAAAAGGAAAGACAATTGAGAAAAGGAAACAACTATATTCTCATTACTCAAATGAACCAGACATGTCCTTGTCATGAACTATTGCCACAAAGAGTTAATTGTACCTTAAATGAGCAAAGTCCCTGTTCAGTAATCATACTTGTAGAGTATCTTATTTCTAACTGTTCTGCAGTAGCTGAGGGTACGTTCCCTCAAATGCAAAGGATGACACAAACTCTTAACTACTGGCAAGATATAGAAACTGTCCCAAGGATCAGATTCTCATGACTGCATCCTCAAAAACTTATTTCTCTGTATTACCTCATAGGAGTGGGGTTTGAACTGGATTAAACAAGTAATTGATTACCTTTATTCAGGTAATTCCTTTATTTCATAGGATCATTAAGGCTGCAAAAGATCACTAAGATCACCTAGTCCAGCCATCAACTCATCACCCCCATGCCCACTAAACAATCTCCACATTTCTTGTACACTTCCAGGGATGATGACCCCACCACTTCCCAGAGCAGTCTGTTCCAATGCCTCACGCTTTCTGAGGCAAAATAGTTCATATTTCAGGTCACTTTTATGGGGGAAAAATGATGAGTTTTTCCTAGTAAAACAGAACTAATAATCCCTTGAATAGGGCCTTAACAAAACTTTCCTTGAATACATCCATTGCAATTCCTTTTCCAATATATTTAGAGCAGCAAGTTCCTAATGGTTAGATGCTTTATTTATTAATAACTAAAAGGCTTCAGGGACTTGTCTGAAACATACAACACATTCGGTACAATTTGAAACAGACTTAACTACAAAATAAGACAGGATCCCCTATAGTTTGCTAAATAAAAGCAAAGCTTTTTTTTTTTAACTTACAAACCTGGAATTCCATTAAAACAAGTCAACAGCAAACAGGAATTCTAGAAACAGCTTATTAATTTAACTTAAGCATTTGAATTCCTAAGCAGAGCAAGACTTACACTTGGCATCTGGAATATTATGATATGGTGACCATACGAGCATCCCTCCATTATCTTTATCGGTGTATTTTGTGGCACCTGTAAGAAAACAAGCAAGTCTTAGTGCTTATACAAATGTTCTAGAGAACAGCTATTCATGGGACACTAAGTTAAAAGTCAACCACCTTGAGAAGCCCAGCTCAACTAAGGTTTTGATTTTCATAGCCATGTACTCTTGATGGTCGCAGCCAACCAATCTGCACTGCTATAAAAAGTAGACAGTTTTAAGGGTCTTTTTCTCCTCTGTTTCTGCTTCCCCTCTACCTGAACCATAGCAAGGGAAACAGTTCAAGTAACAAACCTTTCATGGGGACAAAGCAAGTTTTGCAACATTGATGTGACTTTGTACAAAGCATGATGTTTCAGTCTTTGATTTAAAAACATGTGTTTAAAGAAATTTCCCAATATTGGAAAAGCATCAACTAATAGTTACTTTTTATGGGTATTCTACAAATGTATTCAACATTTCAACTTCTGAAGACATCACTCAACAACTGGAGTGTTTACACCACTGTCAGCACGAACTTCTTGAGGTGCTTCCTCAAGAAGGAACCTCACTCGCATCTTTCCTGGAGAAGGGTAGATTTATTTCCTCAAATAATTTCACTCCACTTTACGCTTTCACCTTTGACATTTAGATTCTACATCTTGTTGAGAAACAAAGCAAAAATTATAACTACTTGGTGCCTTCTAATCATATACTAAGTTTTGTTGTTCTATGCTCTTTACTTTGGCAGTGTTCTGTAGTTGCTATCATCTTTGCTGTCTTTAGATCTATTAAGACTGTAAACTCAAAAATACTTTAATTAGACACACTGAAAGAACTCCTGTGTCTGCTGAACCACATATACATAACTACAATAAGTTTAAGAATGTACACAGAAGCCCCAAAGCATCCGTTTCAAAGTATAACACACCAAAGAAAACCCAACCTTTCCAAGTCTAGCATAAGAGCAAATTCTCTAATATAACATCCTAGTTTGGAAAAAGAAAGTATGAAATTTTTAGTCATTAGAAAAGCAATATTCTCATGAAGAGTGATGCAAACATGTCACCGTTGTACCACCTCTTCATCCAGTTGTTTTCTGTCAGGAAAGAATGATTGCTGCCCTGTATCCCACTCTCTATAAGTAGAAACTAGGATGACCACTAGAGAATACATCAATTTATCAGGCTCTCTGCTTGTGTATATCAAAAGCCTAAGCTTAATGTGAGCAGACCCTCAGTTTTCCCTTAAGAAAATAAAATAATAATCCTGACAGACACCTGCAGACCTGTTTACATCAAGGATGCTGTTGGCTATTGAATACTCCAGCACTAAGGTTAACAACCTATGTCCTGAGCCCTGTCATTTGTGCCTGCAGGAGGCAGCTGACAAGCAGCCCCAGCAGGCAGCCCTTTCAGGTTCAGCAAGACCCAGCCAACTGCTCCTCCCAGATGGCATCTCCACACTGCCAAAGGGAAAGCAAAGTGTGGCAAAGGCCAAACAGCATGCATGTGGGTAGGTTGGTACTTGCGCAAAGGCATCCTGTTCTCAGCCCTGAGTATCCATGGCCACCAGACTGGGATCCCTCCAACTCCATAAGCAAGACCAGGGTCTTTCTTCGTGAGAACCACTTCTTGTCCTTCGTGCCCAAGTGTTTGAATGAGCAGCACTCTTCCACTCCTAAATAAAAGCTGAACTGCTTCCTAGAGGAGACGTGCTTATTATGGGCAGACGCTGGAAATAACAGGCAGCACCTTACCCACAGCAGGTGAGAAGAGCAGAAGCATATGCCAATACGGAAGACGAAACCCATTAGCTACATCTCAGACACAAGTGTCCCCTCCCCAACCACACTGAGCTATTTTGGAGAAGGTTTCTGCACTTTGGCTGCTGCCAATGCTGTCAGGAAACAGTGGTGGCTGGAGATGACAGTAAGCACTCCCTACGGCTTCTGTAAGGGAGCAACCGCAGCACCAGACTGACAGCTGGTACACTGCAGTTTAGCATTAGCAGAAGTCAGGTGTGCTTGGAAAACACTGCTCTGTACATGACTATAAGTATAGAGAATAAAATGAGTATCTGGAAACATGCATGACTTAATAATGGCATTGGGGGTGTCTGGTAATTTAACTTTAAAACCCAAGGACTGGACATCTTAAAAAAATAAACTGGGAACTGTGAGGACAGATGACATAGAACAAGATGCAAGTTCTATGTACTTCACCATGCTATTCCATTACCTCAATTTAACAGATGCCATTTTTATATAGGAAGGTTAGAAGGAGAAAAATTGTACAGATGTACAATGAAATGAAATCCATAAGCAACCTGAAATGCTCCAACACATTCTTCTCCACTCACCCCCCAAGAACAGGGTAAATGGGAAGGCAGCATTTCAGCACTAAGTAAGCAGAACTCATACTAAAGCCTTTGTGAACTCTCATTGTACCATGGGCTGCCTGACTCAGGACAGCACCGATTCTTCAGTGTAAAATAACTCTGTGATATGGCTGCCTGAGGAGGTCACACAACAGCACAGCACCTTTCCAGCAGTGGCATTCTCCATGGCTCTTTCCCCAAGAAAAATAACCAGACAGCCCCCAGTGAGGACACAGCTCCGTGATACCCTGCCACATAGATGGTGGGTCAGAAAGCTGAGGCAGAACGTTCTTCCTTGGGAATATGAAGTACTACAGGGGAACCAACAGGAGGAGACAAAAACCTGGGGCGCAGGAGATGGTTTATTAACTCGGCAAGTGAGGTGAGGGGATCTAGGGGCTTTATTTTATTAACGCCATTTATCACAGCAACTAAACAGACCTCACTGCTGTTAGATCTAACGATGACTCCAAGTGCTGTTTCCACCACAGCTGTGGCTGAAGGCTTGCCTCTGCAAAGGGCTGATGGGTAGAACGTGGGAAGAGCACATTTCAGCTTCTCCCAGCTGCTGCTTTCAGCCACTTCTTACCCCAAGAGACCGGCAAACAGCTGATTAACCTCCTTTTAAAACAAACCATCTTCAACTTCACTCCAACCTGAGCTCGCCTGCAATACTGCCACAACTTTAACCGTGAATGTTTTCTTCCTCGACACATTGTTGCAAAGCATCGCTCGCCAATATTTACAAACTGACAAAGTGAGGCCAAAGGCTCCCCGTTGGTTCTGCTCAGAGTTCTGTGGGTTTTGACACCACCCGGTTGTATCTGAGATGGACTCCTGCCTTGCAACTACCTTGTTAAAGAAGCATTTGAAATCAGGTAACCAAACACGTATCCCAGCATAGCGGGGAGACCCTCAGGAGCAAAGGCCTCAGAGGAACCGCAGGAGGAAAAACCATGGAAGTGAGTAAATGAGAAATAGTGCCTACATCCCTTTATGCAAACCCACAAGTAAGATGGAACGCCCATCGCATCATTTGCTACGTTAAAATCGAACAAAACCAAACACACCAATGATAACAACACAGGTGTATAGGCGAGAGGACAACGAGCACAGCTTTGTGCCCAGCATCCCTCAGAGACGCTGCCCCGAGAGCCAGCAGAAAGCAAGCAGGAGAGACCACGGGACCTTGCTGAGAGCTCCTCAATTTGGTAACACAGTAAGGATGCATCCTACTTTTACACGCTGAAGTTTTCTGTGTAACGTAAAACGTTGCTGTTCCAAAGGAGTTACCATCTGCTCAGCCCAAGGGTCGGGTTTGTGCACTCAGAACAATGCTACACGCCTCTTCTAGAAGAGTTAACCAAAGGCGAAAGGAAGGCCGTGCATTTTTCCAGGTGGCCTGTAGGAAAAGCAAGCCCAGGCTGCACATCAGAGGTGATCGTTTTTATTTATTTCCACGGAGGCGGCGTTAAAAGGAGAGGTGCGGGCGGCGGGCCCCGTTAACAAAGGCCCCGGGCAGGCGCCGCTCTCGGGGAAGGGCATTCCCCGCGCCCGGCCCGCATCCATCCCCCCGCCCGTGGCCTGCGGGGACCCGCGCCCAGCGCAGGGGCCGGGGCCGAGGAGGCACTGCGAGGAGCTGCGGCCCAATCCTCTTCCGGTAGGAAATCATCTGACACCCGCGGAGCCTGTTCGGAGAGCAGCGAAGTCAACGGTTCAGCCGAGCATCCCCCGGCCCCGCGGCGCCCCGAGCGGGCGGCGGGCGGGAGGGGGCCGCGCTCGGGGCTCACCCCGAGCAGATGCACAAAGCGGGAGGGAAATCACGAACCCACCCGACCCCCCCCCCCCCCCCGCCCTCCCAACCCCGCGCCACGCGCATCCCCGCACACACAAGCAGGGAAGAAAAAAAAAAAAAAGAAGAAGAAAAAGGAGAAATAAATTATGACCAAAAAAAAGCGATTTTACCGGGCTCAAAGTCGGGGATGCGCGCCTGGTATTCCGCGCCGACCCTCATGCCTACATCTGCAACACAGAGCGGAGGGAGGAAGGGCAGCGGTGAGCGGCCGCGCCGCCGTCCCAGCCCCGCGCCGCGCGGGGGGGCGGGAGCGCCGCCCGGGAGCCCTCGCTGCTGCCGCCGCCGCCGCCGCGCGGGCGAAGCCACCTCCCCCGGCCCCCCCCGCCCCCCCGCGGATGGAGCCCCGGCGGCCGGCAGGGAGGGGGCCGGGGGGGCGGGGGCTGCCTCCGGCAGAACAATGGGGGCGGCGGGCGCTCCCCGGCCCTCGCGCCCCCCCCGCCCCGGCTCGGCGGCGCGCACACGGCCCCGCTCGCACCGTGCTCGTCGCCGCTGTCGGCGCCGCCGCTCTCCGACTCCGAGTAGGGCCCGTCGGAGGGGCTGCCGCCGCTCTTAGGGCCGCCGGCGGCCGCCCGGCTCCGACCCCCCCCACAACTCCGCGCCCTTCTCCATCGCGCGGGGAGGGGGGCTGCCGGGGGCGGTGGGGGGGGAGGGGGAGTTAACGCGCAGCCGCCATGTTGCCCCCCTCACACCCCCCCCCCCCCCCGCACCGCGGCCCCCTCCCCCGGCGCGGCGCGGCTCCGGGGATCCCTCCGCGCCGGCCCGGCCGGATCTATCCGAGGGGCGGGGATGCCGGCGGAGCCCCTGCGGCGCGGCGGCGGAAGGCTTCCCCTGGCACCGATGGGACTCTAGAACTCTGGATTTGCGTGCCGCGGGGCTCCCCCGGCGGGCGGGCAGCAGAGGTGGGGGGCGGGGACTACTTTCTGGCGGCGCAGGGATCCCGCGAGGGAGATGGCGTGCCGCCGCTGCGAGCCCGGGCCTCCGGTCGCCATTACGGCGGCGGAGCCGTGAGGGGGAGGTGGCGGCGCGGTGTGAGCCGCCGGGCGGACGTGGGCAGCGCCGCGGAGCCGCCCTCAGCTTCAGTACTTCCAGCCGGGTCACGTCGGGCTGACGGGAGGTGGGCGGCGGGCGGGGATGCCGCTCTGCGCCGGCTCCAGGTGGATGGCGGTGGGACGCGCTGCCTTCTCTCTTCAAACTGCGCGTTTGTTTGTTTATGTCTGTCTGTCTGTCTGTATGTATGTACGTTTTCAGCGCTGGCTCAGAATACGGTATCCGCTTCGTGTCAAAACCGCGCAGGTCTTAAGGGTAAAGTGCTGAGAGCTCCTCCAGAGAGAGCCCTGCTCGCAGACGTGGCAGCGGGCACGGCGGGTCTGGGGATGTGTCAGCAGCCCCCGTTGGTTTCTGCACAAATACACATCGTTATGGCCGTATTCTCAATATATGCTGATGGTATTCATAACGGTGCGGTCGTAGTTTGATTTCCCAAGGTGGGGGGGGGAAAAAAAAAGAGCAAAGCGAAAAAGGCATAGGTTGAAGTTGCTGCTGCCGTGTGCCGCAGTCAAGCCCCCGTTGGCACGCAGCACAGCCTGTGTTCTGCTGTGTCACATCTCAGCCCTTCCTACCCAGCGCTCCCCAGCAGCTCCCTGCCCGAGCTCTGCCATCTTTTACCCCTGCTGAGCAGTGTTGGCTGGAGCGGTGCTGTCATACGGCGAGGTTAGGGAGGAACGATGGAGCGTTCGGAGCGCTTTACGCGAGGGCTGCAGCGTGGGATAGGCTGCCACGTCTGCAGGGAGCTGTCTGCTGGTGCTCGTCTGGAAATCAGCCCAGGGCGGTCGGATTCTGAACCTGTGAAGAAGGTCTGATTTATGGGTGCCTATGGCAGAAAAATAGTGTGAAGTTCTGGGAATACTGTGGTCTTAGAACTGCTTTTGTGAGAGCTTTTGGAAACTGAACATCAAAAAGGAGAGGGAAATAAATCTGTGACTCCTGTCTGCTCACTGTTCTCCCTGTGTCAGACTGCAGTAGGGAGAAATAGGGAGCCCCTTTGGAACTGTCAGTGTGAAAAACATAGAAGAAAGCAGAAACCCAAGGAAGAGAAGAAGCCATGTTCCTCAACATGCTGTAGCTATTCTTGGAAGAACCGTGGAGAATGTGGAAGAACCAATTACTGCTGAGGAAAAACTAATGGCAGAAAGGGCTGCCCTGTGCATTTAAGGACTGAATTTTGCTGTTCTAGACATCTTATTTCTTCAAGACAGTTTCCTTGTGATTGGCTTGTGATCTCACTCTGTGTCTGATTTCCCTTCTTATCACAGAAATTTCTGAACTGTTTGCATATTCCACCCAAAATTAACAAAGAAATCATAGAACCATAGAGTCATTTGGGTTGGAAGGGACCCTTAAAGATCATCCAGTCCAGCTCCTCTGCACTGAACAGGGACACCTACAGCTCCATCAGGTGCCCAGAGTCCCCGCCCAGCCTGACCTTGAGCATCTCCAGGGATGGGGCATCTACCACCTCTGTGGGCAACCTGTGCCAGTGCCTCACCCGCTCACTGTAAAAAACTTCTTCCCTATATCCAATCTGAATCTCCTCTCTTTTCATTTGAAACCATTTCCCCTTGTTCTATCACCGCAGGCCCTGCTGAAGAGTCTGTCCCCTTCTTTCTTACAGCCCCCCCTTTAGATACTGAAAGGCTGCTCTCAGGTCTCACCGGAGCCTTCTCTTCTGCAGGCTGAACAGCCCCTGCTCTCAGCCTGTTCTTGTAGGAGAGGTCTTCCATCCCTTGGACCAGTTTTGTGGCCCTCCTCTGCAGGAAGTGGTGGTTTTGCAGACAACGAAGCTCCTATGTGCTTTATGAATATGGCTGAATACCTGCAAGTGCCTCAGCAATTGAGCAAAAAGTTGCCATGTCATCTCCTATTTTAACATGCACAGAAGGGCTACTGTAAGGGAAAGCACTCACAAGTACCAGAACCACAGGAAAATCTCCAACCAGGATTTGCAGAACTATTAAAAGTTTGAAATACTAATGTTTCTACTGTCTGCAGATTATTCTTTATGAGCGGGGGACTTTTTGAACCTTAGAGGTGAAACATTTCTTCCTGCATCCAAAGCCATAGCTTGACTGGACTGCTGCAGTACAAAGTGAATTGGGGCAGGGAGGAAAGGGAACTGAGGAATGGAGAAAGGTTACAAAAGAGGAAGGTGTAGTTGCTTCCACCTTTTAACAGTGTTGCTAACAGGCATTAGCAGAAGTGGAAGATCAAAGGGAAATCGTATTCCCTGTTCATGAATTAACTGATCTTTCCCATAGGGCTTCTGAGGTTGTTCCGCAGTGGGTTGAAGCCTCCTGTAGCCCTCTTTGTTAGAGTAGGTTCTGAGAATTTGTTGTTGGTCTATGATCAGGCTTGTGGGCTGTGAGCTGCTGCGATTTGTGAAGATGTCCTTGCACTGAGAGATAATGAGGACGTTAACTGCGTGGAGTACATGGTGGGACTGGATATTCAGAACTAAATAATTTGTTAAACCACTGGATGCTTTCACATGTCTATATTGCTATGTCAGAGAATCATAGAATCATAGAATGGCCTGGGTTGGAAAGGACCACAATGATCATCTAGTTTCAACACCCCTCCCACCCCCCTGCTGTGTGCAGACCACCAGACCAGGCTGCCCAGAGCCACATCCAGCCTGGCCTTGAATGCCTCCAGGGATGGGGCATCCACAGCCTCCTTAGGCAACCTGTTCCAGTGCGTCACCACCCTCTGTGTGAAAAACTTCCTCCTAATATCTAACATAAACCTCCCGTCTCAGTTTAAAACCATTCCCCCTTATCCTATCACTACCCACCCTCGTAAACAGCTGTTCCCCCTCCTGTGTATATGCTCCCTTCAAGTACTGGAAGGCTGCAATGAGGTCTCCCTGGAGCCTTCTCTTCTCGATGCTGAACAATCCCAGTTCCCTCAACCTTCTCTCATAGGAAAGGTGCTCCAGCCCTTTGGTCATCTTAGTGGCGCTCCTCTGGACCCACTCCAAGAGCTCCACATCCCTCCTGTACTGGGTCCCCAGGCCTGGATGCAGTACTCCAGATGGGGCCTCACAGGAGCTGAGTAGAGAGAGATGATCACCTCCCTCTGCCTGCTGACCACTCCTTTTTTAATGCAGCCCAGAACACAGTTGGCCTTTTGGGCTGCAAGCGCACACTGCTGGCTCATGTCCAGCTTCTCGACCCTCTCATCTATGAAATTTATAGCATATCAAAAGTACTGCAGATCTCATGATTGACCTTTTTTTGTCATGCAGTCACAATTATGTACCTCTTGGGTTTGTTCTCTCTCTTTTTTTAATTTTTTTTTTTTCATTTTTGGAAGAGCATCCTGACATTCCCCCAGCTTGGCAGTGTCACTTAATACTGTCTAAGATCTTTTATAAATCTCTTTAGGTCAAATTAGTTTGTGTTGATTCCTCAGAAAATCTGTGTATATATAAAGTGTGTTGAATGAAACAGAGGAAATGGTATCACCACAAAACCTTTCAGCAAAATCTAGCCTGGAAACTTTTGCTTTAATGCAGAGATTCATAATTTCCTTCTATATGAATGTTTCATAAAGAAAAGTATGCACTTTGTCTCCCTAAGTACATTAAGAAAAGCATGCCAGGAATCAAGGTAATTTCAGATGAATTACACTGCTTGGAGTCTGTTCTGCTGGAAAACACATCGGTGTTACTTGTTAAGTACTGTGTTTCTTTTATATTAAACACAACTCAGCCTGCTGGATGGTAAGTGGGATATTGGAATTGGATAAGGTGGGATCTATTCGTTTCTGTAGGCTGATGGTTGTTGCTCTGTTCCATGTAACAGTCTCAAATTTTCCAAAGACTCCGTGCTTTAGTGAAAATGCTGCAAGATTGTACAAGCCATGGGTTTTCTATGGCCCTGGAAAATAAGGCCATCATTCTCAAGTGGGACACTTACTCATGTCTCTGAGTTCCAATATTAATGTTTTTATTAAGGCTGAAATCAGGAAGCAGAGCAGGAGTTAACTTTGTTCTATAACTGATCAATGAAATGCAACAATAAAGCATTAAAGCTGGCCAAGTCATGCTGTCATGAAACCTTTGCTGAAATTGGAGACTTATGTGTGGAGGGATGGTGGTGGCTGAATGAAGCCGGGACTGTTTGGGCCTGGTACTCAGTTACAAGTAGCATTTTGAAACCACATACTGCACCACGGGATGGTTTATGTAAGAACTAGCGTAGTGGGTTAGTACTGGGTTAGTACTATGTCCATCTTGTCATTTTTCTTAATCCTGATGACTACTAAAAACAAAGGCTGCAGAGGAATTAATTTGGGAGCTGATGCCATAATCTGCATTCCTTCTTGGCAAGAAGCCTATTTTTGGTCTTCTAAAGATTTACTAAAGCTCTGAAGCATAAAGCTTGATATCTTTTGAATGAAATGGTAATTACATTTTCAAATCCTTTAGGTACACTGTGAATGTATCTGTTCCAGCTTTATGTATTTGTAGATTCCTCTTTTCAGTGTCTTGCTGTAGTGAGTTCTACTGCCAATGTGTGCTGACTTTTTAATTTTAATAGAGAAACAAACAAAAAATGTCCATATATCCTCTTTTTACTGACAGGTGTTCCTGCTTAGTGTTTCAGACTCAATATTTCTGTGCAGGTAACCTAGATAGCTGTTAAGCTGTCCCACTTACAGACAGTAAAAAGGGTCCTGGGTTCAGCTTGACATCATGATGCCCAGTGGGAAAAGCCTGAGTTTAGCTGGCTTAACCTTATGTTACATAGACCTGGGACAGCAGGACTCCAGTCAGTTTACAGACATGGTTTAATGGTTTGTATTTTCCCATACCCTCGTCAGAATAAATTCTGGTAACAGCCATCGGGTGTGTCTTTGAGCACTGACACTTTGTGTTGTTGGTGAAGATTCTCAGTCTCTGCATTAATAGCCCACGTGCATGGCTGAAATGGCAGCTTCTCAAACGCAACATACTACTTGTTCTGGCCTGCACAGTGAAATGCAGCTTTCACCAAACAGATGCTTAAAGATGTTGAACTTCCATAAGAAATGTCTTTGCTTCTTCTGCACTGTATGGCAATGGGACGTCTGACTTTTCGGGTGCTTTGTTTTTTAGAACAGACAAACAAACGAACAAAAAACCAAGATGTGTTTGGACTTCACTGATTTCATGCACTTAGTGAACTGTGTGCTAGACTTACTGCTGTTGAACCCGAAGAGGTGACCATTTGCTATGAGTTAATAAAGTTTTATGCTGTCTCCTGTTTTTCTGTCCTTTCCTTTCTGACATGGAACAGTGCAAAAGGAACATACTGGGAATGATTTGATCTTGGGCAACTGGCTGTAGGCAGCACTGCTTGAGCGGGGGGTTGGACCTGATGAGCTCCAGAGCTCCTTTCCTCCCTCAAGCTTTCTGCCATTCTGTGGGTTTTCCCTTGCAGTTTTTAATAGTGCTCGTTTGCTTCTTGGAGAGAAATGTATTTTAACATATGCTAGAATGAAAACTATGGTCTATGCTACTGTGTTGTGTGCTTAATCCTGAAAAAGAGAGAATCTCCTCATCCTGCAGATTATTGTTTAATAAGGATTCATACAAATGTAACCAAAATAAGGAAAAACAAGGAAGGGTTTGTTAGGGAAACGTTACTTATACAGCGTGAAGAAACCAGGTAACAGTACTGTAACTGTACTACCCAACTACCCATCTACTTAAGAAGTGACAGGACCTCTACGTGGAGTCACTGTAGGAATAATCTTGAGAGATCTGAAAGATCCTCATTTACCGCTTAAGACCCCATTTGAGAAAATGATGCATTAATATCTTAAAGAGACTGTTAGGAGTGGTGTAATAACAAGTAGCAGCAGCTTGTTTTGCTGTATGTCTCAGGCCTCAGACTCTAATATTAAACATGTAATGCTTGAGCATGGTGGCACCTCCTGGTAATGTTGCTCTCCATAGCTTATCCGACCTGGCAAACAAAGAAAACCTGGGAACTAGTACTGACTGTGTATGACCAAAAGAAGGGTCCTCATGTACTGCAAGTATCACAAGAGGTTGGTTGGTTGGTTTGCCTTTTTTTTCCCCCTGTGGTTTATATAGATTAATATATAGTATTATGTAGAAATCCCTGTGTCATGGAGCTGTGCTGAATACTGGAGGCCAGTGTGCCTGGACCACATAGATTCCAAAATAATACTGCTACTGGTGCATCATACCATTTCCTACTGTAACTACTGTTTGCCCGGTGCAGTGATCTGTAGTTCAGGTAGGCAGGTTAGGAAGGATGAGCAAGAGACTCCATTTTGAGAATGTAAGTTGGAGGTGCAAGCCATGCAAACATGATTTTCAGTTCTTTTTCTGGAATGTGTAAGAGTTATTTATTTTTTTTACATGGGAAAAAATATTCTAATACCATTCCACTAGATTCTCTACGGGTAAAAATGGTTTTCTCTCTTGTGTTAAAGAAAACAAACAGAGGTAGCTGTGTCTGGATCTCTTTGGGTTATAGTATATAATGCTTTCAAGAATAACAATTCCTCTTCTCTGGTTTGAGGCATCTATACATAAATACAAAACTGAAATCTTACATTTGAAGATATGGATAAATACAGTTGGGGTTAATCTATGCTGGGAAAAAAATTGTCCTTGGGAAGATTCCTCAGATTCCGTCATTCATATCGGAGTGCTTGTTAAAGCAAGAGCTAAAACGGAACACTGCTCTTAAAGAACGTGAGGGTGAAGGTGCTGGGTACCCCTAGGGCCTTCCCTACAGTTCGGTTTCCACAACAAGTTTTAGAAAAAGACCCACTTCGGATTCACCCTCAATTGATGTATGGAATACTCTTCTGTTGGAGCAGAAGATGTTCCAGTTTGTTTATACTCAGTTTATTATCTTCCATCTTCACTACATTCCTTTTAATAAAGATGGCTCGTATCCTTGGATTAAGAGTTTTCCTAATGAAAACTTGAATGGTGTTACAGCCTGACAGCCTGTTATGTGGTCTTCTTGTATGAGCTATCTAGCGTTCTGAAACAACAAAGAGATGATCCAGGCTTCAGAGTTGTACTCTAAACCCACCGTTAGAAATCTGTTCCCTAAAGACGCTGCAATACTGCCAAAGCCATCTTTGGTAGACAATGTTTCTGCTGTTTTACCACTTCTAATCTGTAAGTGTCCCAGCCCATTCTCTCATTCCCCAGCTTTGCCTCACGTTGTGCCATATACTATATCTTGGTCAAGTAACTGAAATTAGATTTGGATATTGTCGTGCATTCTTTTAAAGAATGCTCTGATATTTCACCATGTGGCTTTGCACAGAAGCTTTTGTATCAGCTAACTGGTGTTACCTGCCTTTGCCTCACAATAATCAATGGAAGCACATGAAGAAACTCCTCTCTGTTTACTTAAATGCTTTGAATTTTGTAGAGCATCTGTATTCCTGTCTGAACATCTGTAATTTGAGCTTATGAATATCGTACCTGGCAGTGCTTGAGCTGAATACATCATAAAAAAACATTAACCAACATCAGATGAGGCACTAAAAAGATCCTCACAGTAGGTATCCAAGTGTTAACAAAAATCAACAGCACATCAGACGTTAGGGTCACCTGGTATCAGTCCCTGGGACTAGGTATGATTGTGTGCTGATAAAGACCCTGGAAATAATGTCATTAAGATACAATCGAACTTAGAAAACTAGGATTTTTTGTGAGCGCAGCTGTAGAAGATAGCAGGGAGGTATTACTTAGAATGAGAAAATCACTTATCTCATTGTAAATAATAACCAAAAGGTTGTACTGAGCTAGTTATAAAGCTGTGGATTTCTTTCCAGAAGAGTGAAGCAAAGTACTAACTGCATAGAAAGCAAACGCTGTGGGCAGTCCACCCTGTTGACAGAAAGTCAGGAAGTGGGAAATACTTGGTGAAAAGTTGGGTTCAGTAAGACTACAAAATGAAGTGACGTGTGGGTTTTTCTTCCTTTATTTTTCTTTTTAGAATTTGTTTTGCTTTGTTTCTTTCTGTTTTCCTGGTGTGGGAATGGGGGTGGAAGGTGTTGGCTTCTGTCTGTTGACAGGCCTTCTTCAACTGAAATCCTGCAAGCAACAGAAGAGGTCTGTAAAGTTGGGAGGTAAGACATCAGCTTTATAAAATATTTAACTCCAAAACAGAAGTTCTTAGTACATGTAAGGCAGAAGCAATGAAATACAAGCCCTGTGCAAGAAACTCACTCACTGGGCAGTCTGAAATGCATTTCTTGGAGAGGCTACTGTAAACAAGAAGCTGGCAGTCTGTTTACCAGTCAGCCTCACAGAATGCTTCTGTCCAGATGAAAAACAATGTGTTTTTTGAGATTGTTCTGCTTTTCAAATGAAGCTACAGAATTTAGGCTATGTCTTTTAATTTGAGGAGTCTTTCTTACTTAGGAATTCTTTTTTATATGAGAAATTGTTGTGTTGTAGAATCCAAAATTTGTTCAGAGAGCTAATAGTGTTTAGGACCAATGGCAGTGGCTGAAAGTGAATGTCCTAGGACCAAAGTAGGGATAAGAGATGGAAGATAGCTGGCACAAGCATGTTCCTATCTGAGAGTAGTTTTTTCCAAATCTAAGCCTAAAGCGGGTGGGTTTTGTTTATGTATTTTTGCACAGTATATTATGAAAATATGGGATTTGATTCTACATTCTGGTGGCTTTTTAAAATATTGTTAAATCATGAGTTACTGAACCACAGTTGAGAGAGAATTATAGGCAGTAGCTTATAGAATCTGAATCACAGAATACCTTGGACTGCAAAGGACTTTAAAGACCACCTTGTTGCATCCCCTGCACCTCATTGCATCCCCTGCACCAGTGGGCCCAGGCACTTTCACTAGACTGGGTTGCTTGGGGGCCCATCCGACCTGGCCTTGAATGCTCCCAGGGATGGAGCATCCACGGCTTCTCTGTGCAGCTTGTTTCCATGCCTCACCACCTTCTGAGTGAAGAATTTTCTCCTACCATCTAATCTCCCCTCTTTTATTCTAAAACCGTCCCCCCCTGTCCTGTCATTATCTGCCCATCTAAAAAGTCATTCTCCCTTCTGTTTATAAGCTCCCCTCAAGCACCGAAAAACCAAAATGAGGTCTTCCTGGAGTCTTCTCTTCCCCAGGCTGAACAACCCCAGCTCTCTCAGTCTGTCTTCATAGGACAGGTATTCCAGCCCTCTGTTCATCTTTGTAGCCTTCTCTGGGCCCGCTCCAGCAGCTCCATGCCTGTCTTGTGGTGGGGGATCCAAACCTGGATGCAGTACTCTCGATGGCATCTCACTGGTAGAGGGGGAGAGTCACCTCCCTCATCCTGCTGGCCACTCCTCTTTTAATGCAGTCCTGGATGCATCTAGGCTGTAAGCACACACTACTGGCTCATGTCAGGCTTTTTGCCACCAGAAACTCCAAATCCATCTCTGCAGGATTTCTCTCAAGGAGTTCTCCCAGTCTGCACACATAACTTACAGTGGCAGTGCCTACATCGCCTACAGAGAGCCTACAAAGCTTAACACTGCCTACAATGCAAGGAGTCTGCTGTGTTCCTTATTTCTTAAGCAAAAACATTCACCCAGGAACTATGGGTTCCTAGGCATCTCTCAGGACATGCAAACAGAAACCTTTATTGCAATTACTTAGTGAGAGCCTTTGCATTTTCTTAGAGTTTAAGCAAGCTGCATCTAATTTTCTCCCATTTGCCTTGATTTATATTGACCCATGCGCAGCAAATCCAAAGAAAACTAAAATACAGAATTAAAACGTTAACAAAAAGCCTACCAAACATGGAACCAGGGGAAATGCAGACGATTTATTTTTCTCCTCTGAGTAATAACACTTCTATTGGTCACTGCCTCTGATCTGAGACCGGGGAAGACCACATGGGCAGGACAGGACTGAGCCAAGATGTTTGGCTGAGTACACCTACAGCCAGGATGCTTCTATTTTTATTTTTCTAGATCTGGAAGGACTGTGTGTCAGCTCCTGCTGACATTAATGAAGATTGACATACTGTCCAAATAGGGAAAAATTTTCTATGCCCTTTTGAGCAGTTCCAAGAAGGAACAGTACTTTCCTGTTAGCCCACACTCCAAATGCTACACATATAAATAAAAGACTGGCTGTGTACTCTCTCATCAGTTTTATTTTGAGAATTATCCACTCAGAACATAGGATTTCATAGTTATCTTTCCATATTTATTCCCCATAAAAAGTCTGGAGGAAATTCAGTAATTCCATAATTGGGTAAGTCCATACTTAATTTTTGACAAATTTATTATGGCTGCTTAAGAGCACTAACATTCCTCAGTTCTCAGACCTACAGTCTGCTGCACAGCTAGGTTATTTCTCTGAGTTAGAAATTTCATTTGATTTTAGAGAGCAGAAATAATCAGGCCTTAGGAACCTCAGGCTGAAACGCAGCAACGTCTGGAGCACCTTGGTTAAAATGAGTTGCAGAAATAGATTTAACAGTCTCAGTTAGATGCAGAGATGTTTTCCCAAATTCCTTTTTGGAAGTCATGCGTGTATTTCTTATACTCTGGACTCACCTTTGTTTTAAGGCATGACTTCTGCTCCTCATTGCTCTTTCCATAACGTAACAAGTATTGTTAATCGCAAGTAACTAAGCACCCATATACATGATAAACTGGGGCTTCAGCCTGTAAACCCTGGGGGTAAGAATCTGTGGATTAATTAATGCTCCATTGATTTTGTGTGATGCATTTCTTTAAATGTCTGTAAGGCAGACTAACTTGTGCACTACCTTCTGTACTTTGTTATCCTATCACATAATTTATTTCATTTTGACAGGGCCATGAAATCTGTATGGTAGTATGCAAATGGAACTCAATTTTAAGATCCAATGCTCTTTCAATTTTCAGGGCTGTTGGTACTTTGGTATAACTTTGCATTGCTATAAATGCTATTGTATGGATAGCTGCCGAAAATGGAGGTCTCAGCTGGGTTTCCTCTTTACCACTGGTGCTGGGTTTTCCTGTCAGGATGGTTTTCAGTTCAAGTGGGTGACAGATGGGCATGATTTAGGTGAAGGCAAGTCTGTACTTTGTTTTGGAAGAGCTGCTCAAAGGGACTGTGGAACAGCAGCTTAAGGCTCTGCAGCTAGAGGATGAACTAGGGGCTTTTTCAGGGAAAAAAAACATGCTGTGAGAGCCTAATGGTAGTACAGAGCTGAATGTGCCCTCTAATGGATGGTAAGAGGTCATAGTTTGCTGATCATGTTAGCCTTACTTGAAACGTCACATATCAATTTCCGTCCAATAGGCTTTAGCAAACAAGCAGATTGAGAAATCTGAATTTTCAACTTTAAAAAAGAAGAAGAAAAAGAAGAAAAGGAAAAAGAAAAAGAAGAAGAAAAAGGAAAAGAAGAAGAAGAAGGAAAAGAAGAAGAAAAAGAAAAAAAAGAAGAAGAAGAAGAAGAAGAAAAAGAAAAAGAAAAAAAGAAAAAGGAGAAGAAGAAGAAAAAGAAAAAGAAAAAGAAAAAGAAAAAGAAAAAGAAAAAGAAAAAGAAAAAGAAAAGAAAAAGGAGAAGAAGAAGAAGAAGAAAAAGAAAAAGAAAAAGGAGAAGAAAAAGGAGAAGAAGAAGAAAAAGAAAAAGAGAAAGGAAAAGAAAAAGAGAAAGGAAAAGAAAAAGAAAAAGAGAAAGGAAAAGAAAAAGAAAAAGGAAAAGGAAAAGAAAAAGAAAAAGAAAAAGAAAAAGAAAAAGAAAAAGAAAAAGAAAAAGAAAAAGAAAAAGAAAAAGAAAAAGAAAAAGAAAAAGAAAAAGAAAAAGAAAAAGAGGGTCTTGTCCATCTAAAAATGAATCAGAAAGACAGTGTGTGTGTGCTACCTCAAGTGGGGCCTTGCTTCCGACTTTGTGCTACTTGCAGAATTTACCAGCAAGGAAACAAGTATAGAACTCAACATAGTCTCAGTGAAACGCTAACAGAGCATCCCCTCTCTGTGGTGAAAGCATCACATCACGAGCTGGAATCATATTTTGCAGTGGGAAGAAAGACTAAAGGAGGTAGAAGATGATAAACAAGAAATCTTGTGTTTGATATAATATTTTACTTACTTGCAATGTGATGGCAAGGTAGGTCTAACCTCAACCCGGTGAAAATGATAGCTTTGGCATGGAATCTGTGGGACAGCCTGATTATCTGAGCTAGGAAATCAGAGGCCGGACCAGTGTTTTTTGCCCACATAAAATGAATGAATGAATGAATGGAGGAAAGAATGCAACATAAAGTGCAGCTACTTCATGGAGATCCAGAAGATGCACAGCTTTTCCTCCTTACCCTGTGTCCCCTTGCTCCCACTACCATGTACTTGCTGATTCAGTGTAACAGTTTTTCTAAAGGCTTCAGCATTTCTGCAATGCATGCCAGCTGCCAGATGTCTCCAAGACCAGGAGATTCCTGCCAAGCCGTGTGGGTGCTGAGATTGCGCACCCTCTGGCACAGTGGCTTAGAGGAGTAATGAAAGCCTTTGGAGATCCTAGTTTTTCAGAACCTCAGTCTTGTTAGGAGCTGTGTAAATTCCGTATCAAAGGTAACATCACAACTTTACTGGCGAAATGGTCAGTTTAATGGCCAGTCGGTCCTGTGCTGCTGAAGCTGCCAGGAGCAGAACAACCTGGGACTCGGTAGGCACAGCTGTTGGGAGCTGTCTTGATTGTAGTCAGTCCGGGGATGGCTATTAGAATGTTAATGAAGTGGCTCCCACTGCAGAGCCACTTCCTGAGCTGGGCTCTTAGCCCCCCCCCAGGCTCCAGCTGTGAGAGGGGCAGCCAGTGCTATGTTGGTCTGCGACTGAATATGCAGATCCTGCTGCAATGAAGCTGCCATCCACCTCCACTGCTTGGCTCCCCACGGTGCCTAGTGTGCGTCCTGTGCCTCAAACACAGGGTGGCAGGAGGCTGCTGTGGGATGGACGCCTTTGGGTCACAAGCATAGGCCTCATGGCACAGGCCAGGCCCGTCCTCCAGCGTGGGGGCCAGGTGGCTCTAGACTTGCTTTATTTGCTCGTATTGTGGGAAGTAGGTTCTCGCCGTGCACAGGATCGTGCAAAACATATTCATGTCTTGTAAATGTGATGTGATGCAGAGCACGGAGGTGCTGTAGCTAACGAGGCATTACGGCAAGCAGCTGCCAAGGCCAGCCAGGAGATCTGTCTTTAAAGAGATCTGAGTGCTTTCCGTTTACTGATAGATGGCCAAAGGGGAAGGAACAAAGTAGTTTTCTCCCTGACTGAAAAACCTTTGTAAATCGAATACTTGAGAGTTTAAGACCTGTCAAAGGTTATATTTAAATAGCTTATCCCATTGCTTCCACTGAGCTGCTCGTCAGTTTGATCACATAGCAGTAAGCAGCCTCCTAAAAAGTGTCCTAGGAAGAAGTGAAACGGGGGCGAGCAGTCCGCTGAGGGGCTGAGCCACGCACCCTGAGGGCAAAGCCCCCCGGGGGGTCGCGGGTGGCACCCACACACCTCTGCGAGAGAAGGAGGTTCTTCCCGCCGCTCTCATTTTGTGAGGGGCTTTCGAGCACTTCCGCCCGCGAGGCGCGAAGGCGGCGGGGCCGCCACCCCTGCGGCGCAGAGCCCCCTGAGGGGCGCCGCTTCCCCTCGCTTCGCGGCCGTTGTCGCCGCCGTTGGACAGCGCGCTCCCGGACGGTGGCGCTGCAGCACCGGCCTTGCGGCGGGGCGGCACGGCGGGGCGGCGGCCGGCAGGGGGCGCCGCGGGGAGGTCCGGCGGCGGCGCGGCGGCGGCCGCGGGGCTGCGGTGCGCGGGAGGCGGCGGGAGGGCTGATGCCGCACAGCCGTGCCACGGTCCCGGCGGAGGCATGAGGCGCGCGGAGCGGGCGGGGAGCGGAGCGGCAGAGCGCGGCTCCGCGAGGCCCTGAGCGAAGCCTCCGCGCCGCGCTCCCGCAGAGCGACTATGGCCGGGGGAAGGAGAGGGCTGGTGGCGCCTCAGAACACGTTCCTGGAGAACATCGTGCGAAGGTCTAACGGTAAGGGGCCGGGGGCGAAGGGGCGGTCCCGCGCGGAGGGGCTTCGAACCCTCAGGTGCGGGGCCGCCGTTGGGCTGCGCCCCCCGCGTCCCGAGCGGAGCCCCGTGCGGGCGGCAGGTGCGGCGGGACGGCCACGCGCTGCGTCCGCTGCGGGCAGAGACCGCGGGCGGGAGGCAGCCCGGGCGTCAGCCGGCCCGGGGGGCGCCGCGCGGGAGGAACTGCGGGGTCTCGGGGAGGGCAGAGCCCGGAGCTCGGAGGGGGCTGCGGCCCGAGTGGAAAGATGCCTCCCAAGTGAGGAGGGAGTTTGCCATTTTGAGGGTTGAGGGTGGGCAGTGCCGGGTTTTTGTTTTGTTGCTTTTTTTTCCCTCCTAGCTAACTGTAGCCAGGTGTTTCTCTAGGAAAATTGTGGAGTGGAAAGTGCCTCGAATTTCACAACTGCGTGCAAATATGCGTTAGCGTTACCCGGATTGTTTCACTCAGGGACTTAGCAAAAGCTGCTCCTTGCAGCCATGCGGGGGGCTGCGTGTCTGCTGACACCTGGACACCGGTGGGGCTCTCACAGCTCGGAGTTCTGCCATCTTTAGTGCTTCCGTGGACCTCGGTGGGCTTCTTTGGGGATTAGGAACTTCCCGCGTGACTGAGAATATGCGGGTCCAGTTCCTTTTGAAGATAAGGCGAGATGATTTAATTAACTGAAGAACGGTCAGTTTGTTCCGAAAAGGCAAAGGCAATTAGCCCCGTTGATAAGCAGCTAAAAACCCAAATCATCCCAAGAATGGTTTTCAATTATTTTCAATTAGGGGGATGTTACTGAGGAAAAAAAAAAAGAATAAAACAAACCACCATCTTTGCTAAGGACGTGTCCTCACACAGAATGGTGAGGGATTTTCATAGGCTGTTTTTCTCTGCAACTTTCCTATAGGAGGGGTTGGAAGCTGCATTCTCCCCTCAGTAAGCACTGCCCATCCCCTTGGAGAATCCTGCCCTCTTCTTGAAAACTGAAATGTTAACATCTCATCAGATTCACGTTGCTCCTCTAATCTTCTAACAGCAGCGAGCTCAGGCTTTTCTCGGAACTGGCTCGAGTTTGTGAATAATTCTCTCCACTGAACGCTGAATTTCTCTGATGGCTTTCTGTACCAAGACCTTGGTGCTGTGAATCACTTGAGGCTTGGAGACGGAGGGGATCTTGCAGCAGGAGCTTTGCTCTGCTTCTTCCTGTTTTCCCCCATAGTTAGGAATGCGTCGTAACAGCGTGGTGCTGGACAGCACAGGTAGAGTGACAGCACGATTTGGACGATTTCCAACTGCTCAACAAATCGTGAGGGCCGCCATAAATACAGGCTTCTAGATGAAGCCTGTTAGGAAGTGATGCACAGCGCAGACATATTAGAGGAATCTTTGGGTAGTGACTCAAGTTCAGAAGCCTGTGTCTTCTCACATCACTGATGTGATGCTGTCACGTATAAATGCTGTGTGATTCAGTTCTACTGTGAGGCCATCAACCTCTTCTGACGTCCGTCTCTGTGAGGAGATGAGGGCTGGGTCCCATTTCTCCTCATCTGGCAGGGCAGTGTTGGCCACTGGGGGGGGAGCATGGGAACATCCTGACGCCTTGGTGCCTGCCTCTCTTGGCTGGCCTACCTGCCTGCAAGATGCTTTGGGATGCCCACAGCGCGAGCACTTAAACAGGCCTGTAAACTTTGAGGTTTGGCTTCCCCTTCTCACTTTCATTCGATTGGATGCTATTGTGACCCACAAGCAAACTCTCTGGGCTATTTGGGATTTTCCAAATAAATGTTGGGCTTCTTGTCAAACTGTATTTGCTGGCACCTGCAGGCAAGCTAGGAAGTGCCAGCAGATATTAAATTAATACATGTATAGGAATTATATTCCTAATTTGAGGAGGATTCCCTTTGAAAGGAGAGGAATTCGTTTGTAGGACTGAAACAGATATGAAGAAGTGCTCCATTTAAAGGTACTTGGGTTTGACGAGCAACTATAGTCACAGGTAGACTGAGAAAAGCATGTTCTGGCTGTGAGATATACTGGGAGGGTTACCTCGGGGAAAGAGGCTTTATGGCAGTAGCACAGTAATTGGCATACAACCTCTTCTGAAAACACTACTCTAAGGATAGCACTAATTATACCACTTTTAACCAGCAATTTAACAAGTAATTCTTTGGACAGCCTTTCACATTTAGTGTGAGACTGGCAAGCTGATGCACCTTCAGTGCCTAAAGGTAATGGCAGTGTACTTGGGCATGCACGTTCAGGGCCTTTCCTTCAAGCTTAGTATTTTTCTGACGTTCAGACCACACCACCTGCAGCGAGATCCACCCCAAGCTCTGTTGGTCTGAATTGTCTTCTTAAGAATTCTAGGGACAGGAGTTTCTTCTTGGGTTGCAAATCAACCAAGACAGGTTCTCATTGACTAAATGCCAGCCTGAACAGCTATGCTAGGATTACAGGCTGCAAAGTAATTCCACACATTGCAGTAGAGGAGGAATTGAGAATCTCTATAGCACTGGTATAGCACACATGGGAAAGAATGTATAGCATCATCAGCCTGGAACTGTGGACTGCATCTGGTCCTCTTTGATTTCTTCTCACAAGAAGACCTTTTTGATGAAGTGTGAGCACTACAAGGTTCTTCATTCTTCGAAATGAGCATCTCCAAATTCCTTCCTGTTGGAAATCCGGAGGAAAAACTTAAGGACTTGGAACACTAATGTAATCCTTCTTGTCTGTATTTAATGTTTAAAAGCCATGCTTCTGAAGTAGACGTGTAGAGCTAGAAAAATAAATGTTGCATGTAGTGCTTGGTTGGCAAAAATTTGTTTGAAGCATTGAAATATTTAAAGACTCAAACACCCAATGGAATAGAAAATGAGCCCGTGCTGTAAAACAGTGCAGTATGTAAAGAATCACTAGTCTCTGCTGGTTACTGCTAATGTGATATTAATGTATTTCTCGGGTAATGTAGTATAGCCCCAGTATAAAGGCACTACAACAATAACAGTTATAATCTTGGTTCGTGGCCAAGGCACCAAATTCAAATGGTGCGGTATGTTGGAGAGGAAACAGGTTCTGTGATATTCTAATGCTTTATCAATAGCTGAAGGCAAAAATACTTTCATGTTTACATAAATACCAGCTGGATTCTCCAGCCCTTCCTTGGTGTGTGAGAATTTAGTTTGTGTAAAAAATGGCAAAAATACGTTCTTAAGCATGGCTTAAGAATTTCAATGCAAGTCACAGATACTTTTCGGATTTATTGACAAAGAAGGAGGGAAAAATGGAAGCTTGGGGGCATAAAGCTTATCTGAGTTTAGTCTTGCTTCCCCTGGGAGCACCCTAAGGAGAGATGAGGTGTAGAAACAAACCCGCACCCTTTGATGGAGAATACAGTGAGTGCACTGTAGAGGGAAAGGAAAAGCATCCTCAGAGACACGAATCCTGAGAATAACAGGCATTTCTGTGATTTATCACCTTCCTTCCATTGGAGATGATGAAGTCCCAATAAAATAAGCGTTCTGTAACCTGGGCCTGCTAACCTTGTACTGTTGCCCGAGACCCAGGAGAGAGCTTAACTTCATTATAAACAGCTCTGGAACTGAACAACCTGTTTTTGTGTTCTGCCAGAGACAAATGAGAAGGAATCTATCACAGAGTGAAGAACTGAGCAGATGTTTATTTTCATATTTTTGCACTTTAATCAGAGGTTCATTTACATTAAACATTTGCAGGGGGTCCTTATGGTGCTACTGTTTGTCCTACCCCGTCTGCCTTCATTTAAGAACCTCAAACAGTGAGCTGTGTGGGTCTGGAGACAGGCATGGCTGCAGCCAGTCCTATTTGGTTCTAGAAGCACTATAGATATGCTTCCCCAAAGGTAGGGTTTACTGTTAAGGGTTGTCAGTCTATTCACTTTCAGACTACAGAGCTGTTGCATTGAAAGGGCATGCGTGTATGAACATGACAGGCTCTGCATTGCTCCTGTGAATGAGGTGTGCCAAGGATGGTCAGATCCTGGGCATCATTGGGCTGCCTTGTACTGCTGCAACACCTTTAGTAAACATCAGCAGTCATCAAGAAAGTATTTTCGTTCTGAGAGCAGGACTGTTGCTAAAATAAGGAAACATATTTTTGGGGTGGAGTATGCTTTTCTTGTTTCCTTCTGATAGAGTACGTTTGGTTTCTTGCCAGCTTTCAAATTTCCTTAATTTACAATGAATCTTCAAGCAAAACTGGGCTCAGAAACCTTGTACTACAGGTAAATTACATCCAAGTGTGAGCTAGTATGGTTCTGTTGAATAGGGAAATGTATTTTAGTAACTGTTGTAGACGAAAGTACTGAAACAGATGAACTTAAGTGTGCACAGGAAGGAGCACTATTAAAGTATTCCTTATGAACTGTGATGGCTGGGGTAAGCTCTCCTAATTCTTAAGGCTCCCAAATGAGCTGGTTTGAAAGCCTGGAGCAGATGCCCAGGAGCTTTTCTCCAGCATGCTGTCAAGACTGATTATCCGTCTTCCTGACTGGAGTGGGTTAATTTAAACATTAAAAAGAGATCATAGTGGATGTGGTCTGGAAAATACTCTTACTTTGTATGAAAGGCTCTTTGCCAAAGCCATACCTTGTAAAAAGTGCATGTGAAACTGCTGGCTGGGTAGGTAATAAGATGGTGTTACATTTACAGTGATGTTAGCTGAAGGTGTTGCTTCCCTTGCCATTATTGTGATTGGTCCTGCGCAAAGCGAGGTGAATGTTACCCTCTACACATCTGGCATCCAACGATTGCACTTGAGTCTGTGCCCTTTTGTATCTGTTCCTACAAGACTACACATGAACATAGGTCTGTCTGTTGGCACTGATTAAAACAAGGCATTTAGGCGTGCCAGCAGCAGGCCTTCAGAACCACAAGGGAACATCCTGTAGGCTCTGTGTTAAGGCCGTTTTCCCAAGTGGAGAATAAAACAAAATAAAGGGGTTTGTTTCTTCCTGACATCCCCTGTTTTCTAAGTTATCAGCTATGGAGGTACCTTTGTTTTTATCAGTGCTTTTGTGCAACTGGTCTCTATATCAGAATGTCAATTGATTATTGACAGTTTTTCTTCCTTGGTATCACTTGAGTTGAATATAAAATGTTCCTTTGCCGGCTCTAACAAGGCCAAATTTGTGTTTGCATCTTTACGCATTTAGAGATGCATTTACAGCCTGATTTTCTTAAAATTACTTTTACAGATAGGAAAAAAAGTACGAGACAAAGATGATAGATGATGTGTTTTAAAATTAATGTTCTGAAAGCTCAAGATGTTCTTCTGTGATCATTCAACATAGCAATCCATTTCTCCATTAAATCCTAGAACGAGGTTGTAAAACAAATCTTAGTGAAACCCATTCATTGGAGAATTAGTTAATGCATTTCTGTAAGTTATATGGCTAAAAGTGAGCCAGGAGTTAGGTCTTGTCAAACGCTTTTAAGGCTCTTGATGGCTGTAGCTATAATCAGTAAATCAAATGGCTTTCTTAAACTGATGGAAGACCCGTATAATTGATGCAGCAAATCATTCCTTTTCCCGTACTACTTCCAAGATTAGCCTAGGAGGAAAAAAAAAAGAAAAAACCTGGCCAATTAAATGAAGTCTCACTATTAAAAAGTGTTTTTGGCCTTTATTAAGAATGGTGCAACGTACGACTTGTACAGCCGATGGACTTTCTAATTTCAGAAGATCATCTCATGGTGACATCACCTTTGTCTGAATGTCTATTTTGTGAATTTTTCAGTATGGTCGGCACTTCAGAGATCGGCACAGAACAGCACTGCCATTAATTATGGATGATGGCTTCTGTGCACTTCCCATTTCAGCTATTCGTGTTCCATTTTTCTGCTCTAATTTCTATTTTATTTCTTAAAATGCAGGTAATTATGAAGACTTTACAGCTTCTAATGTTGGTAGGGTGTATGATTCTTTTCAATTGAAAATTTATTAATGACAGAGGCCACCGTAAAATAGATACTATCATAATGCATTGTAACGAATTCTGAGATAGAACCAGTAGTTTTTCTATACCACTGATGAATCGTTTTCTATAAAGATTCAAACTGAGCCACTTGAAGGTGTTGTTTTAATTATTTGTGCTACGTATGATGAAATACAATTTTAAATAATGCTTTTCAGCCCATACTTGCAGTACGCTTTGCATACAGCGTAAGTCATGTTTGAATAGAGCAATGTAATGTCTGCATTAGTGGATTTTGTTTGCTGCTGCTCTAGCAGTCAAATTGCACTCTATAACTACCTGAAGGGGCATTGTAGTGAGCTGGGGGTCAACCTCTTCTCTCGTGTGACTAGTGATAGGACTAGAGGGAATGGCTTCAAGCTGTGCCAGGGAAGGTTCAGGCTGGACGTTAGGAAATACTACTTCTCTGAAAGGGTGGTCAGGCACTGGAATGGGCTGCCCAAAGAGTGGGTCACCGACCCTGAGGGTGTTCAAGGAATGTTTGGACGTTGTGCTGAGGGACATGGTTTAATGAGAACCATTGGTGATGGGTGAATGGTTGGACTGGATGATCCTGTGGGTCTTTTCCAACCTTAGCGATTCTATGATTCTACTCTTAAGCTGCTTATGCCCAGCTAACAGAACAGTAGCTAAAGAGGTTCTATCCACAGTAACCATGAGTAGAATTAGAAAGTCTTTTTCTAAGCCTTTCTTTCAGTTCCGAGGTAGTGGGTTTTGCTCTTACCTCTCCTAAAGGTGCCAGTCCCGACCAGCTGCTTCTGTGAGGTGCTTCTTGTCCTCAGGTTGTTTGGAAGTTTGAGCTGATGGGCAGTTTCCACTAAATAATGCAGTGTACGTGGCAATACAGTTCTGTAGATAGCAGTTTTGGTGAACCTGGGTGTTCTGGAGACTTGCTGTCACTGTTGGTAAAGAAGCTGTTTTATTCAGAAGGACATTTTCTGATTCTTCTGTGATGTATTTTGTGATTAGAGAAAACCACTGGTTTCAGTGACTGAGCAAAAAACATTCTTACGTAGTGGAAGGAGTTAAAATGCTTTTATTATTCTTTAAAGCAGCTGTGACTAGCTTAAAGTGATAATCCAAAACAGCTCTGTCGTCTGTGTACGTAAAAGCTGATATGTGGATATACTTCAATGAACAGAAGTGACTAGGGGAAATGCAGGCTGAAAATGTGAAGTGTGGCTTTTTACAAAGTAGCCAGAGTTCAGAGAATCCCTTCCTCCTCCTGCCAGTAATTGTGCTGCCTTTGAGGTGTGGCAGTTCTTGCTTGTGTTTCTGCAGCACGAGGTGCTTTGTGTTGCATCTCTATATATTTCTGTGCCTCCCAAGTGTCTTCTCAGACTCTGCCAAGCACAGCACAAGCCAGAACCCTAAGTCTTCTCTATATGAGCTCAGACTTTCCAGCTCCTAGCTCAACTCTTCTTGGAGCCGGTAAGCGGAGCCAGTGAGGCGTGCAGCTTCTCCTTGGGCTTGCCAATGCCACTAACCCAATTGAGATTGTGTTAGAAATCGATTGCCTGGTTAGGAAGTCCTTTGAGTCCTTTCAGAGAGGTACCTCAATCACTTAATAGTTTGAATATGGCATCTATCATGTGCATGTCTTATCCCCTGTCTTTGAAGATGATTTAGCAGCATATTTTTTCTTCACGGTCTTCCCATGCCCAACCCCTGTCCTGCCCTTGTTGACCCATTTGTGAGTCCTTAAGTGGCTTTCCTCTGCAGTGCTCAAAGAGTTCACCAGAGCATCCCTTGTGCTTGTTGTGCAACAAAGCCACAGCTGTTTCCTGGCCTCTGGGACCCTGTGTCCCCACAGATGGAAAGGCAGTATTTGCCTCAGTGGATGTTATTTAATTTTTTCTTATGTTAGGAACAATTGTTGAACAGATTATGAGCTGTCTCCAAGCAGCACGTTGTCAGGGACGTCAATGCAATTGAATGCAAATGATAGCAATGAGAACAGCCCTTTTACCTCCAGGTTATCTGTCAGAATAAACTATGCAAAGGAGTTATAAGTGGGAGTCCTTATTTTATGCTGTGTCTCTCCAGTGTTTGAAGAGAAACACCATTGTCTGAGGAGAAATGCAAGTGTGTTCTCCACATAGGCACAGAACTACCTTTGTATTGTTTTTTCTTTAAAGAGATTTGGAAAGATGAATGAGCAACTGTAAAGAACTTCCTATTTGTCTCTGAGACCCCTTCTTTACTGTGTAGTGCAAGAAACAATGTCTCCGAGGCTTTCAGCTACATGGAGAGTTCCTGAGTGCTGGTCTCTGCAGGGCATCTTTTGGGTGTTGGTACAAACTGAGGATGAGCACTAAAAGCTCAGCAATGGAGCTGGAGGAGCAAACTGAAAGCCGAGTCAGGGTTATGGTGTTAACTCCAGAGAATGGGTCCAGCTTCAGCATTTTCTTTCTGTGTGACTGCGGCAAAGCTATGTATCATAGACAGTAGGTCAAGGTGCATGAAGTGGGAACTCGTTCAAAGTCAGACTTATAAAACAGTGAGATTCTGAAAGCCTCTGACTTTCTCCTTGAATTGACAGATGCTCTTGTTTTTGCTACTGAAGCTTTGGAAGTACATAAAGATCTACAAGTGCGGTTACAACTCATGCCCAAACTCAACCTGGATTATCAGATGTAGCATTCTACCCCCCACCTCCATGAGAGGGCTCACTACACTAATAGGGTTGCCTGATAGTGTTGTGTAAAATAGAACAACCAATCCACACTGACTTAAAGACATCGTATGTTGAGGGTGTTGGCAGTAGCTTGATAAGGAGAAAAGTCATTCAGGAGCTGAAATGAAAGCTGAGCTTTCATGGTGCCCAGGGGTAGCCTCTCAGAGGAGGCTCAGGTTGGATATGAGGAAAAAATTATTCTGTGAAAAAGTGGTTGGGTGCTGGAATGGGCTGCCTGGGGACATGTTTGAGTCACCATTTCTGGAGGTGTTCGAGAAATGTTTAGATGTGGTAGTGAGGGACATGGTTTACTGGGGAAGTATTGGTGGTAGGTTGGACTGGATGATCTTGGATATCTTTTCCAACCTTGGTGATTCTATGATTCACATCTCCTAGGATAAACACCCAAATGACATAGCTGTCAGAAGAGAGGGAAATATGTGTGTGTTTTCTAAGCATCCTTTGGAAGCTCTTCTGGTCCAAAAAAAATCAGATTTCATGAACTCAAAAAGTAGGCAAGTGAGAATGTGATTTTTTTTTTTTTTTTTTTTTTAGCTCCAGTAGTAATGGCAAAGAATCTGTGGTATTGTATGTGAGAGCTAGGCTTACATTTGAAATGCTTGGCATAGTAAGCAAGGAAAATCCTCAGCTTTATAATATACCCTTTTTTTGTTGTTGTTGTTTTCTATAGCCTAACTTGGGCAGGCTGCTGTTTGCTGTGCTAATATTTCTTAGTTCTATCACCAGTACGAGTCAGAGAGTTTCTCTCTCTCAGATCGTTGAGAGCTGGGCTTATAGCGGTCTCGCCTTTCAGTGCTTACATCCCTACGTGGACTTGGTGCATTGCTTCTACCTGTAAAAAGAGGATAAGATGAGAGCACTGTCTTATGCCATGGATGCTTTGGAGGTGTTGGTAGAAGTAGGATCTGCACAGTGACAGCCATCAGAAAAGTACACTATACAGCTTGTAGTGGAAAAACTGATATAATTTAAGTGTGAAGGGAAAGCGACTGCTTCAGTTAATAGAAGCTGCTCAGTGAGTTCTTGAATAACTGAAGGGTGTTGTTACCTTTTTCAGAAGGGGAGATGGTGAGAAGGAATAAATGCTTAAAATAACACAGTCCACATCAGGGCAAAACGTGACCTGAGTTTCGTATTTGCATACTTTTTGTACTTTCTGATGAAAATATAAAAATATGTTAAGACATTGCAATCCACTGTTTGTAATAGACACTCAAAAGCACTTGCTTTAGCAATGAGAAATGACTTGGCTTACTTATTCATAGGAAGGGTAAAAGACATGTATTGTTTCTGGAACAAAGTACTTGCACCAAGTAAAAACCATGGTATTTAGAAGAGACTGAGAAACAAAGCAGTTAAAATGTCCTGAAGTTATACTACTGGTATATTTCATTCTAAAGAGTGTATAAAGATACACTTAATCTTGCTCATGGGATTGGGCAATGGATTTAGATAGCTACAGGAATGTTTTATTTAAACCCTCTTGAAGTTTGCAACAGGACAAACATCTTGAAAGGGGAAGTTAAAAGAAACCAAACTCTTTGCAAGTAATAGGTAAAATGTCTTGTTTGTGTCTCTTGGTTGCAGGTACCATTAATGACAGCTGTGTATATTTAAGC
The DNA here is from genome assembly GCF_016699485.2 of Gallus gallus. Lineage (NCBI taxonomy): Eukaryota > Metazoa > Chordata > Aves > Galliformes > Phasianidae > Gallus > Gallus gallus. Next base: position 22,030,933 of record NC_052534.1, read on the forward strand.
AGCTGGTGCAGATCCTGTAGAGGAGACAGCCCAGTGGACTCCCTTAGAGCCTCCCCTTCAATATGGGTGCCATTATCTCATGTGGCCACCTAACACTTCTAACTTCTGAGCCAGGGAGTCTTTGGAGCTGTGAAAGGAGCCGCTGCAGTCTCCCACCTATCAGTGCCCAGTCACAAGCACTGCCCTCTGTCTTGGCATTTACATAGATTGCTGTTTTGGCTCTTTGGCTCTCAGCTGAGAAACAAGGCCTGGGCCTGGCATAAGTATATTGTTTGTTCAAATGAGTTATTAATCATAGAAATAAAGCATGCAAAGATCCAATGAGAATGGAAGTTTGAATCCCACTCAATTTTTTTCTTAGTGGCTGAAACTCATTCTAGCTTGTACAGTGAACAGGAACATCTTTCTGCTGGTGTGAGTACTAAAACTAGTTGTCTGGTGTCTTGTTTGTAGTGCTGTGCCATACATGTCATACAGGGAGTAATAGAACTTGTGTGGTCAGCAGCGAAGGCTGTATCAACAGGAGCCGCTGAGTCTGTGTTCAGATGAGAAATAACTGCTCAAGCTATTTTGGCTGTCTTGAGGCTTCTCATCCAGATTGAGTGTCATGGTGGATCAGTACGTGTGGCACAGAGGAGAGCAGCTAAATGAATCTGACCTTAGTCAAGGAATGAATTTTACCTGCTTAACATTGTGAGTTTCGTTTGCATAAAACCATCTTCTTCAGCTGTGCCTGAGTAATTAATTAAATTTACCTTAAATTGTTAAACTAAGAAGTTACTTAAAGCAGGGAATGCTCCTGTAGTCTACGCTGGGAGTCATATCTGGAAAAAACCGTGCAGGAATGGAAGCAATGTAGTTCAGATCCCAAAATGAGTATTTCCACTGATGCAACTGTAGTCTTGTCTGATGTCTAACTGATGTGTTCTTTCAAACAGATACTAATTTTGTCTTGGGCAATGCCCAGATAGTGGATTGGCCCATTGTGTACAGCAACGATGGATTTTGCAAGCTATCAGGATATCACAGAGCAGAAGTTATGCAAAAAAGCAGCACCTGCAGGTATTTGAGAACAGATTTATTTTCTGCTAAATAGCTTGTAGTGTTGTGCTTGTTGCTTGAGGAAAACAGTAGTCTGTTCATTCCCATTCTGTCTTTTGTCTCATGGGGCTGCATCTGTCAAATATGCTTTCCAGGTGAAATAAAATCAAAGAAGGGCTATTTCTAAATAGGTCCTTTTCGCAGTGTAAACAAATGGTGTAGTGTCTTTGTTTAGAATCTGACTTGAATTCTTTACTTTGTTTGCAGTTTTATGTATGGAGAGCTGACAGACAAAGATACAATTGACAAAGTCCGGCAGACATTTGAGAACTATGAGATGAATTCCTTTGAAATCCTGATGTACAAGAAGAACAGTAAGTAGTCGATGAGTTTGTTCATTAATGTAGGTGTGTAAAACTGTTCTAAATCATGACATAATTTGCAAGTCTGTCACCCTGGAGTACTGTGTTTTATGTAGGGTTAAATAAGCCCTGGTTCTGCCAGGGCTTACAGGGCTTACTTCTACAAGGGAGAAAGGAGAACATTAGAGATGAGAGCCACTCATGGAAGCAGCAGAAGCCCTAATTCATTCTGATGTTTAGAGCAATTTGTGTGTGATGCCATCGTTCTTTTCATTAGCAACATTTGTGCCCAAGCTAGGTTTATGCAAATGGTTTTTCTTACAGAGAATGTTTTTAATTTTTTTTTTAAATTTGATATAGCAAAACCAATAATTAGGTGTAGCTTCATAATAAAAAGATCCAGTCTTTTGTTTTATGAACCTAGACTACTTCCTTATATATTTTAATGAAACTGTCTTTTGTTTTGGACAAAACTGCTTCTTAACCGTAGTATGATTATTTTTTCTTTTCTTCCTAGGGATTTTAGTCTGTCTGTAACTCCACATGTTAGCAGATGGACTGCTTGCCCAAAATTTCTTGCTCCGCCCCATGACTGTGTCACGGCACAGTTATTTTTATTTACCAATAGTACCCTGAAGTGCAAAAACACTGGGGTCTTCAGACTGGCCAAATGTCAAGCTAAAAAGGCTGCGTTCTGTCACTTTCATTTTGTGTTTAACAATTTTGCCTTCTAACCATGAAGGAAAGGTACCTTGCAGAAGCATCCTGCAAGTAGCTTCTTCCCATTACAGCTGTAACGATCGCTTCGATCAATTCTGCACTGGTGGGCATGGGGAGCTCTAAACACAAAGCATAACATGAACTTCTATGATGCAATTTTTGATAGTTAACCTCAATGCTGTTTTATTTTTCATTAGAAGGGCCGGTTTTCTGGGAAAAGGTAATCCATCCTACTTTTATGTGTGTAGCCATTGCTGCTCCTGTTGAAATGACCTGCTAGTGCTGGCTGTTGGAGTTTGGAGAGAGAACAGGGTCTTAACAAGAGCTAAAAATTAATAGTTGTGTGCTAGAGCTGATGTGTGGAGCTGCTTGTTTTGTATCATAATTTGTCTGTTCTTGTAAGAATTGGTGGTGCCAAAGTACATGGAATTGGTTTTTGTCATTCTTTTAGGGGGAAAAAACCTTTAAGAGATTTTATATTCATTTCTCTCTAGTCTTTTTCATTTCTTTTTAGCCTGTTCAAAGCATCATGACCTCTGACGTGATGCTGTTGCTCAGGGCCTTTCTGGAGCACAGCTTTGCTAGTCCAACTCGATAGAAAAGCTTCATGTGCTGTCTGGACGGCCTTGCTTTATGCTTCATGCCTTTTGGTGTTATCTGCCTCCAATGTTTGCGTATTTCTTAAAGATGATTTCAATTCCGAGTTCGGTTGGTGACCACAGGGACATGTGCAGCTTACCTCTCTGCATCTAAAGCCAAGTAAAGAAACGGTGGTTTGGGATCTAGGATAGTGTGGAAGTTTCTCTTAGTTTAACAGCAATTTGGCACCAAGAGGCTCTGCAGCTACTCTTCTGTCATTGCTGCAGCATATGGCCTGTAGTACAGCCTGGGGCTTCTCAGTCTTTTATGCAGATTTAAAGCAAGGTAACTGTGGAGTGAGGAATGCTTCCTGCCCTGCTGTGCACTTCCCTGAGGAGAGGCGGCCTAGAACAAAGTCCAGCTGTGCAGAACCTGTATTATGCAACATGCCAAAAAGCAAGGCTGCAATGGTTCTTCTGCGTGCATGGAGGGTCACAGTCATGGGAAAAAGGAAAGCACAGAGCTTACTTTTGAGTTTAACAAAACACAGTGCTCCTATGTTTGTTGGACTTGTAGCTTTAAAGGTGCCTTAACTACTGTTAGAGAAACTGCCTGAAAGCACTAGAGGGCTGTAACTGAGAAATACCAAAAAATGAATGTACTTGCAGCTTATTCTGAGAAAAATCTCATCATAGAAAATATTGTCTTGTTTACCAGTCATTTAGCGCTCAGACTGCTGCCTCTGTTGGTCTTGTAGTCACCTAACCTCTACCTAGGACAGGCATTTTTGACGCTTTACAGGGTGGTGACTGAGTTTCAGTAATTACATGGTTTGCTATACGAATATACCATCAGGATGATGGGAGGTACAGCATGTCCACTAGTTTCATTGCACGTCACTTTAAAAACAACATAGGCATCTTCAAAGGAAAGATGCAGTTTTCTGTCTTCATGTTTGCGTTTGTGGATATTGTCTCTACTCTGGTCTCCTGTTTCTCAGTCTAGTCCTCCTCCTCTGCCCAATAGTGATTATCCCCCCACTTTTGAGAACTTGAAGTTAAGATGCAATGCAGATTTGATGGGTCCTTGTGTTTGATAAGCTAGCCCCTTGATTTACTTAGCAGAAATGTGATGATTGCTTTTATTCTCTAGACAAATTTCTTCCTAGGAATGCAGAGCTCCTTCAGGATAATTGGAGGCAATTGTAGCAAGCAGGTGAACAGACACCAAATTTTTGTCATTGTGGCTCTGGTGCCATTCCATTGCGTTCAGTGGCAGTTCTTGATCATTCCTGAAAGGAGGCACAGTGAAAGCTTTCTTTAATCTAGACTGCAAAACAACAACATGCACGTTGACAATAATTTCATGTGAGAGCTTCAGTTCCATTGTTTGATTAGATGTGAGTGTCCAACGATGCTGGCAGTATTGTTTATGTTATGGGAAAATCAAAACAACCCAAAATCTCAATGAAATCAGTGAAGTTCTGCTAATTACACAAAGGAGGGATACAGGCTGATATTTTAGACAACGTTCTGCACCTAACCTCAGTCACTTCTTAGCTGATTTGAACTGATACAACTTTAGAAGTCTAATTTCTCAGGAGATTTTTCAAGTCATTTGTTAGACTATTATACTTTACACTAAGCCTGATAAATAAAAAGTCTTAGTAAATTAAACTTAGACTTCCACTGCCTTGTTTCCTACAAGCAGTGCAAAAACAGGCTTCTTCTAGATGTACTCGCTGCCGTTACTGCTGAAGTAAATTTCTGTGTGCGCAAATTTGTTTGTTTCCATCTGCCTCTGAAGAAGTGATGCCCGTTTGAAATATAACTCCCTTCCTTATGCTGTATTTAATCATGCTTCAGTGAAAGAGCATCAGAAGTGGTCTAAGAGCTAAATGGAATACAGGCTTGAATAGCAGAGCAGGCTGATTAGAAAGAACATTTCTAGCTAATATACTGGACTCTTGTTTTAATGTCCAGCTGGAGAGTCTGTGAAACTCTATGAACTCCATACAGACTTACAAAGAGGCTCAGGAGGCCTCTGTTAGGGCAAAGATATTCCCGTTGCTGCAGCAGTGCTGCAGAGCCAGCTCTTTTTTTTTTTTTTTTTTTCTCCCTCAGGGATTTTCTAAAAGTGAGAAAGGTGAGGCCAGTGGAAGCAGCATCCAAAGGATGAGCCGTAGGATATTCTTTTGCAAACTGCAGAGTGATTCAGATAAGCAGCAGCTCATAATATATGTACCTAGAAAAGTCCTAGAAGCTGGGTCTCACTCCCTATTTGCACTGGGATTCACTTCTCTGGTTTTCTGAGTGCTTGAATATTTAATACATTGAATAACATGAAGATTTGTGAGTTTGTGTGTGTTTAATTTTTTAAGCATACCTTCCCTCCCCCCACTCTTGGACACTCATAGGTGTCAAAGTATGATAAATAAGCCCAAAATAGTGATTTGGCAGATTTTGCCTGTACGTGTCTTTGGGACCAGTGCTTTCTGCAGAGGTAGAAAATAAAAATAAAGAAAGAAAAAAAACCCAACAAAACAAAACAACCCTACCCATGCTAATTTATAAAGAGCAAAATTCCCTTTGGGGGCGATTGCCTACTGCTAGGAAAGGGCTTCTCATAACTTATACTGGCTTCAACCATTTAAAATTATGTGTGCTGTGACTGTAGTGTCTGCAGATAGATACTTTTGGTATATAACTGCTAAATTAAATCATTGCATAGGTCCGGAAGCAGGAATGAGGGAGTCCTTGTAAACTGGCATGTATCCTTCTGAGCCTGCCACTGAAATCTATCTCCATATTTGTCAAGCGTTATGCACACCTGCATCTTCTCTTCTGTGAAATTCACCTGCATGAGTTCAGTTACCCTCAGGAAGGTCAAACTGAAGTATTTTGGATTCACAAAACTGATGTTTTCTGTTGACTTCAAAGACTTTAAATGTGTTACCAGACAAGACCTGCTGTCGTTACCTCAAACATATACAGTGCAATGAAAATTTCCAATAGTACTCCTTATATTTTATTCAGAATTATTAAATATTTACCTTCAGTAAACAGAGAGAAGATTTCAGACTTCCCTGTGTCTTCCCCTCCTTTATAGCCACTTTCTGATTTTGATTTCTCTGAAGAACAGGTAAACCATATCAGCGTGTGCTCTGAATATTTTAAACTGTTTGTTCCAGTGTTGTAGGATAACTTTGCATAGCAACCTCACATTTGAGGACTGAAATTGATTTTCTTTATCTTAGCACATAAGAGTTTGAAGTTTAGAAGCGTTAGATGCCAGAACATAGCAGCCCCAGATACAGAAACCATGAAGGCAGTATCTTTTAAAGTGATGGAAATGTAATGTCTACTATTACTGGTGGGTGGTGAACTTCTACCACATTCTGAACCATTCTACTACAGGGTGGTGAACTTCTATATACTGAGCTGGTTCGGTCTCATTCAGTGCACACTCTCTGCTAAAAAGTAGAGTCTATGGAAAGAATTGCTCTTCATCTTGCAAATGCCTGAGACTCCTCTGTGCTCCTAATTTAAAAGCTATATGAGTATAGTGAGTTGCCAAACTCTTCCTAAACAACTTGTGTGCTAATTTGATATAGGACAAACTATTTGGTCTATGTGTGATAGAAGGAAGCAGTCTCATAGAGTCTTGGGCATAAGTGAAACTCTAAAAGGGGTGACTGTAGTGGTCATTTGTGCTGTTTATATAACTGAAGTCCTGCTGTCCACATCACTGCATGGAGTAATTGCTGGAGATACAGCACATCCTTCTAGCCTCTTCATTTCCCTACTGCTTGACTGTTTACGTCTAGGGCAGTAGTTGATAACCACTTGACTGAAACACAAAGTACTACAGAGGTTGTACTGCTTTGAGGAGACTTGCCCTTACTTGAAGTAAGGACAGTGAAGATATCAGCTGAATAGTCAATAGTCGGTTTTTTTTTTTTTTTTTTTTCCATTATTCTACTTTATGGAAAGAAAAAGTGACTATTTCAATTTTATTTCAACAATGTGCTTTCTGTAGTTTTGAAAAACCACTGGTTAATTGACCTGTTTGTTTAAATGGTTCAAGGTGTGGGGCAAGAGCATGTTGAGATAATCATTTTGGCTTTCATTATAGCCTATTTTTGGTTGACAAGAGGGAAAACAAAAGGAGAGGAGGGTCATCAGTATGCTCAAAGGGAGAAGCAGGAATATACCTTTAATGCCTTATTCACTTTCACGCTAGAGTTTCTGAAGGACCTCAAAGTCAAATCACATGTTAAATGCTGATGTTCCTGGCAGGGGGGTGAACATGTCACTGTTGAAATACATAGGACTGGAAGGGAGGAGAGGGAAGAGACAGTTGTATTTGTCTTACAGATGGGAAATAGTAAGATGTGGAGACGTTTACTGTATGTTAGTCTGGAGGAGATCTTGGACCTGAATCACGTCTCTTGTAGTAGTCTTGTCTTCAAGGCAACATCTGAAGTCCTGTGCTCAGGCATTAAGAGCTGTATCCATTAATTCTGGAATTAGCTATGTAACTTTTATACCACAAGATAGCCTGGTGCTACAGGCTACTGTCAGAAGTTTGATGTAGAATTTAATCTCTTACCATTTGTTCTCACTGCTTTTGTACAAGCTTTGGAGTGATGTTCCTTTTCTGGCAGGATTGGTCCTATGCCATTAGACAAACTCTGGATTCTTTCACTGTTGATTCCAAATCTAACAGAAGCCAACGTGGCTCACAAGTGTTTACTTCTTTGTTTGTGCATTGGCATTCTCATTGAACTTTACCAGTGAGAGACTTTGCCAGAACTGAACACAAAATGTAAATGAAAGTAGATGTATTGTTGGAAACGCTGGTAAACAGTCTCTGAGTGGCTGTACATCAACACACACAGGAGGCATAAGGGGAAGTTACTCTTGTTTTGCTATCCGAGCTCTGTAACACAAACTGCAGTTTCTCTCACTGCCTGCATAGCACATAGACTGAATCTGAAAATCCCATTTTTCGTTAGAATAGCCTGATCTGTGCCTCCTGCTAGTAGTGATTGTCTGGCTGAGCAGGGACATCCGCTTTGACACCAGGAGTATGAAGGCTGCCTGAAGGAGGTTGAAATTCTAGTTTCCGACCTGATTTATAACTGGTTTATACTTTAAGCTTTCCTGTTTAATAGTTAAATAAACTGTTTAATGTTTAAAAAAGTAAAATTCTTTTGATAATTAAACCAGTATGCAGGAAAAAAGCTGAGTACAGCCGCATCTTGGCTAAACCTCTCAGTGTGTTCCCACAGTTCAGATCCCAGTTCAGCTATTAATGAGCTCCCAGTTGCAGAGCCCTGCGGAAAGCCCACGTAGCTCAGTCCTGCGAGCTCTCACCTCATGACTGTGTTTTTATATCCACTTGTCTCCTATTTCCAGATGAGACTGACAAGCTGTCGAACACACTGGGGGTAAAAATTCTGAGGAGCGTTGGAGATGTGTATAGGACAGGCTGGTAGAATTTTCCATCTACTTATTTCTGCTGTTGCTGTGTTACTATGTAGGTACAAAACTGGGAGATGATTTACGCAGACTGTGTGCTCCACCTTGATTTTTACATTTTGACCTGCAACACATCCTGTATGTGGCACTCTGAAAATGATAAGGTTGCCCAGATAATGACAGTCATCAGAAATTTCTACTTTTAGCTAGTAAGGAGAGCTGACTCTTTCTCACTTTCTCATTGCCAGTGGGCAGATGGCAAAGATTTATACTTGGTCCTAGATAAAAAGGGTTTTGTTTTTCTGTTTTGATAGAAATAATGCAGCACAGGAGTGGGAGTCAAAGGAGTCAGAAGGTGAGAACCCTGCTGCTATAAGCTTGCCCTGCAGCAACCTTCTACAGGTTATCAGGAAAAGTCTTTCCTCTTTCTGTACTCATAATGTCAGAGAAGTCATCCAACAATGTATTGTAACATAGTCACAAGGAGCATATAGCAGTGTATTTGAAAAAATAGCTGGAATAAGAACAAGAACTGCATCTTGTCTGTTTCAGTGGTGTGTTACAGCATCTTCCAAAGCAGAGAGTAGTAGTTGATATATCTGTGAGAGTCAGAGATGAAGTTATATGTGTAATTTGGCCTGAGAAAGCTAGTATTATGAGCAGTCCAAGGGAGAATGCCTGTAGCTTGAACTAACAAAACAAAGCAAAGTGTTTTGGGGTATGGAAAAGCATCCCTAATAAAAAAAAGTGAGAGCATGCAGGCTGTAGACAGGCTGATCAAAAGCTGCAGTGTTAGTGAAAGATGTTGAAATGGGTAAAATTGAAAGTAATTGGTCACCAAGGTGTGAAAGTAAAACCAATGCATGGATATAATCAGCTTCAGAGCAGTTCACATGAAATTGGGAGGAACAAGTATGCAAGAAGAAATGGAGACAGGTAGTTTTAGTAGTTCCTAAGATTGGAGAGTGTAAAGAGCACTACTGTCTTAAAAATTACTTTTCAGTCCTTTGCAGCAGTGTCTTCTAAGCTCATTAATAAGTTAGTGATGATTTTGCAGCCACAGTTACCCTGCTGAATCTTTTCTTGCATTTAGCATTTTTGTTTGCTTGTTTTATTAGAGGGGGTTGTTCAGGTGTGCTAGATCTTAAAAACAAACAAACAAAAAAACAACCCAAAAAATGAAAACAAGCAAACAAAAACCCAACCAAAACAGCCATAACAAAACCAAACACAAATAAAACCCCCATGATATTGATCCCCGAATACTTTTTGCTCCAGAAATGTCTTCCAATAATGCAATTTGGATTTCTCTGCTCTTTTAGTGAAGGACTCCTTGCGTTGTATACCCTGCTGTTTATAGAGGTGGCTGTACATATGGCATGGAAACTCAGCCAGGCTTTGAAACTGCCTGTGCTATACATGCGCAGTGGGGAATCAGGCTTCCTTTATGGAAGTTGCCCATAGGTCTTGGAGTTGTCCTGGCTTTCTGTGGCCAGAAAAGATTGCTAAGCACAGAGGCTGGGGGACAGCCAGATGAGGCACTGGGTAGCAACATGCTCCGTTATATTAGTGTAGTAAGAAAAATACTGCCTTTGCTTGTTGTGAACTACCTCAGGTTTCCTTGTGAACCTTTAACAGTCAGGAAAAGCAAGTGGCCCTAGTTGTTTGTAACTGTTGCATGAAATACACTATACAGTAGTCAAGTGAAAACACTGAGTAATTCATGTGAAGGAGAATCTGATCTCTAGCCTAGATGAGAGTCGAGAAAAAGAAGAAATACTCTTCTAGGATAACCCTGTATGAAGTAGGCTGTCCTGCACAAGTAACAAAAGTTAGTTGTGACGCTATTTGTTCTGGCTTTCTCCCATAGCCAAGACCTGCTGACTTTCATGTCATGTACTGGTTCCTTTTATGTAGGCTTTTCTGTCAAATGTAGCTCACAAAGGAAACCTGAGAGAAATGTTACTCATGGCAAGCAAGCTTGAATCCTCTCTTTGGCTCTTAAATCTTAGGTCTGCAAAAGCAATGATGAATTTTTTCTTCATTGTCAATGAGGGCATAGGGACAGTATGAAAACATGTACAATTAGTCTTTTTTTTTTTATGACTGAAGACTGCACAGAAAATAATGGTGCCTTCAGGAATTCTATGACATAGAGGAGCCAACTGCTTTTTTTTTCCTGACCCCTCCAAGCTACTTATACTCAAGTATTACTAACACTGTTGTGCTGACTCCTGTGAAATGGGAGTGGTAGACATAGTCTTGTTAAATTGAACTTCACTGCTGTCATTATTGAGTTTTCAGCAGCCTCAGCAGAACCACTGGAAATACAGAAAGGCAAGTCTGACCGGCAGTTTCTCTCCTCAAGGTGATCTGTGTGAACAGATGTTAAGGAAAATTGACAACAGCATCTGAAGGGTCATTGTTTGGGAACATTTTTTTCTATGTTGTGCAGGCTTTAATCTTTCAAGCAGTTTTCACTAGGACTTTTTCTACTGAAGTAGTTAAAAAAGTATAGTTATATGCAGCACAGTTTAAGTCCCATCCATAGCACATGGGCTGGTCCCGATGGCTTATTCTCTTCTATATTCACTGGAGTCCTGCTTCACACTGGAGTGACTCTGAGCAAGCTCAGGAAAAAGTCAAATTGAAAGGCAGCTTGCAAAAAATTTCCCTTCCATTGGAGGATTTGCAGGCAAGGCCAGAGTTTCCACAGCTGATATATTTACTAGGAACTGGTACTCCCCCAGAGAAGACTAAAGCCAGCCGTGCTCTTGAGTTGGGAATCTTGTTATGGCTGTGGTTTAGGCACTGTTGACCTGTCTGCAAGGCTTGCACAGAACCAGAAAGACTGTGTTGTGTGCACCCTTGCATGTACATAGGACTCTTCTATCAGCTTTCGAAGTGCTGCATAAGTTTGTGTATTGGCTTTGTAGATGAAGCCCAGAAGCAGGCAACAATTTCTGAAGATTAAAAAGCTAATCAGAGGTAGAACACAGAATGTAACTAACACTCTTGTCAGCTACTCTGTCATTTTTCCTAATAGGTGTTTGCAAAACTCCTGAAACATTGAAGTAACATTTACAGATGGCTGATTTGGAAATGTAAACATCTAAATTAGCACACTTTTACTGTTCTGCCTACCACTGACAAACTTTTTGATATGTTTGTTTCCAGGAACACCTGTCTGGTTCTTTGTGAAAATTGCTCCAATCCGAAATGAGCAGGATAAAGTGGTTTTATTTCTCTGCACTTTCAATGACATCACGGCTTTCAAGCAGCCCATTGAGGATGATTCATGTAAAGGTTTGTCTTGTTCATAATTATATATTTATTCTGCTGTTTTTCATTTGCCCTGGTCTTGAAAAAGCTGAAGTCCTTTAAATACTTAAAGACTTAAAGCCAAAGGATTCGACATTAAAATAACTTACGTGAAGCCCCTAGTGGCACAGCTGTGTGAAAGGGATCGCTGCATTGATTTCCTCTGGGAGTTGGCTCTGGCCTGAACTGAAACAGGTGATTGCTAATGAGACCCCCAAGTGCTTTAGGAAGCAGAGCTTGCTTTGCAAATAGGTGCTGTTCTCCATTTAAAATTCGTTATTAATCCCCATACCAGCATAGACTTCAAGTAGTCACAATGATGCTTAACTGTCTCTTTGATCTTGGAGGGAATTGAAGGGTATTGGGCCCTGCACAAATTGTTTATGACACCGTATGCAAAAATGGAGGTATTAATCCTGTCTAACAATGATCTGAATAATTTAATTCTGCCTGGCTTGACATGACTTAGCATTCTTATAGAATTGAAGTTCAGGACTAGTTTTTTTTCACATCTGTGAAAATACTCTCATAGTCTTAAGTTGAATCAGGTTCAAGCTGTCAGGTTGAGTGAAGTAGAATTACTGTGTTTTGCTGTTAACCCTTTGCTAAGTTATACCCTAGAAATCTGGAAGCAAACTCAGCTGTAAGAGAGGCCATAAACTTGTACTCAGATTCAGATCCTGACAGAATTAGACCTTTTGTACCCACATGTAGAATTACAGAGACTTGCGTCTTCTGGGGTGAATAAAGACGTAAGTTCTCCTGTTGTTTGCATTTTTGTAGTATTTAATAATATTTGTAGTATTACATTAAACAGGAAACTTACTGTGAAGGTGAATTGATTTACATTTATTCTCAAAATATTATTCTTTAAAAATGCAGTTGCTCAAAGTGGAAACACCTGTTACCATGAAAAAGGAAGTACAGCCTTAACAAACATACCCTCTTCCAAGTTATGTGGGTTATTTTTTTTCCTTTTGAATGCTATTTGTTTGGTTTTTTCAGTGCTTTAGTAAAACTAAAAAATGTATTTTGTTGGAAAAATTGGGTCTACACTATTTTTTTTCCCTGCATGGTTGTCTTCACTGTGTCCTAATGAGGACTGACAGCAAAGATAAATCAACGTGATGCAGTAAAGCTGGCTCTCATTTGTTTGGTGAGAGTGAAAGCCGTTACTTCATTTGTTCAGTTGATAAGCAGGGCTTTCACCCAGTAGTGGTAGCTGTGCCTTTTGTCTTTGGTTTTGCAGAAGATCCTTAGTTGTAGTGGTGACTTGTGCTCCTGTGAGAAGAGTTTGTCCTTCACTGTCAGAAGAGGGAGGTGCTACAACTTTTTTGTTTTCAAGAGAAATATGCTGAAGAAAGAAAACACAATTTTTTATCATTATTTTTTAAATTTCCTTTGTTGGATCTTGAGATCATGCTGTTCTTACAGTGATCTTGGTAATTCTTAGCAGTTCCATATCTAAAGCAATGTAATGCAAAGATTAAGCCTATTTACAAGTGCACTAACTTGTGGAAGAGTTATGATTTGTTCATATGGCCAATGGAAAGTTGCTAAGTGTTTACTGAGAGTTACAGACAGAACAGAAGAACTGGACCTATTGTTCCGAGGCCACTGAGGCAGAGCTCTATACATGTTGCTTAAGTGTTGCTGCTATGTATGGAACAGTCTGTGTACTAAATAAGCGTTGCAAATCTTATTTCTGAATCTCCTAAAATTGATGAAGTTGCACCAGTTTCATGCCAACAGAGTTCCCTGTTGCTGTGTACGCAAATCAAACACGATACAAATGAAATCACACGTTCTATTCTAATCCTTAATTTATTCCTTATGTCTTCCTCTGTTCTCTAGATTACTTCCTGTAGGCTAGCTAGGCTAGCTTTGGAATTTTGTGTGTGTACTGGGTAGGTGATATTGTGTCAGTCATTTGGTGGCTAGATGAGCAATTCCTTGGAAAAGAAGAGCTAATTTGCAAAACAGAATGTCATGTGTGTGAATATGTCTCTAATATTAGAACTCACTGTGCCACTGGATACTGTGAGGGGAAAAAACAAATCTGGAATATTAGACAATTGATTGTCTGCAATGAGTTCTGGGACTCATGGAGGGGAAAAAATATGTTGGAAGTTCTAGGAAAAAAAAAAAGGCAAAATTATATTAACTGCTTCAAAAAATCATTGCTTTTACAGACCTGAGCTTTGCAGAGAACGCGTTCCTTGCACGGTATACAACGTTCCATTGGAAATTTGTAGCATGTTTTTGAAGGGCAGCAATTCTCCTGGAAACATTTCAGGATAATGGAAAACACATGAGCTCCTGATCTAAAAATGCAACACTCAGAATTTACATATTAATTGTTTTTAATTTAAACTGAGAATTGATTGCTAAATCAATTATTTTTCCATTCTCACCTTCAGTCAACTTTTATCAACTACTCCTTTGCTGTACTTCTACGTAAAATCAGTTTGCTGTGGATATGACTAGTTAATATCTGCTTGCAAATGCAGATATTTTAGCATACGTGCTATCTACATAGTTACAGGGTGGCACAGCATGAAGCATTTCTATTCTTCAAAATCAATGCCTGTATGTCTTTGTAGAGAAAAACATTATGTAGTGCAGGAACATGGTTAAAGAACAGCTTATCAGTCAGGTTGAGCCTCCCTAGCTACAGTATATCTTAGTTTCCTAACACCTGCTGGCAACATCATGCATGATTTTTCAGCTGAATGATACAGTCACTCCGTAAGTGTGAAGTGTTGAGCTCTAATGACAGGTGATTGACCAGTACACAAAAATTAATAGACATCTTTTATACAAAGGTGACTCAGAGAAAGACAGAAGGTCTCAGTACTGTTTTTCATTCTTAGTCCATTTTTTAAGATTAATAATTTCAAAGATTGGAATAGATGAAACAATGTTTCTAAGGTCCTGTAAAAAAATAATAATAATAATTAGGCTTCTAATTATAAATCTCTGTTGTTTCAGGTAATTCAGTAGATATTTATTTTATGACTGCAATGGGAGTTAGTTAAATTTGATTTTAAATGCAGGTACTTTAGAACAGCGCTCATTCTAAATAAAACAAAAATAGTGTGTCAGTGATGGTGCTGATATTTTTTAAAAAACAGCCTGTTTTCATCTTTCCCTGCATAGTTGCCCCTTTGAAAAAAAAAAATCAGGAAAAAATATTTACTTGAATAAGCAGGCAAAATCAAGTGATGTCATAGCTAAATTTGGCCTGGGAAGTGATAGGTCACCTTCTTAGCTGAATTTCAGAGTATATGCAATCAATGTGTTTTGTCTGTATGTGTCTTGTTTTGATTTGAGATCTAACACACCAAGTATGAGACATTTGAGAATAGTATATAAAGTGGAATGCATCACTTTACAAAAACTGTAGCTTGTTCAGTTAAACAGAGTCTGAATGCAGTCTGAATAGTTAGTAGGAAACAGGTTTTGCATGTGTGAATGCAATGACGACATACTGAGAGTCATCTGTGCTGCTGTATAAAAGTTTGGGAATTATGCTTTGGAATCCAATTTTTCTTGGTTTTAATTTTTTTTTCCACCAAAAAAAAAAAAAAAAAAAAAAAGAAAAAGAAAAAGGAAAAAGAAAAGAGGAAAAAAAAGAGGGCCATCAATTTCAACATCACGGAATTATATGGGGAAAATGGTTGTTGGTCTCTTAGTTATTGTAACCTCCTGTGTCTTGTAGCCATCATCAGTTATGTCCTTTACAGAAGCTCTAGTTGATTTTGCAGGTAGGCTGTCCTTTGCATTGCAAGCAAGGTACACAAAAAATAGTATTTTGATTGCTTCAATCTTTATTCATGGAAAACTCCAACCTGATGTTTTCTTTCTTATTTTTTTCCCCTTTTTGTTTCTCCTTTTTTTTTTCTAATTTTTAGTTCTGTTTTTAAATATGTATTTATAGGAGCAAAGCCAGTGTTTGAAATATTTTGATTGTTATACTTTACTTTCATCTAGATAAATTGGTGTCTTAAAAAGGAAACAAATGAAAGGGAAGCAGTGAGTATATTAAGAACTTTGGTATGCTTTTTCACTCCAGATGGAAAAAATAACACAATTTTAGTTATGATATTTTAAAGGGCAGGAGCATTCAGACTGCAGAGAGGTGTGATGGATGTAAGCGGGGAACTGTGACATGGAAGAAAACAAAGGTGGTTCCAGTGGAGGAGATAACTGCTGGAATTCAGATTCACTTGCGTTTACACATTTTTATGTGATCAATAGACTCGTGGTTAAAGTAGCTTATTCTCAAGTGGGCTATGCCTTTGTGTTCTAACTCTAGGGACTGTGTGAGTTACAAAAGCAACTTGGTAACAAGGATTCTGTAACTGCCACAGTAAATAATGTTTGAATTTGTGATTCATCGTTATCAAATTGAAGGTATTAGTAGGTAATAAATACTTACCTGAGATAAATAAGAAATGTGTTGTGGATTCACAAAATCACAGAGAATTAACAGCTCATGCTCATCTCAAAATAGAGAAAATTTGTTTCTTCTGCTTGAGAGGGTTGTTACATGAAGCTTAATGCATTAAAGAAGAGAAGTCTTGATGCATTAAATATCCCGAAAGTGTGTTCTGATGCCACGTTTCCCCACGAAACAGTGTTCAGGAGACAGCTTTTGTCCTCATTGGTAGCCATCTTGGATGTTTTCAAGAGCAGCTTTTACTTAGATTTTTACATTGAAATAGTGAAAGGCTGAAATAGCATCAAGGAATGTGGGACAACTGGAGTTGGTCTGTAATCCTGAAGGCTCTTCATCCTTTTGAAGCTGAAGACATTCTGATTGTTTTGCAGAAAACATCATGTAGGGATGAACTGAGAAAGGAGACCAATCAGTTATGAAAATCAAAGAGAGAAAGAAGCACAGGCAAGCACAACCATGAGGGTGGCATCCAGCTTTATGTTTTGTTCCCAAATTCTAAGCTGTCCTCTCTGGAACAGCATGAGTTCTTGCCTCTTTGAGGAATCTATATACCTACATGAGAATTGCATAGAGTCACTGGATTTCAATTTAATTTTTGCTTTCTCTGTTTCCAGAGGAAAACAATGGATGTAGGAATTGTGCAAGTAACTGCTTGGGCTGAAAGAGTACTTGTAATCCATATCATCTGGACTCCCTTTCCTAGCAGGACTAACATCAGTGTGTTCCTACACCACACTGGAACCTAGTTTCTTGTCTTGGAAAGTTCAGTTTTCTTCCTGAGACCAGCTCTGTGACACATAGAATATCATGCTTATATTCTGTTTTGTGCCTTAAGTCCATTATTTCATTTGTCTTCGTTGGATAAAAGTCTGAGTTGTAGACTATATCAGTCTTTAGTCTTCTAAAGGACAAATTATAATACATTCACTAGGCACTGCTGTCTTTTCAAGAAATGTGAGAAGTTATCATTTGATAGGATTAGTACTGGCTTTCCGTCTCCATTTAGTTTTTTTTTTCTATGTCATAATGTGTAGATTCAGTATAATTATGCTTCCTTTCACCTAAAAAAAAAAAAAAAAAAAAAAAAAGTAATACAAGAAATTGTCCTGTCCTAAAAATGAGATTCATACACCTGGGACAAAGGCACAGAGATTCAGTGCATATTTTGACATGTTTAATTATACTTCCTATGTAGTGTACCCAGTGTATGAAGCAGGAGTATAAGTGTATATATTCCTAACTCCCCAAATTCAGGTCAGCACTGGTTCAAAAACCCCACCAACCTAGCCATCCCTGCCTACTAAAATAGTCTGGTTATATCGTTTTCAGGTCAGAGTTTGAAGTATGTGGTGACAGATCTCATGTTTGTGGAACAGCTCATTTGAACACCAGTTAGGCCCCCACAGATGATATTTGCAACATGCAGGGCAGAGTAGGTGCCTATAAGAGATGCTGAGACAGAGGACCATGTTAAGCTCTATCACTGCCTTTCAAGTGTAGATGGCTTTTGGGAAAATGGAAGGTACGTGAAGGTGCTTAGCATTCATAGCCGTAAAACCTGCCTGCAGAGTTGTCTGGCAGTGTTTTTGTGCAAGAAAACTCAAGTGAGATACTTCCTTTTCTTCCTCCCTCCCAGTGTTTCTGTTGAAATAGCCTGCTTATTGGGAAACTTGCCGATAGGGGGGAAAAAGTGGCACTTGATGTCTGTGTGCTGTTTTTGAATCAAATTTTGATTCTTTCAGGAAAATGAATGATTAGCTAGCAAAAGAGACTATCTACTGTAGTTGACATTAAAAACGTTGCATATCTGGTAAGGGAGGCATAGTCTGAGCTCCCCCATGAAGCTGGAACTCGGCACGCCTGAGTGCGCGGCGCGGCACGACGGGGCCTCAATTTCAGCACCACGGACAGAGCCAGGCTGGGGCTGGCGCCGCTGCCTCACCCGTCCCACCGGCCTGGAAACATGGTTTGGAGCTGGCAGCCTCTTGAGACAAATCTTGTCAGTCTGAATTTACACAAGTGAAAGTCTACCCATGCTGATAGCCTTTCTCTCTGGCCTTGTGAAACGGGAGGAAAATTTAATAGTGCTGACATAAGCGGTTTTTTGAAAGACAAAGCTTGTGTTGGTGTAAATTGCTGTAGCTGTGTTGGCTTCGCAAACTCTGGTTTGATTTATAGCAGCCAAAGATTGGTCATTATGATTGGTTACTCTCACCTAATCCATTCATTTAACCTCCACTGTCTGTAAAGAAAAGATAGTAAGGCATTTATGTCTCAGCATACGAACTGTAGTTAGGTTTTTTTCACATATAATGGAGGAAGAATGCTCTTTATATCTATTAAAAAAAACAACAGCAACAACAACAACAACAACAAAAACCCCACAGTATATGGAAATGTGTTGTGAAAACAAAATGCCTTGGGTCAGTTTTACAGCAGGTACAGACTCACCTCCGTTAAAATTATGTCATGTTGATTAGTTTCTTCAAGAAATACTATTCTATAGTAGCTAAATTCGCATGAATTTACCAGAAAAGATCTAGCTTCCTGGGTGCAGATCACACAATCTACATGTTGCTGAATAGTCCCAGAAAGAGTTTACTAATTCTGTTCAAGTTAGTTATTAAATTGTGCCAGGCTTCCTTTAAAGTATACTTTGAGGCCTAAGAAAATGTTCACTTTTATTCTTGTTTTTAGTGTGGTATGATGCATTTGGTTTTTCCCTTTAATAAATGCATTGTTTTGTATATTTTTAAAGATTTTTTTTTTCAGGTTTTATCTGGAAGACTGTTCAATAGCCAGTTCAGAAAATTTGTTTATTTTTTGTGCTCACCTGTCAAGTTGGCAAATATGTTCTTGCAAGTTCCATCAGGATGAGATGTCAAACAAGGTTATGTTCTAAGTAGTGGACAGTATTTTAACTACCCATATTCCTTTACTTGTTATGGATCACTTGCAGCCTGAAGTCCAGACTGGTCTTTAAAAACTGTCACTGCTAATAGCATCATTTCTGTTGGTGATGAAATTATAACGTGAAGGGAAATTTTTCCAGAAGCACGATTTCATTAAGAACTGAGTCTGCAAAGTGTTGAGCACCCTCAGTTGGAGTAGGAGGTGAGACTGCTCAACAGTTTGCAGGTGGTGCTAGCATTTTTCAAGACTGGGACCAAATGCACTGATACTTTCCTTTCAGACTGCCAAAAATACACAGACATGTACTCTGCCTGACTTCTTCTGTTATGTCAGAGTGCTGCTCATAAAGGTTACAGTTAAAGCTAGATCATGTGTCTGTCACTCAAACCTTCTATTTTGAGGGATATTTGAAATTACTGCAAAAAATATTCTGAATTAAAATTCTGCATGACCTATCTGCCAGAATTTGTTAAATGTTTTATTACAGTTTGAGAAAATCTATTTGTATATTTTTCTCTTTTGTTTAGAGAGGATAAAATTAATGATTTTGTTTGTTTCACTTTGCTCTGCTTTTTGTTACATTATACGCTTTTCTCTGCTTATGCCAGAACTACACTCAATGCATCCAAGGCCAGATTCATTTCTGTTACAGGGAGCTCTGGTTTTCATTGTGCCTGATTCTAGTCCTACATCTTTATTAGTCTGGAGCATCGTCTTCAGGGCTGTGAGATCCAAATCTGACCATTAGGTTTAATAGAAGATTATTGTACAGTGCACATTTATCCTTACAAAAAATGTGGTTTGTGTAATGCGCTGCTGTAGAACCCTTGAACACAAAGCCATTGCAGTTGTTACTTAACTTGTTACTTAACCACCCTGCCACCTTTACCGTGACTTGCTTTTTTTCTGATACATGGTTAAATTATACTCTCTTGGGGCCAGCATTAATACAATTTGCTCTATTTTTCTTTTAACTTGTCTTTTTCTTTTAATAATGATAAACTTTATGGGGTATGCTTTCAAATTTTTGTTTTGTAGTGTATTTAATGTTGCATGGTTTTGGTTTTATTTTTGAGGTTGGGGAAAGTTTGCTCGCTTGACCCGTGCCCTCACAAGCAGCCGAGGTGTGCTGCAGCAGCTTGCTCCGAGTGTGCAGAAAGGAGAGAATGTTCACAAGCACTCACGACTTGCTGAGGTAACATTTCCTTTTCACAAGAAACTGTAAAGAAATGTACGTAGCCTTTTTGGATATGCTGTCTCTGCATGAGCCATTCAATCTATCCCCTTTGACCTGTGATTCTGAAAGCAGGTGGCAGGTACAGGAGCTCAAGAGTATGAAGTGTGCTGTGAAATGTCTCCTTTGGTAGTGGAATGGAAGCTGGTGTTGAAAAGACTTAATGCAACCTGACTGCAATTTTGGCTTCCATATCTCAGCAAAATCTTACGATGGCATTATTATTGAAATAATTATCTTTTCCTTATTTTCCTTTCTTCTGAAGATCTCTCAACTCTAGTTGGATCTTGGACTGTTTGCTTGTTTAAAACTGAGGTGAGATAAACTACAGCTAGTGCAGAAAGAAGTTCCAGAAAATCATTGACACAGTTCTTTGCATTCATTTATGTCAAATTCTCTTTTAGTGGGATCCCAGTGCCTTTTAAAACTGGTTAAAATATATGTTTGAGATACTGCTTTTATGGACAGAACGGCTACAAATGCCACAAGCAATACTTCTGACAATAGAAAAGTGAAACTGCGATTTAAGTAGGTTCTGTCAAAGTTTTCTCAAAACTTTGAGATCAAGATCGCTGCGTACATCAAGAGGCTTCTTGAAGTATGAGGGTTTTAGGGCTTTCGCCACGAGGGGGAGAGACTGCGCTAAGTTTCCTGTTGCTGTCTCCAGGACCAGTAGCAGGGTCTTCCCGGTGTAAAAACAGCTTGGGGAAGATCTTGTTATGGTGTTCATAACAGTATGGCCAATATAACATGGTACTCCTGTATCACCTGTTGCTGTCAGTGCCATGGCAGCAGCCAAGATTTTTGACAATAATTCTCAATCTTCATTTGTAGCTGGAGGTGTAAGCCATTGATGAACTCCTTGAGTCTCCCAGTGTTTGTTTTTCTCCAGTGTGTGTTTTAGTTTCTCTGCGAAGTAGACATTACCTTGGCCAAGCCTGCATTTTTATCACATGACCGTATAATTTCCACAAACAGGAGCTTACCTATTCTGTATTTAATGTAGGTGCACTCCAGAATGGAAGACTGATTTTTGTTATGAGCATTTTCACAGGAAGTAGCTTAGATCACGCAAGCAGAGGAGAGGGTCAGAAATTCACATGGATGCTGTACTTCAGGAATACTGTGTAATTATCACATTCACACCCTGAAATTGCTTTAGTGTCTTAGAAGTTGGGACGTTCTCCCATGTAATATAAGTCAAGGCTTAGCACTAAATAATCCTTCTTTCTCTTCAATGTTTACTCTTGAATTTTACTTCATGCTAAAATTAAGGCAGTGGAATGTAAAGCAGAAAATCTGAGGTTATTCAGTTCGGGTCTTTGTACCTCAGTCTCTAAACTTCTATGACTACATTACCAAAACATATTGTTGGCTGATAAGTTGAAAAAGACTTCTCAAGTATTCTAACTGGTGCAGTAAGTTGATTCATTACAAATAATAAAGGGCAAGTGTATAGTTTATATGTCTGAAATGAGTTTCTTTAATTGCTGGCTGAATATTGAAGTCATTATTTTAAAAAGAACATTATCCCCAACTGTAATGTTCGGTACCTTGTTGTATATCAGCTGTAATTCCATCTAAGTCAATAGAATGACACTAGAGAAAAGCAGAGTGCATATAATCACACAGACAAGCCCACTTTTTATCCTTGGAAGACATGAGCTGGCAGGCTTCTTATTCTAGAAAGATCTCCTAATAGTATTTAATATGGGATCTCTTAACTGTTCCCCATTTTATTTTCAAATGTCTTATTTTTTTCCTTCGTTTCTGCAGTAGCCTATTTGAAATTTTAAGCTCAAATTAGAGTGCAACCTATTTCTTTTCCTACTTGCTGTGGCATTTCATATCCATCTTGTTTGCACAAAAAATCTCTTCATTTATTATTAGCATTGCTGTTAGTCCATTATCACTTACATTTTTTAAAAGCTGAGGGGCTGGTTGTGTCCCAGTAGCTGAATGGGGCAAGGTGTTGTACAAACACAAAAAACAGACCTGCCACAAAGGCTTGCAATTTATGTTATTGGTTATGATTAATTGGTTTCAGAAGGGTGTTACTGGAAAAACCACTTTGTTTTATCCACTGGCTGTGGATAATGCAAGCAGTGAGCATTAAGCTTTAGTCTCTGACTTTTGCCAGAGTGTGTGGATTTGTCTAGCCTGAATTCTTTAATAGCAATCATGTAAAAACTGTTTAAATTCATTATGCAGTTAATGCAGGGATGTTAGGTAACTCTAAGCACATTTTGCAGTGTGAGTACAAAGTAGTTGATACGGTTCTGTGGTTTTATTACTAAGAAACTAATTGTAGGAACCATTCTTCCTGGTCACTGCAGAGTTCGCGTGTCTTCTGCCCCCATGGTATTGGCTGATGCATTCTGTGCATTTACCAGGCAGCTTGAGGTAAACGAGAGTGTGTCATAATTTAAAAAATGAAATAGTTATGAGGCATAAAAGCATAAAAAATATAATGGTGCTTAACAGCATTGCCTAATAAAGGACCTTCTGCCTTTTTTTTTTTTTTTTTGGTAAATCCTGTTTACTAGGGATTTATAATTGCCATTAAAATATACATCAAGTTGAGACTTAGCACCTAGCTCTTGGCTGGGGAGCAATTTGTGTGGGTGCTTAGGAGAACAAAAGGGAGAATGAGAGAGAGCAAATATCCTGTTGCAAACACAAAAGGGGGAAATTAAGTTGAAAACGAATGTGCTTTTTTCCCAAGTTATTCATTCTTAGAAATAAATCATTTTAACCACTTGCTAATGCACTTTTATTAGTCCTGATTGGTGATATATTCACCATTTTTAAAGAAATCTAGAATAAATCAGTATTATTCTGCTTAAAACAAAACAAAAAAACAAATCCCAAAACACAGCCTTGTGAAGCTCCTGGTGAAGTTTTTCCTTTCTGCTCTTGAAACAATATTCTTTGGCTTTAAAGAGCGATTAAAACATCATGCATCATTACCACAAATAATAAATGTGGATAATAAGACTGTAGTCGCTGATGAATCAGAAGTAATTGGAATACTTCCAGTAATAAGTTTCTGAAACAAGTATTTCTTTTACTGAGGTATAACTGTGTAATGGAGAAGAATCTTTAAAAACCAGAGCTGTTTCAGTTATTTATAAAATGATAGTAAAATGATCAGTGAGCATGGGTGGAAGCTCTGTATGTTGGTCTATGTAGTTTCATGCATTTCCTTCATAATTGCTCTCATATTTATCTAGTGATTTTTTGTTGATATTTTTTCCTCTTCAAGGGGCGAAGTATCTTTACAAGCAGTTTGTATCTTGTTAGTTTGTTTAGGTGGGTAACAACACGACTGCTTCAGCAAATACATGTTTTGGGTTGGCACTGTTCTCCCTAGATGCTGGAGTACAGTTAGAGCACCTCGGGGAGGGCAGAATATACTCCTCTTTAAATCTTCCTGGCTTTGCTATGTAGCGTCGAGAGAGTGGGGTTATAGCTCATAATCTCCAGATAACTGTGCAGTGGTGTGCGTCTCTGAAAAGATGGTGAGCAAGTAGACCATGCATGATTCTTGGTATGACAGTGGAGAACTTTGGCAATTCTAGCAAGGTGTTGGAGTGGTTTTACAGGGTGTGTAAGTTAGTGATGTAGTGAAGGGAAGCCAGGACTAGAATTTGTCACCCTAGCCTACCTAAACAGAGGGCTGGAGACATCCCAGGTGTGCTGTAAGTGATCTCCTCCACCTTGCAAGTGATTGGCATCTCCGTGTCATTTCCTGGTGCCCATCTCCTGCCCTCTCCTTGCTCTTCTCTTTCAGATTCACGTGCAAAATTCTGGTGCTCATCCTTCTATTGGAGGCTGGGTAAAGCCATGAGTCTCTGATCATTTTAATTAGCTACAGGGAGAGAGTGGAAATTCAAAATGTTTATTAATAAATTTAGCCATTCAGATAGTTTAGAGTATGCTTACTTTCTAAATAAAAGAGAAAGAAGACATTGATGCTTTTATTTTTCTGCGCTGTAGCCCTTTGAATTTCAGACAAGCTAGTGGAGAGTGCTTTGTACTTGGTGATGACATTTTAAAACACTGAAGCAGCAAAGTTGTTTATTTTCTTAGTGATTTGAAATGAGAAGTCTGTTTTTCTCTGCACTCAGTTAAGTTTTACATCTATTCAGTTCCACTGGATTTACTGGTATCCTTTGTAATTTACAGCAAAATAACTGACACCATAATTTAGTTTCTTCTTTATTGTCAGAGACTTTTCTTGCCATGGCTCCCATTATTTAGGTATATGGCAATACATTAGTACACTTTCCAATAACTTCAGCTTGGAGGATGCAAAATTTCTGCAAGTTCTTGGAGTGCAAAGAGACCAGAAGTGGCCAAAACGCAGTGCATTATACAGTTGTCAGTCTAGAATTTAGATATATAAATTTAACAAACAATCTAAAGACAAAGTGCACTTTTCAGTGTTACATGGTTGAATTTCCTGTACTGAATGCAATCATTATCAAAATGTTTGATTTTTTTAAAAATATAGTATTTAGGCTAAAAAAAAAAAGAAAAAAAGAAAAAAGAAATAGTGCTAGGAGTTATCGGATGACTAAAGAAGAAATTGTTTCCCCCTCTATATAAAGGGTAAAACATATCTTCCTATGCTAGTTAGATCTTGGCATTAGAACTAAAATCTAGTTAACTGCGGGATGTCACTACATGATGAAAAGTGCTTGGTTTTGCTGATTAATTATTTCAGTGAGTGAATAGTGCCCAGTGGACCATATTTAGGGCTTGAGAACTTATGTAAGAGCTGCTGTTTGTGCTAAGCCTTGCTGAAACCAGTAGTAGCACAGTGCTTTCCAACTGATCCAGGTATAGCTGCCATGTTCAAAAGGGAATGCAGGAGGTATTTGCAATACTGATTTTAGGCCTGAACTTTTGTCAAGAAAAGACCTTCAAACATTTGTAGCTGGGATTGCAAACAAGCTGTGTAGGAAATGCATGCCATGCATACACATTACCAGGTCAGTACACAACATCTTCCAGTACTAGGGACTTCTGGGACTTTGTTGGCCGTTGCGTCCTGCAGAGAAGAGATTTCTTTAGTCTTGTGCTTACTTTAGCTTCCTCACAGCACAAGCCAACAATTTTTATTGTGGCAAACCTGAGCGAATCAGGTTTAGGAGTGGAATAGCATTTAATACTGTAGGGGCCGTGTTGGAATCCTGGTTTGGTCTTCAAGGTCTCCCCCTTGGTCTCCCCCCCACACTTTTAGGGGGAAGTGTTCTATTCCCCTGCTTGCTGTGGTTCTAGAAACTCAGTGAAACAAACTTCATTAGGTTTTCGTTTTTTTCTTATAGTGTTGATGCCCTTGTGCTAACCAGCAGGTCTCCCTGAGCAGGTCATGCTATTTCTCTTCTGGAAAACACAATGGGCTTAAGGTCAGCAGGCTTGTTTTTTTGCCTTTCAGCTCTCGCAGTCATTTAAACATGTGCAAGGGACTGTGATCTGACAGTGTCTGACCTCTGTGGTGCACAATAGTAACTGATTATGTGAGGATGTAAGGTTCAAAGCAGCAGGGAACTTGATCTGAGATTGTTTTGTCCAGTTTTCTTTTTGTCTTTTTTGGATTAATCTGTTGACCACCAGTTAACAAAAAAGAATAAGAAAAAGTACCCAGAAAGCCTGCAGATAAAAATCCATGTCCGAATAATTGATGTTAACAAAGCTGAGATAAGGAGCATGAATGGAAGACATTCTTTCTATTCTAGATGTGCTGTCTGATCTTTTCCCAGAGAGGGTGGCCTGTTGCTCTGAACTACATTGTAAATAAATGTGAAAAAGTAACCATGCTCCTAAATAGTTCTCCCAGGTTCTGAGTCTGGCATTAAGGAACGCATCTCACTTGAACAAGTTTCCACTTCCTTTTGTTTTTTACCTATAATTCATCCAGTATAAATTTCATAAACTTCTTTTTTTTTTTTTTTTGAGTCAAGTCATTCACCTTGGTTCCACCCTGATGTATAACCATAGATGTAAACAAATGTATTCTTGTTCACAGATATGAGGAAATTTAGTTCCTAAGACGTTGTCATGGTTTTCCATAGGTATTGCATAACGTAAAAGCATGATTTTATTCTTTTTGTACTACTAATGGGAAAGATGGTCAGATTTTAATTATGCAGAACACTTGAACATGTGCTCAACCTCAAATTGCTGACAGATCATCTTTTGCTGTAGTGCTTTTCTGAATTCAGACCTAACTGTATTTGAACTCAACTGTACGCCATCGGATATGGAAGATACTGACCTTCTCTCAGTGAAACGTTAAAGGTTGAAATGAGTTTATTGAAACTAATAATAATAATTCATGGACTTTAGTCCTGTGCAGCACACAGGAACAGAGGCTTATGCATTCCTGGATTGTTGTACAGGACTTGATTTCGGACACAGTATAGTAAAGAGTAAAACAAGATAGCACTGAGAAGCAGTGTCCAGGTGCTGGACTGATTGATTTGCAACTGCCTTCCTTCCCATCATTTATCTGTCTCGTCTGTTTCGACTGTGAAAGGGGCTTTCTATTCTCTGCATGTCTTGGAGGCTCAACACATTATGTCATAAAAAAGTAATTAATGACATTAAAAGAAAGAAAACTGATCTTTGGTTGCTGGTGTTTTTTTTTTTTTTTTGTTTTGTTTAGCAGAATACTTATTCTGACTTACAATTTGATAATGTTAAAAGAGGTTAGGAGGCATGTCTTTTAATCAACTGTGCTCAAGACTCTATGATGTTAAAATTAATATTAAAAAAAAAATAATTAATGTTTCTTTTTTCTCCTAAAACCTTTGTCACTATAGGTACTGCAGCTGGGCTCCGAAATTCTCCCACAGTACAAACAAGAAGCACCAAAGACTCCGCCACATATAATTTTGCATTATTGTGTTTTCAAGACTACCTGGGACTGGATCATCTTGATTTTAACCTTCTACACTGCTATTTTGGTCCCTTACAATGTCTCCTTTAAAACCAAACAGAACAATGTGGCATGGCTAGTAGTGGACAGCATTGTAGATGTCATTTTTTTGGTAGACATCGTACTTAATTTCCATACCACCTTTGTGGGGCCAGCAGGAGAGGTGATCTCTGACCCAAAGCTGATTCGCATGAATTACTTGAAGACCTGGTTTGTGATCGATCTGCTCTCATGCTTGCCATATGATGTGATCAACGCATTTGAGAATGTTGATGAGGTCAGTAGTTCCACTTCCATCCTTCAATTATTACTTTATGTTTGGGAGTGGGGAGGGGAGAAGAAATAAATGGATGTTTTTGAATATGTTGGGTTATTGTACCTATGTCTCTAGTAGCTGCCCTCAGCACATGTGAAAGTTTACTGATGAGTCTTCTCTGGAAGGATGCATCTTTAATTGCACTGCCAGAGGCTGAGGTTTTGGTGTCAGAAATCCATATTTACTTTCCTTCATTCTCAAAGTTCAGGAGGACAAAGCAGAAGCAGACAGCTTTTGTATACAGCTCTAAGAGAAATCGCTTCATCTGACTTATCATAAATAGCTTGAAGTAGTGTGTAAAGATGGTTTCTTAGGGCAGGATTCTTTTCCTTTCGCTGATAACTGAGCAGGGTGTGTCCACCAGGGGCAGTTCTTCATGTGAACAATGCACTTTTCTCAGCTGCTTCCATTGCTATGTGTCAGGTGGTGACTGGCTGAATCTTAGCCCACCTGAAAGTAGTGTATGGATGCCCAGCGATGCATGCACCATTGGCAACAGTTGTAGAGGAAGGTAAAACACTTATAGAATTATCAAACAGCGTCTTTAATTAGAAGAAAAGACAGGGAGAAATTTAGAAATGTAGGCTCCTCCTTAATTCTTTAACATTTCTTTAGGAACCAGTCAGAAGCCAGCAGAAGAACTAACATTCGGGCTACTCTGGTACTGCTTATTTTCCTACTGGCTTAAGCTACCAAGAAAATATTACTCAATTAAATATTAAAAAGTAAAGAACAAGTTCCATGACTAACTAGATCAGAGAGTTCATGAATTGTTAACAAAATTTTAAGAAGTGGGCTGCAAGAATCATCTTTAACTATACCTTATAAAATCTATCACAAAATAATTATGTCTGTATTTATCTGTGGCATACATACACATTTCATCTGTGCTTAGTATTTAAAATTTAGCATGTAATATTTAATTTTTATGAGTTCCTTTGGAATACATGTTATAAAGGACAACCTAGCTATTAAAAGAAAATTATATCCAATTAAATATCTGGGTAAAATCATAAAGCTGCAGTACTTTTGTGAAAATATACTAAATGGGTTGTTTTTCTAGTTTAAAGTATTTTTCCTTTTGAACTTAGGCTAAGTAGGCAAACTATCGGGTATGGCGGAACAAACATGATGCTATTTGATATTTAATTCCCTAGACTGGTTTTCATTTGATATAAAGCTACAGATGGAAATAACACAAATAATATGATGCAAAAAGCGTTGTGAGACCTGACCTTAGGTATTTGTTTGTTTGCAAGTTCCTGTGCAGGGCTTTCATGTGTTACTTTATCATGGCATTGATAAAGCATGGAAAAGAGTGCCTGCAGGTGTTTCTGTTGTTGAAAGATTAAAAAAAAAAAAAAAAAAAAAAAGCTTTCCTCACCCTCTGCAAATAGTAACAATCTGCCAATGATTTTTGCTGGAGGAACATTTCGTATCTGTAGGCTGGTGATATGACCTACAGAACATCCCGGAGGGAAATGTCTGTAGCAGAGGCCATCGCAGCCCTTGGACTGAGCGCAGTCATAGACATGTACAGACTCATGGCAACTGTTACTGAGAAGTTGTTGCACAGGTTTGAATTTCTCCAGTTTCTTTGTTTGGATGTTGCATTCTAACTCTGAGACGGTTGGTACTTCAGTTTTCCTGCATCTCTTCAACAGTTTTAATCAGTGTAACAGTGGTACTTCTAGTTACTCCAGCCCTCATGCCCAAGGAACAAGCTTTCTCTTGATGCTATCCTTTCAAGACTGTTCATCTTTATTTTCCCTGGTGGGTTCTGACATTTAACTGATATAGATCATTGTAAGGTCATTGGAGCAAAGCCTCCACTGGTGTAAATTGGTGCTCTTCTGTGAAGGGCTCACAGACTGGTTTACAGAACCTGAGGGGCTTTGCCAGCAATGTCAGCAGAATAATGCTGTGCACTTCAGGTGGGGATTTGGGACAGTATATGCTGATTGTTGTTTCATGAACTGCCTGTGGAGAAAAAGATAACCTTTTATTAAAAGAAAAAAAAAGTCACATTCAAGGAGTCTTCAAAATAGAAAAATCTTGCTTTGTATATTCTGTATTGTGTAGAGTATTCCCTTGTGGGCCAGCTCCCTTTCTTTCAAAAGCACTGGTTTAGATTTTACTTGCCTCTCACCCCACTTTACACACTGTGTTACTTAACTGTGGGATTAAGTCAGCTGCGCTGCTCAAGTTCTAAGCTTCCAGACTGGTTGTTACATGTGTTACTTTGGCTTTGCTGTAAGTAATTCCTTGAGACTGGAGACAGTAGGTGGCCATGGCTACCGGGAGGGCTTTTTCCATCCATCTGGCAAACACATTTAAAAAATACTGTCAGAGAGAAAATGATGTCCACTGTCAGCAGTGGCTGTTAAATGAGATAAAGACTATAAATTGCTATGTTAATGTCTTTGTGTTTTCCACATCTGATACTAAAAGGGAGACTGAGTCAGGTTAAAGCTCACTGTTTTTCTGCCTGCTATCATTCTCCATTAAGATAAACTGAAGACACTGAGGGTACCATGGAGGAACAAACTTGACAAGTTGACTTGTTTCTGAGAGTGACATAATTATTGTGAAAGAAACGATTCATTTGCAATGTGCACAGGACCTGAAGCTGATGAAGTTAAAAGCAGTGTAGATAGGGTACTGAGTCTCTTGGCTCTTTGGGTAACTCTGGGACTGTCTCAACACTTGGCTCTTAGTCCATTAGTAGTGAGGCTGGTTTTGCCTTCTTCAAGATGGTCCAACAATGTAAGATTAATTATAACATATGAAACTAGAGTTGATCAATATTTTTGACAAGACATACTCATTTAAAAAGAATTTGGATTGATTTTCTTCCCCATTTTCAAGCAACTTTTTTTTTTTTTTTGGCAACTTCATTATTCTATTATAAAATACAATGGAAAAAATACTGTCTTGAAACAAAATTGTGACTTCTGTGTTTTTCAGCCTATTTCAAAATTTCTTGTGTTTATTATATTTTGGAACATTAGTATATTTTCAATCCACATTTTTAAAAATATAATTGAAATTCTGGTTTCCTCTCTGTACTGTTGAGAACTTTTTTGTCCATAAAAAATACTTTGAATTCATTAACTATTAATCA
The DNA here is from genome assembly GCF_016699485.2 of Gallus gallus. Classification (NCBI taxonomy): domain Eukaryota; kingdom Metazoa; phylum Chordata; class Aves; order Galliformes; family Phasianidae; genus Gallus; species Gallus gallus. Next base: position 22,061,434 of record NC_052534.1, read on the forward strand.
ATACAGCTATTAATAACTACAATTAATACAAGAGGCACTTAAGTATGAATAAATACATTCTACAGATGGAAGAGGGGGGAAAAATGAATGTATTTGTCCAAGGCCGTGAAATTAAATATGAGAATGTCTGAAATTTCTGATCTCAAGTGTGGTGCTGGAGGAGTACAGCATCTCAGAGAGTATAGACGTGAACAGAATGCAAACAATGAGGAATAAGTAGTTTTAGAGGAATTTCCATTGGTGCTGAAATGAAAGAAAAGGTATAAATATTTCTCCTGGTTTTTCTATATGGCAACTTGATCGTACAGTTAAGTAGAATTTACTTTCAAGACCTGATATAGAACTTAATCTGTTTGATGAATCAACATAATGCTCGGATTAATCCTAGTACTGTTAAGACAATACAATATGCTGTAGTATAGACTGAGTTGGAAAGAGTACACTGGTCTAAAATGTACACAGCCCTTAAAACCTACAATGTCAGTATCTTTTGAATTTGAATAATCACAATAACATTTGTCAGTGATCCTTTATAGTAATTAGTATTATTCCTCAGTTAAGGAAATATCACCAACTTGGAGGAGTAACGTTACCTCTTTGTGTTCAGACGTCAGTCAATAAATTTAATAAAAAACATACATAAAGAAGTTTTTTTTTTCCAAGACAGTGCAATATAAGACCTTGTATTCCAAAGCAAGTTGAATCATATTTTTGCAGTGTCAGCTCAAGTAATCTTATGCTGTGGTTTTTGTCCATAATCCCATAAGATATAAATTATATTGGAAACAATTTGATTTATTACATGTGACATTATTGTGAAATTTCATGTTAGGAGTGAAATCCAGTCATGTCAGCTTTGTATAAATCTCCAAAATAGCACTTTTTACTACAAGCTCCCTGTATATATTTGAGTGGAACACTGTGATCAGTTATTGGCTGATATTGAACTGAGAACCGTATATCATTCTTAGTAGCTGAGATAAATGCATAGTGAAAGATCATCAGGAAAGATGTATTCAATATAAATGATATAGGGTTCATTTAAGTGGATCAATAGGAGAGAAGCTAGCATTTAGACAAAGAAGACATATAACTTTCAAAGGACAAAATGTATGATGCTAAAATAAAGAAGTCCCAGAAAAAAAAACCAAAAAAACACAATACAGAAGTAATCAAAGTAAATTAAGCTGTTTAGTGCTACAGGAGTGTGGTGCAACTTGAAAGTACAGTGAGTTGCATGCAGATAAAATGAATGCATTGCTGGTCAGGTTTTTGGCAAATGCAAGGCAGTGCTTTGGCAATAGATTAATTTAAATCTTATTAGTGGAATAATCTCTCCTGCTAATACAAATGAGCTATCTAGGAATTACTGAAGTAGCTACACCGAAAAGCATGCACATTCTCTAGATGTGTTTTACTTTTTTTTTTTTATTAATAATAAGGGGCAAGGCAATAAGTGTAAATTACCATGGTATTTATAGTTTTATAAAATAAGCAGGGGATCATAAATATTTTTATTAGATGAACTGTGCAAACTGGAAAATATAATTTTTGAAGTCTTCTAAATGGTAGACAGCTATATAATTTAATATCCATTTGAAACTCTGTGTAGTTCATCTCTCCTATTTGGGTCCGTCTAATTAGTTTTGCATGTGAGTCAAATCTATTGATAAATCTGGTAATGAATGAATGTTTTTATGTGGCTGATTAAAACTAAAACAGTCATAACCGACTTTCTTTATAGAGTCTGTAACAAAACAGCCAAATACCAAAGTATGATCCAAGCATAGTAGAAATGTTGGTAAAGCGTGTTTCTTGGATGTGCTGGCAGAAGACGGGAAGGGATGAATTCCTTAAAACCCAACCTCCATACTTCTAATGAAGTGCCTTTTTTATGCTGCCCTTCTGAGGAGCAAGCTGCCTTCAGAACCCTCTGTTTTACAAACTGTGTTGGTGTTTGTTGGCACTGCAGAGTTTTTCTGCCATTTAACCATTTAGGATTCTTTCCGGTGTTTTAGTGTGCGTAAGGTGTTCAGTTCATTTAAATGACTTTATTTAAAGTACTTCCCTGGTCTCCCCCAGGTTCATATACCTTGGAGGCTCAGAGGCATCTATGTTATCTGCTAATGGATAGTCCTTCCCAAAAGTGGACGCTAAAGGATGGCCTGCCCAGTACCTACTCCATAGGTTCTGCTTGTGGCTGATAGGATGCCAGTTAGCTCTTTTTCTCACTGCTAGCGTTCAGATTAGTGTTTTGGCTAAGTCATGAGAAAGTGAGGATGTGATTGGATTTCAAGGCGCTTTTTCATATCTTTGAAAAGCATGACATGATTTATCATACTGTTAAAGAGAGAATAGTAGTCTACAGAAGCAATTCAATCTGTATAAGGCTAAAAGAATTAAAACACTGAATTACATTTTCAGTGATAATGTATGGTGATAGCCTTTGCCCAAGAAGGAGAGCTAATTGAATTTATTAGAATCTGAATTATTTCAAAAAGCTGCTGTTTGAGTTGTACTGCACATAAAGGGAAGCATATTTCAGAGACAGGGATCAGTTACCCTGTTCTTTTTCCCCAGTTCAGCATACTTGTATTGATCTGAGGCAGAAAATCAGATTAGTTGGCAAAGAGTATTCATTTGAATAGCTAAATGGTTGCTGTATAGTCTATTTTATATTAGGGATTGGATTCAAATTGAAGATGGAGTGGTACTGGATGCCTCTAATACTAAATTTTATTTGGGTGTTTTGCCTATTCAGAGTAAGTTTAAAAAAAGCTTCTGGAACTGGCTGGTTCTTTGAATCAGAGGCACTGGGAAACAGATAGCTGTCTGTAAGGATGTAAAGGACCAACAAAAATCATTTTCTACCTTTCTGGTCACTCCTTCCCTCTCCTTAGAGGCGGGAAATAACATGGGTAAATTTTTGATGAGGGATGGGTAAATAGCAATTGGAAGCTTTATGTTACTTGTATGGTATCTTTAGCCCTGTCCTTCCTCTTACAATCAGTGCTTTAAAAAAGAGTTCATTTCCTGCATATGTTGGTTTTCTGAGAGTGTTTGTATGTGCAAGGTAAGCTTTATGAATGAAAAATCAGCCTTTTAATCTCTTTTCACACCCGATGCTCATATACATGAATTATCGCTGTTTTTCCATGGATTCTAGTCAAGCTGGGGGATGTCTGACTAAAATAAGCATTGTGAGTTTAGAAATCTGCTTTCTTCAGTACTAGGAACCGCAGCAGCAACCAGAGAGTTTAGATATTGATTTTGACCTGTGTGCATAATGTCATCTCATCTGTTCATTGCTAAATACAGCAATCTGTAGGAAAGGTTGTGTTCTCAGACCTAACGAAGAGAATTAGAAAAGGCAAAGAACAAAAATCAGAAGTCCTAATAATGACCTGATGGCAGGCAGGGCTGCCATGTTCCTGCCAGGCTGCAGTACAGCTGACTAAGGAACCAAATGCCAAGAAGCAAGGTATTGCTTTCCATGGCTCTTGCCTCACTTATGCCAGTGATAAATCTGGTTCATTGTCTTTCTTGTTTGGACAAATAATTTATTTTTTGTTCTGTTTCGTTCTCATTCTTACAGTGGTTAGTTCTTATTCTCCTGCATCTCCCCTTATTTGAAGTGAAGCCAGAACTTCTACTGTTATGTGTAAGAAGAAAGTGCTAGAAATCCTAGGGCAAATGTGTGTCAGTATTTCTCTTTTTAAAAATAGATAGTAAATAAATTACACTTTCTTGGAGCCCAGAAAAAAATATCGTAATGCTTAGTTTGTCTGTTTTCATTCTGTGTGTGTGGAAAGTAAATAACATAAAAATTAAATGCTATCATACTGTATATGAATAATGTAATGAATTTATTATTAAAGTCCTAGCTTTAGTTCTGCTTCAGCAGGTGGGATGAAAGTCACGTTTTACTTCTTTGCTGAAGTTTTTCATCCCATGTCTTGTTTCAAAGGGAAACAGCAATTCCCCCCCCTCCCCTCCCTTTCTTTTTGGCTGTAAAACATTTCTGTTGCTGCTCCTTCTGTTTTATTTTTTTCTAGGTGCAGTTCTGTTATTCAGTAAATTTTGAATTGACTTCACATTTGCTCAGCAAATGAACAGTAACTTCTTTTTATGTGTACAGCACCCGGCACTATAGTGTGCACTACTGCTGTCCTTAAGGATTGTAGAGACACAAGTAACTAACAAATACTCTGCTACAGCCCTTATGTTCCCCCCCCAAAAAAACCCCAAACCTTCACAAAGTAATTTATCACAATGTCTTTTCTCCTTACCTCTCTTCATGGATGTGGAAGTAGTGGTATAAATCTTCTGTTGTCCAATGCAAACCTGAAGCCAAAACATCAATATTCTGGATCCTCTGTTTTGAGAGTGAGAGAGGATTCTGCATGTGGCTGGGATACAGGTGTGAGACACTGGCAGCAGGTCATGTTTTGCAGAAAACAAGGAGATCCTGAAGAAAATCTGTGTGTAAAAGTGCACAATGAGTAGGTCTAACATGCAACATTATGCATGGAAATTTAGTTTCAGCGGTGTTCCATGGATAAATTTCTGAAGCATCTTCTGATCTTCAGTGTGGGTTTTGTTTTCCTGCAGTACTGAAGAATGCTGATCTTCTGAAATATAGTTCTACTCCTTAAAGACTGCATAGGAGGAGGGGGTGGTGGTGGTTGTGCTTGTTATTATAAGGGCTCTTGAAATTTGAGTTTGCTCAATCAGAGAATACAGAGTTATTTCTTCTGGCTTGCAGTGCTTTGACCTTGCCCTTTGGTTTATTACACATTTTTCAATTTTCATGCATCAGCCATCACTAGCAATGAAAATAAAACAGCCAGTGTATTAAATATTTGAATACATGTCAGCAGCTTGTTGTGGTTTAACCCTTGAAGGCAGCTAAATACCGCAGTCACTTTGTCACTCTCTCCCAGTGGGATGGGGGAAGAGAATTGGAAGGGCAACATTTAGAAACTCAGGGATTGAGATAAAGGCCATTTGATAATTTAAAAAATAAGAAATAGTAAAAGTAATTGTGCACCATGAGGTGTCCACTGCAGTCAGTCGTGGAGCAATGGCAGCCTTGGAAAATTCCTCCCCATTTGTATTGCTGAGCATAGCATTGTGAGGTATGGAGTATCCCTTTGTTTAGCTGGAGCCAGCTGTCCTGGCTGTGTCCCCTCCCAGCTTCTTTTGCATCCCCAGCCTCCTTGCTAGTATGAAAAGCAGGAAAGAGCTTGGTGCTGTGCCAGCACTGCTCAGCAGCAGCTAAAACATATCTGTTGTCAATACTGTTTTTGTCATAAATCCAAAATGTAGCACCATACTGAAGAAAGTGAAGTCTATCCCAGCCAAAACCACCAGACAACTATGTGTGGGTATGAACAGTAGAATGTTTCGTTTCATTCAGTTACTTCAAACAATTTGTTATATAAGGTTGTGTGAAATTCATCATTTTGTGCTGACAATTTTTCCCTGCAAGAAAAATATATTTAAAAATGTACTGATTTTCTACCAGGGATTTAGAAGAGATTTCTTAGCTTTTACATATTCCCCGAGGAGGGATCTGTGGAACACAGTCAGATAGAACTTCCTCTGAGTAACTCTAGCCTAGACTGGACTTGGTGGGATATTACTTATTTTGTCATTTCTTGTCTGCATTGTAGATGCCTAAAATTGATTCTTTATAGCAAAGCATTTGGGAGAGGGCTATTGAACATGTGGGGACCTGTAGTACAATATCTAGCTCTTTATGAACCAAGGTTTCATCTGGGCAGAAGGAACTTGGAGTGTTTCAGAGTCTGCATCTCAAATGTTGTAGCAGGAGCAGAGCTAAGAGGGTGGCACAAGCATTGAGAAGAGTAAATTGAGTTCAAGCTCTTTTTTGTGTGTGACATCATGGAGACATCCGTATGGTAAAAGCATAAAAATAATCTGCTCAGATAAGAGCATTAGAATGGACAGTAATCGAAAAGCACAGTTCTATTTTGGAAAGCAGTAATCTAAAAATGTCAATTTTGAATCCAGCAGATCTATTCCCATGAGTATTAAAATTCTAGTTGCTAAATTTTGTGACAAAAAATACTGTTTTAGAGTCTTGGGGAATTATCTGATTTCTTTCTGCTTAACAGTCTATGAAATAAGCTATTATGTTTTCACTGTTTGTAACAATTTGCAATTCCGTCACTTAGGAAATGTTAAGAGAATTGTTTAAAAAATATTTCTGTACACATTTCTGCATTTTTGTATTGATCTACTTAGAACAGATGAAACCTTTCTTCCGAGTTTACATTATTTGAGATGCTTGTTGGGAATTTCACAAGGGAAGTTCAGATAAGAATACAGTGATCTCTGATCTCCAGATACTCTGTTCTGAAGCTCTGAAGGCTCTTTGCTTTAAACTTTTTTTTCATCTGATTTCAAATATTGTACTTTGTGTTCCTATTTTTATATGCAGCTTCTTCAGCTCCTCTTCTCCCCCCTCCACCCTCCCTAGTATTTCTAGTCCTTCTTTTCAGTCTAACTCAATTAAGAATTAATCAAATCCCCAAACATCTAAGTCCTTCCTGAATCATTGCTGAATCACTGTTTTCCTTTGGTAGGACTCGTTGACAAGCAGATTTTTTTTAATCCAGCAATGAACTTCATTTTAAAGAACAAATATTGTGTCATTTTTCAGCAAAATTTAAACTGGTTTTCAGAATGCTGGGATGTAATTTTTTCTTGCCATGGCCACAGACTTAAAAGCCCTGTGTGATTAAAGACTTAACTTTTAGACTAAGACTGAAAGTTGGTCATTACTGGTGAATTCTCACAATATAGTACAGTATTGTTTTCCTGCTAAAATTGTACAGACAGAAAGGAAAAATGGACTTTGGTCCTGAGGAAAAAGGCTGTGTAAGGCTATATGGTAGTACCAGAATGCAGATACTTAGAATGTTGGCGTGCTCATCAGTCAGGGACTTACACACCCAGTTTCTAAAATATGGTAATCATAGTATGACTTGGATTAGAAGGGACCTTAAAGATCAAATTATAGATTGTTTTTGTTACGTTTTCTCTTTTCCCTTTTTTCTTTTTCCCTCCATACTTAGCTTTCAGAAGTACCTGCTTTCCCTCCCCTGGAGGGAAATTGATAATGTGTTCTGGGGTAACAAATTATATCTGTCTCTGAAAATGAGCCAATATAATCATGACAAATTCATGAAATAAAGAGGAAATACATTGCTGCAGTCCTGGGGAACATGAGTCAATAAGCTTTAGGTAATTATTTAATAAAACATCTCTCCTAGTGCATTGAACCAGCCTTAGATACTGAAGCAGTTGTATTTATGTGGGAATAAACAAACTTCCAGTAAAAGCTGGTGACCAGAAGTATGCAATTATACATTTCCAGAAATACTCATTAAACCTGTCTATTTAAATTTTAATCAGACTTCTGTTTGAAAGCCGTCATGATAAGGGGGAGTAGGGGGGAAAAAAAAAACAACAAAGGTTTTTTTATGAAAGACTGTTCAGCTCTTCTAGTTTCCAAAATGGCCTTGAATTTTTGTTTTTATTTAACTACTTTTACTTGGGAATGGAAATCAGTCTAAGAGTTAACATAAAATCCTACATGCTGGCTTAATTCTGTTTTATGGGAGCTGTATTGGTATTAGCACAGAGATACTACACTGACAGCAAAGCTGTCAAAAAATGATGTGGGGATTAGACAGTGAGATATTTGAAGTACTTAATCTTTGTGTGGTCCATCTGAGATAGAAAGACCAATGGTAGGTGAATGTACGTATGGAAGTAAAGCCACAGGAAACATATTTGCACTGAAAAAATACAAATCGCTTGGTACTTCCAGCATTTTTTAGACCACCTTTATTTATCTTCCTCATACGTCTGACCTAAATGCTGCAGACTGTGTTGTATTTGAGAAAATAGAGCATGTGTTGCCCAGGATCGTACTGAGAGCCGATGAGAAAGTCAGAAATAGCTATGAGAGGTTCATGACTCCAACTGCTGGAATTAATTCAGTAGGTGTCTTACTACATTCCTCTCAAATATTAGATTTGTATAATTTAACGGTTAGTGATTTCCATATTTATTTTCAACCAGCCTAAAGTAGCATGAGGATACTCAGGGGCAGTTTACCTGCAAAACTTAGCATGCCTATCATTTGAAGCCTTTGCACAGATATTTGTTGACCTACTGAAAGCACTCAAAACAGAAGTTCAGGGGCCAACCTGCAAAATGTTAGTGCATAAAGACACTATGAAGAGTCATTAAGCTGTTCATGTTTCACAGTCTCTTTTTTTTCTGATGAGCGCTTAATTCTGATAGATCATCTTGTGTCTTTGCAAATGTCAGTTACAAATATCATTGCTTTAGTCTTTGATTCTAATGCGCTCTGTTCTTTATCCTTCTAGGGCATCAGTAGCCTCTTCAGTTCACTTAAAGTGGTCAGACTACTTCGTCTGGGTCGTGTTGCTCGGAAATTGGATCACTACATAGAATATGGAGCAGCAGTCTTGGTTCTGCTGGTGTGTGTGTTTGGTCTCGCAGCACACTGGTTGGCCTGCATTTGGTACAGCATAGGAGATTATGAAGTTATCGATGAGGATACAAACACAATCCGAACTGAGAGCTGGCTCTATCAGCTGGGAATGTCAATAGGAACACCTTACCGTTTTAACACGTCTGGCTTTGGAAAATGGGAAGGCGGACCAAGCAAGGATTCTGTCTACATCTCCTCACTGTATTTTACAATGACCAGCCTCACTAGTGTTGGATTTGGAAACATTGCACCGACTACAGACGGGGAGAAGATCTTTGCTGTTGCGATGATGATGATTGGCTGTAAGTATTAGAGATTCTCTCACATAATGTCAGATTGCTGTGTGCCATGAATACTGAGTGACGTATGAGCATCTAGAATAATGCCAAACATTATTATGCATTTTAAAAGCAAAATATTTTTGGTGTTAGTACAGTTATTCACACTCTCTTGCTGGTTAGTTTTAAACTCACAGATGGAAATACTGCTTTGACTAGCAACAATTCCATCATTTTGGATGCAGTATTCTGTTAATATCCTTTCAGTATCTCATGTAAGTAAACAAAATGTCTAAAGCCTGAGGTACTAAAACTTAAAATACCAGAGTGAGCATAGACAACCTTTGTGCTTAAATTTGGTATGTGGCAAAATCTTGGCATGTCTTGAGCATTGTGTCCATTGGACAAGTAGGTGAGAGGGTGGGCAGAAGCCCAGGAGCATCTTCTCAGGAAAGAGGCAACGCTAGCTTTCTAGAGGCCATGAACTTCACTGAGGGCTGAGCATACAGTCAGATCCTGAAGCAAATATGGTGCCACTGGCCTTAGACACTCCTTCTCGCTCGTATTTCCTTGTCACAATGGATTCATGTTTGCCAAGCTGTCCAGTTTTTGGTTCAATGCCTGGAGACAAAATGCCTGGAGACTTACGTGCAGTTATGCGCCATGCTGTGACTGCTCTTGAACTTGGTCATGCTTTTCTACATAAGGGAGTAATTTGAATCAAAATAAGGGGAGAAAAAAAAAAAAAGACTTTGTACATGAAAGAGCATATCATTTGTCATGAAGAGAGAGAGGAGCTTATGTATGATAATATGTTTAGGGGAGGAAAAAAAGCACTTGCTAAGCAGAAAATTAAGCCTAATATATAATGAAACTCAATTAGCACCACCATTGCAGCATAGTAATGTGCAGCTTTGATCCTGATATATGTTATTTTATAGCAGAAATGAAATCCTATATTGAAATTACACATGCAGTGGTAAGCAGGCTCAATGTTGGGAGTAGAAAGACAAGTATTCTTGATTGAGTAGGGATTGGGATTTTTTAGCTGTAAAAATTGTTAATTTTATTCTCATAGCTTTTTTTTTTGCTTCTAAAAGTCCCATCATCTTATTAAAACACGCTGGCAGTAGAAGTGGAATTTATGGAAAGCTTGGAGACAATTACAGTTTTCTCAGGAGAATGTGCATGAGACAATATGGTAGTGTAGTGCAGAACAGGCTTCCAAACATAGCTCCTGATGAAGGTACCTGTTTAGTAGGAAATGTCCTGACCTTTGTCTTATTGTTCATTACATGTTACACTCGTGATACTGTCTAGACATGAATAGCCAGTACTATTATTATTATTCAATGCTGCGAGTACTCAGTGAACGTAACCTTTGTAAAATCAAGAATGTGTGGGAGGATATTTTGGAGTTATCCCTGCTCCAAACACTTCATCTGAAAGTGAGATGGAAAGAAGCAGAATTTCTACATGGTGAGAACTGAAAGATATCTGCTTTGAATTGTGAAATGAATTCTCATTTCAGCAAGTTTTTAAAAAATAGTGGTCTGGTAATCTTAAATCTCATGAGCACAATCGCATTTGACAGAAAGAGGGTTTTTTATTTTTTATAATTGATTGGACTTCTGGAACCTTAACTGCCTTGATAAACATCTGTATATCTGAACATCTCTATCCTATGAACAGTCACTTGGAAACCATTTGGACTGCTCATAATATGTGTTTGCAGGAATGGCAGTTAAGTGATCCAATCTTTTGGTTGGTTTACCTCTCTGGATCTCATAGGGTCTTATTGGTTTTAGCATGCAAGATGTTTTGACCTGTGATCATTCCTGAGGATGAGAGGAACTAAACAGCTTTGTTTAGCTTGCTGCTGTTTGGAGCCTAACTGTTGATACAGCTTCTTCTACTATAAAATGTTATGTTAAAATAACACTGTTTTGCCTGTAGGATTAATCTCTCAAAGACTGATGTGAGCTTGAGCTAGGTTAGTTTTGTAAGAATTTTGTCTGATCTGTTAGAAACCTAAAACATACAGGGCAAATGCACTGGGGGATAAATTTGGATGAGGGAAAAGGAGTCTTCTGGATGGAGCTTTTCTGTGCCACTCAGGAAAATCTATATTTGTTGCTGGCCAAGTAGCATGTTTGTTATGGACTGAGGTAGTCGCATCACAGTTAGTGGCTAGGTTTTCCTGTTTTCTTCTCATTTTATGTATGTCTGGTCACATAGATTTGTGAAAGTCCAAAGCATCAGAAATAAGCACTTGTAATCAATTCTGCCAACGTGTTACTGCCCATTAGTAAAAGTAAAAGGTATATGATTTCTCTCTTATACTTTGCCATTAATAGTGTAATTAATTTAGTGATGCAGATCTCAAAACCATGAAACATTACATATTTTATGGTACGCTTGTACTAATCATATCTACACCTGCTGGTAAACAAGTCCTTTGCAGGTAAACTTTAAAATAATTTAAAGTTAAGTTGGTGAGCAGCTAAAATACATATTATTTGTTTACATTTTTATCATTGCTTATGCAATTTTATTTTTGGGGTGAAAAACGATGACAACAAACACTTTAATAAACTTCCTATGCAAGTTGGTTTGTAGCACAAGGTTTCTGACATTAGCAGAAAATAGGTTTAAAGAGGTCAGGCACTGTGTTGTGGTAATCTTCCTGATGGTAAAGATTTGGTGGTTGTGCTAGGAACTCAAAGGGCAGAAACCTTGAAAACCAGTAGATTATTCCACAGACACCTGTAGATTAAATGTTTACTGGAGATGTGATCTTTGGTTTAGACCCTGTGATTTGCTGAATATCTTTAAATGATGAACATGAAAGCTGAAGTGTGCTTGTTGCAGTACTCAAACCTAAGGTCTGTAGTGGAAGAGGAGAAATCCATTTTCGTTAACAAATAAGCACAAAAGAGTAGAATTGCACTGAAAATCCTCTTTCCCACTGTTGTAATAATTCAGTGGAGTACTACACAGTGATGCTCAAAACTGTGCTCTGATGGTGTGTGAAGGCAGCGGTTCATTTCTCATATTTCATTGGCACAGGGAATTCCATTTTCTTTCCATGATCCTAACAGTTTGACTGACTGAAGCTCCAGTTGAAGATAAGTGGAATTTGCAGAACCCAACTTCAAATTTATTACTCCATTAACTTTTCCCCTGCTAGAAGGTGTCCTTAAGAACTGTGTGAATTTATCTTGTTTTTGGAATGACTGGGTGTACGCAAACATACATACCTGTATATTTAAACAGGCCGTTGAAATAGTGCCAGACATTCCACAAATTTTGTGTATGAAATGGAAATAACAGTGGCACTTTTCCTTTGAGGATGTTATCTTCTGTTAGTTGCGTAAGCAAATATGCTAACAAAATTGTTACTGAGATCCCTAAACTGCCACTATAGTGTCATGAGAAAAAGGTTATTTGGGGACAAATATATATAACAACCAGCATTAATAATTCAAATTAATTCCAGCAAAGTTTTACTTCAAATAAACTGGAAATATTTAATAAGAGAGTAATTTTTTCCCCTTGGGCCAATTAACCTCTCAACTGTGAATAAATAGTAGAGCTTCCATTAGTCTGATGGGGAAAAATTTTAGCTGATTAGAAAGAGAGTGATAAAATTTCTTGCTATTTGTGGTTTTTATACTGTGCCTTTTCAGAGTAGTAATGTGCAATGTGTCAACCAGCTAGCAGTTTGTTAAACAGTGCTGTGGCCAGCCAAGCCCATGCTCACAGTTATATTGCTAGAGATGGCCTTTGAAATTGCAATCCTCTTTTCGTTTGGGAAAGAACCTGAATTTTCTTGAAATGAAGCTGGTTGTGAAGATGTGTGAAGGTGTTTGTGACCTCCACCTTCTTCCCAAGGCCTGTGTAGCTAACACACAGGAAGTGTTGGCATTGGTGCCATTTCAGTGCACAGTGAGCACTTGCCTTCCCCTGGTTTCTCCATATTTGATATTCTAAAATGATTTTTTTATAGAATAAGTCTGATCATACAAAGTTCTGGGGAAGGCTGGGCATGGTGTGTGCTGCCTGGAGGAGCACTGCCAGGTGGTGCAGTATTGTAGGCTTTCTGGCCTTTGTTTCAGGCATAGTTTTTTGTTTGGTTTGCTTTTGCTTGATTTACTGTCTGAGTATCTTGAATGGTTTCTGAGGAGAAAAGTTGAAAGTAGCAGCAGTATTTTCCTTTGATTTTGGACTGTTGTCTGTTGCCCCTCTCTGTTTTCAGGAGAGGAGTTACTATATAAACAAGGGATTTTAAGATGTGTGTTGCTGTCTCATCCACTGGAAAACTGGCTAAAAGACTATGGTGACATCAAAGCAAGACATTTGTGTCAGATGGGCTCAGCATACTACACGTATTTGAGAGCATAAGGAGCATTAGTAGTGTCCTCTGTTATGTGTTCAGTATTCTTATGCAAAGAGTACTGGAATTAATGTTCTAATTATGTTCCATCTTCCATAAGACAAAATTAATTCCTTTCTTGTGCTCGGCCACTGATGATCTATCCCATTCTACTCACTACTGACTCCTTTGAACCTGATCCAGAGGCAGAAATATGTTTGTGTGCTGTTATCTCCTAGTAGACTTAATGACCACTGGTAATAGCACTTTGCTACAGTGTCAGATAGCTGTTCAAAGTACCTTAGTTCCATCTTTGTTTTTATTCAGTATTTTGTTATGATAACTGTAGCAGAAATGCTAAGTCATGGCCTGAAGCAGTGATTGAGCACCTGGTGGGAAGGCAGGGCCAACCCGGGGAACTCAGGTGCAAGCAATGTACCTCAGTGATTGCACCTGGTGGAGCCAGGATCCATCCCTTCCCAGACCTCATTTAAGGGTTGGCAATGGAAGCAAGGTTACCCTGCTGGAGATCCCTGTATGCCTGAGGCCTTCCAAGGGTAAGCAGTTTTTTTTTTTTCCCCTTTGTGTACATGGCTGCTGTGTTTGAGCATATCCTCACTTGCTGCAGTCTAGGACTCTGCTAACCTGCTATCATTGCTGTGCTTTCCATTGCATTATGGTGTTACAGTAACTAATAGATCCATGTATTGTTCAGTTAATTTCACTAATGTATCTCTATCTTGGACCATTGGGAATTATGACTGAGTGAGCACAAATGGAGGCCTGGTAAAAAGTTTAAGATAAGTGAGTTTGTGAAAGGAAGGGTGGGTATGTCTTGTTAGTGATGTGTGGGAACTGGGAGAGCTGAGTGAGATGAAAAAGCTGCATGTAGGCATGGAGCCTGTGGGGCTGTTTATTTGCTTTTATATGAAAGCGAAGCGTAAGGCATGCCATGTGCCTTAGTGTTAGGAGCCACCTCCTGTGGGGATGTACTCTTGTGTTCTCAAATGCAGCATCTCCGTGCACTATTCTACTGACCTCGTTGTGGCTACGGTTTTCAGGGAGAGCGTTTTACTGTTGTTTGTTCTGATATGGGTAAGTGCAAACCCTGATTAGAGTTGTGAGGGACTACACTGTGCTCATCACATAGCTCTTGGGATGTGAGTTCCATTGGTCAGCCCCAGTGAAAGGAGACATGGGTAGGTGAAAAATGCTCTCCCCTCTTAACCTCAAATAATGCCTATCTGTTTGGGAAACACACTATTTTAAGATAAAGGTGAAGTACCCTGTGGCTGCTCTTAAGTGTTTCTATTTGCTGTGTCTGATAAGATGCATGTATTCCTATGTAGCTGTTTTTCCTGCACATATGGTGAATTACAGTTTTGTAAAACAGGCTCTGTCTTCGCATCTGTCAGTGAACTGACCTGTGTGTTTTAGCCCCTGTTTATTGAGAAGGGTGGGTGTATGTGTATACATACATCTGTATATGTCTATTCATCAAAATATGAGTGCTACTACTGAAAGTAAAAGCTATTAACTACTCAGCTTCACTGCAAATGAATGGAAACGTATTTGCTTATCCTTTTTCATAGCTGGACACTAAATTACTAATTAATAGGGAATATGTCTACAGACAGATCTTTCAGAGAGGCTGATGTATATGTAAAAACAGGTTTGAAGCCACTTTCTGTAGATGAGGGAAAGACATATTTTCCATTTTTAATACTTGAGGAAAAAATATAAACTAATGCAATTTTTAGTTTCTCCCCTGTGGAGATGTGTGCCTCAGAATAACAGCTCTCATATATTTTGTTCGGTGAAGCTGTCAGAGGGGGTTGTGTAGTGTTTATTTTTCCTAAGCAATAGCAAAAACCCGAAGACTTTCATTTGCAGTTTTCATATCTGGGCACTGTGTCAGCAATCCCCTTGCTCTGCAGGTAGAATAGGGATAAACAGTTCAAAAAATGCTTTGCATTTTCCACCTGTAACAATATTGACCAATGCTTGCCTATCTGGATTTTGAACAACTGAGCAAAATCTATCGTACTTATTTTGGGAGACCCTGCAAGGTCTTGAGCTTTTAGTACCTTTTCAAGGTAAATTCTCATGGTTAGCCAGGAAGTTCCTGGAACAACAGAGCTTAACTCATCTGAAGGAAGAAGTTTGCCAAGTGATAAACTAGGTCATAATTTTCACTGTGAGCACTATAATTAGTCCAGGTAGTCAGAGCAAAGATGGAAAAAGAAGAGAAGCAGGAGTTAAAAGGTCAGAGTCAAGCATGTGCATGCTTACGTACTGCATGAAATTTTCAGCCACTGAGTTTGTTAATAAAGACCAGGTACCAAAAAATACTCGTCTTCACTGATCTTGTGCAGTGCTAGCTGCCCTGCTGCACTTCACTGGTTCTCTCTGATTAAGGTAGGCATGTATCCTAGGACTATGAAGGAGCTGTCTTAGCTTTGTTCAAAAGTCTATTAATAACTTCTTTCTTGTTACATGCACATGAGAAAAAGGGAATGAGGTAATGCTAAGTACATTTGAAAGCACAATTAGATAGTTTCATTTACAGTGGTCTCCCGTACAAATGCGAATGTCCCCCTGAACTGTATGAAAATGGTGGCAGTTGGTATCCTGACATAGGTCAGTATTGCTACTTCACAGCCCCGCAGAGGAGTGAGGATCTCTCAGCTTCACAGAGGAGGTTTGGTAACTCCTGGCAGGATAAGAAGCGTTCAGAGACACTCATGAATGAGTACAGCCAGAAACTGATGAAAACTAGACTATGGGTATCAAAATCCCTGAACAAGGTACGGATATACTGCAGCATCCTGTTTAGTGGTGGTACTGAGGCATGCATACCCCTTATAGTGCAGTTCCTCAGTGGCTGGAGAAAATGGATGTGGCTGAGCTGTGTGTACCTACTAATGGCTTATCTAATTGTAAAAGAAGCATGTGTAGTGCATATGCTGAACAATTCTTAGGACTGCGTTGCTTGTGCTACCCCTTAGTAGTGATACTACTGCAAAACTAGGTGTGAGACCAGATCCTCAAAACAGTTATCAAGATAACTCCAACTCTTCATCTGTACTATTATCCAGAGCAGGGAAGAGGCAAATTATGTTGGGAGAGTTCTAGCAAAAGATAGCATGCAACACTAGTACCTTTCTAGGGGTGGGATGCAAGGGGCATGTTGACATCGGTTTTGCTGGAGGTCAGTGGCTTGAGACTGAGTGCTAGCCCTTTGCCTGGTGCTGGCCTGGTCTACTGGGATTATCACCCACAGGCTGAGCACAAGGGCCTGTGAGACTTCCAAGCCCAAACATCTCCTGTATGCATGCTTATTGCAAATGTGGGTTTTTTTTTTTTTTTTTTCATTTGAGCTTGTACTGGAAAAGAAAAAGAAACTCTGCCCTTGGAAAAATGGTTTCTGAGGTATCTATTCCTCAATGTTATCCCTGGCAATGTGGCAAAGATCTTTTAGGTACTACAGAATTCTCACTAGCCGCTGAGGTCGTGGTTGGGATGCTTTCTGTATGACTGATAGCTTTGAATTGCTTTTCATTGTCATTGCCATGAGCAATATTACTCAAGTTAGTAATTCTTAATTAAAAAAATATCATCTTTTTTCTTTTTAATAAGTAGAGACAGTCTTTCTAGATCTATTTCCTCATCTCTCTCATCTGTGCTTTATTGGTTGTTTATTGAAGCTGCTCGTGATATTTGAAGAACTGATGTGTTATTGGTATAATTGCTGAGCAACTGTTTGGGATTTCTGAATGTTATTTTCCTTGGATGCTTTGTCCATTTGAAAGAACCACCAGATGTGTCATAGGTATGCTTCTCAGCTACACCAAGTTCTAGCAAAGAGCCAGGACCAGGAGAAATTCTGGAGAGAGTTTCTCTCTGAAGGTTAGTCAGGGAGTTTGGCTGCCAGAGTATAATTTGGCCTGGTTATCTCCAAATGTGACAATACCTCATTTACTCCCGTTAAAGCTAAAGAAAGTAAAAAACAAACAAGCAAAAAAAACCAAAACAAACAAAAAAGTAAAAGACAAAAGGCACCAGAACCCCAAACCCCAAAGTCACTGTGATAACAAGAAAGCAGACAGACAACATTGTTGTAGGCTTTTTGGTTCTTGAGGCAATCTGGCAGGCAGTTGATTCCTGAGGGATGCAGTTTTCAGTGAAGTGAACCGGGATCTCTCATCAGCATGGATGGGACTGCATCGGTTCATGGTGGCATTTTCTTAACTGCCGATGAGCTGAAGTGTCTGGGTGCCTGGCCTGCACACTTATGTCATTGATATTCAGTATTTATGGGGTGTGCTGGAGGGGTGCATTCAGTGCTGACAGACTTCTCAACATAACAAGCTCCAAACCCAGAACTGTAGCTCATAAAAGCTGCCTCCTCTCAGGAAAAGGGCATCAAAGGCCTGAAGATTTTTAAAGGATTGCTATTAGCGAAACATAAAACATTGGTGGCAAAGCCAGTGAAAGGGCAGACTCTTGGTGACACCTATGTAAATAGCTCACTCCTACCAAATTCATTGTCTCCAGGCTAAGATAGACTGGAAAGTTTTTTTCAGGTTCATACCACCAGTGCTAATCCTGTAATAAATCTGTCTGTGCTAATGGTCATAGCTGTATGGCCAGTGCCCCATTTATATGGGGTTAGTCATCTCCTCACCACAACATGCTTCAAAGCAGTATTTATAGATGAATTAAAATGGCTTTTGTGGGTATATTAATTTGGTAGTACTTCATTTCCTGGTCTGCTTTTGGGAAATATAAGCTAACTCTGTGTGAGATATTATATTGTACTATGTGAAATTGAGTAAGCAATGCTCTCTTTATTGTTATTTAAAGTGTAGATGACCAGATTAAAGCTAGATGAAATTCCTGCTGTCAAATTCCCCGCAGAAGGCAATTTTCAAATGGCAAGGGTAAATTTGCCATGTAATTTTGGTTGTGGAAGGAAAAAAAAAAAAAAAAGCAAAAAAATTCCAGAGCTGTATCTTGATGAATCGTCACATGATGTGTCATTTTGCATTAACGACTAAAAATTTCAGGCTGTGTTTCAGCCTAATGGTTCTAGGGAGTGTCCCCACCTCTGAATATACTAGAATTTTATTGCTAGAATAATCTCAGTAATTTGACTCCAAGTTACTGTCAGAATCATGCAAATCTGATCAGGATAATTTTTAGAGTAAGATTTTTGTGGCAAAAAAAAAAATGACGTTCTCACAGTCTTTTGTCTCTTGCAGAGTTTAATCTCGATCTCTGAGACACTGGAAATTTTTGAAATGTAAATGGAGGAAGAAATATTCAGTTGGACGGGAAGGAAGATGAAAGCCGTAGAGTGTTAATTGTTCATTTGTTTTTTTTGAAGTCATGGATGAAAGCTCAGACTACAGAAATGTGATAGATAATTGCTTTGTCACACAGTTTCTAATTTTTTACCTCGAATGACTTAATTGTGATGAGGAGGATAAGGAAAATGATTAAGTATCCCTGCTGTGGGTGTCTTTTTCACCTGATGTCTTCAATATCACATGCTGCTGTAATCTCATTAGTGCAGTGTTTTGCTTTTCTTTGGCCATTTCTAACATTGCTTGCTATTAGTAGATTTTAAACACTGAAATTTGGTGGCTTTTTCAAACTTTTATCAGCATATGCAGCCAATTTGTTTTATAATTTTGGGTTCTGAAGAAACATCATTAACTCAATGTAATGTTTAAGGGGGAAGCACCTGATGTGTCCAGAATGTGGACTGACAGTGCAGAAGAGGGAAAGGAAGCAGGACTGCTTCAGGCAGTTAGTTGGAGGTTGACAAACAAGATGAGTGTTTTGCTCCTTATGGGGCGGGGGGGGGGAGGAACAAACAACAACCTCAAGAATCTTCAAGAGTCGTCGTGCACAAAAAGTGTGACAGATTTTTCTTTCTCTCTGCAGTCCTAGGAGATTTTTCCCTAGCAGCAACGCTATTTCTGAAAGATAGAAACCCTGGACAAGGATTTAGTTTTACGTAAGAGTATTCTGTATTTCAAAATCTGTTTCTGTCTAAGAAGAATCCAATTAGGCATGGGGAAAAAATAAAATAGCACACTTGGTCGTATGAGTCATTGTGCCACTCGTCATCTAATATGCAATATTAGGGAAGATCTGAAGCATCTTCTAAGCACCTCTCACCTCTACATCATCTTCAAAAAGGAGGTAGTTATACTATCTAATTGCTACTGGACTCAAAGACTTGCTGTAGGTTACAAATGTTGGCATAGAAATATCTTGCCATTGGTGTAACATCGGTGGTTTATGAATCATGAGATGTTCCTGACTGCTCAGATGAGCTATCCTATGTCATTCAAAGAATGAATAAGGACTAAGCTGTGCTTACCGGATCAGTGAGTTTGAATGTTTGGCTATTTCTATGTTTTCAAGGAAGATTTTTTTTTTCATTTTATAAAAATAAGTGAAGTTCTAAAGGATGTAGATGCTGCTGTGGGTCATATACAGTTTATTTTTTTGAGACAGAGAGCTCTGAAATAGTATAGGTCTGTACTTGAATTGCTATCTGAAGATATATCCTATCATAGTAGCACCCTGATGAAAGACAGTCTGATCTCCTAAGCAAATAGGGAGTATATGTGAAAATGTCAATATCTTTTATCCACAGTGTAGTAACTCATGCTGCAGTTGGTGTGAAAAATGCACAAGGAAACAGGTAACTTACTAACAGCTCCCCTTGCCTTGAAGGAAATGAGAAAATTTATTCTTCTAACTGAAGGATTTTGACAGCCTGTAGGGTCTGAAATCCTCAGTGCCATATTCTTTACTTTAAGGTGCCTTAGAGTAAAGAATGAAATATTTTATGTATGAAAGCCCGACACTTTATTCACATCAACATGAATTAGAAATGCTTTTTTTCTCCTACTTCAAAATCAAGCCAGTAACTGCCATGGATATTGTGGAAGTAAATCCCTCTCATTAGGTAAGGGCTAAACCTTGCCCTTTCCTGCCACTGGCTTGAGAACGAAAAGGAGTGGCTTGATAAGTGCAAGTGAACAGTGTGATTCATGGTCATGGTTGAGTAGGTCTTCAGTGGGAATGGAAATGTTCTGAGCAATTTTCACTTAAAAAATATGAGGGAGCTGGAGGTTAGTAACGTCTCCCAAGTGTTCAAAGGCTAAATTTGAGGAGAGAGAATTGGACTTAAGAGAAGGACTGCTTTGTGATTGAGCTCAAATGAGTTTTTTGTGAGGTGGTTGTTGTGATTTTTTTTTTTTCCCAGTAAAATTAAGACCTCTGTGAAAACCTAGAAAACACAAATGATATTTCCCTTCTTTGGTCTCTATGGCTAAAGAACATGTTTTAAAGTGTGATGCTTTGAAGCAGACAAAGATTTAAAAGGGGAATTTGAGATGTTTATTTTAATGGAGAAGAGAGCGTATTAGGGCATGTGATAAGTATGGCTGATTGACTGTATTGATCTTATCAGGGTTAGTGTACTCTAAAGTGTTTTGATCATAGTTTTACCAATGCAAAACATATCTCGCTTCATGAGGGTGTAGTCCATATCCAGAATGAAGTTCTCGTTTGTTCAGACACATACTTCAATATCACAGAAGTGTGCAGGGAAGACCAGTGTTTTATAGGACCATTGCGTTTTATCATTGGACAGTCAGACATGACGAAAATGCTCCTAGCCAGCCTGGGTTAGAATGGAAAAATATGATGCGTCAATACGTGGAGTACTGGCACAAGGGTCCGCAGCACAGTGAAGCACCATTCAGAAGTTCACTGACCAGTGAAATACTAGGACAGATAGGTCATTCAGAAAAGCAGGGAAAATCATGGAGCCTAAAATAAGTGCAGCCATACCACTCCAGTAGTTTGCCTTCAGCTGAGAGGAACAGCAGTCTGCTGGGAAGCTGGTCCGTGCACAGAGGTAGAGCGGGTCAGAAATAGAACTAACTTTTAAGCCTTGCACACAGTGCAAGCATGTGTAAAGCACTGCTGATGACATTATAAATACTGCCCTTGAGGAAGCAGTAATGGGTTTTCCTTCCTACAGCTGTTTTATAAGCTGCATCATGGCTGTGATCTCTCTTCAGCAAAGATTTAATAAGAGATGGTGTCAGAAGTGGAGAGCACTGTGTAAGGACTCTGGGAAAGCATTTGACAGCTGCATATAAATGAGAAGTGCTGCTTCTTTCAAGTTGCTGCTGTTGACCTCATGTACAATATGCTGATGTGTATCCACTGCCTGGATGGGACATGGGAGGGGATGGAGCCTGGGTTTGTAGGCCCAGGCTTTGAGGTAGCACTGGAGATGACTGAAGAGTTCTATAAGGTTTGGATATATGGATAGTCAAAGAGGCAACTTCCCTGAAGGAGGCTGTACAGGTGGAGAAAAAGAAATAACTTAAATCTGAGACTGTTATTTGTGTGTATGTGTGCGGGAGTGCACTGCTAACATTGCTTTCCTCCTGTAGTTTGTCTCCAACCTCATAGTGCAGGGAAGCACTGCTCTCTACTTGTATCAGGGAGGTA
This sequence comes from Gallus gallus, assembly GCF_016699485.2. Classification (NCBI taxonomy): domain Eukaryota; kingdom Metazoa; phylum Chordata; class Aves; order Galliformes; family Phasianidae; genus Gallus; species Gallus gallus. The sequence goes on from NC_052534.1 coordinate 22,083,191, forward strand.
TCTGGTTTTGCACCATGCAATGCTTAAAATGGCTGATAGACAGTAATATTTGCCTGAAGCCACGCCGTTAAATTCCTCGCTGGATGCTCACAGGAAAGTTCTGCCTTTCAGTAAGTAGTTGCTACTGGCTACACAGTACTACCTCTGTTTTAACAGCTTCAGAGCATTCTCTTACCAGCTGACTGGTGGACTGGTTGTGTTCTTTTACAGCAGGTCTGTTTTTCCCCAGTCACCTGCTCTTTGAAATGTCCATTAATTGCTGGTCCTTCTGAATGCTAAAAGAATGCACACTTCTCATGGTTCAACAGGCTGTAGATTCGTCTCAAGTGAAAAAAGAGCACTTGGTGTAGTTACAGCTGAAAAACAGTGAGGTTTCCTCCAGAGTGTGTGCCAAGCCCACGTGCAGAGTATGTAGAGACAGCAAGCTGCTCTCTTGTGCCCTGCTTCTGAATGATCCAGTGCTCCAGGAGATAGGAAAGCATATAAATGCCAAACTGAAGAAAACAGTCAACCCACAAAACCCGTTTGCCTTAAGGAACAGATTTTACTTTCACACATTTCATCTTCCACTGACTTCAGTGGTGCTGTTCCTCAGGTGTCCTTGGAGCATCTGCAGAGGCACTGGCCCTGCAGGAGCTGCTCTGTTTCTGTTTCCATTGAGAGTGTTTGCAGTAAAGGAAGACAAAACATCTTTCATCGACGGATGGGATTTCTTCTGAGCTTGATTTGGAATCCCTCTTCAAACCTACTTGGAAAACCCTGATGTTGGAAGGCAGAGGATGGATACAAGGATATATGACTTTTTCACATTTGTGACGTACGCATCTAGATGTCAACAGCACCTATGCAGAATGCTCATCAGATAAAATGAAGATGAGATTATGAAGGTAAAATGGTAATGAAAAGCTTTTAGTAAAGAAACGTAGTGGTGTCAGATAATTCTGCTAGCTTGAACTCTTCAGTGCTGTGTGGAAAAAACTGCACTTTCAGTACTGGCGTTAATTGTTCTGGTGCTGTCAGGCAGGAGCTGCAGCTCACAGATACACTATCTCTCTAGTGGGAGAGGTGTAGGCACCTTCCCAGTATCAGCTGCTGAGTTGGGCTGATATCTGCAACAACAAAACCGTACTGTGCTTTTGTATTCCTTGCACGATCTCTGCATTGTTTCTATGTTTTATCATTGCGCAGTGAATACACTGGGTGTGCTGTAATTCAGACTGTGGACTTTTAAAATTACAATCAGACAAGTAAACAGAGCATAACAACTGTGATCATCAATTCAAAACAGCTTGATTGGATCAGTGTCTTCTCATTAGAAAGTGGGGAAAAAAACTCAACCCCAGAACAAAGAGCTTTTTCACTGATGGCTTTGTGCCATTCACAGGCTGATGATGTGTTTTATGTTATTGCTTGTGTTCTGAGTCCTTCCTACCATTTCTGATTTTGCTGCTATTATCTGTCTGCTGCCATCATGATAGTATTAGAAGCTGAATGTAGAGACATCTATAATTAGAGTTGTCTACACATTCTTTTTATTTTCTATTTGACTCATATTCCTAACTTTCTAAATCTTTCAGTGTTCAAGTTGAGATAATGAAGGTCAGCCATTTCTGAGAACAGGGGTGTTGTTTATTTAACAAAGCAAGATTTTGTCTTGAGAGCAGATATATAGGAAGAGCAGGGCTGGAAATCAATATTTGAGAGCTAGAGAATACTCGCAGAGGAGATTTTTTGGGAAAAAAAAAGCCTTAATTCAAGAAAGAAAGCAACAATATAAGGACCTTTAAATGTGACCTGTTGGAAATGCTGTCCCTGGAAGACACAAAATGATGCAGTTATCTGGTTAGCCACATACATACTTCAGTGACAGTGAAAGTGCTGAACAGTCATAAGAATTGTATGTATTGTTTTCTTTAGATCAGTTACGAGAGTCTGAAAGTGATGGAAGGGGCAGGACGATACCTGACTTCAGTGTGACTCAGATGGGCTCATGAAGTTCCCAGCAGCCACTGCTCTGCAGGCAGGCCTGGGCACATGGGCATCCCTTAGCTGCCAGTGTCTATGGCCCAACCTGGCAGGGTGAGCATGTTGGCATGTTATGAGGAAGCGCCCACTGGGAGAAGCAGTGTGGGCTGGCCACTGTGTGCAAGCTGGGCTAGCTATGCTGGTTCTTAGTATCAGTGTTTTTGTAAGCTTCTCTCAAAGAGTACATACTTCTTTGCACAGTCAATTCTGTGCTAGACCTCGCCAAAGCTGCATTGCTGTGCACTAATGCGTTAGCATGCTTGTCAACTAAGCATGACTTGCTGGCATGTTACATGCCACCTGAAATTGGACCTTTTTGCATTATTTTGTTTGCTACGACCCTTCAAAACATCCTCTTTTGCACTGTCTGTAGGGGAGTAGATTCTCTTCTTCTGTGTTCCTGTGAGAGAGAGCAGTGCATTGCAAGCACAGAATTTTTTAGATATGTGGGACGGGCAATCTGTGAGTTAATTAGTGATGTCTGCATATTGCAATTAACCTAATTATGGTTTTGGTTACATTAATTAAACTCTTGTCCATGACAGCAGCTGTTCAATCATTTACCTTGAGGAGGCCCCCTTAGCTGGGGTTATTTTGAACCCTGCTGTTTTGGGTCAGCAGAATTTGGTGAATGTTAAGATATAGTCAACAACAGGTTGAAGCCTTCACCCTCTCAGTCTAAAACTTTCTCTTCTTAAAACTCTGTTGTGAAATTTTGAATGCCATCCATCAAATTCTGTTCTGCAGTTCTTTGGAAGCTCATCTCCAGAGTGGCTGGAGAGTGTCTTTTTGCACCAGTTTACTCCCATTTGCCTTATATTGCTCTCTGTGTTGTACTTGTAGATGCTATGCTAGTTGCACAGCCCCTGAGAGAAAAACTAAGTCTTGCTTTGTTGCCATAGCATTAATTTTATTTTTTTCCTCTTCAGTGCAATTAGCTGTTTTGCATCACAGCTTGCTCTGGAGAGTTGTTGACTTGTAAAGGCTTAGGATTTGGAAAGTATGCCATTAAAAACTTCAGAGTCAGCTTTGACAGAACCAGCAATGGCATAGTGGGGTAAGAAAATGAAGGTACTGCTTCTGAGCTTTATGAGATATTTCTGTCTTTGGTAGTTGTATTGAAAAAAGCAGTGAACTTTGGTATTTCTGCTGTATGAAGTGTCTGCAGAGATCTGGTACAAATCAGTAAAGGATGAGGATTTTCAGAGGAAAGAACTTTTTAGTTTTATTTTAAGTTAGAAGAGACGTAGTCTTGGACTTCTTGGAAGCAGATAATGACAGAGCCTCTGATTAATCTTTTGCTCTTCAGTTCTGATTGCTTCTCCTTTATCTTCTGAACAGGAGCATTGCAGTGGCTGCTAATTCCCTTTTGCAGTAGTTGTTCAGTGTTTGGCAGCTAAACTGTGTGTAGCTGATACTATGAGGGAGAGAAGGACTTTGTCAGGAAAGTCCTTTCCTTCCCACCTGTGTTGCGTATTTGTTTCTCCAAGTGTAGGTCTTGGCCATCGGGCTGAAGTTTTAGACCAGACAGCAGCAACTTAAACATGCTAGTAATGTTGGGATGTTGAATGGGATCATGATGGTAGACTCTTATCACTTACTGACATGGTGGTTTGTGTTAGCTCCTGAACCTTCTCTGAGGGTATTTTGCCAGTAACATAGAGGGATAGGAATACATTTCAAATGGGATACATTTCTAGTTTAAGAAATGTGTGTAAAGACATGTAAAAGGGATTTTGCCTGGAAGCTGAACACCAGAGCCAGTAGCTGTGTTCAGCAGCTTTAACTGAACCGTCCTTGTTCCCATTCACAGCAATATATTGAATGCATAGCTGGGAAAGCTGGGCCAGATTGGGGCTTTCCTGGAAGCAAGAAGTGTAGAACTTTGGTATGGATTGATAGCTGACAGAAAGCAGTGAAGAAATGGTTACTTGAGCAAGAAAAGACTAAATTCTGGTGGAGTGAGCACTGATGTCATTACACCTTTTGAGACTACCATAGATCTTTTAAATGGGAACACTTCAGCACATGCCTAGGAGTGGTTCCTCCACAGCCTTATAGCAATTGTAATAATTTATGTCTAAAGATTTCCACGCTGATTTTTGTGACATGTTTTCAGTCTGTGCAGAATGGTGTGATTCTAACCGCAGTGAAGGGAGAAACACTTCACTGGACAAATGGGCAAATGAATATTACGTGGAAACATAGGCTTTCCTGGTGCTGCACTGCTAGCCTAGTTAATACTCAGGGAACAGACGGGAGGAATTAATGTAAGAAATGTGATCGTAATGGTGATTTATTGGAATCAGTGACACAAAAGGAGAAGGAATTCAGCTTTTTCTTTGTTATAGTTTAGAACAAATTTCTATTTTCTGAATGCTTTGGTTTGCCCCCATTTAGGGAGTTCAGGTCTTTTGGGGCACACAGAAGCCCCACACTGTTTGGCCTGTGACAGCTGAGGGTGCTGTGCAGCTTGCAGTATCAAGCTGCAGGTTGGAAAGATTCTGAAAACGCTTTTCAGAACTGAGAAGCGTTTTAAATTGATGGCACTTTTACAGTGAATACCTTTCCAGAAGACTGAACAGCAGCAAGCCTACAGAGGCCAATTCCTTTATACATTGCCTTATCCCTTGTGATTGCTGTGACGATTAAATAACTTCAGAGAAGAAAAAGTTTGAATGGCATTTGCCTTGAGCGTTCTTGTGCAGTGCTTTTTTAATGAGCTCCCACACTTTCAGCTTGCAACTTTTTGTATTAAAAGCTTCTCCATGCTTTCACTCTTATTTTCATGTTGATTAAGTTTGCTTTTTGAGGACTTTAATTAGGAGTTGTCCTTTTTGTGTCGAATATGACACTGGATTAAGGCAAGTAAAAGATTTAGATTCATTGCAACTTAATTCTGCTCTAACTTTAGTCTACATGGAAGTCTTAGTCTATCAGACAGTATAAGGATTGCGTAATACAGGAATGAAAAGTGACATTGCTCCTCTTCTAGGCTGAGAAAGAGGAGACTGTTCAAGTGCAGCAGAGGAAGTCAGGACTGGGCATTAACTACTGGTGATTCTCAGAACTTCATGGTCAATATCTGGAAGGAGAAACGCTGATGTGTCGGGTGAATTATAAAGAGTTTGAGTATATTTTGCCTTCTGTGTCATGCACATGTATTTCTTCCCTCCTGCACTCTGGTTAGAAACATGAAAATGCAGTCTTGAGTGGTCTGAGTTGGAAATCCTGATGGTGAATCCAGAGAGATGTGATTTACTAAGCAGTTCCCCTCTTGCCTGTGCAGCCGTGAGATGTGAGGCAGGTTTTAGATCTGTTTGTGATTTCTCAGATCTGCCTTGTCAGTGGCAGAAAACAATGCCTTAGTGATAGGAAAGGTTCCCAGCTGAACAGATTTGCACTGCTGGGAAGGGGAAAAGGTTCAGGATGTTGGTAGCATGCTCAGAAGAAGCAGCGTCTCCTCCCCTGCTAACTGCAAAGCAGTGATATCTAGATGGATGGATACTGTCTACGATGGCACAGTGATAGGGAGAAATTGGATGAAACAAAATGCTATTAAGAGACTTATGGCTCTGCAGAAGCTCTTGAAGATTGTTTCTGCCTGTCTACGGAGTGGCACAAAGGCCTTCAGCCCTTCCTTTCACACCCTGCTTGTTACAGCCTGTTTACTTAGGCTTTGTATGGATGGTACTGTTAGGACCCGGCGTTTTTGTTCTCTTTCGTGTCCTCGGTGATAATCTGTCTGGATTTCTTGTCTGTTCCCCTTGGCTTGCTCCTAAGTGTTTATTCTTTCATCTTTCTGACTTATTACCTAAGCTTTCAGCGTTGAAAAAAATATGGAGAAAAGTAAATAAAAATCATGGAGTATTTGTTCTAAGATAGATATATAGATATATATATATAAAAAGGAGCGATTCATTTTCATTAGCCTCCAGCAAAGAAAGTTCTCACTGTATTCTTTGTTGTTATAGCCACTGTGTTTCCCTGATCTGACTTGCATAGGCTGAAGTGTCTTGCACTGCGGTTATTGTACTGACACACTCTTCCAGCAAAGCTTTTAGGGATGCTTGTTAGCCACAGCTCAGCCTACTGCTTCTGCATTTCACTTATTGATCTCAGTGAACATCTTAACTCAGTTTTTTCATTAAGCAGGCTTTCGGTAGGATTTCTTTCTCTTGGAGAAATGACGATTTGCTCAGATGTGGCGTTGTTTCTGTGATTCCTGGGAGCTGGTTGCCAAATGTTCAGAACGGTCGATGCCTTTTAACCTCCAGAAGGTTCTGAACGCAGAAAATGAATGTTACAGCCTGCTATGGAAATGAGCTGGTAGGCAAAGGGGAAAGCATAAGTTGAACAAACCTTGCTGCTTATCTCATCAGCGCTGAAAAATGCTGCGAGAACAGTGAGAGCCAGTGGGGGCTGGTATGTAGGGGAGCGGGCCTGAGCTGGCAGCTCTGGGCTGAGTTCCCAGCTCTGTCACGCTCCCTCCCGTGTGACCTCCTGCAAATTGCTCTGTGCCACCGCTTAGCAGCGGGCCCTGCCTCTCCAGCTCTTCTCACAAGCAGAGACTTTTAGCGTGCCACATACCTATCAGGGTGCTGTGCAGCTATCCGTTCCTCTGCTGCACTACTGAAGTATCTTTTTGGCTTTGAGGATTTTAGTATCAGTAAAGGCAAGCCAATCCAGAAAGCTGGACTTCTTAACTCCTTCTGCGTTGTTGACCAGTTCAGCTGTCGTCTGGTTGCTTTGTGCTCCACTTACGCCAGGTTTTATCTGTACTATGTGCCCTTCTAACCTCATGCAGATTCTTTCTTTCCTCCTCTGTCTCGACTCTTATTTAGCCCTGCGTTCTCTCCTCCACCTCTAATCTTAAGGCTCTCTGTTCTCTTGACCATCTAATTTTAATGTTTATTCCCTCCTAGTCATTAGGCTTCTCTAGTGAGGCCAAGAAGGTCTGGCAGCCTCCTTGATGGGTCTGCTAAGCTGTTGATTTAAATTTTGCAGGCTCTGTGGTGCATAGAGACTGCTAAATCACTGTTCCCATGACAGGTTTCTGAGAGGCTGGAAGAAGACAAAGTATTGAATAGAAAATTGGAAGAGGTGAGAGAAAACAGAAGGGCAGAAATTATGGAAAAATGCACGAAGAATATCTTTGGGCCAGGTAGATGACAAGAATTTGACAGGGGCAAACGGTTTAAAGAAGAGTGCATGTGCTCGCATGGGGTAAATGGAGAGAGGTAGGATAAATGTTTATCCATCAGAGGTACATTTGTTAGAGGCCAGATCCTGAATGCTCAGCATGAGTAGCGATACTTAGGGATGGCTTCAAGAAAAAAAACCCACCAGAAACTGAGACTGTGCACCATTTAAAGCATGTCAAATGAGCTTGACAGAAAAATATTTTAATAGCCTGGTACTCATGTGCTGGTTGATTACAGCAACAGATCAAAGATGAGTATTCTGTCAAGAATCATTACTGTCTGTCAGCCAGTAGTAGCTATGTAATATAAAAAGTCCTGGCTGCTGAGAGGCCTTCTATCTTTGCCCTGCTCCTAAGGCCAGCAAATGAATATTCAGAGGCACACACAGTTTGCAAATGGTTCTTTGCACTGCTCTTAAAAGACGAGCGTGCAGATTATTACCCCGGTTTGTTAGTGCTAAAATGTGATCCTGTATTTTTACTTCTTTATAATTTGATAACTTCAATGCCTGTAAATGGTGTAAAATATATTTACCACAATTGTTTGCCTTACTCATACTGTTTATGACTGCATGAGCTGTAGGGTCTTACTGTTGCATCTGTCAGTGGGAAGGCAGAATTTAAGGCGACTTGGTAGACACTATTTAGGTTTTACTATATGTGACAGAGTATTACAGAAGACAAGTGCTTCAGTATTGAAACAAGGGAACAACTTGTGACAACTGCAAAAACTCCTCTTATGGAAGTCCTCTGATGTTGTGAAAATGATCCTCAATCAATCTGCTAGAAATATTGGGGAAATCTTCCTAGTGATGGTTTCAAGACTGCTGCAGGATTAAGCTAGATTCAGTATTGTGTCAGCAAAGAATGGGGTTCTCCACCATCTGGACTTCTCATTCTGGAGTCCAAAGATCAGGAGGAGTCCCTGTTGTCATATTGCCTGCCATGTGTCATGATGACAAACACGCATGTGGAGCCATTTACACTGACCATAGAAATTATCTTTTTTTTCTGGAATCCTTTGGGAGTGCTAGGGTAGTAGGTGTTCTTCACCTGTGAGGTGGCCAAGTAAAGCTTCCCGGAGCATGCCTGCCAGAAAACACACAACTATGGAGAGGAGAGAGGTCCCTGTTTATGAGTAAATAACTCCTGCCTCTCCCATTCTAATAAGTGATTACATCATTAGTTTTTACTCTGTAAATTTGAATATGTACAAATATATTTGTATTTTGTGCAGGTTTGCTAATGCACTCAGCAAAGCACAAGACTCAGCTGCTCAGCTTATGGACGTTAGGTGATTTATGTGTAATATTTAATTTATATATATAAAAAAAAAGATAGGCAGTATCTTTTAGCATCTACCCCTGAGTATAATGATCTATGTTTTTTAAGAAGTTGGATGTGGAACTCCCAACTGTGTGCGTGCCTACTGTACCGTGTGTAGCTTTGCTGAGTTGTGATAAAACAGCAGAGTCAGCCTGGAATACGAGTGCTTTCAAGATTGGAGCCACAGGGATAGTAATGATTACCCATTTCTGAAAGTTAGGCTATAACCCTCTTCTCCACTCCAGAGAAAAATACTCTTCTCACATGCAGTCATCCATGGTTTCTCATTAAAAACCCAAATGGTTGCTTCGTTTATTTTTGATAAGCTCTTATGTCTTCGCTAATCTCTCTTTTCACTCATCAGTAGAGCAGGCCCCCTAGAGAATCCACTGGCTGTGAGCTTTCCTTGTTTCACATTCTTGCACACACTGGATGCACCTATTGATTCTGGTTTGCAAGCACATCTGTGATTAGTGTGTGGGAGGAGCATGACTCAGCCCCAGTCATTCTGGTGACAATTATTCTTCAACCACCTCAAATTAGTCTTCACCTGCAAACATATTCTTTATTGCTGACCTCATTGGCTTAGCTGGTATAATTAAACATGTCGGTATTCTTATTTGTTTTATAAAAAATATGAAATATTTGTAACTGCTTAATGACACAAGAAAAGGGAGGTTTTAGACCAGATTGTTCTTAGGTTTGTTCAGGAAGCTTTTGAAAACCCTGCATGGAGTACAGTCACATAACTTGTTTGTACTTGTATGTACACATACTTGACTTCTGGATACAAGATGGGATTTGCTTTTCAGCTGGCACTGAGTGACCTGCATCTTGCAGTTTTTCTGTGATTATCAAAGTAACTACCCCAGGAGCCTGGTTTAGCAACGTTGTTGCATCAAAAGCCTCAGAATCTGAGCTACAGGGAAGCGAAGCAGTCAGGTATAGCACAATCAGCTAAATGCAATAGCTTTAGGGGCTTACTTTCACATCAAGATGAACCTGAGCTGAGAACTAATTGTCCTTCGCTCAGGTATCCGTTCATCTTTGTCTATGCCATCAGGTCAAGTGTAGTGGTGCTCTAACTCCAGCTGGCAGGCCTGTCAACTGAGTGGACCCGACAACTCCTTGGTTCCTTATCACAATCACTGTGCAGCTAATGTATAGATCATGTTCTGCAGCAACTGCTTGGAGCAAATTTAGCTTGGAAAGAGCTAGTGAGCACAAGCCAAGTGTGCTATAGAAGACCTCAGTCTTCTCTCAAATACGTGATTTGTTTTGAGGGTGTTGTCTGACTAGCTTTTTGGTATTAATTTTGGGTACAGTGCAGCTAATCCAAGGTAGTCACTTTTCTGTGGAATCTGTGTTGGACAAGAGATGTGCAATTTTTATATCAGCAGGTTGGGTAAGGGCAGCAATGCCACCCACCTGTTTCACTTCATAATGAAACCATAGTGCTTTCATCCCACTCTGCTTTTATACTGGGATAATTAGTAGGCATTAAAATTTTACCTTTTCATTTTTTTTTCCAAGAAAAGACAAAGCCTAAAAAAAGACTGCAGTGTACTTGCCATATAAAATGCAAAAGCTTTTGAAAGTTAGTGCTTGAAAGTTAGTTGTTGATGAGAGCTGCTTTGTCTCAGTATTTCTCCTGTGTCCTTAGCTTTAATTGCAGGCATACATGTTCACACCTGTAGAATAGTGTTTAAAGCTTGTGTTTAAATGCATAAGTGAGTTAAGGTTTAAGTCTAATGAGAAGTGAGATCATTGCTGCCTCAGGGGAGGCCTTGGGTCCTTCCTCCTAGCGTTCTTATTGCTGAATGCAGATCCAAACATACTGAGCATGAAATGTGGCCAGCCATAGCTTGGGCACTCTGGTGGAAGTAGAGGGAATCTACCTGGATCCATTTATCATTGTGAGCATAGTTTTACTGTAAATACTAAACTTTAAAGTAAGAGAATGCTGCTTGGGCAGCTCTCTGCAAGTGACTTTAGCCAGCAAAATCTTGTGTTGTGTCAGTGGTGGGGGGAAATGTGGGCTAGGATTCAGTATGTATGTATGAGTGTTAGATGATGGCATGGCTGTACAGAATTCGTGTCTGTTTCTGAACTCCCAAATACCACAGGCTGGTTATTGCAAAAGCAGGCTCAGAAACTGCCAAGAGGAGTGGGTCGGAGGTAAGGCTGGAGAATGTGCGGCAGCACTGTAAGGAAAGGGCCAGAAAGTTCAGGTAAAAATCTGAAGCCTCTCTAGAATGTCCTTACCCAGGGAGTTGTGGAAAAATTCATACAAATCGCAGAGGAAATGGGGTAAACACAGGAGCCGGAAAAAACTGAAATATAAGCAGTTTCTCTTTAAAAGAAAACAGCTTTTTCTTTGATTTTTGAGCTGTGTTTTTTTTTTTAATGTGTAGATTTCTTTCAGTAATAGACTAAAAAATTTGGAGTTTACTTCTAATTGGGGGTCATCATTTCAGATAACTTGAATGTGGGTAGATAAAAAACAGCTTTCAAAGCCAAAGTGTTTGTATTGGTGCAAATCAGTAAAACCCTGAAAGTGGTATCTGGAGATTTAATTTTAACCATGTAATTGAAAATGGTCATGTGTTACCCTGTATAAATTGTGGAAGAAAAATGATGCCCTTAAATGTCTCAGTCTTCATTTAAATGGTGATCTGTTCATTAGTGCTGGGAAATGAAATGGATTTCCATTTCAATTTTCTAGACTATTTAAATTTTATTGTCCATAAAATTCTACAAAACAGTGTCCTTTCTTGCAAATTGCTGAGGATTTAATCAGATTTTACTATTTTAATAATTCTTCTCATGATGAAACCTGCTAGTGAGCACTGAGCTAAAGTCATCCCACGTTGATAAAAGTGGCTCAGTGGTGAATCTGGCCTGATGTGTTTAGAATAGGGGTGGTTTTTGCAGCTGCAGTCTGTTTGTACATTGTTCCATCTTGGTAATCAAATTGGCATGGTCTAGAGCAAGGCTTAGCATTCACTAGAGAACACCTGCTTAAAACTTAAAGCATCATCAAGATAGTGCTTCCCATTTAAAGCCCTTCATGACCCCCTAAACATGTTCTGATAAATATCTTGTTCTGTATAGGAAATGTAGTTGTTGGGTTGTTTTTCCCCTTTAACTAATTGTGAAAATCAGTACATTTCCTGGCTGTTCTCTTTTCTTATCAGAGGTGAACCTGTGTTGTGGGGGATAAAACATGAAGAGGTAACTGGAAAGTGCAATTTTTGTGGAATGATCTTTCTTTTTCTCTAGTCTTGCTGAAACCTTTGAATAATCTTGATGACATTTCCTCTCGCTTATCCTCTTTCTCATTGCTCTTGCCATCCTATATTTTATATTTTGGCTGAAGTAAAAATTCATTCAGCAAGAAGCTGTCTGTGGACTCACTGATTAAATTGTAATGACCCTTGAAAGTCTTTCTGGTGTTGGAGGTTAAGGCCCTAATTTCAGTTAATGACTAGGCATTACTGTGTTTGCATTTAGTCATAGTTATCCTGCAAGTTTAAGAACTTACCTCTAATTTGAGGCAGAACATATATCTTCATATCTGTTTTGTGATGCAGCTTTGGATGTAAAATGATGATGTTAAGCTCACTGTGCCTAACCAGTTAGTGGAAGTACAGGGCCTTGCAGAAGTATTCATGCCTTTGGATAATTTCAGTGAGAAGATCCAGATGAACTCTTTGATGTGCAAATGCTTTTAATTTATAGAATAAGAACCTACAGTCCTGCTTTCCTGGACATGAGAAAAGCACGTGACTGGGAACTCCGTCTACTGCCTTGGCAACTCTCTGCATCAAGGATGCTCTTCTCTTTAATTCTTTTAGCACTATGTTTGTGTCTTAAAGAACCATAGAATCACTAAGGTTGGAAAATAGCACTCAGATCATCTAGTCCAGCCATCAACCTATCACCCCCAAGCCCACTGACCCTTGTCCCTCAGTGCCACATCTCCACAGATCTTGAACACCTCCAGGGACGGTGATCCACCACCTCCCTGGGCAGCCTGTGCCACTGCCTTGCCACTCTTTCTGAGAAGAAATTTTTTGTAATATCCAATTTGAACCTTCCCTGGTGCAACTTGAAGCTGTTCAATACCTCTAATCTTCTTACATTGGCTTTCCTTTATAGCACAACAGTAGCGTAGAACTAGACTCTTTTTCCTTGACTCTGCAACCAGGAACAAATTCAGACACAGACTAGTTCCCTCTTGCAGTGCATCTAGTTACTTTAGTAGTCCACTTTTTTACAGGCATATTGACTGCAGTAGAGTCTGTGGCTGGTAGATTCCTCTCTGCATGACTGTTAGCACCTTTTGCTACACATACAACGCTAAACTGTAGCTGTCAAAACAAATGACCAATGCATTTTGTGAATCAGGATTCTTAACATTTTACTTATTTGGATGCTTTTTAATTTGACAAAATCCGGATTCTGCAGCATTAATTCATGGGACTGTTTTCATTTGGTCAAGTGCTGCTATTCACAGCTAGGAGTTTGGGCCTTGGCAATTGAGGTAACATCCACCCTTCTTTTGTACAGACTGCTGAGGGCTTTTTGTCTTCATAAGTGGGATCTGAAATCCAAGATGGAGCCTTTCAGAGTGCAAACTAGTGTTGGCCCTTCTTTGTGAGCTGAGAGGAGCTGTTGGAGAGATCTCGCATGGCTGATGCTGAAGGTTGTTTTCTTGGCTTCTACTCACTTTTGGCTCTGATTGCTGCTCTGATTGGTTTGGGTCTGTGTTTTCCCATGCTGTTTATCTCAGCTGAAGGCAAAAGCAAAACTAGTTACAGATTCGTGCTGCCCACGATGCCTGGGCTTGTGAAATTCTTCTGAGCTGAAACACCTGTGATTGCAGCTACCAGCTGCGAGGTGCTGCCAGATCAAATAAAAATCAAGAAACTTCACTTCTGAAGCATCCTTAGGGATGCTGGAGTTCTTCAGTGACTTGGTGTTTTACCAACACTTCTTCCATATTAAGCCCTAAGCTGGCAAAATATAATTGGTCTCAAGTCCCTGAGGTAAAAGGAAGATGTATGCCTGCCTGTGGGTCTCTGCTGCTACAGCAGCAATCTGCTTTTATTTCTTATTGTTAGGAAGGTGGGTGAGGAATGAAGCGGTGGGACTTGTTCATGGTGTTTGCTCCACAGCTGCTCATATCTCTTCCCTTCATGCCCTTGCACACTGTTGATAGCCTATTTTAAGGTGCACAGATGTCTCTACTTCTTTAGTCTTAGTAGTTGCTGGTAGAGCAGCTGGTCCCTTGTTTGTATCTCTGATTCTCATTCTGTTGCAGTTCTTGGGTTTTTTATTCGTTTGCTTGTTTTTGTGAAAAAACTGTGTCCCTAATGCCCTGTTGTTCAGTGGTCTGTCTTCCTGGAAGGGAGATGTTTCCACTGTTGCTGGAGCGCAGTGTTTCTTTTATGTTCCATCTGTTATGAGCAATGTGATTTCAACAAATGTGGTGATGAGCATGAGAAGATTTGCAGTAGAATTTGATTAAGAGTTTTTAATATAACTTGCCTATGGTCACTCATAGAATCATAGAGTCATCATCATCTCATCTTTCATCTTAGAATTCAAGTGGTTCTGCGACATATCTTGATGCTTATATCCTACGTGGCTGTTTCGGACTTGCTGCTTTGTTATTTATTGTTGAGTTTCTTTATGGGCTTGCTCAGCTGATAGCAGCGTGCTCATTCTTTGATCTTTGCTATCACTGCTGCCTTGCTTTTTCTTGTGTAATACCTAAGCTGAGGTGCAGTTTGCAAGCTGGTGTAGTGAAGGAGGAGGGATGTGGAGCGGTGCTTCATTTCTGTCTAGAAGAGTAGAGAGCCATGGGAAATACAAGTACTAACAGCTTCTCAACAGCATGGGGGGAGAGTTCCTCTGGGGGTTTACTTTCACTTTGAATACCATCTCTTTTCCAGGTTGTGAAATTCAGGAATTGATGTACGTGCTAAGATAGTAACAATTGTAATTGGTTCTATACCTTATACAAAATGCTATGTATTGGGAAAGTTCATAAACTGCATAATCTTAATTGACCTCTTAGATGATGGCTTTTTACTGGCTGAATGAAATGATGTATCTATTCATTGTTTTAATTAAAAAAAAAGTAGATAAAAGATTACAAATAAGAATAATGGTTTTAATATGTATGGCTTCCTAAGAAGAAACAAATTAACCAGCTCTGCATCTTTCTCGATAGAAAATGGGGCAGCTTATTTAAACCCCCTAATACTCTAGAAGTTTATATAGCTACTAGGTAAGTAACTTGTATTTTAGCTGCTCCAAGTGCAAGTTGTAAGACTACAAGTAATAATTTGATTAAGCTACTACTGTAAATGATGCCTTTATAAGATACCTGTTCAGTTTGGTATTTGCTAGCTGACTGTAATTAACAGTTCAGTGTTTTTGTTTTAACTGCACACTCTCTACTCTTAAGTAGTGGTAATTACCACTAATCAAGACCCCTAATCTCAAGCAATTATAAGCTCTTACATTGTTCTAATTGCACATTCAAAAACAATGTGTTTTTCTCATATAATTATGTTATAATCCTTAATGTTGTTAATTTCTGCTTTTCTTTTTATCTGATCAATGTTAATTTTGTGTGACCTCACAGTGTGTTTGTTATCTGAAAAATGCCTTTGAGGCATGCATTTTGTTGTGGTTAATTTACTGTTATGTTTCATCTTTGGTGAGAAGTGACTGAGCACAAGCTTCCAGAGCTGTGCTTTCTCTCAGCTCACGTACGAACTCGTACACTAGGAACCTACTGATGAAAGAAAGTGCAATTAATTATACATTTAACTCATCTATTTGTAAATTCAGCTGCATGCTTTTAGAATTGTATTTAGGTTGTCACAGGGTACTCCTTAAGAACGTGAGAGAGAGATTTTGTTTACTTTTAGTTTAACTTAAAAAAGAAAAAAAATTAAATGGAGGCAGACTTTCTGGATCAGCTTTTCAGAAGGTTCAGATGAAGGTAGTTCAGTTTTAGAAAGAGCTGTGCATGTTAGGGCAAGATGTAAGAGGCAGTTCACTGGGTGGTGTTGGTCTCACTTGTTGCTGTATAGTTCTTATGCACACATTTTGTACGCAGGGGCTTTGGATGAGTGCATTTTGAACAAATCATCAGTCTGATGATTCATCTCAGGAACCGCATGCAGCACTTACTTCTGTAATTGGGGTAATTTCAAACCTCTCATTCTTACAGATAGAAATTCTTCCTCTTAGAATTCTAAAATCAGATCCCAGATCTTTTATCTGTGCTAAGTGAGACCTACAGTGACTTGTATTTATTTCTCTATTCTTATTTGTTACATCATAAAAAGTAGCAGATTTGGTGACCTTTCCAACCTGTGTCTGACCTTCATGATTCACTTATGCGAGTAATTGGCTATTGAAATTACTACACTTTTATCATTGACGTTATTTAAACACTAGTTTAAATGGGGTGACACAGACTGCATTGTGAATGGGTAGCCACGTTGCTAGGGACAGTGTTTTTCTTGATCTATTATTAGGGAAGAATATTTATGCCTTGGTGGTGGTAGAAAACCTCTCCTTTCTGAGTGATCTTGACATTCGTGGAGGTGTTTGCTCTCTCTGCTTGATGTGGTGCAGCTTTGTAGGCAGTGTTTAGAACAGGCTGTTGCTTGTTCTGCAGAAGAGGTGCTCTCCTTGGTCAGTGTTTAGGTATGGTCACTACAGACCTGTTCCTAGACACTGTTCCCCAAAACCTGACACAGAGCGTCCTTTCAGCTGATGTATCCAAGGAAAGATCTTGAGGTCACATTTGTGACCTTACTGCATGGTGTGCTTGTGGCCTTGCTTGAATGAAATCCATGCCTCTCAAGGACATTCCCTTCTCCTTCCCATGTTCTTTCTCTTTCTTCCTGTTATTCCTTGTGCCTAAGACTACTAAGGAATTGATAGTTTCTATGGAGTTTGCAAGGTAGCACTATAAACTCCAGCCAACAGCTCCAGGGACCTTTGGATGTTGGACATGAAACTGTCTGACTTGCATTGTCACTGTTACAGGGAGGTGGGCTGATATCACAGGATTCAGTCTGTCACGAGAACAAAGATCCTGAGATTTTGCTCGGTTCTAAATTCCCCAACTTTCTTCCTCTGGTAGTGTTTGATTCTGAAGTCTTTCTGAGGCAGCACTGTACTGCAATAGATTTATTTCATTATTCCTTTGAAAGAAGGAAAAGGGACATAGCTAACTATTTCTGTGCAGAAGAGGTCAATGTTTAATATGCTAATGTACTTGCCCAATTTTAGGCTGCAAAAATCCTTGACTTTAATGTGTCTTTAATAGTTATAAAGTGGTTAGCTAATGATAAATTACGGATTGTGAGTTTGGAGATGTATTTTTTTTTTTAATAAAAAATTAATGTAGGCAGGAATAATTTTTCTTGCTAAGATAATTGGTCATACTGGAGCATAGTAGCTGCAATTTGCAGTGGAAATTGCTCTAGGATTGCTCACCTCATAATTGAAATGAAGAATCAAATTTCTTTTCTTTGTCCTTAATGTAACCGGACAGTAATGGGATAGATGGGGACCATTGTACCTTTGTTGGTATGGAGCTATACATCCCAAGATACTGAATCTGTAGGTCTCGCTATTTGCCAGAGCATGAGGGAGTTGTATGCCCACAAATATTGTTGTCCAGAAATTCACAGGTAAGAATTTGCTTGGGACCCTGTGCCTTATTTGTCATCACTTTTCAGCATTGTATTGGCTGCTGGAGGAATGAATGATGTTTGTGGGTGACCTGCCCTGCTGCAATGTTTAGGTAGTGGGACTGCAGAGTTTTTAGGTGTTTTTTTTTTTTTTTTTTTTTGTGGGGATCCTGGTAAAGGTCCACATAAATGAGTGCAGCATCAAATTTTCAGGGGTCATGTTTGCATCTGCATCACAGAGGGCTGAACAGGACATATTAAGGGAAAGATAATGCTGTTTAATTACTAAGTACTCACAGATTAAGCAGTATATATAGTCAATCCTTTTTTTTCCTCCTCTTTTTTCTCTTTTCCTCAAGCATTTCTTCATTGTTCAGGACTCATTGCATCAGACTTTCAGAGAAATAATCTACACATTTCTAGTCACTATCTCTTGCTGTATCTACACCATATCACTGTATCGATCTCTCTACTTCTTTAAAAACCGAGTTTGCACATTTCTGTATTTATGTGTCAAAGGAAATTGGCATCTTATTATTGTTTGATGGAAGAAAACCCTTGAAATGCAGTAAGTGGTAAACCCCGCTTACCATCTGTTTGGTGAGGCTTCATTTGAGATTCAAGGGAAAGATCTCATGTGAGGATTCAGTGAACGCTTTAAATGGTCTCCCTTTGCTCTTTTGCAGAAACAGCTCGGGAGCCTGCCAAAAGAGTGAGTTTTTAGGAGAAAGGTAATCTAACTGAAGTGCAGGACCAGGCATTAAGATTTTCTCATTGCCCCGCAACTCTCTTTTGCATTCAGTTTTCAGGACATACGTTGATGAAGAAGGGATCACACCACAGAAACCTAGAGACCTAGAGCACTGTGCTGCAACCTTACCTTCTTTTTTTTTTTTGAGGTTTGAGTCTCTTTTAATGGGCTTATTTAGGGAAGTTTAGATTTGAGTTTCTAAGTGTAATTATTTATGAGAGTAGCCTCCTGTATGGAAAGAAAAGTTCTAAAGTACGTCTGAAGCTCAAATTCCATGCCTTGATATGGGCGTTGCACTTTGAGGAGATGCCTTCTTCAGAATGACTGTGTACCAGTTCTCTTGGACAAGGTTTAATATTGCAATGCTAACCAACTTAATTGGGCTGGGGAAGAGCTGCCTTTTTAACCTTTCCAGGCTGTTCAGATCATTTCAGGTCCAATGTAATCAAATTTGTAAATTCCTAGCTATTGGCTTAGAGAACATAAATTACTTCCTAAAGTAGTTATGCAGTTATAGCATCAGTAGTAGTTTGAGTGACTGACTATGTTTGAGTTGAATACTAATTTGAGTTTCAACTACGGGTGGATATTGCCCATTCAGCAGCATGGTGTTTAGATGTTGGCTTCCTAGTTTAAGTAATGCTTTATGTTTTCTTACCTTGGTTATACAGCATTTGTTACCCTAACATTTTGCATCATGTAAGGCAACTGTTATCTGCAGTGCAAAAACTAGACATGTAGAAGTAGTGTTTGGTGCCTTGTAACAAAGCTTTACTTTGAACAGAAGCTCAAAGTACTAAAAGCACTAAGACCAAGATTTCTTGGTATTAATCTTTTAGGAAATAAGTAAAATCGTGGAAAAAATGAGTTACATCAAGTACTGTCCTTAAAGCATTTGTGCAACCATGGAAATCTCCAGAGATTTAAATACTTAAGTATGAGCTAGATATTCTAAATACCACTTCATGTATTGATTTCAAACAGTGTAAGTTATGTGGCACCTACCCAGCGTGTCAGGTAGATGAAGGCAGACTGATGCATTGGTCCTGAAAGAGTAGTGCTGGAATTGTTTGACCTAAAGCTGAGCTGCCTTCCTTACTCTCCTTTTAATAGTTGTTTTTATTTGTGTCATTTCTGATAGCAAAAATCCTTTATGTCTGTGGAAACAGCTTTGATAGGCTAAAGCCTGGAATTCCCATGCAGCTGTTAACCTGTCTGGCATTCCTGAAGCGTTATGGAGCCTCATTCATATTTGAATCAGGGCTTGCTCAGTGGATACAAATATTAATACTTTCTAGTGCTTCCTAATCAATCTAATGGATTGAGGGAGTAAAGAGCTAGGTAGATAGACTGTCTGAGCCAGGTCAGTGCCCCCAGGCCCAAGATCTTGCTCATCTGTATGGGGAGTAGTTGGAAAAGAGGAGAGCTGGTCTCTGCAAGAACTCGTGAAAATCAAAGAAATCATACAATGTCAGGAAAGAATTCTGTAGAGGAACAGCTGTTTAAAAGCCTTGAGCTAGTCTAAATTTAAATTGCATCTCTCAATTATCAGGGAAAAGACTGTCCTGTAAGCTTCTCTTACACATTATTAAAGAGGTTTTTTTTTTGTCATAAAATCCTAAAGCATCTTAGTTGGCTTAAGGATATCGGAGTACAATGCTGACCTGAATAAATAGCTGTGCTCTCAAAGGAATGAATATATATGTTTGTATAAAGAGAGTGTGGGAGGAAATAACAGCAACAATTGGGATTTAGATAAAGCAAAAACATATCTTTTATAACTATGAGTTTTCTGTTATTTACTTTTTTTTTTCCTTGGAGTGGAACATTTTTGATACTGACAATTCAATGCCTGCTTGAGGGGACAGGAAATGATAAAGGGGAGAAAGGTACTCAGCAAGCCAGAGCACTTATCAGTGGTTATTTGGTATCTAACTGCTCCCCTCCTGAACTCAACCTCTCACCTACTCGTCACCAGCCCAGTCCCTGATGTATGAAAGCTCTCTGTGAGGCCTCTTGTCCTTTTTTTATTCAATGCTGGTTTTGCTTAACGAGCCTCAGCCCCAGCCTCTGCAAGCCGTGACCACCAAGACTGCCACCAACCTGCTGTCCTATCTTGGGCTTTGGAAGGCAGATTTTCTCAAATCCTGTGTACTCTTATTTGCTTGGAATACTACTGGATATATTGCCTTTTTTTCTGTCACATGCTTTTTATTAAAGACTTGTTGATCCACCATCTGGCTTTGTAACTGTGCCTGATGCAATCAGAAGAGTAGTGTGGCTAGCTACAATTGAGGGCTTTAGCTCTTGCCTCAGGCCTTGCTGTTCTGCCTGAGGAATATAAAAGATAATGCAAGTTTTTATGTATTATTAAAGTTGCATCTATAAATCACTGACCCATGGTAGCTGTTTATTACATATTCCATCTTCTGCTTTGATACATTGTTGTTGTCACACTAAGGTGGGTAATGATGACTCGGCTTACTACTGTGGTAATGCACTTAGAGCTTGGAAATCTGTCACTGATGGCATTTCAACACAGGCACCATAAACCAGAGATGAAATTTTAAAGTATTTGCTGTCAAGCTATTTGTCTTAAAATTCTTGTATCTTCTATTGCGGTTCCATAAGGGTTTTGATGCTACTGAATTGTTTGATAGACAGAGAGAAATAGCTGTGGTTTAGGAGGTCTGTGCTGCAGGACTTGCCATCACCAGAGAACAGGTGGTGGTCCTTGTTTTGCAATGCTAAACCTGACCTATAAAATCCTTGTGCTCATCAGGTCTTCCTAACAAAAACACCAGAATAGCATGCATTTTGATGGACTTGGCTTTTCTCTTCTTACAGCACAGTGGAACACAGGTCAAAAACAAAAACAATAGCTACAATAAAATGTTGTGATCTCTTTTTTTTTTCTTTTTACAGCCCTTCTGTATGCAACCATTTTTGGTAACGTGACAACCATATTTCAGCAAATGTATGCTAATACGAACAGATATCATGAAATGCTGAACAGTGTCCGAGACTTTCTAAAGCTCTACCAGGTCCCTAAAGGACTCAGTGAACGTGTGATGGATTACATTGTCTCCACCTGGTCAATGTCCAGAGGAATAGATACTGAAAAGGTGAGTAAATTAAACTGCAGGGAAACAATTCACATCCTGAAAGTGTTGTGTTGGAATAAACTAGAGGCACTTCCTTAGTAAAGACAATGAACATTCTTTAAATAGCACTAAGTAGCAGTTTCCCTTTATTTTAAGCTCTTAAATGCAGCATTTCAGCTATTCTGTCATACTGACTTATGTTAGTGGTAGAAGTCTGT
Organism: Gallus gallus; assembly: GCF_016699485.2. Taxonomy (NCBI): domain Eukaryota; kingdom Metazoa; phylum Chordata; class Aves; order Galliformes; family Phasianidae; genus Gallus; species Gallus gallus. The sequence goes on from NC_052534.1 coordinate 22,104,547, forward strand.
GTGTATTGCTGGCTATACAGCATGAAGTATTAGAAAAAACAATGGAAGAGCTTGGGTTTCAGTAAGTAAAGAAAATAACCTCCAAATTCTAATACAACCTCAGAATTTCTGCAAATGAGATTTTTGTGTTTTTTCTTTTGAGATGTTTGCAGGTATGTGAGCCTGCAAAGTATAATTTGTTTTGCCTTGGCAGAATTTAAATCTAATATTGGAGATACAGTGATGACATCCGGATTTCATTAATAATAATAATGTGTTGTTTAAAAGCTGCCTTGCATGAGGTGAACATTATCATGCTCATTAATTGAATTTACAAGTAAAATTTCCATTGTGTATTTTAGCATGACAGATGGCCCTTCTCTAGTACAAGAATGCAAAAGCAACTCCTTTCTGCTCTCGTATTAGTTGCCAACTGTTATGGAGATTGATACTATTTTACTTCTGCTTTGTGGTTTGTGGGGTGTTTCATTCAGGAGATCGTACCAGAGCTCCAGTCACCAGCCTTCTGGTTGGCTGCTTAGTCTTGTATTCAGGACTGTAGATGCTGGAATTAGAGCAAACAAAGTCATTTCTGTTTTGTTGTTAAACTACTGTTATGGACAGATGTGGCCTCCTCTGTGATGTCTGGAGGCTGACGGCTACAGAGGGCATTGTTTGCTTTCCTCAGTGGTCTTCAGCATATCTAGTATCTAGATCTCAGACTGTGATTCTGGGAGCACTGCCCATAATAATTAGCTTTCAGAAGGAAAGGGTGTTTTTGTGTTGGACAGTGCTGATTAGAAGATGCTCTGTTTTCTCATGAAATATCTTTGTCTGAGGTTATAAGTACTGAGGAAGATACATTTAGGGAAGATAGGAAAGCATCAGCATTACTTATTACTTATTACTTCACCCCCTAACACAAACTCCAGTCACTGTTTTAGTGTAGCAGCGAGAAAAAATTGCTATGTAATTTTTAGCTTATCTTCAAAGTCCATTTTCCTCTGGTAAAAGGAGAAATGCTTTAAGAAAGCCTTAGGAGACAGTTGGATAACCAAACCTAGCACAACTCGCTGTAGCCTTTGAAATTTATCTTAATAAACAGAAAAACCTCTGCAATTATCAGAGCATCAAAGAGCATAATATGGTGTTGATCTCAATAACTGCTGTGCTCATAGCTGAGCTGCTACTGATGATGACATGTAAAACCAAGAAATCAACTTTCATCTGCATTGCAAAGCTAACGTGATCTAAGACTGAGTAATGGCTTGCCAATCCATAAAATCTGAGCTTCGTTGATTTGATGCCTCTGTATAACTTCTAACATGTCATGCGATGAATAAAACATGTTTTGCTCCTGAGATGGAACAGTGGTAGTTGTGCTGCTGTGTAACACAATGCAGTTTTCTATGTATGAAGCAGATAGTTAAAGATAATCTTAAAACAGAACCAACCTTCTCACTATTTTGTAGGCCACAAATTTGTCAATTCAGTGTTAACTGCAGGCCTGCTAGGGAGTGAATAATCAGCTAAAAATGAAGTCTAGAAGTCTAGAATTCTACTATAACAAAATTTAACCAAGAGCTGCTGAGATTCTAAAATTAAGCTGTGATGATCTGTTTTATACCTCCCATATAAATGAAAATCTTCTGTTGTTCGTCTGTAGCTTTCAAATGTGTTTAATCCCTATTTATTTTTATGAAGTACGGAGATATCTTAAATGGAGAATGGAAAAATAGCTAACTTCCTTTTAGAATGGGAAACCAAGAGGTTTTTGGATAAGAGCCTCGCTTTAAATATTCTCTTGTATATTCAGGTTTTCTTGTTGCTATTTCTATTACAGCAGCCTTTTGTATATGTGATGTTCAAGTAACTGTGGAGTGTATATGTGTGCCAAATTTCGGCAAGCATCTGAAAATACAGAATGTTTTTATTGTCAGAGGAAATGAGATAATTGCAGAGACAGCTAAGGCTGTTGCCTGTGTTCCATGTTAAATGCTGATCTTTCTGCCCGAACTCATTCTGTTGAGTCTGGAAGTATGAGAACTGGCAGGTTTTGGGGGCTGGTCACTGTGAGGCAGGTGAGAGAAGTCATCCACGAGTGTCCTACAACCATGCATTATGGAAATATATCTCTTTCAGAAGTGATATCCATAATAGCAAGTCTGCTTGGAGGTGGGCCAAAGGTAATTTTAACAACAGTAGAGCCATTTGCCCTTGGAGTATCCTGGTACCGCTTCCTTGCAGAGAGTCCAGAGCTTAGTTCTTTGCTCAGAGGTTTTGCATAGAGCCACAAGGAGGGGGTGGAGGCTCATAGCCATCGTGCTTCCTGTGTTACCTTTGTGTTTTCCAGGAGGGTTTCCGTGCAGAAAAATGTGTGGGATTAACACTAAAGCTCACCCAGAGTGCTCCCTTAATTGGAGGACATAGGTATTAACAAGAAGAAGAATGGGACAGGCTCGTACTACTCAGAATGTTTTTTCTCAAAGAATGTGCTTGAAGTGTACTTCCTCACGGTCTTTATCTTCTGAGGATTTTGTCATCCTTGTTCATTTTATGTGTTTCCAGAGATTTTGCCAGGAACTCTTAATCTGTACGTGGAATAGTAATTCTGCATTCTTTCCACTCAGCTGCCTGTATTACATTAAAAAGGTTCAGAAATAGTCCTGACTGGTACTGCAGTGCTAAACATCAATTTATGTACTTTGGAGAACACATCATCGATAGATGGGAGGAACGTTGCATTTGGAAGATCAAGCTGCCCAACACATACCATCAAAATCTCTTCTATTCTAACAAAAAATCTGTTACTGCTACTGGGGGGGGCGGGGGGGGGGGGGGGGGGTGACTGTTAAATACTTATAAGTCTCAATGTTGAGCTCATGAAACTTCTAATAGAATTCATCTTTTTTTTTTTCAATGATTGAGATTATGATTTGCTCTGTACTATGTTCTTCTCACCTGGAGCTTTCTTATAGAATATGGCCACTAGAAATGATCCTTCAGCAGCTGTTTCTCCACCACTTTCTGCCCTCCTGTGCTTTTTTTTTTTTTTGTCTTAAAAACTCAGAGCCTTATCATGGAGATTCAGTATCCAGCAGAGCATGTTGCTGAGAAGAAAACATTTTCCTTCGGGTACTATAAAGTAAACTGAATATTGTGGCTTGTGTGTACATATAATATAGAGGTAAGAGTATGAACTGAGGTTAGAAACCTTATGAGGAGGAGGAAAGCAATTACTGAAGCCCGTGCTTTAAGGGATAAAACAGGAACGGATAGTCGTGTGTCATGTTCAAGCCATGCAGAGGAATTGATTGCCTGATTTCCTTTTCAGGTTTTGCAGATATGCCCTAAGGACATGAGAGCAGATATCTGTGTTCATCTGAACCGCAAAGTTTTCAAAGAGCACCCAGCCTTTAGGCTGGCAAGCGATGGGTGCCTTCGAGCACTTGCAATGGAATTTCAGACAGTGCACTGTGCCCCGGGAGACCTCATCTACCACGCTGGTGAGAGCGTCGACAGCCTTTGCTTTGTGGTTTCGGGGTCTTTGGAAGTAATCCAGGATGACGAGGTTGTTGCTATATTGGGTGAGTTTCACAGATGATATACACATTGTGTGCGTGTACAAATGCACAGAGTGTTTTTATAGCCTCTTCTACTCAAGCACTTAAGTCATTCTTTACTAAAACTCCAGTCAGATTATCTTTATCACAGCCTCGTGTGGTGTATTTTAAAGAAATAGGCAGCCGTATGACATTAAATGTTTATTGTCTGGAAAAATTGAAAGAGAAGGGAGGAAAAAAAATATTCAGTATCATGCAGAAGCATTGCATGAAGTCATTGGCTTGTCCTTTCTGTTCCACATAGGTGAATAGGAAGGGTAATCATCTCGTGTGCAGGTTGCTTCAACTCTTTCTTCTCATCAATGGAAACATTGAGAGGTTGCTTTTGGTGTTCTTCCTGTCTCACCATATTTCTTTTCATGAGAAAATCTATTTAAGACTTCAGAAAACTTACTTTTAAAGGCCTCCCTACCTGCCTCCTTTCCACCCTCCTGATAAAAATCAAGTTTTGCTGAACATTTTTCTATTAGCTTTATTTCAGATTTTGTTGAAACAGTATTTAGCTCAATAAGTCAAAGTAATGTAGAAATTCGTAGCGGAGTTATGTTAACTTGGAGTGACAGCTTTAGGTTGGAGGCAATAAAAAGTAGCTGATAGTGCTATGAACAACATTCTGAAGCAAAGCTAGGAGAAGAGAGTGTGATAATCCAATAGATGTAGATAAATGATGGGGTGGCTGAAACACTGAAAAGGTGATACTTATCCTTTGATTCTGTCGGGCCCTTTTGTGATAAAGTATGTTCTCATGGTGGCTTTATCCAGTACCTGTCAGTCGGAGCAGCCTGGTAAAGAACTTAATAAACCTAATTATTCTGAACACATACACTCAACTCTAAGAGGAATGTCTACTGGAAAATGAGGGTGCTAATAATATTCAGAGTTCGGTTTTCCTCTACTTCTAAAGAGAATTGCATATATAGCACAGCATGAATTTCATGTCCTGAATAATCAAGTTCATAATATTTTGTGCTATACAAGAAACTAAAAAAAAGTGAAAAGTAGTGGGAAAGCTGTTTCTTTTTTTCTGGAGTCAGGTTGTGAAGCCATCTATTGAAAGTCTCTCCATCCTGATGAAAGTGGTTAACTGAAGCTTTTCCCTATTCTAAATCAGTAGGAACTGTACTCCTTCAGCATTGTGCAGTCCAACAGCCACATTACTGAAGATGATGCAGGAGATAGATGTTAGGCTGGAAATCTTGGCCTTTGCAATCTCAGTTTTCTTATCAGTAGAACAGCATTGATTTTTTTTTTTTAAATTTCATTTTCAGCTAAACTTACCAAGCATTTGATAAAAGCACACCAGATAAAACAAGGCACTACAAGGAAAGAAAGTGAAGCCTACATTGTACAAGAAACATGATTGTTGCTGAGCATTCAGACAGAGCAGCTTATTCCATAAGTTTTGTTTACCAATCACAACTAAGCGCAGCTCAGAAGATCTGGCATGTAACAGTGAACCACGTGAGGAATTCTGTAGGGTAATTTCAGTTAACAGATATTACAGGGTGACTATAATCTCCTCACAGACATTCTTGGGAAAAAAAAATACAGTGCATAAGTTATTTCAAGTGAATTATTTGCTCAGGTTTGGCTGTCACCGAATAAAGCAGGCTTTGCAATTTGCAGTGTAGCCTGTATCTCCTGCACAATAGAAGAATAAATTGCATCTCTAAATTACTGTGTGTGACTGTGGTACAACATTACGTAAACCAAAGGCAATCTACACTTGATCTGTACAGTATCCAATTCATATGAAAAATTTTCAAGTTCTGGAATCGTTTAGCTTTGCAGACAGGCATACAAAAGTGTATCATGTAGCCTTGGAGCATATTTTGTGCACCTGCATTGACTCATGCAACAAGTCTATTCTCACGCTTATTATTCAGGCTTAAGTTCTTACAAGAAAGAACTGACTTAGATTGACTTGGGTTAGTGGGAGTACTGATTTAGAAGAACTTGCACGTGGGTCAGAAGTGGAAGAAAAAAATTACTCTTTGTTTTGAATCACCTAAGATTATGTTCCCTGTTCATTTGACTTGGAGACAACACAAAATGAGTAAATTTCAAAAAATAAAAAAAAGTCACCACGACATTTATATTAAAAGTTTAAAGAAATTTGTATGAAGCTGGATTTGTTGGGATGAAAGACATTTTTTTGAATTGTACCCAAAATTTCTACTGAAATAAAGAAATTACAGATGTTAATGTATTACAAATCATTGGACTTGATCTGTCAAAAAAAAAAAAAAAAAACCAAAAAGATAGAAATTTTCCTTTAAGGAAGATGATTTATTTATGATTTATTTGTGATTCACTCTAAAACAAACAGTAAAGAAAGCAAGACAGCAAGACAAGCCACTGTACCACTGTGCTTTTTTACGTTAATGTTTCAATCGGGAGGAGAATTATGTAGAAGTGGAGTTTGGCTAGCAGGAAGCAGCATGGATGGAATACAGTTCAGTTTTCTGTAGTTACCTCTTCCATTTATACCGCTGTTATTGCTTAGAAAAAGCTCTGAGATATGCTCAGCACTTTATGGAAGACAGAGACAAATAATGCAGTCCCTGCCCTGAAGAGAACTGAGTGAACCGTAGGTCATCCAGGACTTCCATTAAGAGACTGTTTTCTACCTGACTTTGCTTTTAACTTTTTGAAGCCTTACGCGTTTGGACTGATGCTGCTTTATCCATCTGAGACTGGGTTATCTCTTTGAACTACCATTACTTAAAAACTTACCCATTTATCCAAATGTGGTTAAGGAAAATGGGTTATTTTGTCACTGCTGAAAAACAATCAGGAATGTATATGCACTTCAGTTGGCAGTGCTCATTTCTCTGCTTTGGATCAGAACCTTCAGGCTGAGCCACTGGCATGTGAAAACCTAACCTTGCCACAGGCCTTTAAAGGGTAAAATTTCCTCATTCTCAGGAGAGATTTGCTGGATTTTAATATAATGAATATCTTAAAAAGATCCCCCCTGACATCTTACGATCCCAGACAGGGATCATAAGCTCTGGCTACAGTTGTATTTAGGATAAACAGGGGAAAGGTGTTTGTAGGAGGAGCGTGAAACTAAGCTAGCCTCACTAGTTGTTTCTTAATTTAGGGAGGCTGGAGGAACTGAACTGTCTTTTAATGCATTTTTTGTACTTTTTATGTTATGAAGGTCTGCGTTTCCTTAGTGCAGCATGAGAATACAGATTGTTTTCTAGAACTGCAGTAAGCAAGAAACTGCTAGAAGTCAGACTGAGTAGATGTTATGCTGTTGGTGAGGCTGATGTGGTACTTCTGAGGCTTCAGTCTTTTAGTCTGTGGCCTTTCTTATTTCTCCTCAACGTTGTTAGAGGAATTACTAGTTCTTGTGTTACATCTCGAATTGCATGTGTGCATTGAAAATGTAATAAAATTGTAAAATAAAAACATGGCATGGTAGCTAGTATCAAAGTTAACTTATTATATTTTCTAGAAACACAGTGAGGGAGATGCTATAAAGCCTTGTTAGAAATTGTATTGTGTCGATGTACAAATATCTGATTAAGAATGCTGTGATCAAGATGCTTCTTAGTAGAAGGTGATCAGTTCTAACTTTAGAGATTACATTCCAAGACTGAATTGAAAATCCCTCTTTTTCTAGTGAAATGAAGGAGGCAATGAATTCTTGGACTGAGGTTGAATCCAACCAGTTCTGTTTAAACCTGAAATCTTTGAAATTTCAGAAAGCGTTTCAGTAGGAGACTGAAACAGGGGATGGAACATCTCTTCTACAAGGACAGGCTGAGAGAGCTGGTGCTTTTCATCCTGGAGAAGAGAAGGCTCCAAAGTGACCTGATAGCGGTCTTTCAGTATCTAAGGGGGAGCTACAGGAAAGGAGGAGACAGACTCTTTAGCAGGATCTGTTGTGATAGAACAACAGGAAATGTTTTCAAACTTTTGGAAAGGAGGATAGGTTTAGGTTAGATATAAGGGAAAAAGTCATCTACAGTGAGGGTGGTGAAGCACTGGAACAGGTTGTCCAGAGAGGAGGTGGATGCCCCGTCCCTGTAGACATTCAAGGCCAGGCAGGATTAGGCTCTGAGCAGTCTGACTGAACCATGGATGTCCCTGTTCATTGCAGGGGAGTTGGATTATATGGCCTTTAAAGGTCCCTTCAGCTCTAAGGATTCTATGATTCTATGAAACTGAGAGAAGACGAACCTTGAAATTAGGATGACAGACTTTTTCTATAAAGCAGTGTCTTGTTCTTAAATTTTCAGACTGCTGCAATATTTGTGAGCTAATTATTCCCAGAGGGCCTGACGGCAGAGCAGATCTTCATTGTGTGAATTGTTCGAAGTTGCTGAAGTGGTCTTGATGATCCCTGCAAGAGGATCGTTTGTGCATATGGATGTCTTTTGGATTTGATTAGAGTAGGAGCCCTTAAGCCTGTGTTTAACAATTAAAATTGAAGCCTTGAAAACCGCTGTGGTCCTCAAAGCTGACCAATGGATAAGAAAAATAACATTTGCTAGAAGGTTTAGTTTGAAAAGAGAAACAAATTCCCCACCCCCAAAACACTTTATCCTGAGAGCAAAGCAGTTTATCCCAAACTTACATTCTAGATGTTTTGCATTTATTATGTTTTTACTATCTTTATCTGAGCTGAGAACTTTCAAAGAATAAATTTTTCAGTAGACTTCTGGTTTAGCGAAAAAGTATTAATGACTTATATCCTGTACTGTCTCACAGTAGTGTTTAAAATGTATGTTCTATGGACCCTGTTTAGAGACCAGCTATTAATATTTGTGGAAATGGTGTATGATGTCAAAAGCCAGTAGAGAGCTTTATACGCGTGCTTGTTTTTATAGAAGAGACTAATCACAAAATTTCTCAGATTTTAGACATGTAGATAGGGCAAACTAGGAAGGATCCTAAATAAAAGTAGAGAATCACAGTCATATGAGAGCTGGTTGTGGAACTGTGAATAGCTTTAGCGGTGTGCTGGTCTATATTCCAATGACTATCATGGTATGCCATCCAGAGGTCATAAGATGACCTGAAAAAGAGTAAGCTTTGTAACAGACTTATTAATCTAGCATCATAGTTCAGTAAGAAAATGATTGTTCCCTTTGTGCGTTGTCCTGTGATTTGGTTCCTGGCTGGCTTGTTCCAAGTATGCTTTTTGTGTGGTTTCACACATGAATGCCTACAGGTTTGTTTGGTACTGCCACAGAGTTGGCTGACCCGTAACTGACAATGGCCTCAGAAATAATGTAAAAACACTTGCCTGAAATTGCTAAAATGCATTCCATTTGTGAATGTTTATAATTGATGGAATCAGCCAAGTACTATACATAATTTTTTCATATGTAAAATGGATCTAGCACTTGAATGGAGAATAAGAAAACACATTCTTCCATGTCACTGAGTTCAGCTGAGATTAATCATGACTGAAGAGATTTTTGCATTATTGAATCTTGTGGCTAGTTTGGCTCTACCCTGAACTGCTCCAAACAGATTGAGGCAGCCAGCTTTTGTGCTCTTTTTTTTTTCTTTTTAAACCAATAGGACTTAAAGGAAACCATTCAGATTGTTGATCTCTTTTTTTTTTTTTACACTTAGATGTGCTGTAGCTGTCCTCTAGCACACATCCCTGAGTTTTTAACCCTGTAGTACTTGTCTGCTCTGTAGCCTAATACCAGCTACTCCCACAATTTTGCCTTTTCGTAGTTGAAAAAAAGATAACAGATAACAACTGTAATAGGGCAGAGTGGTTAAAATGGCTGAATGTTGACTGCCATGGCCTTGACTGCAATGAGTTGGAAACAGTATTGTCCCAGCACTGTACGCTTCTCAGCAAGTGGCTGTATATAAGGCATCTTCTGAAGAGTTGAATCCTGTGCCAGAATGTAGACAGAAGATGGAAGGGCAGAAATATTGGGTTTGCTCTGCCATCCCAGAAAGTGATGGTTCCCTATGCCTGTCTTTAACACTTGCTGCACAATCCTGCATGGAAGCAAGCAGAGATACCAGGACCACATCTGCCTGCAGGTGTATACAACATAGGCGTTTACCTCTACTCCTGGTCTGCTTGTCAAGAAATGGCAGTTCTCTTTCAGTCCAAGTGGAGGAGGCCATCTGCTCATATTTCTTTGCATGGTGTATGATTTTGCTTTCAGCTGGCAGGTAATATATGTGAGATAGGAAGGAAAATTAAGGGAAATTCCTAGCTTATTTATTGTGAGCTAGGAAAATCATTGCCCTCTGCAAGGACAGTTTATATTCTTATTCCTTTTGCTGTCATCAAAGCTAAAGGAAAACGGTTAAATGAGGATAGTATGTAATCATGATAATAACATATGCAGTAACTATATGTCAAGAATTTTTAAGTGAGACCTGACTGCATTATTTATCACTGTTAGGGGGAAGCAGGTATATCTAATCTATCTCACTTTTTTTACTGGATTGAGGGGGCAGGCTGCACATTATGCCTATAGACTTGCTTTTGAGATAACATGTGAGTTGGAGGAAGTGAAAATTGAATGTCTCTAATACAGATCTTTTATTGTTATTTACAAAGCTATAACACTGACGAGATTGGAGACTGTGGTTTTAACATGATATTGTAGGAAGCTTGATGTGCTATGTTTTATTTTAGCGGGATATTAAATGCTCCATTTACTTTGTGTGGAGAAATTCCTGCTGATTTAATCTTATCTAATTGCAATCTTAAAGGAGCATTATAAGAACAATTGTTTGTTTTTCTCAAAATTGTTTTAGCTTACTCATCTAGCCATAAGCATTTCATTCAGATGGGGCTTGTTTCAGATTTTGGTAGGACAGACTCCATCCTGATAGGACAGTGCAATTTGTAAGGGCAACTGTACCAGAGGGATGAGGGTTTATTAGAGGAAAAGTGGTGGTGCAGAAGTACTGTCTGTCTTAGGCCTTCTGTGTTGCATCTTCTGTGCAATCATGTGGAAATTGTTTCTTGGTGGGCTTGAAGATTTTGCATGTTGACTGCACTGAGCTTGGTCTGCTATCTTTTCACTGTCCCAGTACCTGAGCTAACTCACATTTCCCTAAACAACACTGCTTTATGTACAATTTGGAATCTGTGTGCTTTGAGGCCTGTTGATATTTAATACCAAGTCTTTGGAAAAAAAAAAAAAAATCCTTAATTCTTTATTTTTCACTTGAGTTTTAAATATAGGTAAACTTTGCTTTGTGTAAAAAAACACTAAGCTGCTGTGCTCTTAGATTTCAAAGGTAGATGCTGGATTATGGTTGGTATTAGATTTTTCCTTAATATTTTCAAACATGATATCTTACATCACTGCATTGTTTGTGCTATTGAATAACGCTTTGGTACGAACTGAGGTTTCCTTTAGAAAGGAGTGATTGAAATTAAAATCCAGCTTTATCTTCAGTAGTTCCATTGTGCTCTTTGTATTGTTTAAAGCTGGTTCATTCAGGTTGATGTACATAGGCAGATTGGACAAGTTGCATGTTTCTGTGAAATGTTTCAGTGAACATCCACTGAAGGAATGACTGTATAAGTCTGGTTTTCTCAATGCCTGCCCAAGCACATTATTAGCAAACTTCCTAATTAGCAAAATTAGGAAGTGAAGATCATGCTAAATTTTTTTTAACAGACACCATTTAACTGCGGCATAAAAGAGGTCTATGTTAATGCAAAATTTCAATTTCATGGGAGACATAGAAACAACATGGAAACATTTTGTTGCGAAGTATAGGTTCATTCCAGATAATGATTTTGGAGAGAGAATCCCTTATTCCTGTACTCAAGCTATTCGGAAGATAAAGTATGGCTTGACATCAGGAGTTGATTATTTTGAGAGTTCTGCCAGACACTGCCTGTTCAGTGCCTAGTTTCCAGTAAAGCATTAAAAGTAGAAATTAATATGAAAAAGCCATTGTGCACTAATATCTATAAATGATGGAGCTGTGCATGCATTGGAAACATAGATTTATAAAACACTTGATTAACGATCTACTGGAATACATGGGGAGAAGGGGACTCACTATGTGCAGAAGCTTCAGTGGTAAACTTAGCACTGCAAATTATATTACTTTTTCTATGACTTCATGATTTATTATGGCAAGTTAATGCAACCTCGCATAACATGGCTGCTACTTTTAGTCTAATGCCACCATATGTGAAAGAAGGCCCCTTTTGAAGACAGTAATGCCTTGCAGGTTCCTGGCAGCAGTGGCTCATTGGCAGCCAACATTGAGATATGGTGGTGATGAGACTCCAGCATGTTCCTTGATATGGAGGATTTGGAAGACTTGCTCACCACTACTGTATATCCTTGTATACGTCTCTCCAAAGAGAGGTGTGAAGAGAAGACAATAATTAAACCTACAAATGCTCATGGAGCGCTTGTATATTTTCCCTCATTGTCTACAGGTTTCAAAATATTTTTTTTTCCAGAGTTATGTTTCAAAATGTTTATTCTAGAGGGCAAAATCCAATTCTTTAAACTCTTGTGAAAGCTTTTGACTGAAATTGAAAAGAAAAAAAAAGATTTTCAAATGTAAGGGCTTTAACCTAAGCTTCAAGCAACAGCTATAATGTAAAGCCCGTTTCTAAGTCATTGGATAACAACCACAAAGATAGTGCAATATGATCCTCACGTAGGGTTTTTGAAGTAACACTGTTCGTGCAATGACAACACATACTGAGCTGTATTTTTTTCCCATTACTTAGCAAATGCAAATAAATTCAAGTACATTTGTGACTCGTTATTTGAGCTGGCAACTTCCATGTCTTCTGAGCTTGGTACAAACTTATTACAACTTTTTATGGTAACTGTTAAAAAGCAAGTAAGGGTGAATGATTCCGATGCAGCCTCTTGGCTTTTAGTGAGGAAATCTTGTAGAGTCCAGCTAACATTTTAAAGCCGTTCTTCTTATCATGTTAAGTCAAATATTGACACATAATCTGTACTCTACTTAGAGAGACAAATAAACACAATAATAACAATAGAAATTGTAGCTGTAACTAATTCGTGTTGTTGCTTCTCACCCAGTCCTTTGAAATAAATACTTTTTTTCTTGTACAATAACATTCTTCAACAGAGAAAACTGATTCAGTAAGCTAACTACAAAACTGATACCAATCTGTGTTTTAAAGCATGAACAGATACAGTGTGTTTCCATTTGTGCACCTGGCAAATCACTGAAAGTGCAGTTTTGGTTTTTTATCACCATAGCAGTTCTTTTGGTTTCAGTGGGACTAATACTTGGGCTTTTTTTTTTTCCTTCCTTCTTGTGAAGGAAAAGAGTGATTAAAAGCCTCTGGTTAATGGAAAAATATATTCTCAGCTGTACAGTTGGTTGTTCAACTACTATGACATGTCTCAGTTTGAACTTGAGAAATCTAAAGAATATCTAAAGTTGCAGTTCACTTCCATACATCACCTCCTGCTGGCTGCAGAGTGTTGGAGGGTCAAGCTATTGACTATGCAGTGGCTGTTGGATTGCACAGGTTATGGGGACACAACACTGGGACAAAAACTGCATGCTCCAACTTGATGCCAAACTATAGCTCTGGTTCTTCTGGCTGACAGTTATTCTTTGCCAAAAACAATGCTCCATCCATAGGAAAATTTATTTTCACTGTGATGTGCTTTGGGGAGCAGTGCTGGGAATCTGCTTGTGCAGGTGCTGCAGCTGCAGTGGATGTCTGATCAGCATCACATATAACAGTATTTGCTGACACCAGATTTCCAAGATAAATTCAGTTCTGCATTGAGCAGTGTTTGGTTCTTCTGGCTTGTGTTGGGTATGCTAAGGGTATGTCAGATCACAGTTCTTCTACTATTCAAACATGCTGATGAAGGGAAGTCTGGAGGAGACCTGAGTCAGACTGATATCAGCTGCTGTAGCAACTATTACTGTTGATTTGAGAGTGAATCTGAGATAAATACTTTGGTTGATGTGCTGAAAATCCTTGGAAAGGATTCTGTGAAAGTCCCTGCTGACTTGGAAGACATTTAATATACAAATCCCTCGTCTCCCTACCCAGCACCTATTACCTTCATCATACCAAAACTGTACTGTGACACTGAGACATCTAGAGACAGGAAATGATACAAGTATTTTGTCAGTCAAGATATTTCACATGATGTTTTATGAAGAGTGTGGAGTATCTTCTGTTTGTGAGCTCTCCAATACTTCCTGCTGCAGTACAGAAGAAACTAAGTGTTGTTCTAGTAGACACATCGTGGCAGTATGGCTTATAAAGTGTGAGCACAATTCTGTTCCTGAACCGAATCAGCAAAACATGAGACTAAGTTGCAATATTTAGTTCTTCATTCTGAGTGCTGCTTTTAGGATGCAGAGTGGATGTGGGTCTTTTGCCTGACTCTGGCTGAATTGGCAGTGCTAACAGAGAAATCCTAATTTCACTTTAAGATGAACATCAAATTTGATGCAGGAAAGACTGGGAAAGAATAAGCATGGAAAACAGAAGGTGCTGGTTATATGAAATAATTGTTTAGAGTTTAAATATATCAGGGTTTGGGGACTTGTTATTAGAATTAAACAAGCAAACATAAAAGGTGGAAAACTCTTTGGTTTTCCAGTGCATGCTGCGCTGAGAGTGAAAAGGTCCTCAGCCCGCAAAACCAGCAGGGAAAATAAATGATTAACAGTGAAAGCTTCGATCGTCCACTTCAGGTGTGATTGATAGGTAGTGTTCCTGGCAAATGTCTGGAATTCTTTGAGCTGGGAATGAGAAATGCAAAGTACTGACAAACAAACGGCCATCTGCATTACTCTGGCTTTTTTTATCTTTGTTCAATGTGAGATGTATAAAACTTGGAGTTACGTAGAAAAGGAGGCTTTTGACTCAGGTTCTCTAATGATGCCTTAGACTTTGCCAAACACATTGTGATGAGTTTAAGTGCTACCTTGCTCTTCTTTCCAACTGCTGGTGTTCTTGATAGAACAGTTTCTTTCTTAAATTCTCTTTTTCTGAGTGATTGTTCTTACTTTATAGGGAACATGTAAACAGAGGGACTTCATGCATCATTTAAAAAATGGACTTCACAGAAATAAAGTAGTGTGATGCTTGTATGTCCACCTTTCTCTGGAAATTTGATCATTATATGGGATTGATTTTATCTAGAGCTCTGGCAATTAATTGTTAATTTCAAGGAAATTATTATTAAAGCTTCTTGCTTTAGCCTGCTTTATTTCTTAAAGTGTGAGACTTCTGTGATCTGACTCAGTTTTTGATCCATGCGTTACATGTACGTGTGCATCCAGCAGACGTACCTCTCTTGTGTGCTACTTGCCGCAAGTGGGAACCACCTGGCAGTGCCCTCCTTGCAGAGCAGGGTTCTGGGAGAGCTGCAAATAGCAGGAGGAAGCTGGAGCTGCAGGCACAGGTGGAGGGCATGACTGTGTATTCACACGTTATGTGGAAAGCAGTTAAATTTGTGAAAAGATAAAACCAAACTTGCGCGTTGTTTCATTTCCTATGTACACAGAGCAGCTCCATAATATTTGTAGTTGCATCATACTAATTAGATTTCATGCTGCTATGGGGCAGTAGAATAATTATTGTGTCTTTTTATGGTATGAAAACTTCTCTGGAGAGATTAAGAAATAGCCCTAGAAACAAGCTGGAATTTCTTTCCTTTATGCTTGGTCTATCCGCTCTGACTGTTGCTCATCAGTGACAGCACATTTCTATACTTGACAGTTTCCAGAGTGTTAATTAAAACAGTTGTTTAGCTAATTGCGTGGAAGTTTCCAAGTAAAAGTGTATTTATTCCAAAGGCAAACAATCAATTTTTACCTAGTGAAGCATATCAATTTTTATGGTGCATAAAAATCTTTTCATTTCAATTTTGAATATATTGTGTGTTTGCCTGTCTAAATGCTTTGTGGATGATGTTCTATTTTAACTGTGTGGAAGCTATTTTTGTAGGCCATTTTTGAGGCATCTACTAAAAAAAAAGTATGCTTAAATAATTGACAACATGAAAAGTCAGTGCCATTAAAAATGAAAAGTCACTTACTGCAGTGACCTGTTGGTCTACGACCATGTTTCCTGATACGCAACCTTTGTAGTATTGCTCGATGTTGATGCTGCCCTGTGTAAAGGCACAGCAGTAGAAAGGATGTGATTATGATGCTTTTGCCTAACTCTGTGGGGAAAAACGTGTTTACAGATGGCTTCAGTGTCTATTTGTGTTTGAAACTGAAAGGCAGTCTACGCTGTTATAAAGCATTCAGGGAAAAACTGGTCCCTGGCAGGTGGAATGCACAGGCATCTGTGGAGGACTGAGAGCACGTCAGCATGAAGCCCAGCTTATTGTGCTACGGTGTAGTGTGTCATCAGGCTGAGACAGCTTCTCCTCAAAGAGAAAACACTTGGTGTCTAATGGAAGGGATCATGTAAAGGTGGAAGTACAGCTCAAGAGCTGGCATGAATGTTCTGGGTCAAATTTAGAAGGCTTCTTGACCATTTTCTTCATGATATTTCCTACGTAGGCTTTTATGCATGACTACTTATTTAGGGAAAAAAGCTAGAAAGGCCACAGTGAAATCAATAAACTAGTATATGTCTTGATACTTTGCCTTTAAGAATTACTACAGGCAAATGATTACTTGTAAAACAAGGGAATAACTGACTCTAGCACAACTTGGTAGATATTATGAACATAGTTCCTTTGTTGCTTTGTCTTGGAAGGGATTTGTAATGGTGATATAACACTGTGGAGATTTAACAGAAAAATACCATTCAAAACAAGAACAGTGTCACTCATTATCAAGAGAACATCTGCATATTCTTATTTTGTTAGCATTGTACGTTGGAAAACAGGGAAAAAAGTGACTATTAATAATAATAATAATAAAAAAGACTATTACTCTGGAAAGTAGCTTGTAACTTTCTCTTAAACACTACTCTTTGTGCGCAGCCTGAGTCAGGATGTAACCAGTGAAATCCTCCCTGGGGGCTGCTCTTTGGGCAGATTTTGGACTACTTGCCATGTGTTATAGTGCCCAGATGAGTGCAGGTATTCTTATTCCTCAGTCAGGATTTCATTGGTTGTCCCCAGGCTAATAGAGATGGGTACATAGGAGCATTTGTGAGAAGGTTATAAAGAAATGGTGTATTTTCTGTCTTCTCCTACATAACAACTGAATATTCTTGTCAGTATTATCTTGATGGTAATTCACTTGTACTCATCTTTTTTTCAACAACACCATTACCTTAAACTTCTACTGTATTATATGGGTGCACAATGCACACAGCTACTGTAATATTTTTTTTGAGACTTACCAGTTGGGAAGCACTAGAGCCGTCAGATCTGCTCTTTCATGCTGTTGTAAAGGTGAACTTTTCTTCTGATGATCTCACAAAATAGGCCCAACTTACTTTAATAATGATGTATAGTAACGTTTTGTTACAACCTATAACTGCACTGGGTTTATTGACACAACAGTGGGTGTTAGCCAGGTGAAGAAAACTCAACAACTTGTAAGAAATAAATCCTTTGCACGTCAGTTATGAGAAGAAAGGGAAAATGGATTTCCTCTCAGTTAAACTCTTTAAAAGAAATAGGAAGAGATCATGAACCAAGACTGAAGCGTTTTTCTTGACTGTAAGAGAAGAATCTTTATTGACGTTTAAAGGGGAATTGTTACATGGAAATGCTTTTTGTGTTTTGTTTTTTACAAAATTTTCTTGGCTGTTGTAATTAACAAAAAGACAGCAAAAAAAGGTTATCAATGGAATATTTAAAAGACCTTGTTTTCCAGACAGAATTTTTTCTAAGTGCATAAAATGGAAGAACTGTGACTTCATAAGTGAGATGTATGCTTTTTAATATTTTTGGCAGAAATAGCACTGTTATTGAAAGTAATGCTGCTTCTTTTTTCCAGGCAAAGGAGATGTTTTTGGTGATGTCTTCTGGAAGGAGTCTACCCTTGCCCAGTCCTGTGCAAATGTAAGGGCTTTGACCTACTGTGATCTTCATGTGATTAAGAGAGATGCCTTGCAGAAAGTGCTGGAGTTCTATACAGCCTTTTCACACTCCTTCTCCAGAAATCTCATTTTGACTTACAACTTGAGAAAAAGAGTAAGTAGCTTTGATTTAACGTACTATATAAATGTTCACTTCTAAGTCTGTCTGTATGAAAACCCAAATCGGCTTGAATTCTGACATTCTTCATCACCTCCTTTGGAAGGTGTTTTTTCAGACTTTGCCTAAGAGGTATGGCTAGCATATAGAGTCAAAAGGCTATATGCGTTTATTCCAGTGCTAGCTTAAAGGGAGCTGGATTATGTATATGTGAAAGTCTCATATTTCTGTGAACAGATTTAAGCATAATTGCAATCTGTTATGCACTTCTAATGAAACAGAGTTAACTACTTTATTTTGTAAAGCAGCTAAAAAGACATTAGGTGTGTTGCCTGAAGTTACAAGAAAGATGGAAGAGAAGGTATGAAATCTAATTACGTAGAATAAAATTCAAGTGCAATCACAATGGGAAAGTAATATGAACTTGGCTGATTCTATCAAGATTTATATGCTTTAGTAACAATCAGATTTTGAAATTACTTTGCCTACCTAATTAATGCTTC
Organism: Gallus gallus; assembly: GCF_016699485.2. NCBI lineage: Eukaryota > Metazoa > Chordata > Aves > Galliformes > Phasianidae > Gallus > Gallus gallus. Next base: position 22,122,754 of record NC_052534.1, read on the forward strand.
CATTTTCTTATCCTTGATACTTTCTCTGTCTTAATTTCTTCCTGTGTGCCGTTTCAAAGTATTTTGTCAAACGTGAATCACTGTAACATAATATTTCATTTTTAATTCAGTGATTTTTTATTCTTCAGTGAACCACTGCTGTAGAAATTTATTAAGACCATAGTAGGTGTAATTCAGTTGCTGTATTATATATTATGACGCAGCAAAGAAGGCAACAGCATTATGCTGAAAATAAATAAGCTGGATCAACTATACTTGTTTCAAAAGAATGTTATGATATAAGGATACTTGAAATTAGCTAAAGAAATATGTTTGATAGGAGATTCTTTGTTCCCATGTTCTTCATGGTAACTTCTGGGTGCCAAGTAAGTCCTAGATAATTATACCTGAAAAAATGGAAACAGTTTAATCTTTAAAGACTGTTGTGGAAAATTAGCCTTCAAGCCTAGAGTATTATTATTCTTATTTTCTAACCTAGCGTTAGCCCACTGAAATTAAAATAGTGTGATAATGGTTTTTTTTATCTGTATATGTTGACAGTATCAGATAATTCAGCTTTTCAGTATTGAACAACAAAGTAATTATTATCTCCATTTTGGTCAAATAACTTTGGTGATGTATGTATTTAAAACTGAGAGGCAAATTCATAATGGAAGACTTCCCCACAGAGTGCTCTGTCAAATGATCTTGCGTTCCTGCAGGACAAGGAAAATACCTACAGCTGCAAGGAGATTGAGGCACACATCCTGATTAAAACCCAGCTATTCACCTAGTTCTAATAATGTGAGGAATAAAAGAAATGAGTATTGAGTCCTCCAAAGCATCTGTATCACTGACACTGGTGTGATTTAAAATAGCACTATGGGTATTGTAAGGTGGTCTAGGAATGTGTACCTTTGTTTTTTTTTTTTTTTTCCAAACATCAGTAAAAATCACAAACTTTTTGGCATAGAAGGACCAGCTTCCTTGATGCATGCAGTGAGGCTGGCAGAGGTATCTAATTTTGGCTTTGCTCTGAGCCAGAAGTTCCAGTTTTAGAATTGAGTGCCTGCTCCAGAAGTGACGCTCTTTCCCTCCGTGTTCGTTAGCGTAGTTTTTCCCAGCCCATCTTACAAATCATTTTTAAACCACTGTGTCGTAGCTCCTGTGCAGTCAGTTTTCTTCACAGAATGTTCCTAGTGAAAAAAAAAAAGGTACATCTTATGACAGCAATTTCCATCCAGTTATTCAAATAATTGGATTTTAATTGAGTTGCAGTCAGCAGAAAAGTGACAGTGATTGATAGTGGAAGTGAGAGTTTGATGGCTCTAGGTTAGCAGACTGTGAAGTTAATTCTTTTATTGAAAGAAGAGCGATTGCAATCAGAATGCAAATGTTAAATAAAGTAAATAGCATATGCTTTTTGGAAATGCAGAGAAGGTATGGCACTTTAAAGGCTGGAGAAAATGCACATGTAAAGGCAGCTTTTTAGAGTTTGGAATTTAATCTGGTTTAAATGTGAATCTTGTATAGAAATAGCTCCCTGGCTTGTTGCTTCTAGCACTCCTCCTGGTCTATTTCTGAAAATGGAATTTTGCAGAATTCAGATGAACTGGTATCTTTGCGAATTACGTTTGTGATGTACTGCATATCCTTCAGGATATAAATATCAGAATTGCCCTTTTCATTTCAGTAAACAGTTTCATTTCTGACTCCAAAAGTGTTGAGCTAGCTTAAGGTTATATTCTATGTGTTCATTCCAAATATATTCATACCGATTCCAAACAAATGGAAAAGCAACTTTGGCTGTGTTTTTTCTTTTTCTCCCTGTAGGATCTCAGGTGTATTTTCCTCTGAGGAGTCCCCATCTTCAGGGTGCAATATGCCTTAACTTGGCTGTGCTGTCTTGTTGCATATGGCAGGGTGCTTTTTAGCCAGGTTTTGCCTAGCTTTAGTGACCTTTAGTGCTGTTTTGCCATGTTCATGTCTTCTCCTTGGCCGCTGGGTCTTTCCCTGAGGAGATGGGTCGCTCTGGCCTAGAGCAGTGCCAGGGGGGCAGTGTTCCCCCCAGGTACTGGGCTCTGGGTCTGAGTGCTAATGACTGTGACAGAAGGAGGCAGCTATGCAGGCATTTAGGTATCAAAACCAATTGGTTCTGACCTTAGCTCACTCTAGCATCAGATTTAGGCAAGGTAAAAAGCCTTTTCCCTTTTCTGGGCTCTCCCTTCATTCCTTGTTGCTGCTTTCCCTACTGATCTTGAACATGCTTCCACCTGCATGCCCCACTTACAGCCTCCTAGCTATTGTTGCCTGTCAGGACTGAGGACTGTCTGGCTGAGGGAGACACCTCCAATGCTCTGTCCCTGCTATGCTATGGCTGTCATTGTGCCACGAAGTTTCCTTTCACTCACTTCCTCAGCAGACACCAGTGGAATATCCTCCTTTCTGAAACTGTCAGTCCGCTGTCAGGTGACTCCCTGAGCAGTTTCCTCAGGCGACTGAAATCCCTCACAAAGTTATTAGCTGTCTGGTTACCTCTGTCTGGAGCTCAGACTTAGGAAGCTTATTTTTCCTAAAGGAGAAGAGAAAGGAGACCTTTAATTAACTCCTTCCGCTGCCAGTCATTGAAATTTTGATGTAAGTGGAAGCAGGGGGAGCGGCAGCTGCTACTTCTGTGGCTCCAGCATCTGAAGTGACTGAAACTGCAGTCCGTAGCTGCAGGTGGCTGTGTCAGCCTCAAGGGTTTTGCAGCTGAAAGGAAGCTGACAGCAAATTTCTCAGTGTGCGTCCTACTCTAAGAATGCTGTGAAATTAAAGCAGGTTAATGTTTTTCTCTCTTTTTCGAATTTCAGGCTGGAACCATAGAGTAGATACTGGGGACAAGTGACAAAATCATCCTTTCGGAGGCTGTGCTAGGCAAAAAATGTTACAGATTCAGAGGGCAGTAGGCTGCATGGAGGTCTGTTTTCCCCCTACAAATACTTAAGCACTTCTGGATTTCCATCCTGGACTTCATATGTCCTGGTTAGAAGAAGCATAAGGAGCTTGCATGATAGCTGCTTTTTGTCTTTTGCTTGGTATGAGGTGCCTTCTGTAGAAGGGTGAAGGGTCCTAGACAGCATTTGTAAGTGTTCTGGTATTGGCAGATGTTTCTTTTCGTGTGCAGGAGCTTTGTGACCAACATTTACTCTTACTGGGTAGCACCACAGTGTATTTGCTCAGTTCATTCTGCTGCGGCAATAAACGATGTTATAGCTCAAATGATCCTGCATGCTACATAAAAGAGAGAATTCGTATACATAATTTATTAAGCTGAGATTTCTCCAGTAAGCCATTTTAGCCTGGATAGAGATTAAATGACTAATTCTGAATACTTTGGAGCATCGTGATAGAAGGCAACCAGAAGTTAAGATTTGTGTCCTGGAATAAAAGGGAGTTCAGTGGAATGTAGGTACATTGTTTGGGATTTTGTAAGACTGAAAGAAATGTTAAAGAGCACTGCATTTTTACAAAGCAGGCATAATTTAGTGATTTGAAACCAGAGCCTCCTGCTCAGAAATTGTCTTGAGACAGCAGTGATTGCAACAGTGTAATCTCTGTCTCTGTGTTGATGTAAGATTGCCATTGTACATTTAATGGTGTGCATGTTCTGTGCAACCCCAGCTATGTTAGTGGAAGGGATTCCGACCATCTCTCTCTACAAGCAATTTTAAAATATAGTTGCTCTTTCCTATTCAGCATTAGCTTCATCTTTCTTCCCTTTAATAATGTAAGCTCTAGCTTGAGAGAAGACCTCTCTTAGGTCAGACATTTCAGCAAGGAATGCTTCAAGACTTCATTTTAAATCTCCCAGGGACTGGCAGCAAGTTGTTTTCAAAGACACAATCCATGGCCTTGTATTTCGTCTCTTCACATGACAAGTTTTCCAATTCTTTTTCATGACAGATTCAAAACTGGTGTCTCAGAATTCTTTCTGATATAGAAGACTGAGTTGCTGGAATATTTTAACAGAACTTTCTTAAAATAAGTGGAAGGCTTTAATTTTAGAATATTAGCTCGTTTGTTGATGGATTTCAGAATTATCAAACTGACAGGTTGCTTCTTTCTGTTCTCTTTGTATTCACTGAAACAATTGCACAAAGCCCCGTGGGAAGAGGGTCTTGATTCTTGACTGGCATGCATCTCATAGCCCTGAAAACCCAGGACACTGAACATGACTGAAATGTTTGCATGGATCTACAGATTGGTGGTGTGCTAGGTTTGATGAGAAGAAAGAGAACATAGCTGTTTTCCCAAGAATAAGCACTTAACTACTCAACTCTGTTCTTTCCTATGCTGCTTATTAAAAATTCCTTAAGCAGTTGAGTGTTCTGATATTAGTTATTCCTCCATGCCAATCCAAGCAAAATCTGATTTATTCTATTTCTTCATAGGCAATCTCCATATTGCATTTTTTAATCTTCTCTCTGGCCTTGTACAACGTACTTAACTTTGTCTCTCTCTAACGGAAAGCGGTTTATCTAACTCACAGATTTTTTGTGCAAATAAGTCTTTATGCCCTGGACCAAAAGTGCTCTGAGGCTTCATGTGTATTGCTAGGTTTGCACATCTGCTATGTGTAATTTAAATAATGCAGTGGAATGAATTGAAACCTCTTGCTCTAGGAATGATGTGCCCTTCAATTTCTTCCTTCTCTTCTCCTGTTGGACTGTCAGATGAAGCCTAAATACCCAGAGTTTGAGGGGACTTCCCTAAATGCAAGCTTTTATAATCACTGTAGAAATGTGAATATGAAGTGTTCAGCCCGGAGAACTCCATTACCTTGCAGAGACATCACCTTAAAGTTTAGTTTACAAAACTTTTGTAATCTTAATTTGTTTCTGTTAATGTAAATCTAAATGGCCTTGAGCCTTAGGGTCCTATGCTTCTGCAGGGGAGGACTGGGCTACAGACGATAGAGTTCGTTCTAGTTGGGATATAGTTCATGTAGTGGGAATGTATACGTACAACAGCAAGACATAGTAAATTAAGAAGTTCTAAGGCTATAAAATTACTCTGTTGATTGTATTAGCACATAATACATTCTTATGTAAGTTTTAGCTGTAAACTAAGTTGATCTGTCTGGGTAAGTAATGAAATGCTTCTTTAAAATATTCTTAATGGCTAATCACTTCTAAACTGACTTGGAAAATTCATCATTTGAGATGCCTTCTGCTGCTGTCAATAATCAGCAGTTTTTCGTATGTGTAGATGCTGCAATATAATGTATGCACAATTGTCATAAAGAAGTAACTTAATGTGTCATAAAAAGAAAGAAATGCATTTCTCCAAAAGAATATTAAATTGGTAAAATTCTGATAGGCCATTTGCCAGTAAAAACTGAAAGTAAGCTAGTGATAATAGATATTAATAGCCAACTATAAATAAAACCAATTATAACCACTGTAAAAATGAATTTTGAATTACAATTCATCTTAAAATGAATGACTACGAGCCTTTTGTGAAGCTAGTGGTAAAAACTGCCTCAAAGTATCTTCAGTAAGAGAGTATTTTCTCTCCTGTGTTATCATAGATAGTTTTTTCTGTGTTGGTCACTAAATATTTATGATCACTTGTGTCCTGAGAAACAAATTAGAATTGTACAGTTTGAATTTATAAAATCAGGATTTTAACTATTTCCCAATGTGTTTTCTAAGTATGGAAAACTGTGTCAGCATTGTGTCAATGAAAGACATTCAAGTTTTATGTCAGTATTTGGGGAAAAGGAAATGTAGTAAAAGGAACAAGTGCAAGTCCTTCTGAAACTGAGATCAAGTACTTTACTCATTAATCCAGACATAGCATCAATGTTTCCTCATTTTTTTTAATCACACTTTGAGTAGACCCACTTGAATTGCTTATGAAAGGTTGTTTTTATATTTCTCAACAACCCCAAAATATTCAGTTTTAAGTATAAAAGAAAGAAATAAAATTTCTGACCTTTTCAGTATCTGAAGTGTTTATAGTCTTTCCATATGTGGTAAACCTATTCTGAGTAGTTAAAAATAAAATACAGTTAATGTTGAAATAAAAAACATTTGTTTTTAGAATATTTTAATCTTTAAAAAATTAGACTTACATGGTTTTGTGGAGCTATTTTCCTATGAGCAATAGAAAGTTAACATAAAAAATGATTCTCTCCTTTTTAACACAAAACCACTCAGACTGGTTTGTTTATCCCAGCAGAAGAAAATGTATGACTTTGTTTTCTCTCCTCCTTCACCCACTTAGACTAAAGTATAGAAAGAGTTTTAATACAGATAAGGCTCACTCACTGTGAGGATTCCTCAGAGTAGCTCTACTGATGCATTTTAAAGTAGAAAATTCTAAATGCTGGCTCACCAGCTGGGACAGAAGACAATAATCCTAAAGACAGTACAGCTTCTCTTATACAGGCTGGGAATCTAGTCTTCATTGTGAAAATGGTGAAATGCTTGTTAGTACTTCTGTAGTAAAAGAAGATCGGTACTTAGTTTAAACTGGTGGTTTTTTCACGTTTAATTACATAAATAGGGGAAGCATAATATGTCTCCACAAGGGAGGCTGAGCAGCCACTCGACTGTGTAGTGTGATTCCTGCTTTCAGCATGTATGTGCTGTGCAACACCTGCTTACCTTCAGTGTACTGAGATGCTTCTGTCTGGTTTTGGATCATGCTGGCACAGAGAAAGGAGATGCTCCACGGAAATTCAAAGTTTCTGTGCTTTCTTCAAAGCTTTGATTCGATCTTCTACTGCATAACACAACCAAGCGGCCTTAATTTCTAGATCTCTATCTATTGGTGCCTGTCATTTCTGTTTGTGTGTGTGTATATGTATAATAACTTGTTTGCCTGTTGCTGAATCTCTCAAGTAAATCAAACAGCATGTACTTTTTTTCAATAAGCTAACACTGCTGTCCAGGCTTTTGCCTGCATGTGCTGTGTTCTATCATGTATTACAATGACAGTAATCATGTCAACGTCTCAGTAACCTTTGTGCCCTGGTAGTTGTGTTTTTGATCGCCTTCACCGTGGCACTGCATGCACTGTACAGCATTACTGAACAAGGAAAAGACAGAACAGTGACCTAATACCTTTCTGATATGTTTTTGTTTTGTTTTCCAACTCTAAAATTGATCTTTGATGTCTGTGGTCTGGGAATATAGGTCTGAGAATTAGCTGACAGGACAAACTCTTACTGAAGGAGTGTGATTTCCTGACATGATAGTTTTGATCTTATGATCTTCTCTATGGTTACTAAAAGCTTAACTCATAGGACTGCCCAATCCATTCAAGGCACTGCACAGAAGAAAGAGAATAGCTGTGCAGTTAGAGTTGCATGGCAAATCTACATCTCTGAGCAATCAAATGTTATGATTTAATTGATCAGGTTGATCCTTTCTTCAGCTCTCCAGTGAAAGCTGGAATAGCTATCCACTTGTTATGGTTTTATGATACAAAAAAGTGAACTTCTGAGAGCTATTGCTGTGCAAAGAAGTTGTGATCCCTGCTCCAGACCAAATCCTAACTGTGAGCTCTTGCAGAACAAATCAAATGAGGTTCTCTTCCTCTTCGTCTGCTTGAGCCAAGTCTCTACACACGTCCTCTGAGGACTCTGATACCATGCATAGAACAGGTACTCACCTAAAATGTGATAAATGCTGTAGAGACATTTTAAACAAAGCCATTTCCCAGCTTGATTCATGAACTCTGAGAAGTGCCTGCAGTGATGTTATCCCATATGATTAGACACCTGCTATTTTTCCTGTATGCATAACTGAGGATCAGCCTTCTAGTTGTCTTTGAACATATGTCTTGCTGAGGAGATGCAGACGGGACTATGCCATGTTCCTGAGTTTCAAGTCTGCCTCAAAAGAGTTACACAAGTGATTTGGTGTCTAATGGAAACCTGCTTTACAGGCTGCTGCCCATTCCAGTATGACATTGAAGTGTTTGACTGCTGAATGTGAAGTGGAGTAACCATAAGGTGTGGCCTTATGAAAATTCCTGATTTTAAATCCAGTAAGCTTTAAGATCATGGAAAGAAAACAATTGCAAACAGAACTCGATATGGCACTTTTCCAGTCATATGCTATGGCCATAGCTACCCACTATTGCCACAGCTAAGTCAAGTGGTAGGGGAAGGCTTTGTGTTGGGCTGTGGCTTAGTACAAGAATTTACAGAAATATGATGAGAGGAGGATCATGAATCGCTCCCTCTTTCTTTGGTGTTTTTTTTCTTTCTTACCAGGCAACTGGTTTTATTGGTTTTTTTTTCTTCTTGAATTATGTATGACCACCTCTTCAAAAGGAAGTGCATTATCACACCAAGTTCTTGTTTGGATTCAGATTTTTAAACAGAAATGTGATACCTGACAGTGATGTACAGTATTAAAGCCCTGTGCAAATGAATGTGCTAAGTGTTTTTAGCATAGTTTTTATCAGTGAATTGGAGAGGGTACCTATACTCAGCCCTGCCTGACAACACAGTCATTATCCTCCCTATTGCTCTCACTTTGTTTTTTGTTCTACTATTTGTTCTCTTTCCATTTATTACATTCCAGCATGAGGTGTGAATTTCAGCATCCTGTGTAAGTACACAGGTATTTGTATTTAGTTCAGTAGTATCTCCCTCAGCAGAAGACTACTCTGAGTATACTCAATCAGTGTCACCAAATGTTCTTTGTGTAGGACTTGGAATAAACGTAGCACCAGCTACTGTGTGGCTTGACATGAAGTGATCTTAATTATCCACAGTTCAAATATATTGTCTCTCAATTCTTTCCTAAGTCAGTTCTGAGACTGCGTAATGTTTTCACCAGATTTTTATCAGGAGTTGAGTCTGCTTAAGCCATTTTTAATTAGTGCAGCATTATAAATGTGAAAAGCTGACGTGATTAAGATAGTGCTTAGAACTTGAATATAATCTATGGTTTTGTTCCCATGTACTCAGGTGTTTCTTCTTTTTGTCACAATCTTCTGGGGTCTTTTCCATATACAGAAAGCAAAAAGCTCAACACTTACCTTGTTCCAAGTATTTGTACTTTGGCAAACCACATCTACACCGAGTCCCCCTGCATGGTGTCCCCTACAACCACGTAGCTTCAGCACTACCTGGCCTTTTTTTTCTTTGTAATTCAGCAAAAGATACTGCACCTTCCTCTTGATATTACAGAGGGTCTGCTTCCACTGTCCTCATAAACTTCGCACTTGGTCCTCTCTCCCATATGTTCTGCAATAAATATACTGGTGCAACAAAATTATTTGCAGTTCATTTACGCTGAGGATCCAAGAAAATTTCTGCCAGAATCATTTTGTAACACACCGGATGATTTACTTTGTAAGCTGCTGTATGTATTTTCTTTGTCTGAAAAAGCAGAAATATGTTCCCCTTTTGAATTTTTTTTCTTTATTATTGAAACATGCAAAAATCTCAGGACAGTAGCTTTTAAAAAAAGCTAATGGTATACTCAGCTCCACCAGAACAGACAAATCTGTTTCTCTAGTCTTCAAGGTTGATGTCTATTGTTACTTTGTACAAAAACTGAATAAATCATGTCAAGTCCAGCATTTTTTGCATGGTTGCAGAAGTGCGACATATGGCATTCTTTCCTCTAAGTAACGTGCAATTTGTTAATTGTTTTTCAAGGTTTCACTGTCACTTTGCAGAAACAGGAGAGATGTTATTTATAGCCAGTTATTTTCTTGATTAAAGAACATAAAATTGCTGTTGACTTCCATCATATACCTGAAATGATAGTTTAGACTGGACCTGAAACTCCTGCTTTGGGTAAGATACAAAAGAATTATCAGAGGAAAAGAACAATGTTAGCCCTAACAGATGGATATTGGCTTTGCTGTTATAACTGTGATATAGTCTGGAAACATAATATTAGCCTTTGATTTCCCTTGCCTGCATTTTAAAATTGCTCCAGCAGCAGTTCTTGTAGGATAAAAAGTTCTGTCTGATAGTTCAATAGGTTACATGTGTTCAGTGATTATCAACGAAACGGGGATTCACATTTAATCCAATGACAAATTCAGTGGTCTAAGCAGGACTAGTAATTATGAAAAGCTCTTATTTGGGATGTCATTTGGGAACAGTTCTATCCTTTAACATAAAAGCATTGTGATATTCTTTGCCAGTAGCATTCAAAACTGTAATTTGTTTTTGACAGTCAAGACCGGTCAGAAATGACCTTTGTCGTTTGCGCCCAAACCATCGTGTAACACAGGTGCAGCCACAGAGGAAGTTTGGAAAACTCGTGGCATATAATTTGTCACACATTTCAGAAACTTGTGATAGTTTGTCCAACCTTTACTTGTTCTGTTATTTCCATGGTATGCAGAGTATTTCTTAGTGATATGAAGGCATAATTTTGAAAATACCTTCATGAGGTTCTTACTGTGTTCTCTAAAAATTTATCATTACAATATTGTGTATTGTTTGGTTCACCGTATTTTCTAATCAGTAATATAATCCAGACTCAATCATTGTCATAACAGAGCTGTCCAGGAAGGCATACTTTGTAGAATTATAAGGACTCCACTGAACCAGGTGGGTGAAATACAAACAATTAAGGGCAACCTGAAGTTGTCTTATTCAACAGCTTTTTTCCTGGCTGGCCATTGAGACAAACCTTCTGATCATACCGTACAACAACCTATCTGTCACCCCTTTCTGTCAACAGAAGTTGCAAGACAGCAGCATTCACGCTTTCACAATCCTTGAGGAATATTACTAAAGCACTCAACGAAACAAGGTGAAGAAGTCAGGAGCGCCTTTGTTACATTCCTGTATCTGAGGTGCTTTCTCAGCTATCTGGGTGATCCAGGGTAACCCTAGTACCCAAGTCTGACCCTACTAACACAACACTTTCTAGGTAGCCAGATGTGAGCCCATGGTGGCACACACTGCATTGTCTCTTACTGCTACCACAGATCGTCCTAGAACCACGCGTATCCAACAGGCTGCTTCAAAAGCTGTGTGGCACAGCTGTGGAGTCTGTCTCCCAGCTGGGCAGCTCATGCTGCTGGGCCTGTACCGTAGTGATCAGCAAAGAAATCTTAATTGATACTTCCACAGCATAACTCAGTGGTACATTATTGATCCTGCTGTTCCTCTTGTGAGAATGAGTAACAGAGCTGCTTTTCAGGACCAGATGAGATGTAGTACTTGCCTTCTGTAGTTCTCCCACTGCAGAGAAATGTGATCAGGGGGGAGGCTGCTGCTCCACACTTGCTGGATGTGTTCTGGACTTGTCAGACTATCCAGACTTACTTTGCAATAGTGCATGAGCTTGAAATGTGTTGGGCCAGTCTCTGCACACTGCCAGGTTGTGTCTGCTGCAGCAGAGAAGGCAACAGTTGTGTTTCAGACCAAGGCTATCTTGCATGCACGATGCTTCAAAGCATTTCCTGATTTCTCTTTCACCAACAGTTTAAAGTCCCTTTATTTCAGTAAATGCTGAATCAGCTGTTTGCATGGTCAGAGGGTAAGGTGAGAGTGACCAGGTAGGAGTAGGGTAGGAAGAAGATTTCTAATGCAGTTGTAAGGTAAAACCAATTGCGTTTGTAATGGATGCAGTGTGAAGGTTGTTAATTAAAGTTGGACAGTATTTGGCTGTATTGGATCTGCAGCTCTTTTGCTCCATCATACTTTCTTTGGATGTTTGATTTCAAAGTTTTCTATTTTGACTTTTCCTTGGCAGAATAGATATTGTAACTTGCACTTTATGCAGGAAGAGAATTAGTAAGAGGTGATGTCAGAAAAACTTTTCTAATAGCATAACATAAAGTGGTAAAGATATCTTTGCAATCCAAAAATTACTTGTTTACCATGAAACAACTACAATTGCACTTAGATTTCCTAAGTGATTTAATTTTGATTTTGCTTTATACTCCAGTGAAGCAAACAACAGATTTGGAACAAGCTGCTTGCTAGAGCTTCAGAATTGAACTTTTCTTTATTGGGCGCTGGTAGAGTGTGTCTGCCTTTCCTTATGGCAGACAAGCCTGCAATACATTGACTCATACTTGTTCAGATTCCATCAACTCTCTTTATTTCCTTGATTATGGTTCTAGCTCTACTACTTAGAGCTTCTGCTTTGATTTCCCCTTAAACTCATGCTTTCCAGAAAATATCTTTCCTTTTGAACCTGTGGTGAGATACACGTTGAGAGCCCAGCTTGCAAAGACTATGACTAGTCTCCACAAAGTTTCTTAATGCAGAACGCTGAGGCTTTTCTTATCTCTCTTCAGTGTGAATCTGTCTGTGCAGCATTAGGTGAGGCTGGAACAGAGGCTTTGGAAGACAGCAATAATCTGCTTTTAACTTACAAATCTGTTCTGGTAAGCCCATTGTTGAAAGCCCATGTTTTGGTGACTGAACATGATCCTTTGAAGAAGCACTCCTGTTCGTGTCATTCTCAGTCCTTTCTAAGTTTTCTCAAATCTTGGAGTCAGTAGTCTGCAGCTTTCCACAGAAGCATGGGAGCTTCAGGTGAGAGAACCTCTAACATAAGTACCTTGCGTAATGCAGGAGTGCTTTTTATCCGGCTTTCTTAATTAGCTGTGAGATAAGACTTCTAAAGGCAAACATCTTGCTGGCTTGACAGGATTTTTTTTTTTCTTTTATTTTTTTTTCAGGCACTAGGAGTGCTATTAATAACCTATTTTCACCCAATGAGTTATTTCTTGTACCACTAAATTAACAATGGCTATATTTAATTCTTTTTTTAATTTAGCTTTAGTTCTGGTCAGGTGCTGGCTGTCATTCTGCCTTTATCTTCATATTATCTGAGCATCTTCTGGTGAGAACAAAAACACCAACATCTGAACATCTGCCACGTGCAGTTTATTCTTTCTCATCTCTCTCCTAGAGAAGTAAATGTATGTTCAATATAGTGATTTGTTTTGGTGGTGTTTCTTAATGTGTCTGTATTAGCAAAGATGGAATCTATGCACTGGGAGCAGCAAATGGTGGTATCTTCTTAAAAGCAAGGTGAGGTAGAGCTCCATCTACACGATTGTATTTCTTCTGTGGGATGCGTCTTGCAAGTTCAGTCCTTTTCCTTAGGTTTGAAGGGATAAAAGATCATTCACTGATATTATTTCTCTTTTAAAAGACAAGTCATGTTTCCTCTCCTAAGCATTTTGACAGTATTACAAGTACAACTATGTAAATATTAGCGGACAATACAGTGGCAGTCCATTTTTTTTGGTATCATTTTGTTTAAAAAATACCAACAAAACACAGTGGAAGAATATTCCTATCTTGTTCTTTTGCAGGACATGTCATTTGATAGACCTCTTGATTTCATTAAATTTGAATGAAACCTCTGACTCTGCTAAATCTAGAGTGTATACTTTATATTAATGTTAAATAAATAAAAAAACAGAGTAAAGAATTACTTCATCTTCTGTGGAAAAAAGATATCTGTTACTTGTTTGAAAGTTACCTTGTTCTTTTAAGATCCAGTCTTTGCAGTTGCATTATGGTGGTAATGAACTGAATACCGCCTAAATCTATGGGGCTTTTTAACAGATGTGTTTATAACCTCCCTCTCTTTTTGCTCTGACTCACATCTTGGATGTTAAATTGTGTAACCTGCCAGGCGATTGCCTGCTATGAAGTGTTGTAGCTGTAGGGATTATTATTAAATATGTCTAATAATTTTCTATTTCTGGATCTGTATCTGGATGACTTTGTAATCTTCTAGTTAGTGGGACTAGAAAGAAAGGAATAGGGCAGGATTGGATGCTAATAAAAGTAGACCTTTTGGCATGCTTAGCCCAGCACTGGTAGTCCTCTGTGTGCAGACCATTTCTTTAAAGCTTTTGTGCTTTCTAGCATGTTGCCACATCCTCCCCCACCAAAATACCAGATCATTTTTTCCCACTTAAAGCTCTGGGCATCAGAGTTGGGAGATTTTCAGCAGCTGCTGTATAGCTATCAACAGGACTCCTCTGCTATCAGGTAGGCGTGCCCCTAAACATAGAGCACATGTGTTTATGTTTGTGTATGCAGTAGACAAGGATTTAAGTGCAATTCAAAACAGTGTCAGTATGTGCTGGAAATGGCATAGTAAATCACCATATGTTCCAGAGGAAATGCCAAACAAAGTCATGATTGCTTTATATGTGCACAGCTGACTGGCAAGCATAAAGGCAGGCTCCTGATGGGAGATGCCATCATATGCTTTTCTTCTTTTCTACATCGAAGCATGAGCCCATCTGTTTCCCTCAGTGCTGGGGAAGGGTTGGAAAATATTCAGATCAAAGTTTTGCTGCTGGAGAATAAACACCAATAGCAAGGAAGCTAAAGACATGGAGCTCTCAGGTGTATTTATTCTCCATTTCTCTTGAAGTAAAGCATTTTAAAAATTGCCTTGAAATTCCTGTCCTTCTGTGCATCATTCTGCTCTGGCTTTACGTTAGTATAACGGCAACCTGACGTTTGCTAGCTCTGGTTCACAGACCAGGCATGTTTGGGAACAAACCAGAGGACTGTGTGCGCATTAGGCTCACTCACAAAATCAGGGAGAGTGCAGTAACCATCTCTGTTCTTTTTACCTGTGCCAGCACGGATTATTTAATGTCTCACAAAAGCCCTAAGTGCAGTTGTAAGTGTGGAGGTATTTGCTGACATGTTTGGCAATCTGTTTGATTTGTGTATTTTCCAAGCTCTTTAAGGAGTCTTGAAATATCTGGTAGAAAGCCATAGAAAAACCTAATGACTTATTTTTTAATTAAAATGAATTACTTTAACTACCGTAATTTAGTTCTCTTCAAAGTAGATACCCATACAGATTGAAATCACTGCACAGTGATAACGTTGACTTCTGTGACACCTACTGGTCGAGCTGAGCTGAACAAGGGAAACCTATGGGGACTTGCTCTTTCTTCTTCCTGACGATAATTCCAGGTAATGAGTTTGGCTGCTCAGGGCAAACACAGCAGAGGTGGTGTCTCTTGAAATGACAGATATGTCTTATTTTAGTAAATCTCCCACTACTTTGTGCACAGATGTAGGTAAACGCTTTTATTTTAGCTTTTAACTTCTGCCCTTTCTAGTAGCTCTTTAATCTTCACCTTCTGTGTTTCATCTGTCTTGCCTTCATTCAAGTTTCTTTTTTATCATCCATTAATTGTATTGGGAACTGCAAGAAAATCACTTTGAAGTCTTCTCTGAATTATCTTCCTCCTCTGGAATAATTCTTCATTATCTGTGATCATTTCCTTAGTACTGGAGACCAATTACCATTCTTACTGCCCTATTAGGTATTCCACTTCTGTTGGAAAGGAGAAGAGTCCTTCATGCAGCTTCCTCTATGTGATCTTAAAATTAAGGAAAGTTTTACAGGTAATCAGAAAAGCTAAGCTTTTCTCTATGTATAGAAATAAGGGTGTTAATATTTCATAATAAAAATCAGCTTTGCATTCCCATTGAAGAATGGAGGATGAATAATATTTCATAACTGTAGAAAAATTTTCTGTATTCATTTTCAGAAAGGTAGTTTGTCTACACTCTGACATTGGTGCAAATTTACAAAAATGAATTGCCTCTTTGTGATTCTGGAATATATTATTAATCAAAAAAGTTACACAGAGGGCTTCTCAGATTGTTCTTCTTTTGAGAGACATCCATTGAAAGATGACCTATACTCTACAAGTTTGTAGCTTCACAAAATTACATAAGGTGTCTTTACCTGATCTGGTTGCTCTCAGCAGCTAAGAGGGGTGAACTTCTTCTGTCTCCCTGTTTCTGATTGCATGCTCCTGACATTTACTGGATGTCCAGTAGAACAACAGACCCCACCTGCAAGCCTGGCCAAAAAAAAAGAGGATAGTTTTTTAATGGGGTGAGTTATGGGAATTCAGGGCTAATGAGTACCACTGGGTATCAACAAGGGATCAGGTAGATGGGAAGAAGGACGAGAAAGAAGCTGGAGCAGAAAGCAGGTTAGTGAGCCCTCCCCCTTTTTGGCAGCAACAAGGCTGATAGATTCAACTATTGTATGTAATTTTTCCTAGGAAAAAACATTTGTCATTTCTTGCTGGCTTTTTGCCCTGCCTGGTCTGCCAGCTCTGCAGATTCTGGATGTGAGCTGTGGGCCATGCTGCTGTTTATCTGTCCCTTTCATTTTCTTCAATTCTGGGCAAGTTCTTACACTGCACTTATCAGTATAGGATCTGACCCCATCTAGGGCATCCATCAGCATTACCAGTATGCCTTCTCTCTCTCTTCCCCTGGGAAACAGTTGTTTTCTCATTACGTATTTACATTTTCTGCATGTGTGACATTATTTTTGTTTGAAAAGAACAGATAAAAAGCCTTCATCTTTAGACTGAAGGTTGAACGATTTGTGGGATTCCTAGAACGTATAATGGTATTTCTGATCTTTAAGAAGCTTCCATGTCCTGCATGAGTAAGCCTTGCATTTACAGTTTGAAGTTATTCTATGCCAAGGGATGAGAGATTATGCAAGGATTTTCCTCTAGAACTTAAATGCTTTTTAGCACACTACTGGAAGTTAGACAGATGAAGACAAAATGGGAAACTTTGTGCAAGATTTTATGTTCCTCTGTAATTTAATGAAAAGTTGAGTTTGTATATGCTCTGCAGCATCTGATGCACGGACTCAGATGTCAACGATCCAAATCATTTATTACAAGTTCTCACATCACTTATATGCCTTCACAAGTTTTCTTTTTCCAGCTTTCCCATCCACCCCTACAACACTCCCATCCACCTTTACATGTCAACAGAGCATTCTACACTCAGTCTTCAACCGTCCATGCAGGTGCTTATCTAATCAGAGCCGTGAGCCATTCTTTCTTCTTCTAGAGGTGTCCTTGGTTCTCATGCTGTTTATCTTGCTCCACAGCTGCCGCTCTGAACTGTTTTTCTTGTATTCCCACAATGCTCCTTTCACAATATGATATGGTACTAAGGATTCGCATAGGTGATCTACACTAATTAGAAATTTTATGTTGTGTATCAGATTTTAATCTAATTAAGAGACAACATAAGGTGAATAAATAAGCTCAGCATTGGAAGGAACGAGATGGAATCTCTATCAGACAGTTGAGATGGTTGGAGTCTTGCACATGTTACTGGCAATGCATTACCAGATAAAATGACTGCTGTGCCAACCAGAAAGAGCTTGTTTTGCTTTTCAACTTGACCAGATCTGTCTTGGAAAACAAAATACGCCAGGGATGACTGTGAATGCTATTCTTATTTTAGACTTCATTTAAAAAAGTTAGTTTGGGGCAGTGGAAATTGTTACTGCAAGATGGTGAAAAGTTCCTGCTTACCTGTGCCTTCATTCAGGATTGAAGGCAGTGGCTATGATGCTATTTCATTACTTCCATGCAATAAGGGTTAAATGCTTGTTGCAAATGGAGACCCTCAAACTTGCCTGTTGCTGCCTGCAGGGAGCAGTCAGCATGTTAAAAACCATGGTCTGAAGCAAAAAAAAAAAAAAAAAAAGAAAGAAAAAAAGAAAAAAAAAGTTATAGAGGTTATGTCTTGTTCCCATTGTAATTACTAGGAATTAATCTTTCTCTGTCTGATAGTTTGGAACTACAGAAGTGTTCAGTACCTTGCAGGATGTCCTAGGCTTCTCAGAGTCCGGTTTCCCATAAAAGTTGCTTCACCTTATTAATAATTTTACTCTACATCTTTCTTATTTTTATCCTGTGATGTTAAATGACCTGCTCAAGGTCACACAAGAAATCTGTGACTGACTTTGGAGGTAAATCCTGACAGCTAGCATCCTAGTCCAGTTCCTTGGATACTTTCTGGGTGATGTATGTGTCAGCTAGATCCTGAAAAAGAGCCTGTCAGTCAAGTTGAACTTCCAGCAAGCCATAATACCTCTTAGACTAGAAACATACTGAGTAAACCTGCATTTTGTAGCTATTTTCACACAGCATTAGTGTGCCTTATACTGACATATGACTAAAAACTGTCATTTGGAATCTCAAATTATAGAAAATCTGAGTCTTATTTTAACCACAATCCTATGTTTAGCTAGATTACTCTGTATAGAGATGACTGACCTTAACTTAATTATATATTTCCCCAGTGCTTTATTTATGAGGATGTCGTTTATCTGTTGGTAACGTTTCGTAGAGTGAAGGTCTGCTCTTGAATTTCACTGTTTCCTTGTGCTACTATGGCAGCCTGGCCTTGAGATGTGGAAAGGCAGCGTGTCCTGTTGAGGTTTCTGTATGAACTAGCAGGAACTGGAGCCTCCTGCCTGGTTCAGGTTCAGCTCAGACACCAACAGAGAATTCTGTTGTGCTCTGTGGCCCTAAATGGGCTCCAAGCAATACAATTCTGCTGTTTCCAGTGCAACCACTACATTAAATTACTTTTTATTCCTTTTGCATTCTTGCTGTTAGGTTTAAAATTAGTTACCTAGAGCAGGGATCTTCAACCCTGGCAAAGTACTGTTTTCTGAGGGCCCCTCAGGAATAGAACAAGGGCTGGCTGTTTTTTTCCATGTGAAGATTCCAGTTACCATCTTTCTCAGGAATGTGAAAGTACCTACAGCCTGGTATAAGCTAACAGGCTTAACACAGCGTACAGGACTGTGCCACTCATCCCTTGTAGCTTGGTGACTCTTCACTCACTGTACTTGTTCTCTGAGTTAGACTGGCTGGGGTTGGAAGGGATCTCTGTAGGTCAACTTTTTAACCCTCTGCGCTCAAGCAAGGCCACCTAGAGCAGGCTGTCAAGGGCCATGCCATTCATCTTTAGTGACAGTGACAGCCAGGAGCCAACAGCAAGTTCCCAGGTCATGTCTAGGTAGTGGGCCATGGGGAACAGTCTGCACAGGAGACCCTTGCTGCCTGCAGCCCATTGTAGCTTCTCTCTTCCCAGGACACTGACAGGACCACTGTTGCATATAGCCCTTTCTAATCTGAGGATGAGCTTCACACGTACCTCTGCTCTCAGGGTAAGGAGACAGGCAGTTTTTCTTTCTCAGTCTCCTTTATGGCGTCATCTCTGCAGAGCTACAAGAGTTTGTCAGCATGCCCGCTAAATGTTTGCGATCAGTAAATGGTGGTTGTTAGGCTTACACGTGCCATGGGTGCCCAACGTCACAGGGACCAAAAATAGAAATGTGATTTTCTTTCTAGCCTTGCCTGAATAGTAAGAGATTCTGTGCCTTTGTGTTTCATTCCTCTTTTGTGTTACTGTTAAGATATCTGAATACTTAGCGTTCCTTATTCTATCAGAAATCAAAATTGGATGCTCCTGCAAATTTCTGTTGTTACATAGAACCCCTTTTATTTGTACTGCAGATAACAATCACTCATATAAAATTTGTGCCTGTTGCACCATCTTTCTGCTTTGCTCTCAAATCCATGTACGATGCATTGTTTATAAGCAGTGAAATAGCATGGATTTGTTGTAAAGTCTGAGCGATTGCACACAGCTTCTCAGATCACATGATTGCTCACTAAGATTTAATAGATCTATAAGCTGTTCAAAATAAATAAATTCCATCTCTTCCTGGCTCTGCTCCTGGAGTAAACTCCAAAGAGCTTGCAGGGACACATGCTGCCTAATTCTAGCTGTTGTTTAAGGTTTGTATTACTGTATTAGAATTTCAGAATTACAGACCAGCATGATAGGAGCTATTATAGATGTCAAGATAAACTCCCCACTGTCTAAATCCCTGACCCTGTGTTCCTTTCTCTTTCTTTCTTTACTGAGACTCTTTGGAAATTTTACCTTATATTGTTACTGAAATTGAGATGTGTGTTTCTTACATTACCTTTCTAAAAAGCTTTTCTCAAGTTCTTAGAAGATACACACAGTCCCTTGTTAAGTCCAAAGCACATTACCAGGCTGCTGAATTTCTGGTGTAATAACTAAGAAAATTTAGTTGTTTGCCCTAGAACATTTAGAGATATACAAACTCAGCCCTGATGAGAACTTGTCTTACAATGTTATAATTCCAACTTGGTAGCAGAGGCAACTCCAGGCTTACTCTGTGTTCATTTCTGCTTGTAAGCAGTAGAATGGATAACTTTGGTGAAGTTGTACTCCAAAACTCTGCATGCAATCATTTAGTTTGTCCCACTGAATGAGAGTGCTTGCCCTTGCATTTTTACACGCATATCATTGGAGACTATGAATGCTGTGATTTCTAAACCACCTTTATTTTGGGAGAATGCAGTTTGCAGAGTCAATAGAATGATTTGATGAAGATAAAAGTGAGATCTTTGCTTTTCTATCAGATCTATAAAACAGGAAGAAGGATGTGCATGGTTTAGAATAGTAACTATTGAACCCACAGTTATGTGGCTCTAATTGGGTTGGTATCTTGAACCGTGACTCTGCTTGACCTTTGGAGCACAGGTGCCACTGCAAAGGTATTGCTCCAGAGGTCCATCTAACCAGCTGTCTGCTGTTGGATGGTGACCAGCAGTACTGCCTAGGGGACAGTGCAGCATACAAACATAACCGTACTTTTTGGAAAAATGTTCTGGCTTTTAGCTAATTAAGGAAAGGGATCAGAAGCATTTTATGGTATTTAATAACCCTCTGTGTGTTTTTCTTCTGTGAATTTATCCTGATCTCTCTTGAATCTCCTTAAAGCTAAAATTAAAACACTCAAAAGGCCCATAACAAGGAGATCCAGAGGTTAGTAGCAAATTGTGTGAGGAAAGCTGCCTTTCTTGTTTTGAACTTGCTAATGTCGTTTGATACTCCTTTTATGCAAAGAGAGGAATTGCTGTTTTCTACCATGAAACTAATTGTTTTATAGCCCTATGTAGACCCCTTTATTCTTTCCTTAATCTTTTCCTTTCCTTTCTTTTCTTCCTCCCATCCAAGGTAAATGTGAGACTACCTGTCGTGCACAATTTCATTCCAACTTGAACTAACAATGCATAATTACAGAAAGCAAAGAGGTAAAATTGTTTTCACATTTCAAAGTTAGGCGTTTCAATTCATAATGGTTTAATTTGGAAACGTAGGAAAATGTAACTAAAAAAAAAAAACCCACAACATTGGAAATGAAGCATTCTTGCTTGATTCAAAGTAGGTCTTTTGAGGATGTCTGTAGGAGCTTATTTCCATGATAAAACATTATTTTTTGAGTTTGTACAAGGCAAGACAGACAGCAGGTTGGAAAATGGACTCTTCCAGTCCTTGCCCTGCTTAGCAGCTCACAGGGCATTGAACCTGTGTGTGTGCCACAGTGGGAGCTGGGTTGGGCTGGCAGCACCATTTGATGCCATCCCATCAGTGGGACACCAATCTCTAGCCAAAATCCAGGGACTAGTTTACAGAGGGTCTCTATGTAAACAGATTTCACAGTGAAGAGACGATTGTTTCTGCAGCCTTTAAGCAGATATTGATACAAGAGATTTCATATTTACTGCTCCTGGTTTGGATTCTTATCCTTTTCTGACTGATTGAACAGCTAACTAAGAGTTCATGCTAGTTATCAGTTTAACTCTTAAAGTTTCAGTCTAACTGCTTATTAGAAAGTGAAAAATAACTAAATATGGCCCAGGGTAAATGTTTTATTTTAATACTGCAGTACTCCTCAAAATATTGCTGACAAATATGGACACATGGCAATTTCACTCTTCCAAAGTACAAACTGTAAACTTCAGAAACCACAAGTACGTCATCAGGCATGTGCTTTTTTCCCTTCATTTAGCTTTGATCTCTTTTTATAGCTAACTTGAAGAGTCATCAAAATTACTCTGTGCCTCTGTGGTATTAATTAGCTTTGATAGATGAATTTTATTGATAAATCTGAAATTCTGTGCAATTGAATACGTTGTTGGGCTCCTAGCAACTGTGGCAGTGGTCTCCATAGAGATTACCTGAACACTCCTTCATAGCCAGATACTTCTTATTCTGGGGTGACCAGATCTTTGATTGTCTGCCTTGAGATATTTGGGACCTGGTTATTGGAAAAACTGGGGCATTTCTACATCTCTCACCAGACCTGTGTCAAAGCAGAGGCCTAAAATGGACACGTTTGAAACAGAGATTGCTTTGGAAATGTTGGCTGACCTTTCTCTAACTTAGTTTGCACAAAGATAAAATAGGAAAATTATGCCATCTGCTCCACAACAAAGTAACTGTTCTGAGGCTTAATTATGTTGAAGATTGCAGTAACAAACATAACGAGGATAGTGAGAATTTTTTAGTTAGTGACTCTCTGCAGGTTTTGTCCATTTAGGACTTTCTGCAGGTGCATAGAGAGTGAACATTTAAGAAAATGATACAGGGATTGATAATGAGTGTTTTGTTAAGCTGTTATTGCTCAATTTTATTTGCAGTGGAGAAGAGTATGAGGAACCTGTTTGGGAGGAAAAATATTTTATATTTGTACAGGGAAATGGTTATGTACATCAGCGCACATCTCAAGCTGCCTGGCCTCTAAATAATGCTTACCCCAAACCCTGGGAGAAGCGTTGTGAAGACAGACTCATTTTACTTTCTTCAGTGATAGGTGAAATGTTGAAAGCTTAGAACCCTCTTATTTAAAACAAACTTACAGGGAAAAAAAAAAAACAAAAACAAAAAGCAACAACAACAAGAAAACAACCCTCTAAATCTAATGCAGTTAGGTTAGCAAAAAATGTGAGAAAAATCCAGAAATGCTGGTAGATGAGATATACAGAAGAAAATTACTTGCTTTTTTTGTATGTAAATTGTGTATGGAATGTACTGAAGTATTGTTATTAGATGCAATAGGCATCTTGTTATTAGAAAGAACGAGGGGAGATTTAGGTTACATGTTAGGAGGAAATTCTTTACTCTGGCACAGCTGCCCAGAGAAGTTGTGGTGCCCTGTCCCTGGAGACGCTCAAGGCCAGGTTGGATGGGGCCCTGGGCAGCTGAGCTGGGGAGGCAGCTCTGCCTACAGCTGGGGTTGCAGCTGGGAGGTCTTTGAGTTCCCTTCCAACCTGAACTACTCTGTGATTCTTTGAGACAGGAAGATAAATCAAAAGAATGTCAATAGGAATTTGGTATATGAATTGGATGGAGTGTGACATATGATTGTATAGAATCGTAGAATCACCAATTCAGATATAACCACCCACCTACTACCGATATACCTTTATACATTTATATATATATATTGTATATTCATGTGTATATGAACATATATATGTTCAAGAAACGTTTAGATGTTGTACTAAGGGACATAGTTTAGTGGGGAAATA
Source organism: Gallus gallus (assembly GCF_016699485.2). Taxonomy (NCBI): domain Eukaryota; kingdom Metazoa; phylum Chordata; class Aves; order Galliformes; family Phasianidae; genus Gallus; species Gallus gallus. The sequence continues at coordinate 22,145,968 of NC_052534.1, forward strand.
TTGGTCGTAGGTGATTGGTTGGTCTAGATGATCTCAGCAGTCTTCTCTAACCTTGGTGATTCTATGATTCTATGTTGGTATGCCCTGGAACTAGGCACTAGCTTTGCCTGGGTTGTGTTCATTCTCTTGTTGCCTTCTCTGAGACAGCAGTGTGTGAGCCTGAGGGGACCAAGAGAAGTAGATGGTGTGGATGGGCTGCTCAGGGCCCTGCTGCCTTTCTTCCTTCAGAGCAGCACCTCGTACCATTGAAGAGACCGGCAATGTTTGCAGAGTAAGGTAGCACTTAGTACTAATAGAAGAGCTTGAGTCTAGACTTATATTAATATTTATTTAGCACTGCAGTGTGAAGTGAATAGCTCTGTGGAATAGGGAAGCTATTTATTTTTCACACAGCAGAGGCATTTTGAGAAACAAGAGCCAGTAATGCGGGCCTTCTCCAAGGAATGAGCACCATGGGCGTTGGGCGTGCGCGTGAGGAGTGCTGCACGAGTGAGTGCATTCCGCTCGCTGGGTAGAAATTAAAAACAAATTATCTGTGTGTCAGTGGGATAGCAGGGGATAATTCTGGAGCCTGCTGTTGTTTTTGGATTTGTTTTTATTAATTTACTTCTTGATTTAAAAACCGACATAGTACTAGTAAAACTGCAGGCCTCGTAGTGCCTGGGATCTATAAAAGAGTGGAAATGCAGAGGGATATTGGAACTGGCTTTGGATGCTGCCTGCCTGAACTTCAAGCATTGTTTTTCTGACTCAGTAGAAGGATGGAGTGGCTGGGTGGGAAATGCAAGTGGGTTTGTCAAAGCAGAGGCTTTGATACCTCAGAATAAGGTTTTTTCCCAACTGGAACATTTGGATTTCTTTTAAAATATTGGCATTCCTTTTCCAAATAATAAGCATTTTCACTACTGCCTTGAAAACATCATAACCAGTATCTTTTTCATGACATGGTTGAGACTGTGAAGACAACACGTAGAATCAGGTTTGCTTGCTGAAGCTGAAGGAAGGTGACAAACTTTACAAAATGTACTTTTTGACCAAACCCTTTCCTCTTTCTTCATCATGAAGTGGTCTGTGGGGAATCCTCCAGCTAGAGGTACAGCAGAGATGGCTGAGTAGTTCTGTAATTCAGAGAGGTTTCAGTAAAAGCAGTAGGATAAAACTAAGCAAGCAATGTTTGATCTACACGGTAAATTTTGAAATGCTGCTGTCTTGGAAAAGTCATCTTTCATGTGGTGGTGATTCAGCCCAGAGATGAGTTCCAGGGAGAAATGAGAAATAGAAATGCACATATTGGCTGGTAATTGTGTGAATAACAGTGAGTGGGTAGTTCAGAGCCACCAGATTTCAACTTCTGAGTTTCTCCAAGCCTGGTTTTTCACAAATAGCAGTAGTGACTGGGGATAACCACTTTTGCTTGTTACTTTCTGGGGTCCAAATTATTTCCTAGATAGATAGAAACACCTGTGCTAGATATTAGAATTTTTCTGTGTGTGCCATATTTCAGTGGAGCTTTAACAAGGAAAAAGCAACCTCTCTCATTTGATTATTTTATGTAAATGAGCCCCTGCAGCAAAGAATAGTTTCAAGCATTATCTAGGTCATTACTTGTAGAATGAATTAGTTTATGAAAAAGTGCCACAAAAGAAATGTAAATCACTGTGCTCATCTATTCTCATCAGATCACTGGCATTGCATATACTGTAAAAGAAAATAGAAAGGAAAAGAAAAACCACAAAAACATTTCCTTGGCTTAGGAATGGATAGTTCTTTCCCATTTCTATTTTAAAAAATATGATGGCATGCAATGTATCTCATTTTGTATAAATGAAGACTGAAGTGGGTATATCATAACTCTGAATGATATTTTGAGAATATTTATTTATTTATACACATATAAGCATTTATATATATTTGTATGAATTGTGTTTTCAGAGAATTAAAATTATACCAAAGATGTGGACTTCAGTGTCCTTTACATAGTGGTGAAATATGTGGGAAGGCTAATGAGATAGAAGCCATTTTCCTGCCACTGTTTAGCAGTTTCTTGTCCAGGGTGAATACATTTAGCTGTGTGTAAAGTTTGGCACTCTCATTTGCCAAAAGTATCATCAGTAGCGTTGATGCTTAGGAGCCATTTTGCTTTGCTTTCTCCACACACAGGAGCTGTGCACACTTTTGGCTGAACTGTCAGCAAGATGCATCAAGGTGCACAATTGCAGTCCATCCTTGGTGGCAGTAGTGGAAAAGTAGTGTGTTTCCACTTGGCAGGAGCTTAGCTGGCCACATCTCTTGCAGTGGCTCTACATTCTTCCTTGACAGAGTGCCAGGGGGGCCCTGCTGCCCTTGCAGTCACCTTCCTGTATGATTCCACTTCATTTTGCTGAAGACAACATTATACTTTTTTGAGCTACATAAACAGAGGAGCGTATGCTGATAAATTTAAATAAGTACAACTAAGTATACAAATTCTACTGTGCAAGCCTTTCATTTATTGTTATTATTTTTTTAATTGGAAACGTATTTTACTTTGAGCATACCATTCATTGAACTGAAAGCTTGATCAGCATTTTGGTGATCTGTGAGACAGTGAACAGTGTAATGTTAAGCGGTGGTCTCTTCCAAGTAGTTAAAGCATTATCAGCAGTTATCATAAATCAGATGTGATCTGAGCTGTGAGGGTAATTGCAGTTACAACATATCATTTTCTTCATAGATTCAGTGCTACAGTTATAAAAAAAAGATAACTTATCTCCTTTGAAGCTTTCAAAGGAAAAAACAACTCACATACTTGTAGTTGAAAATATCAGCTCTAGCTAGAGAAAATGGACAGAAATGCCAAATAAATAATGAATTTGGAGGGAGGAAAAAAAACCATAGAATGGTTTTGGTTGGAAGGGACCTTTAAGATCATCTAGTTCCAACCCCTCTGCTTTAGGCTGGGACATCTCCCTCTAGACCAGGTTGCTCAAAGTTTACTCTAAGCCAGCTTGGCTTTGAATGCTTCCAGGGAGGCAATATTTACAACCTCACTGGGCAACCTGTTCCAGTGTCTCACCACCCTCACAGTAAAGAATTTCTTCCTAATAATATGAAATATTTATTGCTGTTATCACCAATTTTTCTAACAGCTCGCTTACAATTTTTTGGCTGATATATATATTCTGTGATTTTTCCATCATAAAATTCCAATGAAAGCCAGAGGAAGGAAGTAGAATTATTAAAATTATATATATTTTAAAAAAATCTGATACTAAGTTGCTTTTTTTTTTCCCTTCTCTGTTTCTTTCAGAACAAGTGATCTCAGAAGGGATAGTTTTCAACCTATTTTTTAAATGTAAATGCAGTGTGCAATCATTAAACTGGAATCAAGAATGATGGTCAGATATTTATTTTTTAGACCATGCCTACAATTTTAATGATAGGCCTCAACATCTAAATTTAACCAAATTTGTTTTTAATCAGCACAAAAAAGAAAAGCCACTTACTGTGTTTATTAATTACTTTATTACTTGTAAAAGCATCTGATAATGCAAGAGCTTATTTACAAAGTGATATCTTTAATGAGTTAATTACATTTGGTTGCAGTCAGTAGTATTGGAATCAGTTATTTTCTCAACAATTCTCAAAGAAATGTACAAAATGTACAGTGACTTGGATCATCTTTAGCTTTAGTGTGATGGAAACTAGAGCTTTGGTGAGCTTCTGAACACAGGGAAGGAAGTGATATTATGTGAATGAATTGCTTTGAGAATATTGAGTAAAACAGTTTTTGCGATAGAGGATGGCCATGTAGGGTTGTATGCAGTGCAGTCTTGTTAACACCCTGCTGCACAACCAGAAGATAGATGGAAGCCAGTTAAAAGGCTTTGGAGGATAAATGCTTTTGTTTTCCCCACAAGATCACTGGAGTACCTTCTGTTTATACTCCAGGCTTCAGATGCTGTGATGTGTGATCAGCCTACATCATATGTTATCTCCTAGCCTTGTGGCCTCGCTCCCTTTGCTGCTCTCACTGTGACAGCAAGTCCAGCTCTGCTTCCCCACTCCTCTGCTACAGGCTGCTCATCCCTTCTTGCATGTTGATCTTCCAGATGATTTCTCCATTGTGTCCGCTGAATAAACCCTAAAGGATGCAAACATTACTACTACTAACCTACTATCTCTTCTTTTGCCATGAAAGGTAGTAGGACATGAGGCTGCCACGATTCTAGCTTAGATTTCTGAATGCAGGTATATGGACTGGACCTTCCTGCAAATCTGAGCAGGCTGAGAGGTTTTTGCCCTTACTACAGTCTTGTGCTTTTTTATTGCTGACAAATTCAGTTTGCTACACTCAGGAAATAGTGTGTAACGCTTTCTTTGTGTTGCTAACACATATATTTTCCAGGTTAGGATACTTTAAAGAGAAGTTGATAGTGGACAAGTTGGAAATTGTCCTGTGTTTAAGATAATGTTTGAAATCACAGTAATGATTTCAAAGTGGTATCACTGGTGTACAGTATACAGCATTGACCCTTAGGTCTTTGTAGTTGCAAGAGCATTTAACAGTATGGATATATATATTGATTAGCTGTGGGGAACTTGGATAAGCAACTTATCTGACTAATTCCCATGGAACTGAAATCATCGATGTTAGCAGAAACAGTTTTGTTTCTTTTTCAGGTGTACTTCATCACAATATTTAGAACTGTGAGGCAACCTGCTTTTATTTTATTCCACTCATTATGCAGCTTATTGTAGTATCTCAGCATTCAGTTCAGTTTTCAAGTGCTTAAATGACTTCACTTTTCTACAGTGAAACCCATGATTTTGCTTCTAGCTTTGATACTATTTCAAGAGCCTCAGTCCTTATATTCTCCCAAAGTAGGAAAAAGTGCAGTCAAAATATTGCAATGTTGCTTTTTGGTAGTATCATTAAATTTGTAATTTGTAGGAAAGGTAAAAAATATTGTGAATTAGAGAAGAGTGTGATCCTACCTGAAGTCTGTCATATGAGCTGTGATGTAGCCAGGGACTGACAGCAGCACATCGCTGATGTGCCTTGAAGCTCTTCCTGTGTTCCTGCTCTTCCTTCCCCCATTTGTTTCTTTCATCTGCTGCTGTTTAGCCTCCAGATTATGTGGCAATGTGAATGCTACATGGAACGTAATCTTAATTCAGAGCTCCATTTTGCTGTGAATGATTTCTGCTTTCAAGGTGTACTTCCCTTTTGTAAATCCACTCGATGCTGGCTTAGTTATGTTGCTTGCATAAGTGCAGTGAATCTGCAGATGTACTCCCCAGGCTGTTTCCTTCTTTCCCTGTGGTGGCTTGGAATTTTTTCACATTCTGAAGCTGTGATAATTCACGATGGTTTTTCCATTTTCTGATTGGCTTTTCATGTTTACTTCTGTTTAAAGAAAGCACTGTATCTATGCATGGTCTGCAGATAAACAAAGACTTGTATTTGACTTTTTTTTCCCTGTCTGTACCACAGTGTTGGGAAAATGAGGGACATTAATGACAGAGCCAGAGGAGGTACAAGTGCATTGCTGAATGTTCAGCAGCATGCATCTCTTCTGTGTCACTGGAGTTCAGAGGTTTGAAGATGGGGCCAGAGATGCCTTGATGAGAGCACAGGGTGCAGAGAGGAGAGATGGAGCAGATGGGGTAGGATGAAAGATTCAGAAAACCTCATTTCACATGGTAGTGATGAATTTTGTAACTGTGCGTTTAAACTAACACTTCTGAGTGCTAGCCAACCTACCGTTGTAGACCATCAGTTAGATCTTTCTTTTTGCAAATTGAAAGTATTTTCATTTGCAGGCACTGTTTGGTTCTGAGAGCAAGGCCATTAAAAACAGCTTATAGTTTAAGATCCATAATAAAATAGCAAGACTCACAATGCTTGCTAGCTCCTGTGATTTCATGAAAATATTCCATTTGGTGCTTTCTTCTCTAAGGAACAATTTCTGGAGAGAAGCATCTTTGCAAGAAACCCATCTCACACATTCAGGAGCCCTCGAATTATAAATTTTTGGAAATATGTATGATACAAACCCTAAAAAGCAGTGTGATTTTGGTTTTTAATCTTGTGAATTCCAAAGCTGTTCTCATGGCTATATATCGATCACGAGAAGCAGTAATATTGTTGATAACATTGTCTTCTCCCTGTTATGAAAAAAGGAGGAAAAGGGCAGCTAGGTTGCAGTTTACTTCTTGGCATTGCTTTTCAAGGTCTTTTATTCTATATACAACCAAAATATTTTAAATCAACAATTTTAGTTTTATTAAATTAGCCTATAGTTTTACAAGCACAAAAGCATTATTAAAACTTCTAGTTTTGTCTGTTCTAATATTTATTTATAAAATAGCTGCTTCAGTATGCAGCAGCTTTATTATTAAATTAAGGAAAGGAAGAATAATCCAGTTGCAAACTACAGGACTTAATGATTTTGGATATGAAAAGGCTTGCTTAAGAATGTACATTATCATCTTGTAAAGACATAGGCATTCATATAGAGCAGCTGAATATCATTTCACACAAATATATCTTATAAGTTCTTTTTTTAAAATGAATATGCAATTTTCTTTTCTTGCCAACTTATTAAGTTGCTAAATAGAAACCCTGCTAGACTTACTGTTATACTGATGGTCAAGAAAAAGCCTTAAATATTTGTCTGTATGCCAGCTACAATCTATACCTGAAAAATAAACAAGCATGTTATGACAAGATATTTCAGGAACATGGGCTTTCTTTTATAATTAGTAAGTATTAGTGGTACCAAAAAAAGCTACCTAGAGGAACTGGGGAGAAATCCAAACAGTTTCCAGGTAATAGGAAACAAAGCAGTGCTTCTTAAGAGATATGGAACAGCCTCACTGCCAGCTGGGAGCTTGCCATTGCAGCCAAATCTGGCTTTTGGAAAATGTTTTCCTGGCCACAATGAATGCTTCAGAGACTGATTCAGGTCAATGTGGCATTCATCAGTAATCTTTGCTTTTCACATGCTCATCTTTAAGACATACTGTTCTTCCAACCTTTTAGAGTTGGTGGTCAATTAGTTTTCTGCCAATATGCTTTCTTTAATTTGAAGGCGGAAAATGACATAGGATTGTTTTGGATATAAAAAAAAATGCGGTGGAGAACTCAAATGTTATAGTGGTGAAGGTGAAGAAATAAAATGGGGCTTCAGGACCATTACTTACTAAAGAAGAGTAAGGCTTATACCAAATAGATCTGTATTGATCAGGGATAAATTTAGCTGGAATACAAAACAAGGTTTCTTATTATTGAATAAGTGAGATAATGACTTCTAAAGAGGCAAAAAAACCCCGAAGTAGGTCCAAGAAAGAACTTGCGGAGATGATGGAGAATTTGCAGCTGCCCTGACTGCACAGAATTGGACTTTGAGGAATTGTCATTGTTCTTTGGCCTGCAAGAATTGTTTTATTGCTATGTTTATTCGATGTTATTTAAGGAACCAGGTAGGTTTTGAGCTGCATGTCTGTGTGAGGGGGATGGTGCTTGAGGTGCAAAGCCTGCAGTCTGCTGAGGTAGTTCCACATTCAGCAGCACTCCCAAGCCAGGGTTGTTGGCAGAGCCAGAATGGGCCAAGAAATAACTTTGACATTTCTCCTCTTTGCAGTCTCTTTCTTTGCCCTCTGGGATCATGTTCGGTACTATGCAGTAGAAGAGTCAGAAAACTTACATACATCCTTCCTCTGGTTTTGCATCACGACCCCCAAGTTATTACATAAAAACATCTTCTAACTGCCTTATTCTGCTCTTAGTTATAATTGCTTCCACAAATAATCAGTGTGAGCTGAAGCCACTGTCATTTTCTGCATGATTGTGCTACAGAGAGGTGTCAGTGAGTCACTGAGTCATGCCCCTATGCTAAATCTGCCTCTTGCCAAATGAGTGTCTGGTCTGGGTAATGGAAGTAGGAAGGAAAGGCAACTGATTTGTATCTAACCCTAATGTAGATTATTGCCACAGGAAGATTAAGCTAAGAAGTTTTGTTTTTGTTTTAATTTTGTACATTTCAAAGAGGCAAAAATCTTTATCTTACAAAGGGGAAATATCAGTATGTTTTTAGTCTGCCATTTTACAGTAAAGTGGAATATTCTATAGTCTGGGCTAGATTTTCATTTAATTATAATTCAATACATCCTCTAAAGCAACATTTTAAAGTGCAGAAATAACGTATGTCATATTTAAATAGCAGTACTAATGGATTTCAAAGGATTAAAATAACAGCTCAGTAAGAATTAGCTTCATTAATCAGGTTGCGGTATTGCGGTATGGGAAGTTTTTCTAACTCTTACCAAGAGGAGAAAGTTAACCTCATGAAAGAGTTGTGTTGATGACTAAAATTAGACTTGACTTTATTGCAGTGAGAATCAATGAGATGTCAGAGAAAAAAAAAAAAACAGCCACACTTGCTCAGACTTTAGGCAAGCTGGCATTTATAAGGCTAGTTGTTTCTCTGTCACTTGCCCAGGACTGGAAAAGTCAACATGAAGGGAAGCTCTGATTTATACTGTGGTTGCCATAATAGTAACTGAGTCTTTATCTTGATGTTTTTGCCTTGCTAGGAAGAAATCTTTGTACAACATTCATTAAAAGGGGCAGGTTTTATTTGCTAACTTTGAAAGTGTGCTGTAATGTTTTGGCAGTGCAGAAGTATTACTGATGAAGAGAAGATAAAAGATGTTTGGTGATTTAACTCTCCATTGATTGCAAACTGAATTAATTTTTATTTAGCCTAATTGAAGCATGAGCCAGCAAAGAAAACAGTTAAGTATCTCCTAATCCGTTTTTAACAGTGATCTTCTTAGCACTCCCAAAAGCATTGTTATCATATTGTAGATAGATTGTTCCTATACACACATATGTAACTGTGTATGAAATTTTCACCATGGGTAGCACACGTCCCTGTTCCTCCCTGCACCCAGACCCTCCAGATCTGCTTTCTGTTTCCATTTGTTTTACAGAACCTGGGATCTGGCTTAGGAAAGCAAATGTTTCTGGAGTTTGCTAGCGCTAGGAATGGACAGTCATTCAGTGCAACAAGTTGATGCTTAGAATAAAAGCATTCATGTCTGAGAGAAGGTGAATGCAGACAATTAAATGTCAGAGGGTGTAAGGTCAGTAAGAATACAGATGTTGTAAAGTATTGGCTGATCAAGAGGTACACAGAGAAATTAGGCTTAGTAAGATTAACACATTGGAAAAGATAGTCATAAATAAATGAAAGTGCTCAGTGGCATTGTAGACTCACAAGAAACTCCACAAGGAGGAATCTCCAGAGAGAAAGATCCTTCCTCAGTGACAGTCAGCCCTTAGATGGGGTCTAGGAGAGGTGGAGCCAGGCTCCACCCCTTCTGATCACACAGGTGAATTGCCTTCACCTGTGCTCCTGCAGCTGACTCAGAGCTTGCCTCAAGTGGTCAATCAGAGGTTCAGGCTGTGATTCAACAGTTCCCATATAGAGGGAAACGGAACCATTCCTTAATCACAAACAACATCTCTTCTTTCACTGTTCTTTGTGGTGTGGCCCTGTCCAGAAACCTCAGTTAAGGATGAGGTACTGACAATCCCCAGATGTACTGTCCCTGCTCCTGGGGCTCACTGATGGCAGGAAGAGCATCAGGGATGACTAAAACTGGAGAGAGCCCATGAGTTTCTCTGGCCAGTTTGTCTGTCCTGTGCTGCCTTGTTTGAAATGTTCCTTTTCCTCTGAGGGAAGGGGCAAAGTGTGTTCTTATTCAGAAGCAACCATTGGAGTGAGCAGTGGTCACAGGGAATTGATGGTGTAAAAGGGTGCATGGCTGATGTGAAAAGAAGGGAGGGAGGAAGAGGAAAAACTTTCTGAGATCTCCATAAAGAATAGAAAGTCGGAGGTAGCACCTGTCCTTAGTTAATCATAGAGGAAGTGTTCTCCACATTTACATGCACATTTTGCAAAGGATACTATGCCAGTATGACACCCTTCACTTGTGCCTGAATTAGTCTTTTAGTTAAGATCATGTAGACTCTGTAGGTTACTTTTGTTTTCTGTTGCCAAACAACTCACTGGCCTACCCTTCTTGAGTAGGAATAAAGACTTCAGCACGGACCGGTACAATACAGGTGTCGGTGCTGAGCTGATATGAAGGGATAAGGTGCTTATTTTTAGGATGTTTAGACAAAATGGACTTTTAGGATAGAAAGTGTACCTTTGTATAATTATTTAGAAAATCTTCTCTTTGTTGCTGTTGATTCTCTTTGCAGTCAATTGGAAAGGTCCAACTTTGTCCTTTGTAAGTCTGAAGTAATTCTGGTAGGAGAAGAAAAGCAGATAAGAATAAGAATGTTTGGTTTGTGTCACACAGTCAGAGAGGGTCAGGACAGGTGATGGTATGGGTAGACAAGTTAGTAGAAGTTTTGAATGGTTCTGATGGTTAGGAGAATAATTAGGGAATGACACACAGAAAAAGAGCAGATGTCAAGATCTTGGGTTAAAATACTGAAAAATATAATCCCAGAAACACTCAAAAGTAAGGTATTTCTGGCTTCACATTGGACAGAGAAGTGGAAAAGTTAAATCCTTAAAACAACAGCTGAAAATATTTCTGTTATCCCACACCCAGGTGTCCCATTCAGGATTAAATTAATAACACTGTAGTACAAATAAGTATAAAGAATAAAATTCCATCCCAAAATACTTATCGGTCAGAGCTGCTTTAAATATGGAGAGCTCCAACAAATTTAGTGAATGACATAAAATGACACCCTTGTCAAGAGTTCATTTGCTTGAACAGTGCTTAGGTCAGCCAATCAAAATTTTTCTGTTCCTGTGTAGAACTGTCAGCAGTTAAGCAAAAAAAAAAAAAAAAAAAAAAAAAAAAGACTCAATGCTGGATGCATTTAGAACTTAGTGTGTTTGGCTCCTAATACAAGTTGCATCAGCTATCTCAAGATTATAAATGATAGAAGGATAAATTTGATGCTGCTTCAATAAAGAATAACACTGAGGTAGCTGCAGGCATGCAGCTTTTAAGATGCGCATTTAAAAATTTGTCTTTATGCCTTTGTAGCATGAGCCTGCAGGAAAACTAGTTAAAGGGCAAATAAACATTATAAAAGAACTAACTGGAAAGCTTATTCTCACAGTAATTGAGAGAAATCTGTTATGAGCGTTGAATCTGCAGTGTAATTTAAATATATTATTTCATGCTAAAATTAGAGTCTGGGAGGTGCTGGCAAATTGCCCTTGTTAAATATTGTGGCACTGTTCCTCGTCTCTTCTATTACGTTTGTACATCAGAAATTTCATTTCTAGAGGAGAGCTAGACACAAGGAGATCATTAATTTCTTTCCAACTTACTTCTTGAAGGAAGGATGCTGGCCTCTGGCTTGGCATAGATGGGGGGTAAAATCTTAGAATCATAGGATCACCACGGTTAGAAAAGACCTCTGAGATCATCCAGTCTAACCATCTACCCACCACCAATATTCCCCCATCAAACCATGTCTCTTAGTACAACATCTAAACCTTTCTTGAACACCTCCAGAGATGGTGACTCAGCCACCTCCTTGGGCAGCCCTTTCCAGTGCCTGACCACTCTTTCGAAGAAGAAATTTTTTCAACCTGAATCAACCAACATCCAATCTGAATCTCCCCTAGCGCGATTGGACACCATCCCCTCTTGTCCTATTGCTAGTTACGGCCTACCTCTACCTTGTCACAACCTCCTGTCTTCTCCCGTTACCTGCCCTTACTCTCTCAAAAGGCTCAGAACCAACTGATCTCCAGAGTAGACAGTAGTCACTAGGTGTCCCAGCAACAATTTTTGCCTTTTTTTTTTTTTTTTGTGATCAGCAACTCTGGCTTTCCCTGCTCCTCTTTGGACACCTCCATCATGCTACTGGCCTCACGGCAGCGTAATGCCGTTTGTTCTGATCTGTTGATGAAAATGGAACCAGATGCATAGGTTACACCTAAACATTTCCCCTGCAGCATTGTACCGCAGAGATCTCAGAATCTGCTAAGTACTAGCAGAAGAATGGTAAGAAGCCCACTTTCAAGTGAAGCATGCCTCACAGAAGCTTTAGTTGATTTGGTTTTCTTCTTAACAGTCATAGTGAGACTTCATGTTTTTATTGAATGTCATTTGTTTACATGCAATTTGAACAGACAGAAATATTATTTACAGTTCCTTCATGCCTAATTGATGTCATAGCAGGAGGGCAGTAAAGGAAAAAGCATTGCTGTTGCATGGATAATACCATAAATCATAAAATACGGAAAAAACAAGTGCTCCTTTAATTCTCTCACTCATAGTTTATGTGGAGAACAGCCTATTGAGTAGAAGGTTATAATTCCACAGATTTCTATATGTTGTTAAGAGGGAATTGTCTAGTCAAGCAGGGCAATTTTCTCTTTCAAAGATGTCTTTATAAATGGAAATCAATATAGTTGTTAATGATAATAGGTTTCCAACACTAATATGAATGTACCTGGTAATTTCTAGGCAATTGAGTGATAAAAGCAAGCTCCATTATACTTAATCGCATTTATTTTTTTTGTCCTCTTCATAAAAGTGGCTCTGGGAAACTCTTGGGAATCTTGGTTTAGCCCAAGGTAGACAGCTTCCTAGTTAATTGTGTTTATGATCTGCTTCTGCCTTTTTTCTTTTTGAATGCTGGCAAAATCTCTAATTCAGGCTCTGCAATTGTGTATCACTAACCTCTGGAACTTTGCACTGAGTTTAGCCTGTCACCAGGAGCAAACCAGACTTCTGTGGGATGTCATCAAAGCAAATGGAAAGTAGCTGTTTCCAATTAAATGCTGTGATGTGACAGTACTGCGAGGTTCCTACAAGCCTGAATTTTATTTCAAAGAATGAAAGGAACCGCTTTAAACTGAACAAAATCAATCAAGATTTTTAAGCGCAGTTTCTATGTATATATATGGTCGTTTGTTTGCTTGTTGACTTATAAAATTGCTGCAACAGATACTGTAGCAAATAATACATGTGCTCCTTTTTGATACCTAGATCAGCCTCAACATTGCAAAATAAAAACAGCAAAAACATCACTCCAAAATGGATTTGGATACTGCTATCTTCTATTCAGTGGAGCATAGCATCAATAATTGCTATGAGTTTTTACAGACAATAGCATTTAAAACAATCCTCGATTCACGCAACATCTATGATTTATTATAAGTCAGCTGGAGGTGCCAAAGCATGAGAAGCAAAGAATTGCTTTTTAAAAGATTTGTATAGGTAGCGTGTCTGCCTTTTGCCTCTGTGGCTGTCATCAACACCAGTAAATTCCAGGAAAGGATTTACAGGAAAGAGATGAGGTCCAGGTAGAAAAATAATCAGCAGTGTGATAGGCTTTCATTTACATCACTGCAGATTGGTAGATAGATCACTGACAGCTGTTGCCTATCAGTTGTATCCTGCATTACTGTAGACTGCCTGCTCTCTTGCCCTCTATGTCAGCCAGTATTTATTCTTTTTGGCCACCCATGTAGGAGAGAAGGAACTTTCTTTAAATTGGTGTGTCATGCAGCACTGAGGTACTGCTTCTTTTCCACTGTGTGCTTCTCCACAAAATATACTGATGTTTTCCCCTTTGGCACTGTATTTGTACTGCATGTTTACTGGCAGTCCTACAGGCAGCCTCAACAATAAATCAGTTGATTGTAATATTCGGAGAATTAAGTAAAAAGACCAAGCAAATGGAGTTTTCACCGTAGCAGTCTTGTGTGATTATTACTGTAGACATCTTGCAGTGATTTAATCTGTTTACTAGAGACAGAAATGTGTAGCCATTGCAAGCTGTCTATAATAATTAGTTCATGATAACAAAGTTATGCTTGGATGACTGCAATGCAGAATCCTGAGTGCATTTTTATGGAAGATATTAACAATGATGAGTTAGATGAAACTGAGCTAATCCTAATATTCTCTATTCTATTTTTGTTTTATAAGTATAAGCTGTCAACTTGACCAATGCAACAGAAATTACATACACAGTTATTTCTGATAATCTTTGAATGAAATATCAGTGGCAGGTAGTGAATATGTGCTGACTTTTTGGAGAATGAGGCAGGTGGCAGTGGGTGGTTCCTCTAGACCTTCTAGTCGGAGATATACACCTCTGTGTGTGTATCTCTACAACTCAGTTTCTCCAGCAAGTTTATTTCTTGTCTTCCTTGAGCTCTGGACTTCAGATATCTAAGGGGACAGCCACAGTTTCTCTTTCAAGTCCTTTTTGCCTATGGTGGAAGGTTTTCTACTATGACTTTTTTCCACTAACATTCATTTTCATGACATTTTTGTTTCTGATGCAAGTTCACCGTTAGCAGTCTACCAGCTTTTTTGAACTCTAAAAACCCTTCCACTGAGATGAGAAAAGTAACTGCATATCCTTTGCATATCCTGCAGGAATCCTGGAAGGCATCTTCCCAGGGTCTGCAAAGTGGTTTGTCAGGAAGTGGGAAGATACTTCAGTTTTGTTGAGGGAACACACTGAAGGAAGTGTGTTGCCTATTGATCAGATACTGATGTATGCACAGGTGACATAATCATTTGAGTGAGATTTACCACTGATTTTCTACAGACATAGTGGTGCTTCCCATCTTTTAATACGAAAGTAGATATTGCCTTCATTCTTCCATTTTATAAATGGAGTGTGGCTTTCATGCATTTTAAAGAGGTTGAAGGAGAGTTCAGCCACCAGCTGATATGATGAACTGCATGGAAGTTTTAATGCAGTGGTTCAAGATGGAAATGGTAGCCAAAGTCACTGTTTCATAATTTGAAGTTCACTGAGCATTTTCCCTGAAAAGGTGCCTTCTGGAGAAAAGTGCATGTACATCATAGACTTATTCCTGCGCATATATGGCCCCCCCAGAAGAACACAGTAAATACAGCAACACTTGGCCCAGGGCTTTACAAATCGGGTGGAGCTGAGCTCCCCATTTCTGCTTGCCCGTCTCCAACTGCCCACATGCGATTTCCAAAATCTTCCCAATCCAATAGCCATTTCTGCTGTTCTACAGTGGTAGTCAGATGCTCAGTGGTTTCTTCCTGGGAAGGATATCTGGTCTATTTGGGGGGTTTGAGAGCCAGGTGAGAGGTGGGTGTTCCTTAATACAGGAGAGGAACAGACCTTCTTGGACTCTGCTCCAAAGAGACTGCTGTGGGATTGGAAGACGTGAAGAATAAGGAGCCATCTTTTCCAGCAGTGGCTTGCAGTGGATGGAGACAGGTTGTGTGGAGCAAGTGGAGGTGAATAGAGTGGAGTGAGCTGTGGGAACTACAGAGCTCTCGCTTGGCTCAGCTTGGTCTGCCTCTCCTTTTGCCAAAGCTTTTCTGGTAGTGGAGCAGATGCCAGAGGAAGGGGTTTGCATGTCTGACGTTTTTCAGTCATTTTTAAAGCAAAGCCAGGAGCAGCTTTCTTGGAGGTAGAGAGAGCTTAAAAATAATGAATGTTATGCTACTCTAAAACTGTCCCATTCTCACTGATTTTGTTATTTGTTTAATAATTCTTTTGATATGGAAAATGTCACTGCAAGTGGACCTTCAGGCATTTGTTGCTTACACATAGGTTAGCTGCATGGCACTTTAGTCTTATTAAAATGCAGAGAAAACACAGATCACACTGCCTTTGCGAGGGAATGTACCTCCAAGCCAACCATGCGATAGAGGATTTCCATGTAAGAGCATTCTTTGGTGTTTTTTTTTTTGTTTTGTTCTTAATAAATGAGCATTTAAAGGGAAAGACAAAGACCATGCAAATTGTTAAATTTCATTGTTTTGTGGTGAGCCTGTATTTCTGTTATCAGCTATGTTTTCAGAAAGGATGTGGTTACAAAGCTTTCAAAAGGACAGTCTACCTGGCTGAGCAGTTAGCTGCTCTAGATTTTACATTCATTGGTGTCACTGCTCATTCCAGGGCTGCAACTCAGCTGATTAGAGGTGACAGAGGATTTACCTTTCTCTTCTTGAGTGCTTCAGAATGCTAGAAGATTAGATTTCCTTAGAAACTGAATGAGGAGATGTGCCCATTATGCTGCCCTGTTGCTGTGTTTTGCACACAGTAGGCTTTTCTATTTTAGGTATTGCTATCATCATTTATCTCTCTATATGTCTGGTTTTATAATGTAAGAGACATCCTTAGCTATGGCCAGTTACCTGTTACTTACAGCTGCAATTGGAATTCTGCTTCACCTGGAGATCACCCTTGTTTGTGCTGACCTGATTTCTGAGTTCTTTGGAAGAAGTTAAATCATAGCATTATAGAATGGTTTGGGTTGGAAAGGACCTTACAGACCAGCAAGTTCCTACCCCCCTGCCATGGGTAGGGTCACCTCCTACTCGACCAGGTTGCCCAGAGTCTCATCCAGCCTGGCCTAGAGCACCTCCAGAGTGGGGCCATCCACGGCTTCTCTGGGCAACCTGTGCCAGTACTTCACCACACGCACAATGAAGAATTTCTTCCTAATGTTTAATTTTAACCTGCCATCTTCCAGTTGAAAGCCATTACTCCTTGTTCTGTCATCACACCCCCTGATTAAGAGACCTTCTCTGGCTTTCCTTTAGGCCCCCTTTAGGTACTGGTAGGCTATGTGGTCTCTTTGTGATGCCAGTAAAATCATAATCCTGAAGGCATGCACACATCTCTAACTTGTCTTGTTTATTTTCCATGTTGTGTGTATTTCTGTAGAGGCATTTAAGTTGGGCCCTTGATGAAGCTGACTTACTAACTGGAGTGGCTGGAATCCCTTCATGCTGCTCTTCAGGTGCTTTTTTTGCTAACTTGTGACCCTTGTGTTTGCTCTGACGCCATTTCTGTGCTGTGTGGAAGGGGAAATGTCCTGGTTATGGGGGATGTTTGACTCTAATACAAAGACGATTACTGCATGGGCTATTGTGAACACCAGAAGCCTTCCTTTACCCCAAAGACATGTGAAGAGCATGAATGTGCAAAGCTTTTGATACAGGATGGATGTAAGGGTTGTGTCCCTTTGTTCTGCTCTCCCATGGCCCTGTAATTAACCCAACTTAGGGCTGCCAGAGCAGGCATTTGGCATAGGGGACCACAAGCAGAAAACCTCCCCCTGCATACAGTCTGTGAACCAGTCTGCAGCCATTATCATTGCCATCATCCCTTGAACTGATGGTCGGCTCTTTCTGGCTGTTTGCTGGCTGCTGTGCACCTTTACTTTGGCCAAGGAGATGCAGTGGGCTGTTGGCATGATGCTCTGTGCTCAGCATTGCTCAGTGTGCCTTCCCTGGGCGTGATTCCCTGTGATGCTCTCCTAGCCCAGTACCAGGGCATGGCTCTTTTCTTCATTTGAGCCGTATGTCCAGCCCCACACAGACCATGACTAATATAGCACAAGACTTCTCTTGATTGAGTCGCTTAATAGTCTTTGTAACAAATAGCTCACAGCTGAGGTACAACAGGGCTCTTGAATCACTTAAGGTATTTTGCTTGCTTCTGTGTGTATGGGTTACATATGCGAGGATTCAAGGCTTAGTTCTGATCCTACTAACGTAGCATAAGACCTAATCCTGTTCCTACTATGGTAGATTTATCAGACCATGACTATTAATGCTCTAAAGCTGACTGAGAGACCGCTGCATGTTGCAAACAGACAGCAGCCTGGAATCCACTCCTACAGCTACCATGGGAGCAGAAAACAGTGCTGAATAATAAGAGAGAGCGGGGAATTTATAACAATTAAGCAGCAAGCAAAACGGATGGAAATTGATAACGTGCCACCTGCATTAGTATTAAGTATTTCTCTTGCCAGAATAAAATGAACGCTGTGAACCTTCATTTTGAAGTATTAAGACTATTTTACTGGGGTACTTATATCATGCATGTAGGACTTGCTTTCTGGTTTTATATCCAAAATAAGAATCTTGGCACAAGCAAAACTAATGAAAAGGAAGAATGATACTTAAAAATAGAAAGTCAGGAAAATTTCTCCTTGTGTTCTTCCTTCCTTGTCCCCTTCCCATTTGCAGTGCTGCTCTGGTGCTGCAAAATGTTCTTCCTTTCCTGTTCTCTGAGAACTTCATTGATTGCAGTACATCCCTCTGTAGAGTTCAGTCCTGTATGAGGACTGATTTAACTTGGAAAGTATGGCCTTTGGTCACAGTTCATAATCTTCTGGTAAATTGCAGTGGATAGCTGTGCTGCTCCTCACAGAATCTGAGACAGGATTCGCCATCCAAAAAAATTATGACTCCCTGATTTGTTCCAAGAAAATAGTAATTTGCAGCTTCCAGGAGAAATACTGCATCTGTTGCCCGTCCCAGTGTGGGTTTTTGTTTTTTCCCTCTGGATGCTTTGTGTCTGTGTGGGCTAGGAGGCAAGGATGGGGTCCCCTGAATTTTGCCATAATCAGATAGACAGGCAGCTGCTTGCAGCTCTACCTGTGTGCTCCCAGCTGCGAGGAAGCAATTCCAAGGTCTCTGAGTGATCTTTTGGTGGCCAAATAATATGGCACGTCAGTCCTCCCTTTAAATGGAGGGATTTTATTCATACATCCCTGTATAGCACAAAGCATGTTTGGACTGATATTTAAATAATCAACAATGACAATGATATATGCAGATGGTAATCTTGCAGATTCATCCCATCAGACATCAGAGGTGAATCGTGGCTCTCTGTATCTCCCCTGTTCCTGTTGATGTGTCCCTGAGTGCTGGCTCACACCCTGTGCTCAGGGGTACAGGTACAGACACAGACAGCAGTCTGCCAGTGCTGAGCAGCCATTCTATGCAGTGGTTCCCAGTCTCCCCCGTGGAAAAGACAGCACAGGTAGAAAAATTCCTGAAGGATCCATTTGGGCTACAGAACTGCCAGCTGGATCATGCTTATCTAGGCTACAGTCTTCTAAGCATGCTGAAGTCATTTTCAGTTTTCCATTGCAGAGGTAAAAAAAAAAAAAAAAAAAAAAAAAGCTGGAAAATCAATATAATTTCTGTTTTCCATAGGAGACGATGGGCACATTGTATGCTTTAAGGTCAAACAGATGTTCTTCAAGTGTTTTTTTTTCAGGCTTCTTAATGCATAAAAACAGGGTGGGAAAATATTTAAAGAGGAAAAATGTTTCAAACAGATTAAGAGTATATTTCTTCTTTATTGCAAATATTTTAAGCCACCATCTAGAATGAAAAACATTTAGCTTTCATATAGCTAATAAAGTCCCATCATTTCAAAAACATCTTCCTTGTTCATCTTATACAGAAGTGGGGTGGACTTTCTAAGTCATAAATGGAGTAAAGAAGAAAGAAGTCAATCCTTGTTAATAGTTGTTGGAAGATGAGATTCTGCTTTGGCATCTACTGCTTCAACTTGAAAAGACATGCTAAAATACTTAGAGTAGTTGTGAAAACAAAAGTTCTGACAGTACTATTTAAAACCTCCTTACTTAGAGAAATGGAGAAAACAAGCTATGTGCTACGTGAATATGGCAATGCATGGATGGGGAGTCGGAGCTGTCAGCGGAATATATTCACTCATTTTTGCACATTCCAGTTTGCAGGTGCAGCAAAGTGTGGGTTTTGTGTATGGAATCACGGGGTCGATGTTATTCTGATTTCTGGTAAATATGTTTGCACTGGGGTGACAGAAAGACCATCTTTTACTCCTGAGTATTCAGACCAGAGCTCAGTGTGGAAAGCACCAGCTACTACTTTGTGCTTATACAACATCTGGTGTGCAAGAGCCTGTGTACAAAATAAGTAGTTTCTTTCTGGCTCCAAAGCCCAGAGTAGGCTGTGCATTCAGCCTTTAGGTTAGGTAGCAGATGAGGTAGACACGCTTCTTTGCAGTACTGTTCACCAGGAAGTCATGCAGACAACTCTAGCAGCCTGCCATGTCTGCTACGGGGTGAGGGAGTGATGTATCCTCATCCATGTTCTGGCAAAGGCAGCACAGTTTGATATACCCTGATCTGTAAGGTTTGTGAAGACTTTATTTAAAGAGCACTCTTGTGTGCCCTCTGCGTGTTCAACATCAGATAAGAAGCTTTATAACGGAATTATTTATAGGTTGGTAATACAGTATATCTGACCTTTTTATGGTGTGGCATTGTGCAGAGAGGAATGCAGTATTTTAACACAAGGGTCATGCGTGCAAAGCACAGTCTTGCTGTTTCAGTTGTGATACCCTCTAGCCTTGCTCTCTCCTAGCCAGTTTTTTGCAGTAGTATTCCTTGTGTTTTATGTGTGAACTGAGAGCAAACGATGCAAAAAACTTCTTGCACATTTTGAATGAGAGCTTTCCATTTCAGCTGTGATTGATCAAATGCAGGGCTATAAAACCAACTTAGCTGTAGCCATTCTGCTCATCCTTATGGGATGAGCAACAAGGCCCATATTTCCCAGTTTATTGAATTTGAGCAATATCTTTTACCTGCTCTTATGCAAGAATGTGGAATTGAATAAAATTGGCATTTTACTCCCATGAGTCACTGGAACAGTAGTGGAATAAGATTTTACCTATGGCATAGGAAAACTAAAATGTATTTTAGTGTGATGTTCTGGTCTGAACCCATGAGCATATCATAAATCCACATGCATTTCTTGAGTGCTGTATATTGGTTTCAAATGTGATTTGCACATTTACTAGTTTGTAAGAAATGTAACCCCACACCTTTTAAAAGCATCCTGCGTGCTTTTAAAATATCCCAAATAACTCTCGTGTGGGATAGCTCATGCACGTACAAATTCAACTCTTTTTCCATAGCATTAATGTCTTAAAATATTTCTCATCAGGTTACTAATGGCTATTTTTTATACCTGCTGGCTTTAGAATGTGCCATATAATTGCTGTTTGCTCCTACTTCATGTTAACCTAATTTCTTCATTCCATCTTGCAACATAAATGTGAAAAACACGTGGTCTGGAAATTCGCCTCTTTTTCATTGTAAGAGACACAGGGAGCAATACAGAGATTACTGTCTGTCTAACTACAGCCACTTTCAGCACTTGGCCTCCCAGTTTCAGCATATTATGGAAGTTATTTCAGTGAAAGCTTTAAAATTGTTTTGTAGCCTTTATTCTATCAAGCACAAAGCACGCTGTGCATCTTCTTTAGAGAATTTGGTAAGAAAAGTATGATAAGGCCCAGCTCTGAAACGAGATGAGGGTTGAATATCTTCCAATATTGTGCAGATTTTCTTTTCTTTTCTTTTTTTTTTTTTATTTGCTGGATTTTTGTCTGGTTTTATTTTAACTGCTGAAACTTCAGGTGAACTTGCATCTCCAAAGGATGTGATCAGGAGGAATCGTGTGTGCTCCTAAATTGGGCTATTTTAAGGGCTGGAATGGCCCATAGTGAAACGTAGCAGGCCTGTTTGTGGTACAATAAACACCCAGGCCTGGTAACACATGTAGCAGTATTGTGTCCTTCAAACTTGGTGCCCAGAATGGTTTTCCTGTGTGAGTGTCTGCAAGGTGCCGTGCAGGTAGGCTGCAGCTGCTGCCCACAGCACTGTCACCAGGGAGAAATTGATCTGCAGGTGCAGGTTCGTAAGGCATCACTTCAGTGTCTGTATCCTTACCTGCAGAATGAAAGTAGTGAAGCCAAGGCAAAACGATCTCCTCTAAGATGTTCTTTGTAAAGGATGGCTGAATCAAAGGGGAGAGTAAGCTATATTTTGGATTCCGTGTGGCCTCTCTCAGGAGTCTGGCCTTTTTGTACTGTCTGAAATGAGCGAGCTACAGTAACTCCACATGACGTATACATGATGAAACAGATTTTTTTTTTTCTCAAAAGCTATCTACCCAGGATATGCTTCCATTATATGACTATCAGCAGTGTAAACAACTCCTTGCTGGAACTCGGAGCTGCTGCTTGTCTGTTTTGATGGAATCCCTGTTAGCTGAAGTATGCCACTCCATTGTGCTGAGTTACAGCAGGTAGCTGTTGGGAAGCTGGGGAGTCCTTCTGTTCAGGATGAGTGTGGCTTTGCACTGCAGATTGTTCTTTGCTTGGTGTTGGCTGTACTGAAATACAATTCAAACAACATTATTTTTTTCAGTGTAGGAAGCAGTGTCTTGTTCTGGTTGCATGAAATCCTGGCTTACGATGTAAATACGTTGTAGTATATAAATACAATATACAGCTTTCCCTACATGCATGCTGTATAAGAAGAATGTAGAGCCAGTCATCTCACTGTGACTACAGGGCTTTTGCAGAGCATCCATTAATTCTGCCCTATCATTCTCCATTATGTAGGTTGAAAAAAAGTTTAATGTTCTTTAAGTTGCTTGCTTCTGAAAGCTTCTACATTTCAGGGGTTCTTCAAGCTCTTCTAAATCATAGGAAAGATGGATCCTGTCCTACTTTATTGCTGACTCATGCCGCTTATGTTTCTGTTCTATTGCACAGTTTCTTTTACATTCTTCAGTGTAAATGTATCAAGATGATAAAACAGACATTTTAGAAGATACATTTTCTTGAGTCATAGCTCCTCTCTGATTTTTTTAAAACTCAATGAGAATTTCTACTGCCTTAGCATAGAAAGGACTTTGGAGAGTTGGTTTTTCCCTTATTTTATTTTCCAACAAGCTCTCATTACAAAAATAACTCAATGCAAATACTGCGCTATTTCTTTTGGGTTATTATTATTTCTTGAAAACAGGCTTTGTGTTAGTGAATACTTCAGACTGCTTTTTCTTCCTCTTTTCTTTCTTAAAGAGCTGCCTGGAAAAAAAAATAAAAGATAAAAAAAGGTGAGCAGCCATTTTGTGGCAGGAGAGATCACAGGATAATTTGGTGCCTTCTCCTATGTGTATGAAAAGGATCTTATGGAGTGAGGTGCATGTGTAAGTGTTGTGTTGCAGTATGCTGTAGATGTTTCCAAAGTCCTGCTGAGTTTCTGGCAGTCCAGAGAGATGTGCTTGCACTGGGACTAGCTTATGGCATTTCCCTCCTTTTCTGACTGTTTGAAAGGGTGCAGCTTTCTATGCTTCTGACAAAGTCATCCTTCAGGCACCACCAAATCCATACAGTTGTTTACAGGTTCTTTCAAGCTTGAATGCTTGTATGCTTCTGTATGCACAGAAGTAATGTTTTAATCCTTGCTTTAAGTTGAGGATGAACTACATGCAGTAATACTAAAGAACCAATCTGGCTTGGATTTTAAACACAATTTTGTACTAGGAGCAGTCTATCAATCTTTCTTCTACAGGTAAATACATTGTTATGTCACATCACATTGAGACAAACTTGCTTATCTTTGGTAAGGAAAAGGTACTGCATTAAGAAAAGCCCATGAGGAAATTACTCTTTGTATGTGCAGGATTTGGATATTATAGATGCCAGTGGTTGAGAGCAAAATGCTGTGGAAAAAAAAGCAAGTGGTGAACTCAGCACCGCTGATGATGCAGGAGCTCTGAATTAGAGGACAGCACTTGCGGCTGTAGTCATGCACAACAACTGTGCATATAAGGGGAGAGACAACCAGAGGTTGGGACTTCTTTACACTCTGGCCCTACACAAGTCCTGCATCAGTCCAGTTAGTTTTCTTGAGCATGTGAGGGAGGGCTGTCTGCATCTGGAGGGCATCCATACAAACTGTGCACTCTACATAGCCTCTGAGCTGTGTGGGGTGGAGGCAGGGGGAGGGGTGTTCAGCCCCTTTGAATATCTAGCTGTTTAAGCTCTGTTTAGGATTTAAATCCAACTGGTTTTGGTTTTGGAATTGCTGAAATCTCCCAGCACTCAAAAGATGAAGTATTGTTCTCTTGTGATTAAAAGATATGCAAATTGCAGACTTTATGTATGCAGTATTTTGTACCTGAGAGGCTTAACCTGGGACTGCCTTGCTATATGAGTTTCTTCACAGTAATTCAAATTCGTGGGGCCTTCACAACATTGTAGGGGTGAGATCAATTTGCATTTACCTAAAGTGATTTTTTTCTCTACTTAAGTCTAGTAGGGCATGGTCACGTTAAATCCCTAGGATAATCTGCCCCTAATTTCCACTACAGTATTAGCAGCTAGAACCACTGTTTTACCACCATGTCATCCTTTTTACCCGAAGGCAACTGATCACAGTGCAATAGAAGTAGGGACCACCTAGGATATTACTGTTGCATCACACGAGTCAAAATCATTTATTTACAGCACTGATAATTAAATGTACTGTATATAACTGTTTTGCAGGTATATAAGACTCTGGAATATTTATTCTTGCAACGAACTACCTACATTGCCTGGAAAACTAGGATTGCTTTGCTATCTCCTGCAAGCATCTAGTGTAAAGAATTGGTTGTTTTCTGTTTTCACTTCCTATTCAGGCCACAAAAGCAATATTTCCCTTGCCTCAGAAGCTGTTCTGAAGTTGAATCTACTTAAGATTCACAACTAAAAGATGATATTGAAATGGACAGATACTGTTTCACTAAAGCTTGTACTGCAGCCTAGATAGGTAGTGAATAGAAAATTATGTAGAGTTGACTTTGTTGGTTATAAACTTTGGATCAAATTGTACTTCTTTTTACTGGGAGCTCTGCTATGCAAAATGGCTTCAGAACCAGCTGGTTTTAAAGTTCACTTCTGAGCCTCGAAAATAAGAGAGAGTATGGCATCTCTTATGGAATCAAAGACTCTTCCTACTTTTTTCCTCTTGGGAAAAGAATCATTTATGAAGTTGGTACTTATATTCTACTCTTAGGCTGTGAGGCTACAGTGTCACTTCTTAATTTCCTCTATTAATTCTATTCTTTTATAGTTACCAATATAAAAAGTAGAAGGCAAATGTAGGCAAATATTATTATGTATTTTGCACAAGAGAACAGTCACTAATTGTGCTAGGTGCAGTATCTTGGAATTTATAGTTGACACCATTGGTCTTGATAAGATTGGTCAGATAGCAGCTGACAGATCCATTTAGTTAGGTAACTAGGAATGGGCAATGTTTTGACCTTTAAAAGCACATGATCTTGCTATGTGCTCAGCTGCAAAACGCAAAATCATTTCAGTGTCACAGGGGAGGAAAGAAATGATGTTTTGTTCACTGTAAGGGAATGTGATTCGGGGGAGGTATTACCCCCGTGTCTGAGGCTTTATTTTTGTTATTGCATTGTCTTTTGTCACTGAAGATGTTATCAGCAGTCATCAGCTTATCCGTATATCATGAAATTGTTGGCTTTTGTCTATATATCTCCTCTGGAGAGATTTTCATCAGAGAGCTCATGCAATTCCCATGTAGAAGGGTCATCTACCTTCTGGTTTCTGCCTCCACCATCCTGGCTGCTGGGAGGGGATGGACTATGAAGTCTTAGGACTTGGCAGAGGCAGTGGGCAACAGCCTGAATGCAAGCCCTGGTGCTTCACTAATGGTGCTTCATTTGAAAATGTGGCCTGTCCTGAGAATGGATTTGATCCCAAAGCCTGATTTGTGGAACAGTTTATGCATCTATAGATTCAGATGGGTACACAATGAGAATAAAATATCTTATTAAATATTGGATATCTAAAACCTGCTGAAAATCTCTTTAGGCTCCGAGCTGTCTCCTGAGGTGATAACACTTTTGAGTATGGAACCAAAGTTAATCATTCAAACTATGTGTTGTGGAAGACAGAGGCCTACACATCCTCCTTTCTGGATATATAAGAATGTGCCCTGAAGACTATAGCTAAGGCTTTT
This sequence comes from Gallus gallus, assembly GCF_016699485.2. NCBI lineage: Eukaryota > Metazoa > Chordata > Aves > Galliformes > Phasianidae > Gallus > Gallus gallus. The sequence goes on from NC_052534.1 coordinate 22,171,632, forward strand.
TAGTCTTGTCTTCAAAAAATCCTTTTAGGTAAGGTAAAAAGGCCTAAAATGTTAGATGAGATTTGCTGTAAACGTCCCATAGAAGGATTTAAGTGTGATGTTTAATGTTGATACCAAACCACCTACAAAAAACCACAATCTGACACTTACTTCGTTTGATTCATTTGGTTTCTTTTTTCCTTCTGACTGTTATTTTTGCCTTGACTCTTGGTCTATTTCCTATATATATGACAGTGGAGGATGTGTTCTGATTGCCTGGTATTTACAGAATTGATAGAAAGCCACCAGGAGATGAAGTGGTGGTGTAGGTGATGCCTGTTTCTTCATCTGAGAAGTGGATTTGATATTTTGAGCTTTTTGTTTGTGGCACATACTTCCTGTATGTTATTAAACCAAATTGGTTATCTGTGAAACACTTTGAACTCTTCCGTGTTGTACCTTTTTGCCTTTGTAACACATACACAAACTGGAGATGTTTTCAATGAAATCACAGTGCTTTAAAGCCACGTCCAGCAGTGTGTTAGCAGCCATGGTGGCATCTGCTTGTTGCTCAAAACTGCCAGTGTTCAGAGGGTGTCATCAGTTATAATTAGACATAAAATTTAGCCCCACTCTCACAGTGACGTGTGGGAAAAGGGAAGACATACGTCTGACTCCAGGCCCCATCTCAGCTTTGACAAAGTAAAGAAGAGATCTGTCATTCTCTCCTGTTCAGATATTTAAGTTTCCTTTTATAAATATCAGGCTTCAGAAGACCTGATTGGAGCGATGGCTTCATCAGAGATGATGAATTTTCCCTCTGCACCTCCCGCTGCCCAGGAGTGCCTGACCTTCCCAGCAGCAGGCTCAGCTCCGTCCTGGCTCCTGACTCCAATGGTCAGGTCAGATTAGCAAGCAGCAAAAATAGCTGAGCTGCTGCCATCAGCCACGGGGACTCTGAGCTATCCTTGTCCTGTTTCCCTGATATGCAAAACACATCTCAATGCAGTATATCGTGGATTTGCAAATTTCTTGCGCAGTTTGTTTCTGCAATTAAAGTGGGGACACAGTCCAGTCAGTGTTTCCTTTGGGTATTTGGTCTGTGAATTGTTGCTGTGTTTGGAGCTGGTTTGGTTAGCCAGAAACCTTCCAAGTTTCGTTTCTTTGTGTGACTGTCTACAAATCCAGCAAGGCATAGCTGGATCATCATCCTCCTACCTGAGCCTACTGACGTTATGCAGCACTCTGCAACATTCAGGTCCTGCAGGACCTCTGCAGTTGCTGATACTGCTGGCTGCACAGAAATCTTTCCGTTGGTTGGAGGAAGAAGGAACTTTGTGTAATGTATTAATCTAAGACTTGAGAGGTGTTAGTCCAAATCTTTGCTTTGCAAGAGATTTCTTTGCTGCCTTTTAACAAATCATTTTTCTCCTGTCTTCTGTTCCCTGTCTATACAATGAATACAGCGTCATTGTGCCGGCCTGCAGCTAGGAGAATTAATGGTCTGTGGTCTGTTCTGAGCTTTGATTTCATCTGGTTGGCAGGTGTCACCACAGCCATCAGACTGTTTTCATGCAATCCAGGAGGCCAGTTGGTGTCTCCTGAGATAACCAGAGGGGACGCGGAGCAGCCTCGCCATAGGGCACCCATTTTGCTGTGGCTGAGCTAGATGCTGCGGAGCAGCCGGGTCGCATCTGTGACGTGTGATTGGTCACTGAGCTGCTGCATGAAGCTGGCAGCAGAGATGTGCTGCTTCCTCGTCCTGGTGCCCACTGGGGTTGTAAACACGGCTAAAGCTCTGGACGCAGCAGTAACAGAGAAACTCTGCCTCTGACATTATAAAAACAGAAACACAAAGCCAGCAGCAATAACAAATTTTGGAGTGCTTTAGCAAAGAATGCTGTGCTTCCTCGTCATCTGCTTTGCTGTCAGTAATTGTGTGTCGTAGCTTTGTCCTTGAACAGTTTTTGAATGTGAGGAAGCCTCTTGGAGAGCAGCATCATTTTACTGAAGCATGTAAACGCCTTGGAAGTGCTCAGGCAATTCAGAGTGACTCACCACTTTAGCACCAGAATGGGGGATTGTTTGGCACCATGCGGCTTAAATAACCAATGTGCTCAACTGCCAAGTGTTTTCCAAGAGCAGAGGCTTTGCCTGACCTGGTGTAGCTGGCTGTGGTGCAGAGAAGAGCAGTGCTTCTCCCTGCCCTCAATGTATGGCCTAAAAGTAGTCTGAGATTTAACTAAGGAGGCACTGCAGCGTCCTGTGCTCAATCCGCCTGGGTCTGCACACTACGGCCGTGTTCATAGCCAGTTCTACACCCCACTCTGGCAACCCTGAGGCTCTTCCAAGTGAGAAACTCTAATAACGAAGTTAGAAGGATCTTCTTTTAGTCACCTCTGTACCTGGATGAGGTTGGAAGGTTGGATGTAGGTGATATAAGAGGGGAAAAAAAGCAAAGAAAGAAAAATGAAGAGATGCTGCTGTAACTCATATTTTCAGCAAACTCAGTTCGAGATGGCACATGCTGAGGGCAGCTGCATTGCAGAGCAGGTGATAATAAATGTTGGATTTGACAAACTTTCCAGTTCAGAGAGATGTCTGACAGAGACTGAGGTGGCCTCTTCCTAACCAGACAGGAGGAAAGATTGATTTGGAGGGAAAAAGTGGATTTGGGCATACAGTTGAGAAAGTCTCCTGAGCAGTATTTGTTTAAAGGGTGTTTCCATTTAGTCTGGCATCCCAAGTGAAACCTACTTTATTCCTCGGAACTGCTGTTGAAGTTGTTGCGCACAGGAATGCCTTTCTGCAGCTGAGCTCCTGTTCTGTTGTGGCCTGCAATCCAGCACTGCACATCCGCATTCAGACCTTGTGCCGCTCCGCAGATCGCGCCCACCCAGGCGGTGGGTGTTACTGACAGCTCTCCCGTTCCTCCCAGCACCCGTGTTCAGCCCGCGCAGTACATCAGTACATTTCTGACAAATCTTCCCAAGGGCCTTCCAAAAGTTGAGAAGTCAAATATAGAAGATCTTTTATTGTTATGCTTTTTTTTTTTTTTAAAAAAAAAGCTCCTTTAAAAATCAGAGTCTGGTACTGTGTTAGAGAAAAAGAGACTTCAAATAAAACTGGGGATACCCAGCATTCCCCACTGTCTGCCCACGAGAGAGGGCTTTGTGGGCCTGGCTCTGTGTGGCAGAGAGAGATCTGTGTCCTATGCCTGAGAGAAGAGAGGGTAATAAGTGAGTATTTTGTGTCCACACCCCTTCTGATGTAAGACCCAACTATGAGATAGCAAATGCAGGCAAGTTTTGTGTTGTTCTCATCCACCTTTTGGAGGCAGTGAGAGCGCTGCCTGACCCCAGTGCTGAGGACTCTAAGCACAGGGTCAGCTGCCTAGGCAAGGCATGCAGTGGGGCCACTCATTCACCAGCTGCTGAGCTAGAGGACAGCCTCTCCATGGAATGTGAGGTAGATCAAGAGATGCTCCAGTACTGGCATCCTGCCTGGAGTCTTTTGCCCTGGAGCTGGCATTGGATCCAAGTTACAAGTGAGCAGTTTCTGGAGGGGACCAAATGATCTGTGCCTTGCACTCCTTGACTACATTTTGCAGAGCTTTCTGTCACTGAAGAACAAAAGCTGGATGCTGGCAGTTGCCTGGAGCTTCCATCTACTTACTGCAGCCAAACAGGCATTTTGGGAGGGTGCCTCCGTAGTGCAATGAGAATAATGGAAATTACAGCTGATTTACTAAGCAGCAAGTCCTCACAGCCAAATGGTTTCCATCTGAATATGAGGCGAATTTGCCTGTGCACTGTGTAACAAATGCCGATCTCTTTGCCCATTCTCTGCCTTTGTAGTCAGATGTTTGCCAGAAAGTCCAGTATTAGATAACAGCTGGGAAGGAAAGGTGAGGAAGCCGCAACTTTATAAAGTAAGTTTCCCCAGACTTAATGTAGATCAGCAGCTCATAGTGTTGGCGAATGAATAACTTGAAAGGAGAGTAAATTTGCTTTGCACAAACTTGCCCTGGTGTGTGCAGGCACTGCAGGCTTTCGTTAGTGGGGTTTATTTGGAGGCCCCGTGCCAGGAGTTGTGGGGGTTGTACTATTTCATGTTGAGAGAAAATGTTTGCTCCTATAGCATTTTGGAAAACCTACTTGAGATCTGGAAGCACGGTAGCTTCTTTGTATGAAAGCAGTGCCAAAACCTCTGCAGCGAAGCCCCTGTGTGGTAGTGTGGAGCCAGATAAAGTCCTTTTAAGGACTTAATTTTGCGACCTGATATAAACCTGTGCTGTGAACAGATTGGTGATAAAGATGCATGTTAGGAGGTCTCAGGGACGTTTGAGAGGATAGTGGGGTGGGGGGGCAGATTTGTTCTTAACAAGCCTATAAGCCCACTAAAATCTGCTAGTCCTTCCCAGCCCCCACATTGCCTGCGATTAGAGACACAGCGATGGTTCAGGACCAAAGAAGTTGTGTATGCTCCATCCCTGGAGGCATTCAAAGTCAGGTTGGAAGGGACCCTGGGCATCCTGTGCTGGTGCGTGGAACTGAGTGATCTTTAAAGTCCCTTCCAACCCAAACCATTCTATGATTCCATCACCTGCTCTGGAGCTGTGATTTCAGGGCAAATTCTCCCAGGGAAGTCAGAGATTTTCCGGAGGGTGCACAGCACATAGGTGACAAATCCTAATTGATGGGTGAGTGCCCATGAGAAACAGGAATTTTGTGTAGTATGGGAGGTGGTACTAAAAGCAATCCATTTGATGAGGATGTTAATATGTGAACAACTAAGGGTGTTTTTCCTTTATGTGGAATGCTGAAGCTCTTGCCAAAATCCAGTCTTTGGTCTCTGGCGCTGGTTGTATAACGAAGAGTTGCTTTGTGTTTCTGAGTACTGCAGCCTCTCTTTGTTGCAAACATTATCAGGAGGTGGTTCCTTGGTGGCGTTTGCTGTTACTCAGATGCTTTTATTTTCACTGAGCTCTCTGTTAAATTTTTCAACTTTGTCATTGCTGAATATGCTAGCTCAGGTTAGTCTGGCTACTGCTTTCTCAGATCCAGAGTGGTGAACTGAGCTATACCTGCTGTTGCCATTGCTTGAGTTTACATCCATTCTAACAATATTTTGGATAGTACTGCCTTTTTTTGTGTGTCACTAATTGGAATATTCCATTAAATGACAGTTATGTTGAAACACTCTCTTTAAGGAGTCTGGTATTATTTCTACTTGAGCTTAACAGCTGTATGTCTGCTGCATTCTTCAGTTGCTAAGGAAATAGTTCTCTTTCCTTTTGTTATATATTTTTCATGTCTCAGCTTATGCCTGTGGTAAGGTCATTCATCTTCTTATCTGACCGTATTTAAGTGAGTTTTGGGACTAGTAATTCTCACAGACAGAATATCTTTCAAAGGCATAAGAAAGAGCAGAATGGAGAGGAGAGCTCTCGTGGAAACAGGAAGATTTTTGGTTTCATTTGCGTAATTCTTAGCAGTTAAATTTGTACACTGTAAATTACAATCATTGCCATAACAGAAAAATTGTACTGCTTTTACTGAAGTAAAAGTGTCTTAGCTGGCACTTTACACTGGGAACTCTTCCCAACTGTACCCCAAGTGCATAAAGTACTGACTGCATAGCCCAAATTGTGCAAGATGAGCAGCAAAACTTTATTTCCTCTCCCCGTGCACATTTGCACAAAAGTGCAACACAGTGGTGCCAAGAAGTAGCCCACAGCACCTGCCAATGGTCTACTGCAGCACAAAACCCATCAGGCTTCCAGAAGCTTCTCCAAGCTCTCCCCGTCTGCAGTCTTCCAGCTTTTGGAAAAGTGAGAGTATAAAACGTCGCTCATTTATGTCTGGTCAGGATGATGGTGTTTTATGTTCCTGCACTTAGGATAAGAATTGGTTTGTGCAAGATATGACACTGGAAAATGAGTAGCATAAAGCACGGTATGACAGCCTCCTTGAACATACCTTCTGTTTCAAAAATAATAAAGTTGTGCTATGTAAATATAAACCATGAACGCACATAGAGAACTAAAAGGCCTCTGGTGCAGTGTAAGGGGAAATTAAGCTGAGCTTACAAGGCTTCGCTTCCCACCCCACCAGAGATACGGCCTTGGTGGTGGCTCCTCTGAATACTGATGCAACTCCAAAACTCAAAATACATCATGTTTCAGTGAGGCTTAGAAGTTAATTACAGTCCCAGTTTTATCAGTAGGAAAGAGACAGTTTGCTCAACATAAAGCTGCAGCAAGGGCAATCTGTGCCACATCTTTTTCTTTCCTCAGAACAGCAGAACAAGGAGGAAACGGTGTTGTAGCGCTCTTAGAAGGAAGCAAGGAGATGTCACTCTAGATGTTTAAGTTTAGCCCAACGTGACATTAAGGAGACAGAGATGGCAAAGTATGATAGTGAAATGATCAATGCTTTATTGATCACTTAAAAGTGCATAACCATGTAGAGGCACAACCTGTACTCTGCCTCACTTCAGCTACACTGAACTATTCAAATCTTCTACTCAAATGAAAATTAAACGTTTTTCATTGCATGAGTGCAGTAGAAAAATGGGAGAGGAGGTTGAAAACTGAAATGTTGCTTGTTGTAAGATGAAATGAAACATTTTATTTTGGGGAAATGAAGAGTTAGAGTCGCAAAGCTGAAGGAGGTGGCTATCAGATGAACCTAGGAAAGCTCAGGAAGTTCATTTTTCTCACTGATTTGGGAAGATGAGGAAAAGGTAAAACTGCTTCTGAGAGTTTCAGGGATTAGGTGCTGCAGCCACTCTAGTTGTGACTTTCCGTTCTGAACCAGTAATGAAGGCATTTAGCAGAGCATGGGTCCCCATGTCCCTGGGGAGGCCCTGTGCTTTCTTGACTGGTTCCCAAAAGCAAAGCAGCTCCAGTGGCAGAGAATGAGTGCCACTTCCACATCCATTCCTACCCAGGATATGATACTGACAGAATGCAGTGGACCCTCGTTCAAATACCTGTTTTTAAGGTCAGGAGGACTTCCTTGCTGCTGTACTTGTTTTATTCATTTAGGAACATTGGGTGGGGAAGACAGAGTGTCTCTGCAGCCCTGAAGATGGAATACTCTGTTGTGCATTCAAAGTGAAGCAGCAAGCAAAACCAAGAGCAGCTTTCATAGAGAAATTTACTTACCTCATCCATTCTGGTCTGTGCCACGCTTGTGAGGAATGAGCATCTCATGTCACAGTTGCCTTGTTATAGTGCAGAGCTCTGGGAAGGGATGAAGAAAGGGAGAGCACCCTTTGCTGCATTTCTGTGCGCCTCTGAATTTGAATTGAGTTTCTGTGCGGGTTGAGCAGCCCTGCCCACTGATGTGGTGACTGGAACATGCTCTTGACAGGAGTGTTCAAATCTTTTTGGCAGAGGGGAAATGAATTTGCTTTCTGCTGTCTGTGACTGCTCTGAAGTATTTAGAAAATGGGAAACAGCGCCATGATAGTGTCATCCAAGAGTCTGATACAAGTGTATTTTTTCTAAACCAAGCCTTTTTTTAAAATCAGTTGCAAATGCAGTCTGAATTTCTGACAATTTAAATGGCATTTGGGGATGAATAAACCTTTCAGAATGCGTGTCAGCTGCATATATCTATAAGCAAGAGTGAGAGGTGTGGTATCAATGAAGGCTGAGCCAAATACACACTTTAGGTTTTCATTAGATTGTGCCAGGGATCCTTGGATTTGCAATTGCTGCTGCTCCTGGAAGTAGAGGTAGACCTGTAAAGGTCTGCAGTGCTTGGAATAAATTGTATCATTTTTTTTAAACACACCTGATCATAAGTATTTCTGAAACAAGCGTTTCAGCCTGCTTTCCAGGAAACAGTGTGCTTGTTCCGAGTTACCGTGTTTTCTTCTAGAGAAATTTCAGAACATTTCAGCTAATTGTGTTTGAAATCATAAGTCTTCTGACAAATTACATTCAGGATCTCTTATCTGGAACTTTTAAAGGTGAATCTTTTCCAGTCCGAGCAGCAGGGGCCATCTAGCACAACTGGCATTGCAAGCTGCTCGTAAACTCTTGTGTGACTGACACAGTGCTTCTGTAATATGTGTTGTGTCTGTGATGGCTTCCCATGGAAACAGGCTATTTTGCATTACTGAGTAATGGCATTTTGCTGTGTGTGTGTATGAACTGAAGCACTAACACAGCCTTAAGCATTGCTACTGTTTGAGTAACAAGCCAAAGTAATGGCACTGGTCGCGTTTGAAGGATTGAGGAATTGCTGTAAAACGCTTGGAGATGCATAAATGAAATACACTGATAAGATAGAAAGCTTCTATCGATATTAGTATTTGAATCTGTATTTGCCATGGAACCTAAGTGTCTGTTTTTAAAAAAGAAAAAAGCATGCAACAAAATCAAGAAGTACAGCTCTAAAGGATTCTCTCTGTCAATTCTTGGCTACTTTAATTAGCTCGCCTCTGCCCTTACTGGATGGGAGACAGATCCTAGGTCTGACACTTGACAAGGAGGGTTGGGCCGTCACTTCCCACCAGATGTCAGAGACCTTTTCCCAGGTACTGCTGGCTAAGAGGAGCTCCTCATAATGAGAAGATCTGAGACAACCAGCTACAGTGAACTGTTTTCCTTTCTTCGAGGTTTTAAGCTCCTAGCTGTTAGTTAGGGCTGAAGAGATTTGACAGGTGCTCTGGGAAATAGCAAGCAATGTACTTTTTATTGCTGATTCTCATTAACTTATTAACTGTTTTCTTCTTGTGTAATGTTATCCAAGCAGGGCTGTTTAACAGGGAAGGGACAGACGGCTGAGTGGAACTGAGCACTGGGGTGTGCTCAGCTGTTGCTGCCAACGCTGGGCTAGCCAGGCTGGGGAAAGAAATATTTTCCTGTTTTGCAGAGCTGCAGGTTAGTTTGTTTTCCTTCAGTATTGCAGCTGAGGCAATTTATGCAATGAACTTTCAGCTGAGCTTAATGTAATTCTCAGTTTATAATCTCAAGAGCTCAACAAGCCTTGTACGTCAGGGACACTGAGCATTGTGTCTGTGTGGATTGGTTTAGGAGTGGGCATTGAAAAGTAACTGAATGATTTGTAAGCTCTTGGGACTGATGTTGCTGGATTGATTTGAATACATTTGAAAATGCATTTGATACCCACTTGGAAAGTAAAATACCTGTCAATCACTGTAAGTCTAATGACAAAAAGCAGACAAATGAAAGCAGCAAAAAAAAACCTGCTTGAAAGGCAGCCACTGGCTAAGGGAAAATTATCTTAATGGAAAACTGGGGTCTAAAATATCATTGCTGAAAAAAAAAACCTACACATATTTAACTATTATCTGACCACAACATTGCCTTTCTCAGCTCTACAATCTCAACGTCTATTTCAGATCTCAAGTAGGGTTGTTTCAATGTTAAAAGGGAGGAAAAGTCCCCAAATGGCAGCAAGCCATAGGGAGTTTTGGGAAACAACTCTTGACACTCGAGAAGGCATGCTGTATTCATTAGGTGTTGGATTATGTGGTATTTTGTATAGTTGTGATTTAGGTGACATAGAGGTAAGTTCCTGCTGTGCCTTGGCCTTAAAACAATTACTAGGGCAGACTTATCTGCCCAGGAGTGAGGGCAGTATCTTGGTCTACAATAAAAGATGAGTCTACTTGAGCTGTTTGTGTGTCTGATGTTTGTGCACCAGCACCTCATGTACTAAAGAGGAAAAAAATGAAAAACAAAAACAAAAACAACCACAAAAAAAAAAAAAACAGTGAAAGTAGTGATTTATAAGTATTGGTTCTGGAAAATGTGGATTGTCAGGCAGAGAGCATAAGCATTCTTTTTTCCCCTCATTTACTGCAAACAAGTTTCTATAGAGCATTTTGGATTTTGATAGACATATTAGTTCTCAGACCTAGTATAATCTCACCAAACCCTTGCCCACACATTCAGTATTGTTTGTAATAGAACATTTCCTCTGACAAATAATGAAGACCTAGTAGATTTTTAGCAAGATATATTTTGATTTTTTTTCACACGTGATTCTTTTTTTCTTCTCATAAGTTAGTGAAGGAGGTTGCTAAATGAGCTGTAATGTGCTGTGGTTGTGAATGTTTATCCAAACTACTGACCGGTGTCAGTGATACGTTCTTTAATTTCAAATGTGTTGTTCTCCAAGTTTACATCAATAGCATTTTAGAGCCTGTTTAGGGAAAAAGACATTTTGTGATGCCTCAAAAATGGTTAGGGTAGGCTTGTAGATTGAGTTACATCAGGTTTTGTCTGTTATTTCCACTGATTATTCTGGCCATGTAATTCCATCTTATTTTCAGTAGTACTTTTGTAAAATCTTTTTTCCTTTTCTCTCAACGCTAAAATTGCCTGTAAGCATGAATTAGAATGAGGAGTTTGACATAAAGGAGTGAAGTCTTGAGTTGTGCAGAACTTCTAAATAAATAATAGTGACGTGATTAAATGCTAATATTCAAGTCAGTATTTCTGGAGTTTGTAATTAGGCAACAAAGTATGCTGTCACGGAGAAGAGCTTTAGTACTGTTGAAGCTGATGGCGCTCCTGACAGTAAGAGTTACCCCAGATGTTATACTGTCTAGATTGAAAACCTTGTTACCTCTATTCATTTGGATAGCATGGATACTCATTAAATTATGAATTGGTGTTTCTTCCAAACACTTGCATATTAATGATCTCACTGCACACAGAAGCCTGGTTTTTGAAGAGTAAGCAGGTAGCGCTCTGTTAGAGGAACTGAGTTGGCTCCCCACAGAACAACACTGGAGATGGAAGAGGGCCATGCACATCCACTTGTTGGTTTCTGGTCTGTGTGTGCTCCATGTGTACCCGGGGTTTCCTGCCCAGCACTCCTGGCACCAGCGCTCCCTTACATCCCTACTGCCTACACCTCCCAAGCCTTAGTTTACTTTGAATCTTCAGGTTATTACTAAGAAGTAAGAATATTTGGGAGTGCCTTGGAAGGAATGTGACATTAGCTGGAGAGGAGCTTGTACCTCTTCAGAAACAGAAACCAAACTTTGCTGTTGCACCCAGTAAAAACCTGCTGACATCTGCTGCATTATTGCAGATGTTCTGTTTTGCATGGGCTTAAATTCCACATAACGAAGCCCAGAGTCAAAGCCACCCAACGTACAGACTGGATGATTTACACCAGTCTTTTAACTGGTATCTGTATTTAATAGATTGTGCCTCGAAGCTTAGAGTACATAATGGAAACTGCACTCCTGTCTGTCATAAATGTGACCTGTGCACTTATATACCTTCTTACACAAATTCCCTTTATTGTCTTCAAAGTGCAGCTGATAGTAGTGTTTAACCCAGGAACTGACTATGGTAATAGATAATGGAAGTGAAATCCATTGCAGGTTTTGGTGGGAAGCATTGTGAGCCTGCCCTTTTGATCCTATATTATGCGAGAAGGTAATTCGCTCCTTGCAGCTTTAGTTTCTTTACCATCAGTGACAAAGGCATTTTTGTTGTCAAGCCTTCTTTTTCTTTTCCTTCCTCTTGCTTTCCTCTTAGAAAAAAAAAAAAGATGCAATTTTCATTGGACTAACATCAGCCTGAAGATATTTTCATCAGTACTTGGCAGATGCTAGATGGGATGCCTAGTAATAAATGCCTTTTTCATGATTGTTTTCCTCACACTTAAGTCCATTTTCTGTGAGTACTGTATGAAGTAATTTTAAGCTTTTAATTGTTTATGATATCTGGCACTTCCAGACTCTGTGAATGTTTCTGCATCCATGAAAGAGAATTATTAAGCACCAGAGCAAAATGCTGCCATCCTACTTGCTGTCAGTGCTGAGGAAGACCTGCCAAATCTTGTAGTATTTGTGCATGCTATAGAGGTGGAAAGAAATAAGGTTCCAGAGCTAATAATAACTGCAGCTTTGTGGCTAGGATCCTCATTATAGTAACTCCATAATGACAGTCTGGTTCGAAATGTGATGAAATTCATATTCCTGTCCTTTCATGTGGGTCTTGGCTAAATTCTCACAAGTCAAAGCTGAAAAGAAATTTGGGTACTTTTGCAGAAGACTGAAATTCCAATTCTAATGCAGGTCCTTCTTAGCATTTGTCAGAATATGGTTTTCTCTATATTCATAATGTGTTTTAAATGAAGCTCCCCCTGATCTCCAAGACTGTCTCATGCAGTGCTTTCACAGTGCTTGCATTTACAATCAGCTATCAGCAAGAAAACAGTTGCTAGCACGTTACTTCTGTCTCACCCTTCTGTTCGTTATTTTCCTGGGACTGTGCATACTTTCAGGGAAGAGAGTTAAAGAATGTGAATTGCTACTGTTGTGCTGACAGCGTTGTTCTAGTGCACTATGTGGACTACCAGGCATTCAGAGATGGTGAAGCCCTTCAGTAAGCTGTTCATTACAGTAGCAGGTGGAGACAGTGGGCTTAATCCCTCACGTGCACCAGGTGGTCTCCCCTCTTGTACCAAAACAGCATGCTATTTTCAGCAGTTTTATTCAAACCTGGGTAAGCTACAATGCTGTGTGAAATCCAGACGATTTGTCAGTCCAGTGTGCAAATGAGAACATGCAATAAAAGTAAATATTTGTCTGCAGTAGGTGAATGGTCTGCTCAGATATTTAAGGTTTGGATCTTTGAACCTTTATTATATTTTCTTCTGATGTTTGTTCCTCTGGTACTTCCTCTGTCACCTTCATTGAGAATGTTTCCTTGGTAGTTGGCCTATGTAATTATTTAGGGTTGCCTAGGGATAACTAAGGAAGCAATAAAAACAAAGCTTCTGTATGTGACATTTCTTACAAATACCTTTGCAGCCTGCCAACTATTTTTCCTGAGCAGGTTACTAGTTTTGTCTAGTTGCAAGCTCTAAGTGTCTTTCTCGACCAAGTGTTTGCCTGCCCTCCTACTCTATCTATGCTGACTTTTTGCATTCAGAATGTCTACTGTATTCAGGGGAAGAACCATGAACTTGTCTTTTTTATGCAACTCCTCCAACTGTCATTTGTTGCTGTTGTTTTCATATTGAATAAGGCACTGTGTATTATCCACTCCTTGCCTAGTCCTCTTTTTGCTGTGCCATACACCCCTGTCATATTATTCACTTCCACCTCCGAGTCTATAGAATTACCTCCCAGTAATAGAATTATTACCACCTCCCAGTGTAATAGAATTAGGCACTTAAATTACTCTATTTTTATTTGCATCTGCTGAGATTGCACTGTTGTTTGTTAAGCACGTCATGCTTTCATCTTTTTGATAGGCAATGTTCTATTGTAATGACCAACTTAATATGGGTTCTCCGAAATGTCTTCATGAAACAAAGTGAGCAGTCCTGTGCTCATTTCTCCTGTCCTTATTGCTCAGTAAAAACAACTTGAAGCTCTGCTAGATGGTTCTAGAGAAACATCTGGTCAATGCAAATAATGAGATGAGAATAGTAATAGGTAGCAGTGAGCCAGCAGAGGGAAACAGCTGAAAGTCTTATAGTAGGATTAGTTGCTTTACTTGATTTTTCGAAAGGGAACCTTGTATTTAAGTAAATCAGCTATATATTCTAGCTCTGGGCAAGAGGGAGATTTTAACTACTGACTTTCAAAGTTGTTGGAAGGCCAGAAATAATCCAAATGAATTAGAAGAGTTAAAGTTGGAAAGCTTGATGTTACGTTGAAAATTCTGAACAATGGTACATTGCCTGTTTAATATCAGTACCTCAACACTGTCTAAATCCTTCATAGTAGCACCTGATTAGCTGTACTATTTCTGCAGAGATTTTTGAACATGAGACTCTAGAATTAGTTTCTAAAAGTGAATGTTCAACAGTGTGAGGGATGAAGGAATAGAATTGCCGCTTATGTCAGATAATCTCAGCCTTGAAGCAAAACCTGTAGGAATCTTTCATCAAGATGTGATGATGGATTCTCTATTGCTGTCAAATAGGATGTTTTTCTACAAGATATAATCTAGTTGTTACAAGATTCTCTTTGGGGAATGTCCCTTCATAGCAAACTTGTTGCCTGCCTTACACTGGAAGCCACTGCAGTCTTTTCTTCTAGTCTTACCATAAGGAAATTAGGAAAATCTTATTAATGCAAAGCTGAGCTATTTAAATGGTGCTTGGGTTTCAGTGCTAAGCCCAGAAAGATCTAAATAATAGAATCATGGAATCATTAAGGTTGGAAAAGACAAGTAAGATTATGTAGTCCAACCCCAACCCATCCCCACCCTGCCCACTGACCATGTCCTTCAGTGCTGCATCTACATGTTTCTTGAACACTTCCAGGGACTGTGACTCTGCCACCTCCCTGGGCAGCCTGTTCCAATGCATTGCCAATCTTTTTGAGAAGAAATGTTTCCTAATATCCAACCTGAACTTCCCCTGGTGCAACTTGAGGCTGTTCCCTCTCATTCTGTTGCTGTTACCTGGGAGAAGAGGCCGATCCCCACCTTGCCACCTTGCCACAACCTCTTTTCAGGCAGTTGTAGAGAGCACTGGGGTCTCCCCTGAGCATTCTCTTCTGATAGTTGATGGGCACGCCATATTTGATAACCAAAGAGATAGTTCAAGTATTCATTTGCATTCACCTTTTTTAAAAATTTATTTATTTATTTAATACTTTGGAGATAAATATTGACCTTAAACTCTAAAGGCATTGATTCTATGCATACAGCCTGAGAACTCTTTGAAGATGAAAAAGAGACAGAATTTATCCCCCAAACTTACTGAAGAGTTCAGTACATGACTATTTAATACCAAGGAAAGGAAAATACACTGGATGTAATCGTGTCTATCTTCCTCAGACATTGCTCATGCACAGGCAAGAATGCAGCTACACAGTATATGCTGTCATAGATCAATGGGACATATGGGGGCATTAATGTGCTAGTACGTATCAGTGCATTTCTCCATTTCTCTGATTGTATTGTCCAATAATAAAACCATTACAGTGTCATCATAACTGCGTACCTCAGTCAAATGTTTATGAGGTGTTTGCAGTATTCTGTGCCTAACAGAGCTATTTTTTGTATTATTATTATTATTGCAAATCTAGGCTAATATCCCCCCAATACTAATTTTTCTGGCAGCCTGGGAGACCTTCCTGTAGAGCTAAAAGATTCAGCACCTTTTTATCAAAGACTTGAGAATGGAAGTGTGGTGGGTGCACTTTTATGCCTAGTGCTTGTATTTCTTGTTAATTCATCTCAGTTCAGGCTCTTCTAATGTATTAAGGTCTTTGCATACTTCTAAAATGTTCCCACTACTCTGTGTGCTTAGCTCTTGCAGATGATGGTGTTATGGAGAAGTGTATAGTTTGTAAAGTTGGCCTTTTTGCACTGGTTGGAGTTTAATATGCAGCTTGGGAGATTCTGAGGGTACAACCTCTGCACTCTGCCTTCCCAGAAAAAAAAAATGAATGCTTGGAAAGATTGATGAAGAGAAATTGAACTAAAAATTGTCTTCGGAGCCTTGGCATATTTGGGGATTTAACCTCAGTTTGTAGCCCTATCAAATTCTACATTAAAATGGCTGTGTAGGTCCATACTTCTCTTTCTCATAGCAAATGAAAACTCTTTTCATTTCCTTTGCACTTGGGTTCGTTGTGGGAACAGGTATACATATGTCAGCATAACAGACACATTTTCTGCGTACCTTGGATGCTTCTAAAGCATTTAACTACTTAAAGATTGCTTTTTCCTCGACAATTTTGAGAAAAGTGTCCCTTTAAAGCAGTTATTTATATTTTTTATGTGTAAGGATTTGCATTTAGCCTTAAAAGAGACTGCAGCAACAAAAATCCAAAATGCAGTTATATAAAAAGCCTTTTCAATTACTGCTGAGCTTTGCATGGTTATAAAACCTTTGTTTCGTACATAATATGGAGCGATCTTCAGAAAACATGGTGCTGAGGAGCTTGCCAAAAATAGGACCGGTGTCAGCGTTTCCTGGGCTTCCCAAACACAAGTTGCATTCTGGCAGGTATTCCTCTGGTGTCTCATGAGTCTGGTAAAAGCAGCCAACCCAAGTGTTGGAGGCTGTGTCCCCTAGCAAATGTACATAGCTTCAATTTGCGCTGCATGAGCGCAACTTGTCACATAAGTAGATACGTTGAGCAGGACAGGAGATGTGAGGACTGCACTTCTGCATCCATGCAGGTGATATACTGCCTTGTAGCTGGTATAAGGCGTCAGGTCGAAAATGGAAACTGGGGGTCTCCTCAGCATGCTACCGGTTATCCAAGCTAAATGCAGTATTTTACGTACTTCCTCCCTCCATGTAGGCTTCTGTCTGTGATGCAGCCTGATCTCCTGCAGGTAAAGGAGTGGGCATGCTCGGGGCCCTGAGGCTGAGCACCCCTCAGCGAGGAGGCTGGTGGCACGGTCAGCCATGCTTGGAACCAACAGGCCTCACCTAGGCAATGTGGCAGGAAGCAGCAGTGCCTGTGAGGATGATGAGAACTGCCAACAACACATTTCAGTGTTTGCCTTTTTGTGTTTGCTGGTAAATCTGTTTTTCTTGTACTCCAGCATGGAACCTGTGCTACAGGCTGTATGGAACACGGTGGCTAGTATGAGTATGAGTTGCTTGTAGCTTCCTCCACTGCCTTCTCATCTGTATTGGGCAGTAGCGGGGGCAGCTTCTGTCAAATAACACCTTCATTTATGTTAGAAAAAAACAGTAACTAAATAGTCAGAGATAATTTAGTGCTTAGAAGACAAAATGCTGAGCAGAATGCACTGAGCAGGACTTGAACTGGACAAGGACTCTATGAAGCAGCCCGGCCTTCAGCTCTTTCAAGCACCACAGTGCTGTCCCTGGTGACTCTGTAATTGTGACAATTGCAGCACCCAGTTGTATGTCCCTTCTGATCATTTAGGGAAAACAGTCCAGATCCATAGGTCAGGCTGAGACTGCTCGCATGCAGAAACATGCTCATGGGCAAAGAGATAGTGGCCCTCCTAACTGCGTGTCTGCCTGGCATGGCACCGTGCAGGTCATGGCTGTCCACAGCAGCACCAAGCACACAAATTCCGGCAGAGGGAGCGCTTGGGGATGCAGAAGGTTGCAGAGACAAAATGACCTGGCTTATAGCTGCCTTGGTTTGCTGGAGCTTAGTGCAACCAGAGCCATCCTGGGCCTGCTGCAGGACTGACCCCTGGCACAGCAAGGCTCCAGCAGAGCATGCATGGCAGCCACTCTTGCTCCGGGCTGGCACTGGTCCTTCACATAAAGTGAGAACCTGCCAGCATGTGGGAAGCCATTATCCTGGATCACTGTATTGACACTCCCTTCCCCATAAGCACTATTCTTTCACTACTAAGGATTATGCTTTGTCTACCTTATACTGAGCCTGCTGCAGACTGAGTTTCCTGGAAAAGAAGTAGTACTGTCAAGTACTCGATTTACTTATCTTACATTTAGCTTCCTAATTGCAGCTTGGAAATAAAATATCTTTTGTGCAAAATTTATTCTTTTGCATCTGGGTAATGCTGCCAAGTCTGACAACTTCTTTCTGAAGACACAATGTTAAGACATTGTTTTTTCCCTGCTTCACAACGACAGAACTGTCAAGAAGCATTGAAGTCAGGAGCAACATGCACTGGGTGTGTGCCAGTGAATCAGTGCTTGTTATGTTTGTTTTAATTTAAATCTCTCTGCAATGGAGGGGTGGGTTTATTTACACATTTACCAGTAATGATTTGAATCAGAAGGTTATTTCTGGAACATAAGAATTTAGAGTGGGTTTTCCCAAAGGCAACGGAAGACATCAGGTGACAGTGTTCTGTAGAGGCTGGGGGCTACACCTTTTATGCTCTGCACTGAAAACCTCAAAACAAATTGCTTACTGGATTGCCTTCAGCATCCCACCAGTAATAATATAAATACAAAAATCAGTACTGAAGACCCTTAGGCTGCTCCCTTAGACTGCTCAGCTCACAGGCTCAGGAAGGTATGGTTAGGAGAACAGACTGAAAATTAATGTTTCTTCATGCAAAAAAAGTGTATTTTCACATAAAAATGAAAAAAAAAAAAAAAAGAAAATAAGCTCTTCAAGCTGCTGTAGTCATCAGCCATGGATAGCTTTTCCTCATCTCTCAGAGCTCATTCTTCACTGTCCTTGTACCATTGGGACTAACTTGAGTTTTGCATTGTTTCTAATCTGCCCATTGCTTCTAGAAGAGAGTGTGGGAGGGACTGCATGGCAAGAAGCACTTTGCAGACTGCTGCTTGGAGAGTCCAGACTTGTCTCTGCTGTGCTCACCCCATTAGTGGCCAAGTTTCCCTAAAATATCAGAACTTTTGTGTGATGTATAACAAGGGAGCTCTGAGATGAAGCTGCTGTAAGATTGGAAGAGATTCTTTGTAACTCTAGAAAATTGATTCTCAACCGTAGACTCAGAAAAACAAATATAAGAAGTCACTTATGACGCAAAACAGAGCAAATAACTTCCTGGGATCGTTACATTCAGAATGGCACTGCCTTGCTGACTTCTTGGAACTGAAGAGCTTTTTCTTTCTGATGTTGTAAGACAGATGATGTATGCTTTTAAATAATGAACAGAGCCATGTTCACAAAATAAGACACTTGAGAACTATGGTAACGTTGCTATAGATGTGCAGAGGTTATTCATTTGTCAGTAATAATAAAATCTTTCAAATCATTATTTCTCTACATCTCCTCTCCCGTAACAAATGTGCAGTTAATGACTGCGTTGAAATCTCTTTCCCCCTGTAGATTGTATTCCGGAAAATCAGCGATGTGAAACGAGAAGAAGAGGAGAGAATGAAAAGGAAGAATGAAGCCCCCCTGATTTTGCCACCAGATCACCCTGTCCGCCGACTGTTTCAGAGGTTCAGGCAGCAGAAGGAGGCACGGCTCGCAGCTGAGAGAGGCAGAGATCCAGACGATCTGGATGTGGAGAAGGGCAACATCCTAGGCGAGCACTCCTCCGCACGCTCAGTGGTCAAAGCCAGCGTTGTGACCGTCCGGGAGAGCCCCGCGACCCCTGTGTCATATCAGTCAGCTTCAACGTCTGGGACATCAGACCAGGCGAAGCTTCAGGCCCCCACGTCAGAGTACACAGGATGTAAAGCATCAGGGGATTACCCCCGGAGAAAAGGCTGGGCCAAATTCAAAGAGGCCTGTGGGAAAGGTGAAGACTGGAACAAAGTCTCTAAAGCGGAATCTATGGAGACGTTACCAGAGAGAACTAAAGCTTCAGGAGAAGCTACCCTGAAGAAGACAGACTCCTGTGACAGTGGCATTACAAAAAGCGACTTGCGCTTGGATAATGTTGGGGAGACAAGAAGCCCACAGGACCGCAGCCCGGTCCTCACCGAGGTCAAGCATTCCTTTTATCCTATCCCAGAACAGACTCTTCAGGCTACCATGCTAGAAGTGAAACACGAGTTGAAAGAGGACATCAAGGCTTTAAACACAAAAATGACCAATATAGAAAAACAGCTCGCTGAGATACTTAGGATATTGACCTCAAGAAGAAGCTCCCAGTCACCACAGGAGTTGTTTGAAATATCAAGGCCCCAGTCTCCAGAATCAGAAAAAGACATGTTTGGAGCTAGCTGAGGTGTTTCTTTATAAAAAACAGTCAACCAATCAAACGAACACCCCCCTAACATTTTAAATTTAATCTTGAAAACGAGTGAGGGACCAATTCACTAAGCATGTTCCCTGTGTCTAAAAAGGTACAGTAGCAGGAATTGCAACCTCATGTCAAGATGGCAGCTGGCTCTGAAGTCTTTTTGACAGCAAGGGTACAGTTTATAAAGCTTTTCTTTTCTCCATTGGTTCCCATTCTCCCCACTCCCTCTTTCTCCCTCAGGATGTTGGAATAAGAGCTCCGAAAGCAGCAGCCATCCCCGTGAGCGCCAGGTGACCTCTTAGGTTTTTGGAGCATGCCTTATGTAGTTAGCTCAGTTTTTGCCTATATGAATAAGGACTGGCCAGGGTGCTTGTGCTTTCAGCATTTTAATTTTTCTGCTGCTGCTGTTGTCACTATCTCAGTCACCTGTACAGCATGTTAAATGTCACAGTATATTTTCATATACTCATAATAAAGCAAAGAGGAGTAGAATTTGTAATACTCGATACCAAAGTTACTTTTGGGTAGTCAAGGGAGAACAAAAAGATGGGAAAAAAATGTAAAACAAAGAAAAAAAAAAAAAGCACCCTCAAGTCTGTTGGTAAATGGGATCATCCACATTTTCATTCTTTGAGTCAGGATCTTGATTATCCAAATCCAGACTTCTGTCTCAGATGTTGTAGAGCATTACCTCTGTTTTTAATTCCTGCTGGAGGATGGAGGTCTGGGTGTGCTGTGTGCATGCAGAATGATCAGAACGCTTTCTGCCCGCTGCAGAATGTATTGTGCATCTGTGTCAATGACCGTTCTGCAGATTTGCCTCCCTGTGAAAATATACTGTAGCAATTATGTCCTTTTTTTGCTATGAATCTGCTCTTTTAATTCCTGTTAAATTATTATTCAGAAGTTTCTGTTTTGGTAATGTTCGTTGTAGCCAAAGGCTTTCACAGAACTTTCAGAGATTTTATTGTGGCATTTTTCTCTAGATCCAGATGTATTGTTCTTGATCTAATCTATCTAGAAAGTAAATGGAGGTAGAAATACAGTGTTTACTGTATACAAGTGCTATTGTAGCAAGGAAACAAGAAGATCTGCTTCTTAAAGAAGGAGATGTTTCCAAAACTTATATTTTCATAACTTTTTTGGAGGAAGATTGAAGCACTTTACCAAAACGACTGTTCATTGTTCATTAGTTAGGGTAGCATAGAAGATTCCATGGCTTGGGACATAGGTATAGATCTGCAGTAAATTCTCTCCACTGGTCTGGTACGCTCACTATTTAACAGTAGGTTATTGTCCAGAAGCATGGTGCAACACTTTTTGAGGTTTTCATTCTTAATGGCAGTAGGTCCTAACACATTGTGGAAGTCTCTTTTTTCTAAGGTACTAAGTCATTTACACACACAAAAAAAAAAAAACCCACATAGTTCTTTGGAGGAGATTTTGGATTAGGGTTAAGTAAGGAAGAGAGAGGGAAAATGACCAATTAGGAACGATTTTGGGTGGCCTAATGCTTGCACGGGGCCATGCAGAACTGTGCCATACGTCCTTGGGGAAGTGCAAGGCCCACTGGGTGAAGCTGCACACACAGTATTGGGGCTGTGCTGTGCAAAGCTACAAGCTCAGGCCTTGAACACAGTATGTTTGTTTTATTTGTTCTGAGGGCAGCACTGAAGTTTGCAGCTGGTTTAGGGTTAGCTTTCAAGGGTCTTGCACGCTGGTTCAGTATAGAAGTGTCCACAGGTAGTAAATTCTAATCAAGGCTTGAAGGATTCCTGAAGCGCGTGTCTGGATCAAATCTGTATGCAACTTTCTACCCCCCCAAAGATAAGGAGAGGCATTACAGAAGTGACTTGCTATGAAACAGTGAAACAGAGGTGCCATTATTTCTGGTTCCAAGTTTGGATTTTTCTAGTGGAAGCTGATGTCTTTTACAGTTATGTACTGAGGGCATACTGAGGAGAGCTCTTTTTGACCAAAGTCACTGTGTGTTTGGTGCTTTAATCACTATGAATGGCAACAGCTACCTGCGATAGCCATGCCATTTCCATAAGGAATCCATACAACAGCAGTTTCAGTTAGGAACTACTACATGGTTTTCCTCTCTGAACTCCTCAGTCAGTAAATTCATTGGGCAGTGAAATTAGGTAAGAATAAACTACAGGTTTGCAAGTATACGTGTATTTGTAATCAGTGCCCCGAAGTTGCAGCGAGGTTTAAGGGGTTCGCATGGTGCCAGTTCTCTAATCCAGGCAGATTACTCATCAGCATTGTGTTTCCTACGTAACGTGTTTGAAAGGCTGGAAGCCTTGCTGAACTCAGCTGGCAGCCAGCTACCTGCAGTCTGATAAACATGGAAATTAGCTTATCCCAGACAGATGAGAGGGGAAATGTTTGTCGCCCTCCAGGTATGTGCCTAATATCTCAAGTATTGCAGTGCAGATGTAGGATTAGATGCACAGGTGCAGGTTACCCAGTCCTCTGTTGCTGAGTCCATGTTGATGTTTCACAGTGGTATCTTTCATGTGTCCTCAGGGATATGTTTAAGGTTTTTCTGGTGTTGCTGATTGCCTAATCCTGGAGTCATGGCAGGGTTAACCCTAGAAGCCCCGCAATTATTTGCACCGCCACACGTGGTTCTGTGAGTAAAGGAGCACAAGTCCCCATTTTCTGAGGGAACCCCAAGTGCAGCCTGAAGTTCAGTTCAGTTTGGAACACAGGTACGTGCTGCATGGCCAGGGCTGAGTGAAGCACGGAGTCCATTTTTAAGGCTTTTATGAGGCCTTTATAAGAGCCTATAAAGTCAGTAATAATCCACTTGTATAGCTTTCAAAGGTTGTTATATACTCTGGAATTACACTTAAAATGTAATGTCACTGAAGATTATGGCCAAATTTGATTCTGTTACAGTCATGAAACTCCAGAAGAACTGTACTCCTTCCAATGACACCGTCAAGGCATCTGCTCCAGGTCAGCACTGAAGTGGGCAATGTCACTGAGATTTGCACAGCCCTAACAAGTCAGACCCATTTTATTATGATTTCATGAACTGGCAGGTACTAAAGCTGGTTGTAGAAGACTGCATCATCCCTTAGAAACCACTGTGTGTTGTGAAAGAATTTGAAAAAATATAATATTTAGGATGAGCTTTGGTCTTTGGATTCCCTGGGCTACTTAGTGTTAAATGAGTGAAACCTTGTCCGCTATGGGACTCCTTTCACCCTCAGACTAGTTTGGACCTGTAGCGTATTGCCCAGGCTCAGCAGATGAAGAGAGATTCGTTTAGGGAGTGACTGAAAGCAGCTGTGTTGCAAATCTGTCTTTCTCCATTGAGCCTTAAACTTGGATGCCTAAGGCTGGGCGGTGTCCATATCCACGGTAATTGTTATTCTTCCATTTTATTTGTGAGCTTTTCCTTTTTCTCTCTACATGTTGAGTAAACCTTTCCACTCAAATTATTTTTCATCTTAGACATGAATGACCTCTGAACATGAGATTCTGCCCCTTAACAAGAAAGCAGTTGTACATTCTGTGTTCTGGCACAGTGCTTCTACCACTTAACTACCTGCTAAACAACCTGTGTTAATGAACAAGAGATGGTGTTCCATTTTTACCCTATGATGGAATGAGATTTCAGTCAAAAGCTGGTAGTTCAGAGAAAGAGCCTGGGCTCAGAGTTGTTACAAACGGAGCTTGTAGAAGTTCATACTTAACCAGAATACCAATATGCAGCACATGATTTAAAAAGCAAAAACCAACCCTCATCCCTGCCGTGTTCAGCTACATTGACTTCTGTCTGGTATTACCTGTATTCTTTTACAAACACCATTCTTGCTTTAAATCTCTTTCACAGTGCTGCTCTGAATCCCAGCGAACACCCTGTTTAGCAGCTTCGAAGGTGATGTTCTGCTTCTACAGTACTTCACTTAAATGAACTGAACAAGATATTTACTGTGAATATCTGGTGATATTTTTTTCAATCGCTCTAAACCAGTCTGTGAAAGAATTTACTACGATTTGTCTTTGCTATATAAACAACAACGTGTGTGACTACGCTTGTGCAGTTGCGTGTACATACACACGTATATATAATATCTATGTATAGATAAGTCTGTGGATTGCATTTTTGTTATGTAAAAGCACATCCTTCATTTAATGATTACGGTTCAAGAAGGGAACTTAGATCTTCCCCGTAGCTATCCACTGAATGTGCTAGCTAGTATCTTGTTTGTTAAATGTTGAACTTTCAGGCCATATCTTCTGGTTTCTCTAGCAGGTCTCAACTTTGTGCAGTTAGTTTGGCTGATATTGTGACTGAGAGATCTGGCAGGTGCTGTTAGTCAGGAACCAGAAACGCACGTGAAATTGGAAAAATGCTGTATCATAGCTGGTGGGAATACAGCTCGTAAGCCACTGTTTCTTGCTTGCTCACAGTACCTCTGAAGCCAAGCTGCCCTGGTATTGCCTCTCGTGGCTTCTCCTGCAGAAGGGACGGTGGAACAGGAGGGTTTCTTTTTCTTGGCACTGGGAGCTGTCTCAAGGTGCTGAGCCTGTCCTTCCTCTCACGTGACACTTGGTCACTGCACTTCTGCTTTCTCGGCCTGGTATTAGGTGGTGAAGAGCATCTACTTAATTCTTCATTTCTCCGTAGTCTCCTGTGTGTGTATTGGCAATAACAGTGTCTGTGTTTCAGCCGCTCTTCTGATTCATTGAGACAAACCTTTTAGAGAGAGACCTGGGCAGGGGAAGCTCCAGAAATGTGAGGTGAAGTACAGTAGATTACTGTATCCTCTAATCTGACATACTTTTGACCACATTGTTGTGGCAAGCATTGATTCAACTAAATAAAAATGCTTTTTGCAATAAGATATAGCCAACGTTTAGCCTTAAGACCCTTCCGTAAGTGAAACATTTCAAACTGTGATTCCATTCTCTTTCCTTCTCCACGTTCTGTAGTATTTACAATGTTGCCTAAAGATAAAGCACTTTGATTAGCTTTCTAAATCTAACGGAAATCACTTGTTGGTAATCATGCTTATTTCTCCACTTAATGCCTTCTTATTAGGATAATAAATTACTCCAGTAGTCCTCTCCCTTTCCAAAACAGAGACATAATTATTGTCTGAACACTTTTGTGTTACTGGGGTTCCAAGCCCGACCTGTCACAAAAGTGTTTGTTTCAAAGGTTTTTTTTTTTTACAGTGCAACAATGCTACTGTGAATTTACCTGCAACTGTAATTTGTTGAGAGCTGATTGTTGAGTGCCGTGTAAACATATTTGATGTGTAATCCCAGAGCATCTCCATAACTGGATTTAAATGCCTGATGTCAACAAAGCAGTTTGGGGTTTTCACTCGCTGTTCTGAAAGGCGGATGTCCTTTTCCTTTCCTCCCACTGAATGTGTGACCACTAACATAGAAAAAGGATCCTTTTAGCTGTAGATGAGAGACGTTCAATAATCTTGTATCAGGAGGAACTGCTATATAAAGAAATACAAAGTTTTCTAATGAATGTGTTATATTATTGTACTTACATACAATCAATATTTGTACATCTGTTGGAAACCTGTCCGCGTTTCGGTATTTAGCCACCACTGCATGGACACTTTATTGATATGCAGTTAATGCAGTCGCTTTGACGCTTTTAAATGTATTTCACTTGGTTTTATCCTTTCCAAAATCCACCAAAAACTCCTGTTTCTTTTTCTTTGCATTTGTCACTTTGTTCAATGAAGCATGACCAGACAAAGAGAACGAGTAGATACTATTTTTGTGGTCAGCAAAGCAGCTGCCAGTAGATTGCCAGTGTGTGTGCACATACACACTGCTTTGGAATGTTTCAGTTACAAATGCAGCCACCTACATTAATGATATCCCTGTTAAACATTTTTAAACAAGCACAAATAATATTTGTAAAAAAAAAAAAAAAAAACTTTAATTTTATTTATTATAGTAATAAACTATTTTATACATTATAATTGCCTTGGTGTGCTCTTTAATGGCTTGAATATGTACTTATAAGAGTAAAAAGGAGATTTTAAGTTAGTCTCTAGAATCCTGTCTTGCTGTTTTGTTGCTGCTGTTCTGTACCCAGAGTGCTGTTGATAGAGAAGTTTGATATTACCATTTTACTTGTGAACAGCTCAGGTTGTTTCCTCAGACTTCTGCCTTCTGTGTGTGTCAGTACAACCATGATTTACGTGTGCAGGGCTGCCGTAAAGTTGATTCAGGTGTTCTGTGAAGCACAGTGGACTCCAATCTGGACCAGCTGTCTGCAAATCCATACCAAAACCACTGCTCCTGTGGGCCAGCAACTGGATCTGGATGTGAATATAAAGTTTTACTCTTCAGGACTTCAACCTGTGAGCTTGGCAGCTGTGTTTGTTCTTCGTACTCCAAAGCATGATCTTTGCCTGTCGCCTCCTCACGCTTCATGGGATTGGGAACCTAATCTTCAAAAGGACAGCAATAAGGCATAAGCTTTCAGTCTGCAGAGATGAGGCTAACCTGTACCAGGAGCAGCCAAGGAGCTCAAGTAGGAGCTATTTTTACCATTGTTTCTGCATCCACTGCAGTGCGTGCTCTGACAGGACCTTCAGTTGTTGATGTTGCTCTATGACCAGTGTGAAAGTCTCTTCTTTATTTTGTCTAAAGTTATTATGTGTTCCCCGCAATTGCTAGAACGGGGAACATTTCTGGAGTGAAGGTAAGTGCTTTTAATTTTCTTTTTATTCTGAGGTCTCCAAAAGCTGTTGTTCCCACTCTCTAAACTGTCTGTTTTTTTCTTTTTTCAGGCTCCTTGTGCATTTTCAGCAGCCTCCCCAGTGGCACTGTGAGCTTGACTTAACACTGAGTAGAGAGGAGGGAGCACTTCTCTTGACCTGCTGGCAATGCTTTCCCTAATGCAGCCAAGAACACCGTTATCCTCCTTAGTGGCAAGGCACACCGATGGCTCATGTTCAGCTCTGTCATCACCAGGACCTCCAGGTCTTTTCTGCCAGACTGCTTTCCAGTTGGGTGTCCCCCAGCACGTCCTGGTATGTGGGGGCTCTTCCTCCTGAGGTGCAGGACGTCGAGCTTCTTGTTGAAATTCATGACGGTTTTTGTTCGCCCACCTCTGGCAGGAGGGAGTTTGTGTCAGGGGAAAGGTCTCTTGGCCTCAGTGTGCTCACTGTAGTGTGTCGAATTCCCTTGGCAGCAGGAGCAGACACCTCTGAGGTGGGGCTGCCTGGCAGTGCTGCCTGTCCCACCGAGCATGCTGAGGATGCAGTGTTGCTATGGTGCTAGTTACTGCTGGTGGTTTGAGGTGTTTAATTGCAATGGGTGCACACTATGGGAGTATGTGACCTGTGTGATGGCATGGAGGGACTGGGGAAATAACCTGTGCTATCCCTGAAGGACAGTAAGAGGAAAAAAACAGTGAGAGATCTGGAGAAGGTATAGACTAATTGAGCGCCTGATGTGTCTGTCAGCAGCAGATAGGAAGGTGCTTGTGCACAGCTGCACAATATGCTGCTCACAACTGTTGGTTTTCTTTTTTTTTTTTTTTTTTTTAAATCTCCATTCCTCTTCCATCCTTGTTCTCCCTTCTTTATCACAGTTGAGTTTGAGTCCTTGTGCAGCACGGCTACATTAAAATTTCAGTCATCTTATGGCACAGGTGTAGGTTTAAAACAGCTGTAAGTCCTCAGCTTTTTACCCCTAGAAATCCCTCATGGTACAGAACGTGTGTAGTGAGTGCAGGAGCAGCCTTGGGGAGTTTACTCCTGAGGTGATGTGCTGCTGTCTTCGGCTGTGTTCCTCTTATTTTACTATTTTTTTGGCTTTTTTGTCTTACATCACTTGTGCCGTTTTCCTTACAATGAGAGAGGCGTGTTGGTTTCTGTCCCCGTGAGTTTCCCAGTTAAGCCGAAGGTATTTTAGGAAGAAGTGATGATAACAGGAAGGGTTATCAAAAACTGTCAGCTGTGGCGTAAGGATAGTCAAGAGAGTTAAGCCGATCTGTATGTAGCCTCAAGCCAAGATAAATTATTTGTTTGGTTTTCCTCCAGCACGGTAACATTGCACACGCAGCCATATTGAACCTGGCTACGGGAAGCGTGGAGACAGAAATGGAAACTGAAACAGCTCAGCTGAAAGCTAAATTGAAAAAAGCACCCATTAGGAAAGTGTGCAGAACGTGTGTGCGAACGACTGCATGAAATTACAGTTCAGGCAACAAGAATTGTAAATGGCTCTGCAAAATTGGAGTGGTCATGTCGCATTCGTGAGCAGCAAATAAAGCAGTCGGGTGCTTGGAGCAGCTACAGAGGCTATTTGCTCTGACGTAGTGCAGGTGATTGGATGTAAGGAGGAATCGAAGGTCGTGGCAGTATATGGAAGAAGCATAAAGTGTAGCAAAAGCATAGTATGGGGGGTACCTGTCCTGGCAGATTGAAGCTGCTGTATTTCCTTTGTCCAGGAAAATTGGCTGTGGAGGAAACCTAGCTGTGTGTCAGGAGAGCACCTGAAAAAAGAGGAGAAGAGCAATGGGTGAAAGTGCTGCCTGCAAACCCATCAGTGGGACAGGCAGCAGGGAGGGAGCAGCGCAGCTGATGTGAGGAAAGCACTGTGATTGGAGAAAGCAGGACTGTCTGCATGGGGGGTGGTTGGGCTGGGGATTGTAATGGGCTGCAGCTGTCCTTTAAGCTGCTGATGCTGCTTCCTGGTGGAGTGTCCAGATTCCCAACAGCATACATGGATGGCTTCAGGGGCAGGCAAACTTTCAGGATGGTGGGGATGCAGATCATTGTACCCTTTGCTTGCAACTTCTGGTGTTTAAACAGTTATTGAGAGTCTGGTGGGATTGCGTGATGGGTGGGAAGTCTCGTTGATGCTTTCCTATGAGTGGGGTTGTGAGGAGTTGTGCATGTTTGGTGCCACTGCAGCAATGAGCAGTGTCATTTTGAGTTCTTGAGTGGTGGTAGTGGTGACTGCCATGTGTGGGTGAGTGGGGAGAAGCAGCATTCCGTTTTGAATGATTGTCACACTTTTAAACCCTCATGTGTCAGAATTTGTACTTAACCTGCAATTGTTCTTGTGTCAGTGGTTATTGGCGTAACCACTCAAGGAAAGCGGGGCTCAGGAAGATTTGTTTTAGGTGTCTTAGGTTCAACAAGCAGCATTTGGCAGGATTTGGTCAGAGTGAGGAACTCTGACAACAAATAACCTGAGCAAAGGCTGCAGAAAGCTGGCCAGAAGCACCAGTGATGGCATGCCAGGTGTGAGTCAAAGGATGTCTCAGCTGACAGGATTTGAGCTTCAGGGCACTTAGGTTCCTGAAACCATTGCTTTTGCTTCCAGGCTGGAAGGGGTGCAGCCAGAGACCCTTGTAGTAGGTTTTCCCTGTAGTTTCTTCCATCTGTGCTTTGGCATTTCATGTCAGCATTGGTGATGGGCCTGCAGAACCCTGGCTGAGCTGGGTTGTGCTGCTGCTGCCTGGTATTGGAATCTGGGGTCCAATACTGGGCCTTGAGGCAGGCAGCCAGGCAGGGGGAGGATCGCAGCAGTAGACTGAAACAAAAATGTGACAAAAGGAGCAAATTATTAGCCTGTAATTGCTGCACAAAGTGCCATCTCAGCATGAAACTACCACAAGAAGAAAGAAACCTGTAACTATAAATTAGCAGTAACACCACTGAAGGAACTGTCTCATAAATGCATATTTTTTTACATGTACAATTACAATTACTGTAAGGTAATGGTCCCATATAACCAAATCCTTGCAGCAACCTTAACTCTTCCAGCAGCAGTCTGAAAAAGTTATCTGCCACTTCTTTCCAAAGGATTTTTCTTTTAAATTCCTTCACCAACAACATGGACGTTTCTGGTCTTCAAATATCATTTCCAGTTGTTCTATTTTTGCCATCTAATTTGGATGCTCCAAGGCAGTAGTGCAGGGCTATCAGTTCTGTGGTCCATAACAGTTAATTAATTTTGTCACGAAGTATCTATAGAGGAAGCGGTGGTACACTTCAGACTTCACAGGTCATAACCAAAGTCATGTCTCTGCATTATTTCTTCGGTAAGCTTTAATTTTTCAGTGGTTGGATGACGTACCTGTCAGCAGTGATTCACTTCAGCTGCCCAACCGTATGTAGAGCTCTTAAATCCCTGCAGATAGCAGTGTGTTTCTGTACGCTGAGTGTTGCTCATGAATCCATGTGCTACAGGAGTCCCATTTTGCCTGACCCTATTCTGAAAGGAGCTGGCACGCCAATACTTTGGGTTATTTATACTTAGACCTGAATAGGATGAAGAGTGTTGTAGCCTGCTAGGTCTGTGAGACGGGAGTCAGCCTCTTCCCCTGGGTAACAGCTACAGGACAAGAGTGAATGGCCTGAAGTTGTGCCAGTGCAAATTCGGGTTGGGTA
Source organism: Gallus gallus (assembly GCF_016699485.2). Taxonomy (NCBI): domain Eukaryota; kingdom Metazoa; phylum Chordata; class Aves; order Galliformes; family Phasianidae; genus Gallus; species Gallus gallus. Next base: position 22,201,626 of record NC_052534.1, read on the forward strand.
TTAGGAAACATTTCCTCAGAAAGAGCAGTGAGGCAGTGGCACAGGCTGCCCAGGGAGGTGGTGGAGTCACTGTCCCTAGAGGTGTTTAAGAAATGTGGAGATGTGGCACTGAGGGACGTGGTGGAGAGGAGAGGCTCGGGCTGCCTGCAGGCCTTGAGGCCGTTCAACTCAGTCTCTTGCACAGAACCTCAAATATATGGGTCAGATCTGTTAGGCTTTTGCTTTTCCTTTTCTTCTGGACATTGGTGGCATCCTCAACCCACTCGTGTGGAGCTGACGTGCTCCAAGGCCTGGGGTGTGCTCAGGCACAGGGGATGCACACGTGTGACTGTGCCACATATTGGTGTCAGTGGGCCTTAGCAGGAGCCATGCATGACACCATCTCCTTTGCTGAGTGCTGGAAACTCATGTGGAGCAGTTGGCTTCACCCTTTCTTTTTTGGTGCCACGAATGCCCTGGTCTGAGAGGATCGGCAAGGCCATGAGCAGGGCAGTCTCAGGGGGCTCTTAATACAAGCAAAGACCTATTGCAGTGCAGATTATCCCTCATTCCTCAAAGGCCTCAGCCTCAGAACGCTTTGCAGGCTGTGTGGAAAGCACTCTTTCGGCTGTTCCTGCTGCATTAAAATATATGACTTGACTAACAAGTGGCTGTGCGCAGGGAGAGTTTTGCACAGCGCTAACAGGCAGAGCTGCTCTGCGAGGGGGGACGGTGAAGCGCAGGCAGCAGCCGCGACGCACTGTGCATAGCAATCCCCTCACTCATACAGCTCCTCAGGAAAATGGTGCTGGCGTGCTAAGGAGGCCCAGCTCCCCACAGCCAGCGGGAGCTGCAGCGGCTTGGGAGGAAACAAAGCAGGCATGCAGGAGATGGGAGGCAGCGTGCTCCTGCTATTACTAATAACAAAATTGCTGCAGGTTCCCATAGTTAAGCTGCTTTTCTGATGACCTGTGGTAAGCTGGTTATGCCGACTAATCTGCTTTTAGCGCTGAGATGTGAAAGAGATATGTGAGCAAAGCCTCACTTGCCCTCCAGTCAGTGCAGAATTAAAGAAAGAGCCACTTAGCGTAAGTGATCCCCAATAATAATTATGGCTGTGAGCGCTTTGATAACTACTGAGCAGGAGGTTGGAGGATGAACACATACATGTGTGTGGCTGAATGACTACAGCTTCCTGGTAGCTATTAAAGCCCTATATTGAAGCATGCTATGCTGGCTGGTTGGCATGCTTCTCAGCATCCATTTTAAACTGGATTTGGCAGTAGGCATGAGGCCTATAGGCCTGGCTGTTTCCTAGACGCCACCTTTTGTTCTCAGTCACAGCTGTCCTGTGCCACTGGGAGCCACCAGCAGCAGTGCCCCATCCTCTGGACTGCAGTTGCCTCCCCTTTGGTTCAAAATGGCCAGTCCTGGCTTCGGAAATTTCTGTCTCTCTCCACTGTTTCCTGGGGCCCTTAACCAGCTTTTCCTTAGCATCTGGAAATAGTCTCCTATCAGCTGTGCTTTTTTCCTTAGGTAACTGAAGTCCTTATGTCTTGTTGCAGGCTCTGCCACCTCCACCTCACTGGGACCATCGCAGAGGACTTGCCTGGAGGATGGCACTTCTGGCCCAGGTCACACTGAGGAGCGTGTCTCCAAGCTGAAGGTACAGCTGGCTGCATGCATTTGGAGCACTTCAGGCACCCTTCACAGAGCCCCATGCCTTACCTACCAGCACTCTGCAAGGAGGATGGATCAGAAACTTTGTGAGTGGGTTTCTTAAAATAAATATTTCAAAGTAGCAGGAAAAAGAACCTCTGGAAAGGCTGAGAGTAAAGGAAATCTATTTCTTTTATGAGAAATACGTAAACTATAAGAAGTAGTATCTATTTCTTACATTTTGCTAACAGTACTTCATGCTTCTGACTCTGGGCCAGGATAGCAGCTGTGAGAAGCAATCATTTTGCTTGAATCCCACTCTTGGTGACCATTCACAAGAAGCTTTGTGGCACCTTAGCTAATACGTATTTTGCTTTTTAAACTCATGTCATCAGGGACTGCATGTTCCACGTGTACGCAAGAGAGATAAATGTGGGCAGTCTGCACTGCACACATGCTGCAGGCTTCCAGTGCATAGGAGTGTTTCTAAGTAGCACTGAAGCCCTTAGGTTTCTTACACTAAACCATAGCTTTCTAAGACAGTTCTCAAGTCAACTGTTAGTTTGAGCTTTATTTTTGGAAAGTAAATACAACGTTAGGAAAGATCATAAAGCACTGAGAAAAAGAATGCTAAAAAAACAGTTGTGGTTTAGGAAGAAGCACAGTCTGGATGACCTTCATGGCCATTTTCATATTGGAGTAGAGCATTTTGCAAGCATACAAATTGGAATCTCATCACTTAGTAGCCCCTCATTTCATGCAGTAACGATAATCGATCAGGCTGAAGAACAGACTGATGACTTTTCAATCCAATGCTAATTGCACTTAATTGTGAAGTTTGAAATAAGTTTCAGGAGGGTTTTGGTCTTAGCTCAGTTCTACTCTAAAATGGAGGCTGATTTTTGACCCTTTCAGAAAATTCCCTGCTTGAGAACAGTGTGCTTCTCTGTGGCCAAGAGGATCCCTGTGCTTACCATAAATCAGTCCAGAGGAACGTCCCTCTGCTGAGGCAGCATATGTGGTAAGCCTTATATCCAATGGTATCTCCTAGAAAGGAGGCTTTCACACTGCATTTGTGTGGTTTAAAAACCCTTCCCTAAAAATAAAGGGCTGGCAGGATGGCTGAGGGATGGGCTGAGTGTCTGGATGGGCGGGAAGCTGAAGACTTTACCCTTATTTCTTCAGGCACTAATGAAGTGTCTACTGTACTTGTGAGCAGCAGAGACGTTGTGTAAATGCAGGCACCAGGCTGAAGCCTATCTCAATTTCTTGTTGAAGCAATGATCTCGATCAGACTTGTCCAAAGCTGCACGAGCAATGGACAGCAAGACACTGAGATGGCTCAGATGGCTGCCAGGGGTACAGAAGTAGCTTCTGTAGCAGTCTTGCTGCTTCAGGAGCAGTTAGCTGCTCTCAGCAGCGGCTCTCCTTGGGGTTGGAGGCTTTTGTTGTGCCTGAAGGAAAGTGTAGCCCACATAACTATAGGACTTCCAGTTGCTCTTCCTTATCTATTTAAAAAAGGAACAGACTGGGAGATGTGCCTCATACCAGACATGGGTAGGCTCTCCTTCCCCTTGGGAAACAGTGCATGCCACAGCACTCTCACAGCCTTGCTGCTTCAAACCACGACAAGCAGAGCTTTCCCACATCTTGGCAGCCTTGTGCTTCGGCAAAGGAGCTGCTGTGCCAGGTCTCACTCTGGGCAAAGGACACAGAGCTCTGGATAACAGAGTGCCATTGTAATGGACAATTCTGTTTAGTTCTGTGTTACTTCTAAAGCTTTTAAAACACTACCCCTAGTGCATCTTCAATTTTGCAGGAGCTGAGTGCCTGGACAGAGAGAACGAAGCAGACTAGCCAGCCACTCCTTGGGTTACCTCCTTTCGTGGCAGAGAAGCACAAGAGGCAAACTCCACAGCTCCCCTGGAAGTGGGATTTGCTCCATCACAAAGGTAATATTCCGTGTTTTAGCTGTAACCCAAGGCAGAGAGCATTTAAAGACCAAGGAGCTGTGAGGTCACATGAGATTAAAAAGAAAAGATGTTTGTTTATTTACCAAGAAAAGACCTAGCTTCCTCTTTTTAGATATACAAAAACGTTCCTAAGACTACAAAAGAAAAAAGTTTAAATGAAATTGAGGAAAAAGCAGACTTTGCTACAGGAAGTAAGTAAGTAGAAAAGTGCTTTATGGTTGAAAAACTGCAGCCAGAGAGAACATCAGAAATGTTCTGCCTTAAATCAGAAAGCAATCAAAAAGAACTGATGAGCATCCTGCTGGTCACGGAGTAATGTAAGTGCAGGGCACGGCCCTGGGTGCCCCTGGCCAGCAGCTGAGAGACTGGAGTTTGTCTGAATTGTACAGTGTAGGAGAAAAAGAGTTTTTCAGTATGTCAAAATGGGCAGCAAACATGAAAAGAAACAAAAGCAAACAATGCATAAAGCATTTGTATTTAACATATACAAAATGTGTATCCTGAGGCATGTGCTTTCAACATACGTAGTCACAGAGTCACTGTTCTATAAAAAGAACATAAATTAAATTGCTCGATAATGTCTCTTCACTCTGTACTGTGGTTCACCAGTGTTTCTGCTTAGATGACTGAATTCCCAGTCCAGAATGAGTTAAATGAGCTTTTAGCTCTAACACATTGATGCGGTCCGGCACGTTCTTCTGCAGATAAGTTGTCCAGTGTAGAAAAGTCCCCACCCTGTAAGCTGGCACAGGACTCGTTGCTCTGCGTCACTCCGGGGTCACAGCGTACGAATGCTCCCATTCGATGCCAACGTGAGCGTAGCAGTACAGCAAGCCGAGAACAGTCAGTGTTGCCCATGGCCAGCCTATAAATAGAAAGGCAGACAACTCTCATCAGAATAATTAATGGCTGCTTCACGCAGAAATACTCTTAGGGTGACCAACTTATGACGCTTCTAATTAATTTTATTAGCAATTCAGTATTATAAGTGGAGCCAACGCACCAAATTTGAAAGGGGGAATGTGGGCTGTCTAAAGCTTCAGGGATGCTCAGCTCCCCACAGATGCACTCTTTTCTATTTCCAGTGAATTGGATCGGGTTTATTCCTGCTCTGCATCTCCAAACGATGCTTGCAGCTTTGAAAAGGTCAGTTTCAATCCAGAACTTTGTGGCAGGTTTGTCTGTCAAACTGCTCCCTGAACGATCCCTGATGCTTTGTGCTGGCTGTGGCACTTCCCAGGCATGCACAGTCATAATGTGGGTTATTGAAAATCAGAGCAAACCCAGCTACCTGTTCTGCAGAGCCTGGAGAAATCTCTGATTAAGGCTGCTTTGGATACCCTGCAGCTGGGTGTAAAACTGATGTATGTTCTCTACAAACCAATAGCAGCTAATAGGGTCAACATAGCACTGTGCTGGCGCAGAGGAGACAGCCCTATTTGCCCCATCTGCTTGTTAGATTTATTTATTTTTTTTAACTAAAAGGCATGAGTCCTCCTAATGTATAAAACTTTTGCTGAGGAAATGACACATTTTGTTCTTAATTCCTCTTCCTTTTAGTGAAAGTCACCTTTTCTCACTCAAGCTTTTAAAGCAAAATAAGTACGTCTGGGTGTCACAAGCCAAAAGGTGTACCCCTTCCAGTGCATTTGCAGATGGCTGTAGCTGTAGACTACTGAATCAGGTAAATGAAGCTGCTTTTCTCAATACTTTTCCCAGCATCTCTGTTCATTTTCTCCATTCTCATCTTAGAATAATGAAATTTAGACTTCATAGGTTGAGTGCCCAAAGATTGAGCCCTAATGTTCCCTTTGAGGGGAGGGAGAAGGAAGGAATGTATTTGACTTTTTTTGGTGGGTTCTTGTTGTTGTTGACGTGTGAACTCTGGTTATGTGTATGGCTGGATTTCTATGTGCCATCCCTGAACTAACAGCAGCTGCTTTTCAAAGAAGGGCTTCTGTGCTCTCTCTTGGAGATGACTCTGGTCAGAAGGAGCCTACTGGCACGAAGGACGTTCTTCAGGCTTCTGCAGAAGGGATGGACGGAAGACAGAGCCTCTTCACCATATACCCCATGAAGCACTCTTCTTTCTGAAGGTACGCTCACAAAGCTGTGGGATTAGGCTGCTGGAGGTTGGGTTTTACCTTCAACAGCAAGTGAAAACCTCACAGTGCTTTGTCTGCAGTAATATTTCATTTGAAAGTATGTCAACAGATGAAACAAACCCATACCTTCCCTAGTAGCAATATTCTGTGTCTGCTTTATACAGACAGCCAGCAAGTTGAAAGAGGATAGACACTAGGATAGCTTTATTTATTTATTTATTTATTAAGCAAGGATACTTTGGGGAACCTTGTTAGACAGATATTAAGCTTTTTTTTTTTTTTTAGCACTTTAAAGATGTGACACACGAAAGATATGCCAGCAGTAGTTCTTATGACGTATGACTTGCTTGTTATCACAAGCCAGGGCTCCACATCCTATTTATAAGAGGTCTTGGCAGACTATGTGCGTATGTGGTGGAAATTTCTTCTATATGCCTTACACTTATGGAATTTCTCCTCAGTGCCCCTGCTGTAGGTTTAAGGGCCCTCCTGCCACTATAATCTGGTTTGTGGTAATCCTCAGGGAACATGGGGACTTTCCCCTGTACAGTAACAGGTGTTAGGGATTGCATCCAGCAGATTATCAACTCCCTATCTAATGAAGCTGAAAAGAAAGGGGAAGACGTGACCCACTATTGGAGAGGGAAAAGGAATATTTATTTGAATTTGTTCTTCCCCCGCTGTTGTAGCAGGAGCTGCACAGAGCGCAGGGCAGCACGCATGGGAGAGCTCTGGCTCTTAGACACAGGGTCTGTTTTTTGGGTGGTCTTGCACGGAGCCAGGAGTTGGACTCAGTGACCCCTGTGGGTCCCTTCCAACATGGGATATTCTGTGGTTCTATGTTCTACTTCTCCACAGTCCTGGATTAACTCAGTTCCATGCCATGCAGATTCACAGGAATGCATCCACATCTGAGAAGCGGCCCAAGGAAAGCTCAAAGCAAACAGGGGCTCTGTCATCTGTTTTCACCTCTGTTCCATTTTGTGAGTGGATAGGACACAAACTTATTGAACAGACTGAAGAACTTTGCCTGCAGAAGGTGACATTGCAGGGAAGGACTGAGGCTGAGCCATGCTAATCTAGCAAGGACATCATTTTAAATTCTGTCCAGCATTTTCTTCTGCTGTAAATGACCTATGTGTCACCCTTGTGCATAATCTCTATAATCAAACAGCAGCATGAGCTTGCAAGTTATGTTCACAGGAGCCTTTTCCTTGCTTACACAGTTCCACTTTGTAAATCTAACCAACCAGGAGTTACTGATATTTTCCATAGTTCCAAGGAAAACACTCTGCTATCACGCATAGGTAATCTACTGTACAGTAACATAAAAGAATCGTGCCAGCAACATGTTGGGCCTCTCCAGTTATCACATAATACATGAGCACAAGAAAATAACACTTTGGCTTCAGCCTGTGAGAGGTAAGAGAGAAAGGGACAGTAATTGTGTTTTACATGTTCAGAACTGCCTTACTTGCTGTGGGACCTCAGTGCTGTTTTTAGATGTGATTTGGGCACACAGTCTTCAGAAGTCTTCAAAGTATGGAGTAGTTACTAAATCAATAAAAGCCAGAGAAAGTTCTCTCTTTGAAAAGCTTGACTTCAGGGGCATACATCTGACTTTGATTTGGAAGTAAGCTTCTGTGAGACTTACACTTGGGAAAATCTGTCCTCAAAGAGAACTTCAGTTGTGACAGAACACTGAAGCCACCGCTCCATAAAGGAGCATTCAGGAGACACAACTGTGGGTAGGAAGAAGAGGCACAGGTACTGATCTGTCAGGTAGAATAAAAAGCAACATCAAACCAGCATTTGAGGATAAGGCCTCTTACCTACACTTGCTAACATCCTTATGAGGTAAGTCCCATTTTCAGAAAATATAACGTAACAAAATAAACATTCCAAACTAGAGGTCAGTTGAAAGAAACCTATTATCAGGTCCAACACTTGAAGCAGAGGACAAATACTGCATTTTTTGTTTTTAATTTAATGTTCATTTCAGGTATTTCTCACTTCCATGTGTACCACTGCTACCTGTTAGGACAAAACTGCCTAATAAGATGTATTGCAATCACCTGTGCAGGCTCACAACCATGTACCCATTTCAGGGGGTTGGAAAAGTAAGCCCAACATATCTTTAGATGTTATTAGCATTCAACGTGCAGATGTGGGACTGCTAACTTCAAAGCACAACAGAGGTGATCCAATTGGCTCATGCAGAATTGTTTTGTGGGAAAACATGCATCGTTTTCCAGCTACTGTGTACACAGAGCGTGATACATGCAGCCCTACGTAATGCTGGGCCACTGGGTAATACTGTGTTATAATGTATGCTTACTTCTGTTTCCCCCTGAGTTCATTCCTATTCTGAAGGTATTGAATTAAAATATGAAGGGAATTATAATTTTCCAGTTAAAAAGTGATTTCTGAAGGATATTCTGAAGCTTCACAATACACCCTTCAAAATACAGCATTCAGAAGATAAACAGCAAAACTACCTACCCTTGCAGAGAGGTTCTCCTGCAGGCTCCTTTAAAGTCCCTCCACATTCTAATTCCTTTCAATACACTTCCCTTACTCACATCTAACCCAGACAGGAAAATGGGCATTTTCAATTATGTGCAGAAAAACATCCAAGCACAGCCTTTGTTTTCTAGCTTAAATAATTTTAACAGTCATTAAATAAAGCCATACACTTAAGAAATCTCAATTGAACTGGAACCCATGTTAGCACACAATTCCATTCCCAGGTGTTGAAAAGAAAACAGAAGCAATCATGGAAGTGCTGGAACTATTTGGAATTCACCTAAGATAAGTTAGATTTCATGATTACATGTACAAAAAAATATATATTTCCTTAAATATATAATGGAGAAGAGAAGGCTCTGTGTGTATGACATCAATGTTTATATATAGCTGAAGGAAGAGTGCAAAGAACACAGAGCCAGTGGTGCCCAGTGCCAAGGCAAGAGGCACAGGACAAGGTACAGCAGCATCATTAACTGATGGAAAATTTATTAACATATTATAATTACCCAACTATCACTGAGATTGACCTCTGTGTGCTCTGCTTGAGCTGACCTGGGTTAGCAATGATCTAAGCTCCCTCGTCTGTCCTCCCAGTGGTTAGAAATGCAATTTCTCAACAGTCCGTGCTCTTGAGCGGTGTCATTAATAGACTTTGTGTGCACCATGCTGTAGAAAAGGCTTTGGTCAGGGAAATGGTCTTCATATTATTTAATTCTTTGTAATCTCCTCAGGTTGGGGATGAACTTTTTTTTTTTTTAATTATTATTTTTATAATGCACATTTGAGGATAGGCCCTTAAAATACAGGAGTGTGCATTACTTCTGCCTGTAGCTCAAATCCAGCAGAATTTTAACTATATGAAAGCTTAGCCTAAAGGCTAATTAAGGCTGCTGGATCCTGGGTTTAAGTTGAAGGGTCTGCTAGTTTTTATGATTCATGTGTTCAAATTCAACTGTAGTGCTTTCCAAATTAATGGCCATCTTAGGCATTACAGTCTGCAAATAGCCTGTATCCTCGTGTAGGAGTTTTTACTAATAAGCATTTTACTCCTGTATACTTACAGTTCAGCTCCCTAGACATAAACTTCTGCTGATAATGAACTGGCCTGGAACAAAGACCTAATGCACGGAATTTCACTTGAAGTTGTCTGCTCTGTGGAAGCACTCAAGCCAGAAACATCAAATCAGCTCCACGCATGCATTCAGGAATAACTACAAGTATGGTGAGGTAAGATGCAGCAGTACACAAAGGACAGTGAGTTAAGTTGCAAAAGAATGCATACAGCACACAAAGCCCGAGCATAAAGCACGGCCTTGTTGCTTTGCTGCTACTTTCAGCCTGTGTATGAGAAGACAAAGTTGCACCACTGCCATGATGACGGACAGCCAATTCTGCCAGCTCATGCACAGCCCTCTAAGTCTCAGCTGGGCATCTCCACTGTCCGCCACCACATAAATCAGAACCCAGATTCAAGGAGTATTTATATTCAAGATGCTGCCTTGTCCCACAGTGTCTCCAGGAAAGAGCTCCCACACCTTTCCCCTCCATCTACATTGAAGCAGAGCTGGGAGTAGAGCCAAGGGGAACCAGCCTGGGGACTCCAGGCCAACTTTACTAATTGTCATAGATTTTTAGGTGGAGATATTGCAGATTCAAGTGCGAGTGAAGTCCAGATATTCAGAAAAATCATCGCTGTAAAACAGGAGGTATTTAAAAGGGAAGTGCTGTAAGGATGACTCAGAAGTTGTCCAACACACAGTCTGTAAACGAGACTGAAAAGCACAAAATAGTGAGCTGCCAGGTCAAGATCTCAACCTCACTCAGGTACATTGGCAGTAACCACAAAAGCCTCCTCCTCAGTAGACATGAAGCACTTTCCAGCTAAGGATATTAACAAGTGTATTACATGGTAGTTTGCTTATGTGAATTTTAAATTATGTCATCCTGGAGAATGCTTACATCTGAGACTGTCTGAGGAGCACTTACTGCTGCTGAGGAAAACTGAAAATGGAGAGGTAATAAAGAACGTCATCTGCAGTGCAGGATGACTGGACTCAAAATCAGCACTGCCGAGAGCAGAAAGCTGTAGTCTCTCAGCACTGTCATAATGCAAACAGGTTTCATTTAGAAGATACAGGAAAAATAGATACAGATCACAAAAGCTGTGACTTTTCTGCATTCCTACAGAGAGAGTGGAACCACACATCACCATAGGTAAAATCATTTTGCTTTTATCCTTGATGGCACTAAGGAAAGGTGTGTGCTGACAAGGATTGTCACATACAAGAAAAACATTCAGCATCATTCCAAGTAGGAAACGTGCTAAACACATAGTTTCCTTCAATCAGATTAGCTACAAATAAACAACTTAACAGGAAGCTCAAAAGACAGGGCTACTGTTTTATAAAGCACCCTTGAGACAATTCAATGATGCCAAAACTATTTGCATTGCACAAAGTATGCATATGAAATAATAGTAATAAAAAACCTGCCAGCATTCTTGTTTACAAATGCTGATAAACGCTGTGTGGGTACAGGTATCCATCCAGGAGATGTCTGCCTGCACAGATACTCCATTTCGTCTCTGGAGGCAAAACATCACTGATATCCAGCCATGATATCAGCAGCTCTCCAGATGCTGTGTAATCTAAATCAGGAGCATTAGTTCTCCTTGCACGCATCACCTGATGTGAGCAGAGGAATGTTAGTAACCTCACTCTACATTGTTCAATCATGCTATTACCTGACCATAATTCCAACCCAAGTACTTCTAATTATTGTATAAAGCACAAAAAAATTACAGCAGTTGGGCTTTTTGCTTCACGTTTTGAAGTATAACTTCATAGCCATCAGTATTTCCAACAGGACTTGTCAGAGGAAAAACATCAGAGGCTTTAGGCAACAATCCTGGTCTCAAGCGTATCAGGTAATGTGGGGTAATTCAGCCAAAACCAAAAGCACCTTACTAGTGCAACCATTCCATTTGAATTAAGAGTTTTAAATAAAACACAAGGCAGTGTAAAAGTGCCAGGCAGAATCTTTCAGCCACAGGTGATAATGAGAAAGGAAAATGAAATCAAACAGCTTTAGTTTACTGATTAAGAAGAGGTGGATCTATAAGCTAGAAGCATATGAACTAGAAGTGACCTTCCTTCTCCTCCCAGGTCTTTACTTGAGAACTGCTCACAGCTAACACGAAATGGAAACAAACCAAATAGGAACTCTTGCTGGTCTCTCCCTCCCTGAACAAAAGCTTTCAAAAGCACGACTGTAAATAACAACACATCTTCACTTGGAAGCAAGACAGAAGAGCTACCTCTTCGAAGTGTTTTGCAGTGAAAACATTTCTGAGTAATACACCTGCCTTGCTGTGCAACAGGACAACTCTGTGCTCATCCTCAAATGCCTGTTCAGGCATTCTTAGAATAATCTCCTTAAATACAGCGTGAACAGTTATGGAAGGATAACGCTAGCAAATATTTTAGGGAATTATCCATTGATGGCATTACAGACAGCAATCAAAACGTCAGAGTCAAGAGCCTCCTTCTGTTGCAGATGGACAATGAAGTGTGAGAATAAAGAGCTAAATCCCCAGGAGAACAGACACGTCCCAAGGGCAGAGCTGGCAACGATGCTGCCTGGCACAAGCCTGAGCTGCGTACTGAGTGTCCGTCTGTCATTGAGCAGAGATACCCACGACTTGCAAAGAAAGAGGCTGAGCAGAAGGGCAAGTTAACTTCCCTTCTACAAGAACCTGAATTTCATGATGATTTCTGTATTGATCTAATTAGGGGTCTCCTTCCTAGAATTCAGGTTTGTATGTACAGAATTCCTTCCCTAGTCTTTGAGACCAAGTGCTAGGGATCTCTTGAGCAACCAAGGTCCTGTCAAAGCTCTCAATGGGAGTGTATTTAAACCAGTGATTCCAATATATTATCAGTCACCCGCAAAGACAATCTTTGTGTAAAAAGGTGAAGTGCTATAATTCATTTTCCCAACCCAATTTCTGACTAAGATCTCCTGGAATGATCATGAATGTAAGATGCTTAAGTGATGAATAAAATAATAATTCTTTTATTAGGAAGTATTATTTAAGGATGAATTATTCTCTGCCCTTTCTACTTGCGAGAATCTTTAATCTGCAATTTCCTTTTCTCATCAAAAAATCAGTTATGTTCCTGAACCATATCAGCAATTCTGTGGCATTGCCTTGTCTCTCACAGTGTTAAGAATAAGAAAACAAGTAGTGTGACAAATTTAACAACTACTTCCAACCAGCTATACTAACATTATACAAACTGCAACTTCTTATCACAGAGCCCTTGTACACAAAATGTTCTGCATAACAAAAACTGTTACCTGTTAGAGCTTCATGCAGTAAGGGAAGGGCTGACAACACACAGGTAATTTACATGAACACTGCATATGGGATAACTGCTATACCAGTGTAAAGCTAATACTACAAGTGAGAACAGTGAACTGAGTCTTCACCTAACAGAAATTCAAACATCTTGAGGAATACAAGTGCATAAGGTAACCAAGCAATCTCACAACTGCTTATCAAGCCACAATCAATCAATGCAGGACTAAGGCAATTTCAGTGCTGCTGACCTCAGGCTCTGTGAAGTTATTTCACTTCCACTTGTGTCTTGTTTTCACCGTATCACCAAAGGGGAAAGAAAAGAACCACGGGGCTGTTAATGCATGCAGCTGTGGAAGGACATTGTCACCTGAAGGTGGTAATTGTCCATCAGAAGACATTGACAACGGTTTCCATTACACTGGTGACATATTGCATGAAATGTGATTATAACATACAAGTTAACTGTAGAAAAAGGGCCATAAACAGAATCGTAGAATCATTAAGGTTGGAAAAAACCACTAAGACCATCTAGTCCAACTGTACAACCGTATGTAGGTGGCCCCTTTTTGATAGACCCAATGTTGCACTTCTCACGTGCAGAGCCAGTCTGACTCTGCTGCAGCTCATATAATCATAGCAACTAAATACAAAAATTATCAGTAAAATAGTTCAATTCCATATACTTCATGGGTAAAAGCTTGTTAGTCCGCCATCAAGATCATTTGAAATAATGAAAAATCCTTAAAATTATTTTAAGGTCACAATTAGACAATTTACTTGTACATTCTAAGAAGATACATTCTGGATTTTAGGAGAACATCTAGTGAATTTGGGGAGGAAATATCTCATTCCTTGCTCTATGTGTTAACTGGAAGCATGCCTCTGTGACACAGAGCCCAGACCGTACCTGAAAATACAGATCTAGCTGTGTGCATTGCACAACCTTGAAGCACATCCGAAACAAAATCTAGCAAACCCTTTACTATAACAGAAAACATGGATGAGAAGCTACATCCCCATGCATCATCTTTCAGCACTGCCAGCTGTGGGACGCTTGTTTCTTGGGCCCCTCTCAGGTCTCCTGGGATCAGTAGGAGCCCATCTGATGGAAGGAATTTCAATCAGAGTGAACCTGAATGAGTTTCATACCAATTTGGTAAGCAAGATCAAAATGAGTCTGTCAGCCCAAGCCCCTCTGTCTGTGCACTGAGTGTAACAACGCTCCCTTGCCTTTGGAATCTGCTCAGAGAATGCTCATGACAATTTCCAGTGTTGTTATTATAGGCTGGCTGCTCTCCTTGCTTTCTGGTTTTAAGAAATATTCCTAAAATGCCGCTGGATGGGACTGCTCACAACATTCCTTGCAGGTTAGAAGGCTATACTGGTGGAGCAAAGCTATATAGGAATGCTTTGATTTCTAAAAAAAATTACCAGATTTTGTTTACAGGGATGTCCTTAGCAGGATGTTGCATTTTCTACAAGAAAAAAAGCACCACAATTACCAGCTCCTCTACATCAGAGAACAACCAGGTAAAACACCGTGTCTTGCTAAAAAAATGGTGCCAATACTTCAATTATCTTATTTAACAAAGTGCAGCTTAGTGCTGCTGGCTAACTCCAGCGGGTCAAGGAAGCACATGGAAAGATCACATCTTATTGCACTATCTGATACATGGCTGTCCCACCTTTGCTCCTCTATTTAATCTAATAATAGCAGCACTGCAAACATTTAACAAGACTGCTTATAGTGTTAATATACTCATCTTGCTAAAAGCCAACATACAAGCACGTGCCTCTCACAAAGAAACAAGTGACCCATTTATATACATCAGCTCCATAGCATTCAACTTGTTTCTTGTCTCTTTGTCCAGGCACGTAACACAGCAACACTTGTGTGACTCATTTGTCTCTGCCGCTTTACAGCCTTGATCATGTTTGTTGTTGGTGTAAAGCAAGAACAGATAAATTGAAATCAGCTGTACAGCCCTGGAGTAAGCAAATGGGTATTAGCCCCAGGGGGCTCATGAGGGGTGGATCTGCTAAGCTACTACATCACAAGATGTACGGAACCTATATAAATGCCAGGGCCATGAGGACATTGCCCTGATCAGCCTTATTAGGGGCCCCCAGAGCAGCCACCTCCCCCATCAATACCACCTTGCCCAGCCCAGCTGGCCACTTGCCACCATCGCTCTGCTCCTCATGCCAAGGCATGCTGGGGTAGTGCCATGCTGGAGAGGGACAGGATCCTGCTGGCCTTGCTGCTGTGCCCCACTCCCCAGCCCCAATGGCAGACCCAAGGCTTCAGTCCCTTGCAGCAGCAGGATTTTTCCTAGTCCTCATTTTACACCTCATGGGAGAGGAGCATAATGAGAACTGGCAATGAAGCAGTCATTTCCATTTGTAAACAGGACAACACAAAGGAAGAAATGAGAACAAATTTCCATATGTACAACCCCCTCTAAATATCCATTTCTGTAAGCCTTTCTGCACTGTGCATGCTTCCTTTCTTTACTGGATCAGCCGCGCTGCCAGAATAATTAATTAATTTAGGCAACATCATATCAGCTCAAGGATCCAGTATAACAGAGATGGATATGATCTGTTTTATTTCAAAGATCACAGTTCACGTGTGATGGTGTGACCACACAGATTAGTCGTGTAAATATAATCTGGGACTAATTCATGAATGCCACATCTCAAGTGTGCCCAGACTATTTCCAGACATCTTTGTTTCAAATCACCACACATAAAAAACACCACCTTCTTACATTCCTGTTTTGAAACTGAAGCACCAGGCAAGGAAATGCGTTATGGGAGGTCACAGAGGGCTGGCAGGGCACACACGAAGCCCACACTGAAGCAAGATATTCACCATGTTCACATGACAGCATGCAGCCCTGATGTGAGATGGACCATGCCCTAGGAGGACAACCACCTGGGGAATAGCTGTACAGATCAAAGCTCCTATCAGTCTGTCGACCTCATTCTTAGCATCACCTTTAGGGTCAATACATGGCCCAGAGAACTTTCCTAATGCAGATAAATGTTGTTGGTGCAGCGCAAGAAATGTGAAAATGACACGTTTTAAAACTTGAAGAAAATACCTTATCAGATCTGACCCACTTGGTTGTGGTGGACAGCAGAAGGAAGGCACGTCATAGGAAAACAAACTAACAAAAGGGGTACCCATGATTTTGTACTGGCTGCAGTAAAAACGTGCACGAGATTAATTTAGTTGGGACGACATTAAGCTAGAGGTTGGCAACCCTTGTTATATTGGTGAAAGCCTAGTGCCAAATGAAGATGTCAAGGTGCCTGTCATTTCAGCTGATTAACTGGAGAAGATCCAAAGGATGCAGTTGCTGGGAGTGGGAACATGGCCGCTGTTCTGAAGTTTTTCTTCTGAACACACTGTTAGTCCTGCTCCTGACAATGCGATTAATGTCCTTTTCTTTGGCAACAGGATGCCTAACAGAAAGGCAAGTGTTCCACTTTTTCCCTTACCCCTTTCATTTCAGTTGGATTTTCTATATAAAAAATACACTATATAAATTATTAATAAAAATGAATTTCTCATGCTGAACTACATATTCTGGATGAAATGGAGGAGCTCCTAAAAAAAACAGAAATGTATACATGGTCATTTTATACAACTGATTTTTGCCATAGAAAATGAACACATAAAGAGAAAAGCATCCTCTTACTTCAGCGGTTATTTACTGTATCAGGAAATGTCCAATGTACAATCTGTTTCTTCAGCCTTACTCATTTCTTTCCAAAAATCTTTTGAATGGATACTGGCACACCCAGTACAGATTTTGAACATTCAGCTTTTTGGGTCAAATTTACCAACATGAGAGACAGTATCTTCATGTCTGCTCACTTTGGTTTTGTTTTTTTTTTCCATGGAGAGCAAGGCTGCTCAGGTAATCCTCTGTTCTCCCTTTGGAGAATTATTATTCATTGGGATTTGGCTCAGTGTTCACTTTACTGCAGAATCCAAAGATAACTATGGCTGAAGGACCTTCCTCTGCCCTTTAGTGTTTCATTGAGTACTACGCTCAAGTGAAGAGCTCAGCTCTGGTTGCAAGTTTGTCGTAACAAAGAAGCCTGATTAAATAAGAGAAATTTATCATTTGGCAGACTCCTTCATCCATTCCTTAAAGGAAAAGTCAAGCACATTACTTAATACTTTGATCAGAAACTCTGCTTAAGTCTTGGACTTGCATCCTTGATGACCTTTAAATTATATTTGAACACATCACATTACCGAGACAGGAAAATTACCCTGGCAGATGGACCAAGGTCATTATCAATGTTCTATCATATCTACCTCCCCTTTTGCTCAAGTCTCTGCATCTTCTATGGTATTAGAATGGTAAATTATTTTCTGTTCTTCAGAGAGTGATGGAGCTTAATTTGTTTTAAATCCTAACCCAAACTGCAACAGATGTTGTAATTGTTGGGTGGGATACCAGACAGACTGTGGCACGTCTCCGGTTTGATTTGATATTGGAAGTATTACAGCACAGTAAATAAGAAGGATAGAAACAGAAGGATGACTCAAATTCATTGTCATTATTCTAAACAAAGGCTCTGAAAAAATTAAGATTGAATAGTTAAAATGATCGAGTGAATCTCCAACAGGGAGAAAGAAACATCGGAAGGTGAAATGAGAAGTGAATGGGGGAATCAGTGACAGAGAAATGACGGTCGAGGAACTGAGAGTCAAACTCATGAGTTTGGACAGATTCCTTGGTCACTAAAAAAGATGTGCCAAGAGGCTCACTTAACTCATCAACTCTCGTCTAACAGTCCAGTTAGAAAATGAGCACTGTACATTCCATTTGACAGTAGATGATCTTAAACACATATTTTATGGGAGAGTAAAACAGTCAAGATCTCTTGTTAAACAATACTTGCTTTTCAGAAAAGGAGAAAGGAAAAAGATTCAGTAATGATGCCTTTTTTCAAATCTCAGGCGGCTGCATTTAGTCTTAAGAGTGAGAACAAACAGAGCCCTCACAGCCTGTGAATTAACACAAACATCCCCACTGCTCGCAAGCCTCACACAGCAGTTATACTCCCGAGGTGGCTCAGCTTGCCTTGTGGCTTTGACCTGCACATGCACCCACACATGCAGAACAGATACCAAGGGTTATTCATAGAAGGACACTCCCCCCCCCAGAATGATCAATTTATACAGGTGGTTGCTGCTAACAAGGGTGGTCTTTACATGGTAAAAACGAAGTCCAGCCTTTTAAGCCTTCTTTCAGAGCTAATTATGCTCATCTCTCCTTTTCCAGAGTAAAGACCAAAGTTAGTCTACAGTGGAGCTGTAGGTGTGGTACAAGCTGACCGATAGTTTTACTGTAGATGAATTTATATCTGGCTAACACAGAATCAGTTTACCACCTTCCCTCTTGGAGATATAACCGGATGTGATCTTACATCTCAATCAAGCTTAGCAGAACATTAAATACAAATGCTGCCAACTTCTTTAGTTGACAATGAAGACAACAGTACATAAAGCTGAACTGAATTATTAATGAGATTACTCTTGCAGAGCTCATGTGATGCAAGAAGCTCTCTGCAAAAAAACATTAAGGGAATGTCAATGTTTTCTAAGGAAAAAACCACCATCTTTGATTAATGGATATCTATTTGGACTATACCTTAATTTTGAATCATCTAAAAATCACCATGGAAGCAATCATGTCATCTTCAAAACCAGTAGAAATTTGGCAGAGTACTATATATAATACAGGCTCTTCATGTCATTAGCTTCAGTGACTAAAACATTCATCAAGTGCATGTCCTTGGCTAGCTATAGCTACGGTCTCAGTTTCATGAGAATCTATGGGTCAGCACTGCCGTTGTAAGAGAAGACAGGAAGGCTGCTGTCGGCAGACCTTTGCAGTTGCTTTTTATGCTACTGTGCCTGCACTGAAATGAAGTGATAGATGCTTCCTGTAACACTGTCAATACTGTGAAGTATGAGCAGGACAAAAAAAAATATCTTCACAAATACAGTCAAGACTCAGCATTTTAATATGTGACATATGTGCGTGCAATTGGTACTCTTCTTTGTTTCTTCTGTTTTGTTAGAGGCCAATAACATTGGTTATTAACAGTACTGCCTACACACCATGTTGTAGCAGCAGTGTCCATTGTGTTTGCTGGAGCAGAAATTACAGTGGATCAGATTCCCAGAGGGAAATGCATGGCCCTGGGAAGCCTCTGCTGGCATTTGCCCTGGAGCTGCCCCCAGTGCTGGGCTCAGCTCTCTGTCTCCTTCAGCAGCTGCTCCATGGCTCTTTGAGCCAACAAGCACATAGATTTTCTGTACACTGTGGCTTGTGCTCTCCCACACCTAGATTTCATTTCTGCCCAGCACTGTTAGAAGTATATCAGACTTTCCAGAATGGTCTGGCTGGCAGAAACTAAACCAAATGCATCCCACAGATGCTTACAGATGCTGTCCTTAATGTTTCTTAGGAGGCACCAGAGGCTCGGGAGGGCTGAGGACATCCCATGACTCCCTTTTAACTGAGCAGTAAAGCTGAGGGCAGATTTTCAGAGGAAGGAAAGCAAGCCTAAAGCATCATGAAGCACTCTAACCTGTGCATGACAGACACATACATTAAGACAGACAATCCTGGAGGAAAAAAGGGGGATGGGACAGTAAGAGCGATTTTCTCTTACATGATACTTTTTGCCATTTCCTTCAGACTGTCAAAGCAGGTAAATGCTAGCTGTCTCTCTTAGTTTCTCTAGTTTTCATCTCACAGCCTTTCATCAGCCATGCTACTTAATAAGATAAAGCTTGTGCATTTGTCTCTAAAGCAGGAGCCAGCTTTACTAAGACTGTTCAGAAATGCTTATTGCAATGTAAAGATGATGCCTCTCCGTAAGCCATCGTGACTTTATAAACAAGGACACGACCTTTCTAAACGTGGCACAGGTCACACACATCAAGATATGCCTAATTCATGGAAACTCCTATTTACAATGCAGTGGATGCACTGCTATCACTGAAAACTTTACCTGCTCAAGCAGCAAGGTTCCTGCTGAGGAACCACTTCTGGCTCTACCTTCTGTGCAGTCGGGCTCCGTTCATGAGCCCTCCAGAGAACTCGGTGCCTAAGCAGTGCTGTGAAGAAGCACATTCCGAAGGAGGAATGGGCTCTCACAGGCCCTGGGACTTCACTGTTCAGCAGCAAAATGATATCACTCTAGCAAAGCTATATTTCCCTTACAACTAAACTCCACATATCAGTTCACACTAAAATAAGGTTCAAGCCCTGTTCTACATGGCATTACTGGTAGTAGTCACAAGAGTATTCTTGCCATTACATGCTGTTTCAACCCAGTGAAGAGCTATATTGAACTGGCATGGAGCATGAATTTATGCCAGATGTCCTACTAGTGCAGCCTGTGGGTGTTCCTGCATTTGCAGAGATGCCCTTGCACAGGTATGGCCCCAAGCATATGAACTGGAAACGCAGAACCCAGCACCAGCTAGACAGAAGCCCTGTTGGCTCTTCCCTGTTTGAATCGTGGTCCTCCTAAGAAATCCCAGACTAACTCCAGGCATTTGTTAGTTCTTGAGAAATTTGGCATTTTGAAGTCACTCTATATCCCCCAGGGTCACTTTCCCCTTTGTGTGCTGGCCAGAGCTTAATTATTGCAGCTCTCTAACTACAGCTAGCCTCTGTCCCTCACACCAAGAGGGAGTCAGTAGTTTTCCCCCAGGAAGCACAGTTCATTATGAGCTGCTGTCAAGTATAAAATAGCTTTTGGCTCCTTAGATTTTTTTTTTGTCTTGCAGCGTGACACAGAATAAAAGGCAATATGCATTGAACTGTTTACGTGACAAAGGCACTAGGGCCGCTACACAACTTGAAGCAGTTCAATAGCTGAAAACAGCCACTTCCTGCAGTGAATTGATGTGACAAAACTTGGACTCATTTTTGAGTCAGGCAATAGATCTTCAGCCTAGGAGACAGCAGCAAGTGTATCAAGTGCACGCTGTATAAAATTCAGTGTGCAGCTCACCTCAGCCAAGCTTTCTGTGAGACAGATACCATGCGTGGAGATTTCTTACATTACCACCTTGATGGTGCTTCCTAAGGAGGTGAAGGTGTATGCGAGAGAGACAAAGACAGACTACACTAAATGTTTCAGTGTAGGTGGGATAAGCTCCTAATGAAATTTTCATATGACACTATAAGCTCAGATTTAAATAGCATGATCTTTAGAGGTAGAGATGAACCAGACATTCAAAAACGGTGCTGACAAAACCATTGAGGATTGGGCCATCCATCTTAATGGAAACAGGACCAAGTTCGTGGGGCTGATGCCATTGGTTACGTGGTGATCTTCACTCTCAGCAACTCAGGCAGAATTCATAAGCGCTCAGTAATCTGGGGACTTATTTGGGAGCATCTGAAATGTTGATGCCTTCCCTAGAAATATGATGTGCTTGTGACAGTTGTTAGGGGACTTCACATCAATGAGTAAGAAAGAGGAGAAATGGCCACCTAATGCAGAACGACCCAGTTGGACGACAAGATCTCCAACATTCCCCTCCCAGACTCCCAAGCATATCCCCCACACCTTCTCACCTAAAAAACACATTAAGTAATTCAATAAGTAGCAACAATTGAGTACTGAAATGATGCATCTCCCTAGAAAAAAGGTTGGAGCAAAGGACAGGAAAATAAACAACTTTTTGTCTGCTTCAGTGAAAAAAGTAGGTTCAGTGTTATATAGATAGATCAAAATCCATCTCTAGAATGAAGCTTGTTTACCAAATAGCTTCTAGACTGCTGTGAAGTTTTAGATCTTCTACTCAAACTTTCATAAAACACTCAGAAAACAGGTGACGCTTGCTTCTGTTCTGATTCCCTTGAACAAACTCTGCTATAATCCCTCCACCTATCAACTTCTCTGCACACTTGGCTACCGCTCAGCTGCCAGCTTATTTGCCTACCTGACCATTCCGTGCATGGAAACCATCCCACCCTTTAATCATCCCTGTTGTTCTTCTCCCAAACCTGCCAAGCTCTGCTATACACCGCTTCTCACATGGGGCAGGCTGCAGGGACTGCCAAGCTCAGCAGCTGCCTGCACACAAGCTGCAGCATGTTTAACTGCTGCTTGACTATGAATACTGCAGCATGTAACACATCCCAACCAGGACTGAAAAACATGGCAGGAGGGTGGAAGTCCACTGGGAGGAAGTCCAAACAAAGCAGCAGGCTTTAATGGGGACCAACTGAGGTGGGGATAAGAAACAAATGCAGGAGAGACTGTGCATAAAGCAGGTAGCACAAGAGGAACTGTCTCAAAAGCAGGACCATACAGTCAAGCTGTCATGTCCAGAGAAGAGTGCAAAACTACAAAATGGAGCAGGAAGAGCAGAAGGATAAACACCACTTTCCACATTGTACTGACTCAAGACTATGTAAAAACATCCATATACATTTAAACCATATGTTTATGGCTGACAAACACTTGTGAAGGATGTGTCTATGAACTGGCTTATGGTAGCCTCAAGTACCACAGAAGCCATCTATCAACTTTA
The DNA here is from genome assembly GCF_016699485.2 of Gallus gallus. NCBI lineage: Eukaryota > Metazoa > Chordata > Aves > Galliformes > Phasianidae > Gallus > Gallus gallus. The sequence goes on from NC_052534.1 coordinate 22,223,826, forward strand.
AGATTCTGTCCTTCTGTCCTAACACAAAGGTTCAGCTCAGACTCCAGTCCAGTTTACACCTGTGCTAAGTCAGCCAATAACATTTACATATCAAAACCAGATGGAAGCAGGACTTCCTTCATCGATGTGAAGGAATGCAGAAGTAAAATCCCTGAAACCAACAACAAAAAAGCAAGTGAAACTTTAGTGGCCTTATAGTGAGAAATCTGAGGTTCTCCTGACCCTATTTATAATATGTTAATTCCATCTCTTCCAGGATTAGTATGATACAAAAACATTAATATTAGTCATCAGTCTTCTCCTAATTTCACTGTAAGAAAAAAGTATGCAGTCTTATCTCAGCATGAATAAATGCTCAGGGTGCAAACATACAGAAATATGTAGGTAGATGCACATATTTGTTTGAAATTATCCTGTCCGTCAGTACTTATTCAGTATCTCTTTAACTAGCAGGTGGGAAATTTCACTGCTATTTTGCAGCTCATCCTACTGGAACAGATTTGGAAGCCATGGAATTTTTGAAAGGCTTGGTGACTTTGTAGGCTGTAAGGAGAGGCTGTCAAGGGATGCCTCATTAGAACTCAGTGGGACACAAGAGAAGCAAGCCTGTCCCTTGGATGTGCTGGCCTTGGCTACCAGCTCCCTGCATGCAGGGTTTGCCTCAGTGAATGTTGTTCAGTTATCTGAGGTACTTCAGGATTAGAAAAAAAAACAAACAGAAATCATTCCTTAAGAACCAAAACCCAGATCCTCTTTGGAATTTCCTTTATAGCTTCTGTTTGTCACTGATCAAGAAACAGTGGTGCAGGAAGCTTGAAAAACACAAATACACAAAACAGTCTGAACCCAGGTTCGCCTTCACTGTGCACACAAAACACTCAACTCAGCTAAAAACCACAGAGCAACACAGATTTACTTCTCTGCCATGCTCTTAGAATTTCCATTAAGAGACTTTTCTCCCTGATATTTCCAATCTTCTTTTCACATTAAGGGATCTTCAGAGGTGGCAGAAGCAATCACCTCCAGGCTCTCCTAAATGAGCAGCTCCAGCCTTCCCAGGCTTTTGCTGAATACAGACATGCACCACCACAAACCAACCCCAGAACACCAACAGAACTAACAGACAGCTCTTCTGCAAAGGAAAAAGCAACTTTCAGGAGATCATAGGATCATTAAGGTTGGAAAAGACCTCTAAGGTTATCTTGTCTTACCCTCAACTACCCATCAATATTGCCCACTAAACCACGTCCCTAAATACCACACCACCATGTTTCTTGAACATCTCTGAGGACAGTGATTCTATCACCTCCCTAGGCAACCTACTCCAGTGCCCAACCACTCTTCTAGAGAAGTTTTTCCTAACATCCAACCTGAGCCTCCCTGGTGCAACTCAAGGCCATTCCCTCTCATCGCTGTTATCTGGGAGAGGAGGCTGACCCCCTCCACCTTACCACAACCTCCTTTCAAATGGTCACAGAGAGCAATAAAGTAATACAGCCTATGGAACAACCTCTACCAAGATTGTTTCTCAATAATTACCATTGCAATAGCAGCAAAATTCAAAGTGGAACTTATATTTTCTTTTTCTGGGAAAAAAAGAGGTAACTTCTGCCAGTGGTATGAATTCAGTTGCACATTACTTCAGATCTGCTGCCCGAGGACAGGCTTTGCAGCTCAGCACGTAGCAGATGCTGTGCAAAGTAAGGAGAAAGAGATCACCCAGCTCCACATTCAGAGGACTTTTTCCCCCATGTGACTGTACACGGTAAGTCCAGATCTCTCATCAGACACCCACAGCTGATAATTACCTTTCATTTTATGATTTAAACCAAGCCTGCGCAGCAGAAGACCAAGTGTGAATACGATAAAACAGAAAATTTAACATACAGCCTCCTGATGTCCACAAGATCTGTTAACCTGAGAAGTTCAAAACAGCAATGCCAGGCACTTCAATGCAGCTGCAGCATCAAAGCGCTTTGGGAACTCCATGTACACTGCAATAAAGGACCAAGAGTTGCTGTGGCTTAAATACGCCATGTCAGAAGACTTCCACCAGCTTCCCTAAGGGCTTACTCCTAATCACATGTACTTCACATCCAAATCTTCCAGACTCCTTAGTTAATTCAGTAGTCACTGTGAGTAAAACTCAGTGTCATACATAGATTTAGACAGAGCATTCAGGTAGACAACAGACATACACAATAAACACACCTATTGGAAAAAAAGCAGCCAGCAGCTCATGGCAACTTCCTTCCATGGTAGAAAGAGGGAGAAAAGAGATGAAGGCACAGGCTGTAGTGCAGCAGAAGACTAGCACACAGCAGAGGGAGGAGACATGAAGTGGGAGCAGCGAAGACTGAGGAGTGGAGATGTGGATGGAGCAAAACCCATGAGAAGTAGGAGGTGCAAATGGTGTGGCACAGGGCTAGACTTGGAAGCTAAGGCACAGCTGGCAGAGGAACAACACATTCAATGAACATTAGTAGTAGTATTCATGACCAGATGGAGATAAAGGAATTTCAAATGGTTTTTTTTAGAATGTAAGCTGCATTTTAATGCATCTTACTTTTTAAATAAGTTGGTTCATTTTACATTTTAAACAAACTATGACTTTCTTGGACATCTGAATTTTCTGTAAGATCCTGAAATAATTTATTGAAGAAATACTGCATTACTGAATCATGCTGTGAAGCTCCAATACGTTAAAGGGTGATGATTTTATAAGACTAGAAATGGAATAAATAGAAGCAGTAGCTATGGATGTCAATTCAAGCTTTATAAATAATGCAGCAAGTAATATCATGAAAGTATCAGTGTGAGAGAACTTCTGCTCTATTTTAAGTACTTGTCTACTAGAAATGCAATTATTTTTCATTCTGAGCATGAAAATGAGCAACTTCTGTCCTCAATTATTTTCAGCTATAGTTTTCTTGGGAGATACAGGAAGATTTTTATTTTTATTTTTTACAGTAGCTAAAAATTAGAAACAGACTACGAAGCTAAAACCAGTGTTTGGTTTCCTCTTCTAACCCACAAACAGAAAGTAGCAGAAAATGAAGAGCCAGTATTAAAGAACTCAAGGGACACAGAATAGAATCATAGAACCATTAAGACTGGAGATACCACTAAAAACACCTAGCCCAACCACCAACCCAGCAGCACCACATCCACAGAACCATATCACTTAGTGACACAAGTTGCAGACTTTCTGGCCAGTCTTAGATGTCCAAAGGTGCCACTGACTTCTTTGGTGCTATTGATAATCCCCCCAAGCACCAATTTACTTGTTGCTATTACATACACCTACCCAGAATGTACATCCTCAGACACCAAAGTTTTGATTATCAGCATTAGGTTTTCCTCATCAGGGTTAGGTTTAATCTGTCTGCTCATTAGATAAGTAAAAAATGTAAAAGCCCTCAAGAAATAATTTAGTATGAAATGTACTTTTTAGAACCTATTCTTTGTGTCATCTTATTTTACTATTAAATGGCTAAAATACATAGAAACTGTACTGGCCAACCAAAATATAACCTTTTCTTCTTAAGGAAAATTAATACACATATCAAAGAATTAAGATAAAAATGAATTTCCTTCTCACCAACTAAGTGTAAGTTGAAGGCACTGTGCAGCAATGGAAGGTGACAACAGTGCCTTCTACTAAGATAGGAGCATGGTTATCAAGGTATTCATCATGATTCAGTTTAGAGAGCAATTAAAAAAAAAAAACCAACAAAAAAACCCATCCTGATTTTAATTAACTCACTTTGGCCTGTGGTAGACGTCACACTTCCTGACGGTATTCTTATTCTCATTACAGCACTCCAAAAGTTCATCACTATTACACCTGGCAGTACTGCAGCACTGTTCACAGTATCACAGCAAAGCTTACTCTGAGTCTCTCCACTCCTGACCCCAAGCAGAGCCCTTTCCCTTCACTGCTCCCTAAGCTAGGGCCCTCTCCTCCCTGTTTTGCACAGGTGTCTACCAGTTGCTCAGCCCCAGCCTGCTGCTGCCCAGATGGGGCTTTACAATGGGCACCCTTACTGCACCCTGCCGTGTCACAGCCAATGGGCCAAGCCACTGCTGCGCTGGCAATGCCTCAACCCCTCTCCACCTTACCTTAAAAATGGCACCTCAGTGTGGTCCTTGCTTGGTACAAAGAATCTCCTCTATCAAAAACAACGTAAACTACACATAAACTTGCAGTCTCTGCTTTTATCGCTGTTCCTGTGCCCTGCTCTTCCATTAAATCCATTCACGTTAACATGATGCACTATGCTTTCTGATAAATTTCATTTAAAAAGTAATGCAATGAAACCACTGAAAACCCAAGTCAATAACTGCATACAGAGAAAGACAACATGTGTTTTTACTTATCCCGAGGAGCAGTGGCTGGATTATATGAAAGCCTCAAGGGGTCATCTGTAGAGAACAGGCGTGAACTGCACCATCAGGCACAGAGCTGTACAAATTAAAAGCGAGAGGAAGATGTGTGCAGCTCATCAACACCAGCAGCATTTTTTTTCTACTTCCCTACAGTGTATTTGAAAGCAGTGTGTCCATTTTAGAGTTTAACAGTATAGAGTTTTAAAACATTGGCTTTTCATAGAATTAACCTATACTTCAAAAGACCTCTGAAATAAAGCATAAAAGCTATAAAAATATGAATTCCCTCCTCCTCCTTCCTATACTTTGAAGAGCACTTATGTCAAGAAATTCCTACATTTTTAATGCATATTTTTTATTTTTGATTTCAAGAAAGTACAACAAACCTCTGAGTGTTGACACTATGTTAAATCTGTTTGCTTCCCACAAACGGTCTTATGACTTGCACGAGTGAAGTAATCTTTCTATATTCAGGAGCAATGTCCAAACATTGTTTTAACCTTGGAGCTATGAAAAATCAAAAAGCTCGTGTCCTCTTTCCAGTGGTGCAAAGCATCCCTCCTACTCCTATCAGGTTACAAGATGCTAAACAATAAAAATCATGCTATTTTTACCATCTGCCATTCCATTTATCACTGCATTAAAACTACACGATGACTTTAGCAGGCAAAGGAAATGATCTCAAAATCTTAAAGATAAGCAAAGCCTCCTGTCACAGTACAGACCTCTGGCTGAGGGGACGGTGACATTCAAAAGATATAAGTAACAATGCAATGAAAGGGATTAAAGATTGTCAGGCTATATGTAATGTTCAGACGTCACAATATTTTCCTAAGCGCATTAAGTGATAAAAGCTTGCATTATTAAAAAATAAATCAATCTCACACTAAGGCTTCTTTCCTGCCTTTTTTTTTTTTTTTTGTGCAATTGCTCAGATTTTCTTATAAAGAGCTGAAGCTTTTTAAGAAAATTTATTCCAAATAGAAGTTTTGTAGCAATATGGCACAAAATCACGTGTTTATCCATTCTCAGGAGATGATAAAAGGTGAAAGGTGATACTTCTTTATTCAGTTATGGGAGAGAAGTGTACTACTTAGCTTATTTGCAAGTGATAACTAGGTTAAACAGCCCAAGAATTGAAATGCAGCACTGAGACGCTCATCATTATGGGGAAATGGTCTTAAATTGAGACAGGGGAGGTTTAGGTTAGATATTAGGAGGAAGATTTTTACACAGAGGCTGGTGGTGCACTGGAACAGGTTGCCCAAGGAGGCTGTGGATGTTCCATCCCTGGAGGCATTCAAGGCCAGGCTGGATGTGGCTCTGGGCAGCCTGGTCTACTGGTTGGCGACCCTGCACATAGCAGGGGGGTTGAAACTTGATGATCACTGTGGTCCTTTTCAACCCAGGCCATTCTATGATTCTGTGATCATAACTTTAAAGAGCATTGCTTTTAAGTATTTTGAATCAAATTTAGTAGAGCCTGTTTTCATCAGTGACAACTACATGGTCACAATCAGTGCTCACTGGAGATCTTCGTTTAACCAAATTCATACAGTTTAATGCAGTCTCTGTATGAAATGCAGGAAAGCAGTTTGTGAGAAGAACCAGGCCAGGAAGCTGAACTTCAGCATTTCATGGCTAACAGCCCGAGTTCCTGTGTCAGCCGCAAGGTCCTCACTACGAGCAAATCAGGAGAATTCTGTTTATAATAAATGCAGGCAACCGATAAATATTACTGCAACCAGTCAATTGTGTGACTGGAATGTCAAGCTTCAGACAATGCTGGTAGCTAAATTGCCTCACTGAGCAGAAATTATGTGGATTTGAAAGGATTATAAAAGGATAAATTATCCCAGCTGTTCTCATTCTTTTAAGTCACTTGTATGAAAATATTTGCTGCAGGCAGTATTCTTCTGCTGCTTAATTTTCATGAACGCTTTACAGCCATGTAGAACAGCAGAGCTCCTACTTACTGGATAATGCTCATGCGTGGCAGACAGACAACCAACATGATCATTTTCCTTTCCTCTTTCTCAGGAATCAAATCAAGGGCTTACCATTCTAAGCAAAGTTGATCTCTTCTATACATCGTTGGTGAACTGGCAGACAACTCATTCCTGTCCTGTTTGAGGAGCAGAGTAGAGTGCTAGTTACCATGAAACTGCACTATTAAGTTTTTATTGTCTTGGCTCATCATTTTCAACTGATACTTCCATTGTCAACATTAGAAATTAACTACCAAAGAATAAGGCAGGAAGTGAGAGAGGTGATGATGCCCTGAACTTCAACATTAGTGCACGCAGAAGGAAAAGAAGGCAATACCTTGTGATGATACATGCCCTTGTATTTCCTGCCTGACACCATCCTCTAGAAATAAACATCTGGTTGTCCATTGGGTGGAAGAAAAATAAGCTGGATCAAGAACTCTTTTTTTCCTTTCTTCCTTGCTTCCTTCTATGAACTCAGATAAAAGATCACGACCATCTACCAGCCTTTTCCACATGTACATGTGGAACTTTCTTTTGAGCCAGAACAGCTTGATAAAGTGTGTTATAAAACCATGCTTAACCATATTTAGTGATTTTAAAATGTCAGCAATCTTTAAGAGTGAAACAATCTTGGTTTTCCTTCTCTGATGAAGCGAGATATTGCATTTTAGAGTGAGACCGTGACCACATATTTTCTGTATTTAATATAGAGTATGATCGCACTCAACAAAAGGGGAAGACAGGATAAGAGACCTTCTCAGTTTAGCTCTTTTGTTATATTAACCACATTCATTACATATTCAAGGGGATTTAAATGGATGCCAGACCAAAAGAAATAACTTCAATTACTTTAATTAGTTTTCCTTCAAAACTGCATATAAAAATGACAAATAGGGATGATCAAACTGTTTTCCATATACTCATTTCTTAGTCCCCCATGAGTGCGGATTTCTCTCTGCCTATTCTTCTCCCTTTCTTTTCCTTTTAAAAATTTTAATATATATTTATTAAATCTGCAGCACGAAACAGATTGTATCACAAAGAACCATCATCTTTGTATGCCACTGTCAGGGATATTGTATTCCGGTAAAACCAGCAGATTAATTAGGGAGCTGGCAATTCATTCTCCGGTGATAGCTCTTTTTCACCTCCTTGTAAGATAACAAACCAGTCTACATTTACCAGGGAACACCTGCTTTTAGCCAAGACACTTATTATGATCAAATAATTCAAGATTAAAGCAGGAAGACAATGCTGACAGCTTTTTGTCCAAAGTTTTTCGCTCTGCAGCAGTATATTTCTGTGATAATTATGCTAATCTGTTTCATATATAGACACTGAGATTTGATTTCAACTCAGTGAAATGGATCTCCCTATTAAATAAAAACACACCATATGTTTTTTAAATGCCCTACTTCTGAATATCCTGTCGGAGTACATGTGGGAGGAACAGGTCAAAGAAGCTCTTTGCCCAGACATTTAATGAGAGAGACAGCAGTCAGTGCAATGCTTTCACCTTTACACGCCAAAGTGCTTCAGCTGCATTAAATAAATAAATAAATACATAATAATAATTAAAAAAAAAAATAGAAGTTTTCAGACAGTTTTCAGAGTGGCTCTTTTTGGTAAAGAGAAAGTGAATTTTGATGGCATTAGCATCATGGAGCTAATGATGAGCTTCATCTGGAGGGCAACTGTGGGGTGCAAGATAGCCAGCAGCCTGATTTTGCTCCCTGAAACACTCACCAGTGTGAGTGACCACAGCTCCCCTGCTTTGGGGCCCAAGCCTGGCCAGTTTCTCAGCAGCTCTGAGTTCTCCACAAACACATTGCCCTCCAGCAGGCACAGCTCTAGTTGCTGCTGCGTGATCCTGTGCAGACTGCAGTCAGACACGCTGCCAGCATGGACAGACTGACCTGGTCACTGCTCAGCTCTGGGCAATCTGAAGTCATTGTTAAACAGGGCTGGGAGGCAGGGACAGCAGCTGCCTCTGACCGAGAAGGGTTATGACTTCCTATTGTAATTAAATATTTTTATGAGGACAGCAACAAAAGAACACATCTGTCTTCCAGAAAATTAGCAAAGTGCAGATAACAGGATATAAAAATCTGAAAAAGTTCAGTGAGCTTCAAATCTGCTGAAGCCTTTTTCCATTGAATGATCATTTAATGCCTTGAACAATCAAGAAATCATCCATACACTACACCTAGAGCTCAAGGCGCACAGCAGAAACACTCACCAGCCATATATGCTGCACTGCAGTATATGTGAGAGTAAGAAACCGATAACAGACAGCTACATTCATATTGCACTATGTCTGAAACTAGACTGATGTCTAGTCCTGCGTCTTCTACAGAGCTCCTGAAATAAGCACGTTTTAAAACAGATGGAATACAAGCAACTGTAAGACACTGAATTGGGTGCCAATGGTTCGAGGCAAAAATCATTGAAGGACTTCAATTAACCTATGGCTACAGATGACCTGGTGTTTTTTGCACTCCACTGACTCCATCCAGGACTTCTAATACTTTACGATCCTTACAGAACTTCTCTTTCTGTGAAGAATCTGATACTTGCAGAAAGAAACATTCAAACAAGCTGAAATGTGCTGGACTCAACACAAAGTCTTCAGGTACTTGTAGCTGATTAAGAACCTTTCTGACCCCAAATATACCGACATCTGAATCTGCAGCTCTAGACAGCAAGAGCCTAATTAACAGTAACTTGCGTGCTTGCTTTCTCATAAATAAACCCTCATGAAACCCCCCTACAATTTCCTATGCAGGTAAAAAGAAATACAACTCCCAAACCCAACATTTTTTCTTTTAAGTACAACCTAAGACTTCGTTTTTCAGTTAAAAAAAAAAAAAAAGACTAAAGTCTAAATGAAATTTAAACCTGAGATAAACATATCTCCCTGGGCTCTGTATGGCAGGTCAAAAAAACAGCTGTTTTCTGACTTTTATTCCCATATCATGAGACATAAATATCTCCCGGAGGTGGGAAATCCCCTTCCTGTCCTGCCCTGGTTTCCAAGAAAGGCATTGCTGGATTAGGACGAGTCTAACAGAAATGTGGCCAAAGATCATCCATTTGGATTGAAAGAGTGCCCACTGCCTTTCAGAAGGCAAAAAATTCAGGACTGTTATCTCCCCCCATACGCTATCCAGAAAGCTCAGCTAACTGCTAGGAGCCTGTCTGTGTTCCAGCCAAAAACAAAGCAAGAAAGCTTTACTGTTGCTGTGAAGGTGGTTCCAAGACGCCAAACAGTCAGTGCCTGCCAATTCACAAAGAATAAAGTGTTGCAACTGTCCTTTCTGATTGATCAAGCAACTCTTTCAAAGCTGCTCCCGAGTCACTTCTCCTACATCACAGCCCTAACAGAGAAGCTTTCTGCAATACTCGCTTCCTTCAAGCATATAAATAAACGTGACAAGGTTTGAGAAGCAACCTGTTAGCCCTGTCCTTGCGTTTGCAGACAATCATGAAGAAACGGCCTAAGGCTTTTAAGGACGAGCTAAGAAGTGCCTCTCCAAAGGACTGAACTGCTCAAATGTGAGAATGTAATTCCTGCTTAGTGACATTCACAATACAGTGTGTTAAGCATGAATTTAAAAAGGCCTTCAGCTATTCCGCTTCCACTCAGTCCTCCTGCAAAAGCTGGGGATGGAAGCTCTCCACAAAGGATTAACAACCTATCGGTTCTTTTACAAGCTAAAAAACAAAAGACAAGAAGCTTTGCAATAGGTGACTGGTCTTTCAGCTTTAACAAGTCTTGTATTTGCCAACCTGTATGCTCTAGCACAGTGTGTTCAGTGGGGACAAGTCCTGGGAGGGCCCGCTCCTCTCACCTGCAGCGCAGTGATGGAAGCAGAGCTGCAAGGTAAGGCCCCCACTCCCAGCTTCACTCCACATGCAGAACAGGAGGCTGCTTCACTGTGCAGAGTGATTGGCCGTGTGAGCAATCACCTATGTGCACTCGGAGCTGAGTTCTGATGAACAGGTGGGCACTGGGTTGCCAGGGAACAGCTCATACAGCCCGCTGATAGGGAGCGTGCAGGTGTACACACGATCAATGTGCTCGTCACCTGAAGCTGTTTTGATTCCTGTCTTGAAGACGCACTTTGATCACCTTAATAGAAGAGCTGACCTTAGGAGAAAGAAGAACAGAAACTGCTAGGAAAGACAGCCACAGGCACACAAAAGCTTCCTGTGAAGCAGCGTTACTCATAGGCAGCTGCTGTTGATGAGCATCAGCACTCTCATCGGCTGTGAGTCAGCAGCACCTGCTCCCCATCACCTTCCTGCAGGACGTGTAGCACTGTGCTCAGCAGCCCTCTGAAGCATCCAGCCCACAGGACAGGGACTGCAGGCCAGTCAGCACGCCCTGCTTGATACAAGTGTGGCTTATACTAGCAGCGCTCATTTTGTGTTCGTGCAGGATATACTGAATCCCTACCTTATTAGGGCATTGTGTGTAAGTAGAAGCAGATTTGAGCAGAATTAATGCCGAAAACCTAAGGCATACCTTATGAATTTCTTTTGGAAGACTCAATAGGTAATTCTTAATCTCTGTGTAGTCCTGAACCACTGTTTCAGTTTAGGTACATCTCTCTACGAAGGTACATACACAGAAATCACACACAATGCTGCTATTCAATCCAGAATGTCTCATGTTTTGACTGGAAAAGACAAGAAAAACTACTGTACTTGGGAAAAAAAATGAAGATTCCAATGTGGGATTTCCACACAATTATAAATCATGTGCATATTACATTTCTTAAAGAGTGCTGCTCTATTCCATACAGCGATGGCTGCAATTTCTATAGATGTGAAAGGTCTTGACAGATAACAAATTCACTGTACTTCCTGACTACCTTCAGTGTTACGCAATTTACCATCCACCCAGTTATGATCAACCTAATGTCCCATTACTTATTAATTACGAGCTCTACAAGACGTTTAAGCAGGAAAGAAACGAGTAACAACTGCTTCCCACCATCCCACTTATTTGCTGTAACAAATGCTTGCAGAGTTATTTTGTAGTTTGCAAGATCACATTCAGAACACTGGGCAGGATTCATGACAGTGGCATTGTTTAGAACATAGAAGCCATCCTAGCATGTAAGATGGGCACATCTGTTCTGGCAGTCCTTTGCCACGGGTGGGGTGACACAAGGAGGTGGCTTTAGGTGAAGGAAAGAATCTCTCCCATCCCCCTGCCAAAGAAACTCCCTCTCTATTGCATACAATCCAAGCCAGAGATGAGTCCCCAAGTCTCAAACAAAAGTAACTTTGCCTTTTAATGTGAACTGACTCCACTTGACTTTTCTGTATTTCACAGCAGAGAGTGAACAGTAATGTAAGATATAAACATCACGCTACAGTCAGTCACATGTGCGTGGCCCACACACAGACTGCTGTTACTGCAAGACCTCCCGTGTTTGTTCCTGCTCTCTTTGTCAGCTCAAATTTGATTTTTGTTCTGGATCTCTCTTCCTAGAAGAGAAAATGGTGATGATCACAGAATACTGACAACGTGCCCAGTGAAAAAACAGATCTCACTGTCAACTCCATTTATATGGCAGTACATTGGCATTTTTATTTGCCCCATTGACAACATCTGTTTGTAGAACAGCCCTGGAAGACCCTTTTGCTATTCCAGAGGTTCGGTGTGTGACGCCAGGCACGCAACGGCTCCCTGAGTGTTGCAGTGGGGGCTACAAAACTTGTAATTTCTGTTTCCTGGAGCATACAGAACTCCTTGGACATCAGCAGGAATTAGAGAAGACACTAGAATTGTGTATATCGTTCTTCTGTGCCTCATTAAGTGCAGCAGGATTTGAATACTGGGAACCATGCATTAAAGACAACAGATTTTCCTGCTCTCTAAGAAGCCACTCTTTCACAGATGCAATCTTTACTTGACAAGCCCTCTGCTGAGTATAAGATCAAGCAGAGAAGTGCAGGGTCGACTTTTGATTAAATTCAACAGCTTTTCATGATTGTAGGACTTGACTCTAAGCATGAGACATCTGGCAAAAGCTTCAGATGGTAGGGTGTCATGTTTACTTACTTCTTTCTTTTGAATACACAGAGATACACACATAAGGAAATGGTGTGCAATAAATTTGCTAAAACTCCATTTATTTATTTAAGGCATTCACTTCCCACCGTTCATTATTACTGCTTGAATTACTTCATCCCAGAGAGAACCTAATGGAACTCAACAAAATAACGTATGGCCATGTTTGCTGCTCTGCATACAGACTGCTTTGGCAGAGCAGGATCATCACAACATGTAAAAAAGCACAGGTTCAGAAAATGAGTGTTGGCATGCAGGTAGAGTAATTTGTTTTCCTTTTTTTATTTGCTCTATGCAGATGGTTTTGCTCAGAATGACTATGACTACTTTTTACTTTGGCCTTACGCTTTCCTGTTTATTGTTCACATTACGTCATCATGCAAGCTGATGAGTGTAAAGATTGCTCTTTTACATGTAGTCCACATCATTCACATTATTATTATTCAGTATGCTTTATGGGTATGCTTGTGCCATTAACCATCATGTACTGTCTCATAAAACAGCTATGCAAACAAAGCCAAGAGATAAACACAGGGTAGTCTGCATCTTACATATATGATGTAAAACAAACAAAAAGATGGGCCTAATTTTTTTTTCTTCTGTATGACCCTATTTTCTATCACCGTTCCATGTATTTCCCTATAGATTAGATCCCTAAGCTAACAAGTCTCATGAGAATCAACAGCTTATATGATCTGCAAAAGCTTTTGATTTGTACTGTGTATGCACCACTTCAAATAGAAAATTCAAACCAGAACAAGAGGATGGAGCTTTAGACCAGAATTAAGAGAATCTAATTTCCCGTTGGGGCTCTGCTACAGTCTTAATAGGCAACACAAGCCAAATCAGTTCACCTCTGTGTGAAGTCTACTGAAAGCAGGACTACTCTGCAGGAGTGCAGAAAAACAGGAAGTTTATGTAAGTAACATCTGCAAAATGCAGAAAGATAATGGGATAAAGGCTCTCATCTTTTCAAATAAATAAAGGCGATGAGCAGAGTCCACCTTCCCCAAATACTCTTCTCTCTTCATGTGGAGCAACCAGATTGAATACCCCAAAACATTTCTAGCTGAGTAAAATTTATAGGATATCTTTGTTGGTAAAAAAAAAAAAAACCCAAACACAAAACCAAGAAACCCTACTGCTCCTAGAAATTGACTAAAAATGATGCACTGAAGAAAGAGAGAACATAACCATCGTGCACAGAAAGGAATACATTTCCCCTGCAGCCTCAGCAAGTCCAACCTGAATGCTCCTGATATGGTTACTCTCACCTACAAAGTTCGCATTTTCTTTCTTACTTTCTTGAGCTGGAAATCACTTCCAAGATGGAGGTGAAGTGAAATAGTAATGCTGAACTCCTATCTGAAGCTATCTTCCTATCTTGTGAAATGTGGTGTTTATTTTTTTACAGAAGCCTCAGATCTTGCAGTTGTATAAGAACTTCAGCTTTTCATCCAAACTATAGTTTGTATTCAGCCTTTGTACTTTGGGACAGCCACCTGAAAAGGAATTAGACTGCAGTCAAGGGCCACAAAAATTATGGGCCAAAATTATGTTAGAAAATGGAAATGAAACAAAGCTCTAAAATGATTTTCAAGGCCTTATTGATTTTTTTGTTTTAGTGATCAGCCTTCCCATGTTTTGATACTCACATCTGGCAATGCTGAGGAGATCTGAGTGACTGTAGGTCACAGACCTGTTGTCACATCTTCCCTTTACCATTTAATAGTACATGCTCTCAGGTAAGGAAGGGAAGGTAGATGGGACCTCCCTCAGCCATCTGAAATAAGCTCTGCAGCTTCAGCCTTTATGTTAAATCACCATCCTAAAAATTCAAGGTGACTAATTTGGAAAACCATATAACAAAAAAATGAGAGACTGTTTTTCAGGAAAACCAGACTAATACATTTAGTGAGCACAACAATTATTCAACAACAACAAATGAGGAAGGGGAATTGTATAATTTCCTTCTACATCACATCATGTTTCCAGTTGAATTTATAATTAGCTACAACCTATTCAGATTTGGCCTTTCCTGGATTTAATAAACTACGATGTTCCCTACTGCCCCTCAACAACACTGCATGGCAACAAGAAGTAATGGATTTAATGAGGAACATCAGGAGAACAGTACTAGACAAGCTGATAAACTCATCTGCACATCACGGTAAGGATATTTTTTCCCAATGCCTGATTTTGCTCAGTTAGAGAACAACTGGGAGATATGCTCAACGTTACTGGAAATCCACTGTCAAATACTATAAAATAAGATCTGAAGTTTGGCTCACTAATAAAATTCACATCCAAAAATCAAATGCCAGGGAAGAGAGGGCTTCAGCAGGGTCAACTGCTACGCTTGAGCTAGCAGAGAAGCTCTAGGACAGCAGTGGCTGCTTCCTAAGATCCAGCTCTGCTAACCACTGTGGCCACCTGCCCAAAGCTGCCTGCCAAATGTATGCCGCTGCTAATTGTAATCAGCTCAAATACGAATGAGTAAAGAAAAGCAGGGAGCCCATTATTACAGAGAAATACTACCAAGCACAGTCTAATTTTACCTACATGAAAGACAGATTTTTGTCACTTGTTAGCAGCAGGAGCAGAATCCCACTAACTTCCATGTAGCAAAAGCAGTGATTCCCTGCAATAACACTCCTGCAGACCCTACTCTCTCTCAGAATAGATTTATTAGCTAGCTGTTAAAGTGAAGTCTCCTATTCCCTGCTTTTTTTATTGACTGCATAATTTGGGTCCAGTATCCTGAATTTGGTGTCCTTGTTCTGTTTCACCTAGTAACTTGTAGAATTCTGCAATAAATAAGGAACTCTTTGCATCCTGAGTTTTATGGATCCAACTCTTCCACTTAGGTGCCAGCCACTAAAACACTTGTTAATACTCCCAGGTATTCAATTTCTCCTTGTCTGTAGCTTCTGCAGTTTGAATCTCATTTAAGGGTAACAGTGCCAGTCCTCTGTCTAGCCATGGACAGAGAAGGAAGAGACTCAGCGTGCCGCGTGCACACGGTCAATACATCCCCTTTGTTTGCCTTTCTACCAAGAATGAGCAATTTCTATAAGGCTCATTTCCTCCATCAGACTCAGCACAGCCCTTACAATGTTGCAATTGTGTCAGGTAGGCAAGATAAAACCATGACAGCATTGCTCCCAGGAGCAAAGGAATTCTCAAAGATGATACTGTGTACTGCACTCCTACAAAGCCACCATTTCTCTGCTTGCTCACATTTAGTGCTCCTGTTAATTCCGTCATCAATTTTACTGTAAAAAAAGGCAACTTGGGAAATAAAACACTTCCTTAATTTCTCCTTTTAAACAAGCAGGATTCGAGTCAAAAGCTGGAAGGTTTTGCAGCATATAACACCATATGAAGATGACGGGCAACACTGATGATAGGGCTCTGGCACCTTGTTGTATCACTTTATAGGCTGGACCACTAAAGCACTGGGCTTTGGGCCTCACGTGGACTCAGCCCACACCATGGCTAAAGCCACAGGAAGTGTAATTAGAAGCTGAATATGTCCCACTTCTCTGTTTCCATCTTTCTAAGCACCAGGTTCAAGAGCCAAAACAATAACTCATGTAAGATCTACTGCTGACCTGTCAATTGGATGACTGCTCCAAGCAAAGAGTATCAGATAATGAAAAACTGTGGGAAGAAACAGTGATTTATAGGACTATGTTAACGTGCAAAAAACGAGCCAGAGCAATTAAGCTTTACAGTGGCTGCCATTGATGAGGATCAATCAAGGGCAGTCAGGAGAGTGAATAAACACCTTTTTGTATCAGGCTCATCGGAGGTGGCATAGAAAAGAAACCTGCAATGGAAAGGACTCCTGGAACAGGTTGCCCTTGGCAGTCACGAGCTAAAGCCTACAAAGGCTCCCACACCACGTTTTGTGGCATGCCAAGGGCGCGCTCAGGAGAGTTCAGCAACATGAGCTGCCCTGATAATTCCCTGCTCAAAGAGTTCTCCAGCTCTGTGGTCCCACAGGACCTGCGTTCAATATGTGCTTGGTGCTGCTTCAATGCTACAGTGGCATAGGGAACTATGGCCCAAGGTCTGTGTGATGGTGACTATGACCAGCCACTTCAGTAGGCTGCTGGGGATCTCACTTTTCTGTATAAGCAAAATCTGTTTCTTCCCTGCTTGGAAACAGAATAAGGAAGACATTACTATATGCACTACAGTAACTAAGAGTACAAATGAAACTGAGCTTGTGCACAACTAATGCCAAGAATGGTCAAAAAGTAGGCTGAGAAGATGTCAGGAGAAGGCTAGAAAAAAAAAAAAAAGAAGGAAACAAGAGGAAGAGGGAAAGATCTCCAGAATGAGTAGATAAGGCCCAATTGAAATTCTGGGCAGGGCATGTGAAAATAGTATGTCAAAACAGGAAAGGAAAAAGAGAATGGAAACAGAAAAGGAGACAGAAAAAAGATGAAATAAAAAACAAACGTGAATATTTGGGCCAGCATAGAGTGGAATATTGGACTGTCTGTCAGCATCCTTACACAGAAGCTCAGATAGGAAGAGTTTCAGCCTGGCTGCCTCTGCATCTCTTGTTTGCAGCATTCTGTTGCATTTGTTAAGATAAAACTAATCCTCTCTGTATTGTTCCCGTTCGAAACTAGAAGCAACTTTTAGAAATGTTGAACAATACAGTAGAAGAGAGATAAGCTGTTTTATCTGCCACGCTCAGCTGCAAGACTCACCAGCGAACAACTACATCTACATTTCACTGCTACAGCAGTTCAAGTAAATCTAAAAGCTAAACTGAAATCTGAGAAACCAAAAATCTATCACTGTACCAGAGAGCATGAAAACAGATGAGGATGAGAAGCACCTTGGAGATTTTCCAGCCCACTGCAGGCTGCTGCCTCTTCCCAGGCTACACAGAGGGGCTCTGTGACAACAGGTTCTTCACCTGTGATTCATTTTAAACAATACATCTCATCACAAGTTAAGTGTTACTTATCTAGTTCATGTTGGATCTTCTTGACACAGTGCATTAGGGAGAGTTTAAAAAAAAATAAAAAAACCCAAACTCACTTTCAGACAGACCAGATTTACTTTGGAAGTGACACCTCTGACTGTCTCTGCTCACAGCTCTTTGATTTGTGTCACGCAGTGATCAGGCCCTGCCAGAACCGACTCCGCTCAGCTGAAATTAAAACCTAAGCATCCTACCCAATAAACCCAGGCTGAAGGAACAAGCGTTCTGCAGCCAGCAGGCCCTCAGCCTTTGGCACAGGGCTCCTGCTCATGCAGATCCTGCCCGCACCTTGCTGCTTGTGTGTGCTCAGCACAAGGGCAGAATGCCCGCGAGCACCGCACAGCACTAAAACAGGTAATTTTTTGGCTTGGCTGCAGGCCATAAGAAGCTTAATTGCATTAGCCCAGATAAGTCATTTAGTAAAACATTTTCAACAGAGATGGCTGACGATCGGGCCCTTGAATACAAATTCATCCCCTCAATGTTACATCTGGGCAGAAATTGAAGAGAATGAAGAGGTTTTGGCTCTTACAGATCTCAGTCTGAAAGGGCAGCTGCCTCAATGGCTGGTGGGATCTTGCCACTGTCACTTGACACAAATGCAAAGCTAATGTGATACAGTTCTGACTCATCTCTACTCTTTTTGTATATAATACCCCAGTTGCTTCCAGCAGCAACTAATTATTTATTAATTCCACCAGAGAAGAATTTGAAGGGATTTACAGTAATTAAAAGAAGTTAATCTGCTTTTTGCCCTGAACTGCCACTCCTGCATACAAACTGATGAAGCAGTGACAGACTCCAAGCTCCAGAGCTGCCGAGGCAAGGCTGAGCTCTGTGCCAGCTCTTACCTGGTATTCAGGAAAAGTTTCACCATTATGCAGAACAATAACTTAAATCAATTGTTTCCTTTTTTTTAAAACCAACAAAGTGGGCAATTGCATCCACCACCTCTATATCCGTCACTTCCCTGTCATCCTTCAATTTATTTTTGTCACTCTTTGTGGGAGGAAAGGTGTTGTAAATGCAGCTCGTGATCATGGACCCATTCCACTGCTAATACTTTATGAAGCCTATTTGGGATTTATTTACCTTCTCAATGAAGGCAAGAGGTTCACAGAACTGGTTCCATTTACAGGGTACTCTGTCCTGATAAACACCATGAGCAGAGAAAAATATATGAGAAAAAAGAAACAGTAAATCATGTCTGAATCTGCTCTGCCCCACATCATAGAATGATTAAGGTTGGAAAAAAAAACACTAAGATTGTCATGTTCAGCTCCCAGTCCATCCCCCCCTGTCCACTAACCATGTCTCTCAGTGCACATCTCCACAGTTCTTGAACACCTCCCAGGATGGTGACACCAATGCTGGGCAGCCTGTTCTAGTGCCTCACTGCTCCTTCTGAGAAGAAATGTTTTCTAATATCCAACCTGAGCATCTTAGGCATGCAGACAACGTGCCACTCATCAGATACTCCATTACTTAGATACTCTCATGATTAGCGAGACAGGAAACAGAAAACAAAAAAGAAACTCTCCCTTTCCTACCTGATCCAGCGTGCCATCCAACAGACCCATCTTTGCTAATACAACCTTATGCTTCTTCAAGGACATCAGCCCAGCATTTCCAAAGAGCTAGGTGCTGTGGTTGATGGAGTATCAAGTCTCCCCTCCCAAAGCACTAAGAAGATTTTCTCAGGCCATGTTGGGCTCATCTAAACGAAGAGCAGATATGCTGCCCTGCGTAATTAGTAACAGAATGCAGCAAATATTTAGATAACAAAATCTACAAACAACCTTTGTGACGACAAAGGTAAGAGTGATAAGCAGTCAAGATTTAAAACCAACTAATTATATCAGACAAATCTATTCTCTTTCTGGATAAAGAACATAGGAAATTCCCTAAATCTGGTAATGAGCAAAACAGTGGGATGGAGTGCAGCTGCAGAAATGTCAAACTATCCTCACAAGGTTATTCTTGACATTCTATAAGAAATGCAAACAACAGAAATTTGGAAGAATTCCTAAGAGTCCTGAAAGAATTGTGATTAGTTACTGCAGGTCCAACTATAGCAAAGAGCATGATGGTGATGGGAGCAAATAGAGTGTTGATTTTGCCTCTTGCACTTTGCCATTAAGTTAAAAAAATAAGTAAATGCCAAGCACCCCAAAATTCATATGCCAATAGGGTATTCTGGAGCAATGCTAACATGGTAATGATCACATTATTATGCAAAGCTATATCATTTATTTTTGCTTCTTCTTTTAAACTATGGGATGAAAACTTGTTCTTCAATGCAAATTCTCCTTCAGCTCAAATTCAATTTGATTTATGCAGTTTATCTTGAACTGTCAGAAAAAAATACAGATTTTTCATATATTAACTTTTAAAAATGATATAAATGTAAGTCTTGCCTCTTTTAAAAGAAAAAAGAATTTAATAAAAACAGAAAAAAAAAACACACACAAAAATGAATAGTTATTATTGCAGTGATTTTCCTGCCTTTTGTTTTGTTTTGACAAAGTTGAAGACAGTGAAAGCATGGTCTCAGTGGATGACTTCCACAAATGCACTTCTGTTTCCAGTTATTTGTTGTATACACGTATAGTATGATGACAAATAAGCATTTACCCATCCCCTCATAAGTTTCTGTCTGCACTACAAGCAAGGAGCACCGGAAGTTCAGACCACAGTGGGGAGCAGTTTCAATGCCCAATGGGTCAGCAGCTGTCCACATGTCTGACTTCACAGTCAATCAGAAACTATTAATAAAACCTGAAATTTTTGAAATTATTTCAATTAGAAACTTATATTCTGAAGAGAATCATAGAATCACAGAATGGTTTGGGTTGGAAGGAACCTCAAAGCCCACCCAAGTCACAACCCCAGCTATGGGCAGGGCTGCCCCCCACCAGCTTAGCTGCCCAGAGCCCCATCCAACCTGGCCTTGAGTGCCTGCAGGGATGGGGCACCACAGCTTCTCTGGGCAGCTGTGCCAGGGCCTCACCGCCCTGAGTAAAGAATTTCCTCCTAACATCTAACCTAAATTTTCGCTTATACCATCTCTTCAGCAAATTGTTTTTACCCCCCTTTTAAAGGAAAAAAATACCATGGCAGTAGAACTAGAATGAAAAGCAAAACAAAACAAACAAAAAAACCACCAAAAATACCCTACGAAAGAGCAGTGCTCAATTGCCAGTGAGCAGCTTATATTTATGATCTGGAGAGCAAACAATGTCTGTGCTCCACTTGAAATATAATAAAGAACAGTGAGGCTGTCTGCTCAGTAGCACTGAACGTGAGTATTCTATTCTGTAGTAACTCTGGCACTTTAAATCCAGTACTCCTTATTTTAGAATTTTGGCATTGCTTTTCTACACGGCCAAGATGTAAGAACTGCTGAAATTAAAAACACTGAAACAAAACGATTATTTTAAGAAACAGAAATTGCTAGCAAGACAAGTTAAGAGATAAACCCGAAGAGCTAATTACTGTCATAAAGGGGAAAGATGAAATCCTGGAGTATGCCCAGAACATTTCAAATAAGTTATGTGGAAGCAGCGAAAATTGCAGCTAATTCTGCCATCAGCCTCTACTAATTATGAGATCTGGAGCACATCGATAAGACAGGAGGTTAGACCTCCTGAAAGAAACCAAATGTGAAAATGAAGAAATGCAAACACCAATGCCAGCACATCAAGTAAAGCTATTTCCAACGAGGTATCCTGCCAGCATCTTGCAAAAAAAACCCACGGTTTTAACACCCCTTTTCTCCATTTGGATATTTGAGCACTGGGACATTTGCCAGATGATATCTAAGGCAAACTTCCACCTGACTTGAGCAAACAGGTGATCTCAGACACTTGCTCAACCTTTAAAAGCTGCTGCGTATATGTTAGTGTGTGATAGTTACCTTGTGAGTGCTTTTTACTCGCAGTGCAAGGATAGATTCTCTCATAGAGAATCCTCAGCTTTTGGTTATGAAAAAGAAAAAAAATAGCAGAGCTGTTTCACTTTAAGTCTTAACGTATTTAAAGACATTATCTATTTGGACTGCAGTTGCATCAGCGCTAATATTCGATGTCTATTTAATACTCTGCATTTATGAAAGCAAAAATGTAGCTTAATGCTGATTTAACGAAAAGGTGTGTTTTCCTCTCAGTTTAATTAAGGAAATTGAGTAATGACCGTGTAAGCATTCCGACTCTAGGTTAGTAGAACCAATGCCAACAATGGTACAAACAAACCTGTTTCTAAACTGTTCAGGATGAACTGAAACACTCAGACACTCTCTCTTTAGAACAGCTAAGGGACTTTGATGAAAGCTTCTTCAAAATCAAGTTCCTGACTACACTCATAAATTAAGCCTATCTTACCTTATTACCTGAAATTAGCCCAAGGTAAAATGATGCCTTATGCTTCGGTCAACTGAAAGACAGTTGTATTCAAATTCTGCATGGGTAGATATTGCAATGAATTTACTTGTAATTACCCCAGGGTAATTTGAGGCAGACTGAGGTTTTACTGAAATATAAATAGTGCACTCCTGCAGCATCGCGAGGCTGCCTAACTTCAACATGTGGGCATACTTTCATGCATCACATGTACAGGCTTCCAGAAAGTTTTTTAATAAGTTGAAGGACACCAAGCAGATCAGTAGAAAAACAAAATATTTTGAAAACAGAAAGAATTATCCTGAGATGGAATGCAAAGAGGGAAGAGCGATTCCTTTCTATGAAAATCAGCAAGTTGAGGTCTTGAGGATGAATGCTGTTTGCAGTCCGAAAATCTGGTGAGGTGTGAGATAGACACTTTCGAATGCAATGAAGTTATCAGCTTCTTCACGGGACCAATAAGGGATTGATGATGATCAGATACTTCTTATGCAGGGGAGGAAGCTACTCAAGTTTCCTACCACAAATGATGAAACTAATACAAAGCACAATGTCATCTCCAACAGAAACCTTGCCAGTCCAGTGTTCAGCAGGGTTAAAATTGTGAGCATGCTGTTTGCAGTTCACACGAAAATCCTCCTTGCTCCTCTAGTACCAATTGACATTTGGTAACACCTTTGTGAATGTAATTTATCATACTGAAATCTCCTTTTGTGCTTCTTAAATCCCATTACTGATTTATTTCCTCCTGAATACATTATCCAAAAAATAATGCTAGTAGTGCCAAATACATCACCTCATTAATCATTTGTATGCTACTCAGTTTCCTCAGGCAGTTGTCTGCTCTTCAGTGCCCTCAAACTATTCTCACTCTCCTATATATTGCAAGACACAGAGTGATCTTGGGAATAGAGGGGGGGAAAAAAACAAAAATCCGAACCATGGTATCCTAAACAGCCACCAAACTGTGACTGTTATTGCAGAGTATTATTACTGTCAGGCTGCAGTCAGCCAAGAATGACAGACCACCCATCACACGTCCCCTAGCCCAGAGTGCATTCTGATGTCTTTTAATGACCACAAGTAACACTCAATACTGTCAAAAGGAATGATCTCACAGAGAAAAGTAAAATTAATCACTAAAATAGTGAAGCATTTAATTCTTCCCTGAAAAAAGACTAAGAACAGGGATTTGAAAGGATTAAAATATGAGCAAAAAGAACAAATTAAGGGCAATGGATCTGCTTTCATGCCTTGCAAGAGTGCTGTCTGCTGAACACAAAACCTAAAAATGTCTTAGAATATTTCAGTAAAATAAGTATTGACGAAGACAAACTCATTTATGTTTTCCTGGAGCCAGCTCATCCCATTGTTGGCTATTTTTCAGCAGAAAACAGAAAAGCTTTGATGCTGCTCTAACCTCTACTGATAATGATGAAGTTGCCATCATCATTGGAGGGCCCAAGGAGCTCTCTGGTTCTCCCAAGATCTTTTGTGTTCTGCTTTTGATGTGAAAACACACCATCCATTTCCAATAGAGAGCTTTGACTGTCAAAACAACCTTTGCAGGCTGGGTAATTTTCTCTAGGTGACATTAACAATGATCAGAAAAGATCCAGTTCACACTACAAATATAAACCAGCATGCAGGCAGTTCGCAAGCAAGCCACATTTATACCTGTGAGTAAACACAACACAAACATGCATTATAGTGTACATGAAATGCAGTATTAAAACAGAATAAATCCTTTGCCACAAGAAAGTGGTCTACTGAACAAAGTCCTCTCGGATATCTATTGGATTTGTTAACTGGAATTCATGCTGCCATACATATTGAAAAGGATTCAATTATGAACTGCTAAGATGCATTTCCTTAATGCTGGCCCCACAGTCCTGCAGCCTCAGGATGTGCCCTTTCCAGGTGACTGTCAACTATCAAGAGACAGCTATCAGCAAAGTCAGCCCAAACTGCCATAATGACTGAATGTGTTGATGAACAGGAAAAAAAAAAAAAGGAAAAAAAATGAGAATTGTTATAAAAAATTTAAAGCTTGGAGGAGAGAGGATGAACAAGAGATCAGATGATGTCAGAGCAGTATTTCCTTAAATATATTAGTATCCCAGATGGTAGATGTCAGTAACTTCACAGCTTTAGATCTTCACCAGAGTCTCGGCTCCCACTGTTACAGAAGCTGAGTTCTACCTAACCCTTTACATAGCATTTAGAAAAAAAAATTAAAAGCTGGGGAAAAAAAAATATCCTGCTGTTCATACCAGGTGTGCTACAGTTGTTACAGTGCTGAGGTCAGCTACCTTGCTCAAGCTGCCCTTGGCAGCTGTATCAGTGCCAGTCACGCATGCTAAAGCAACCACCCATGAGATCTGAATCTGCACTCCGCTTTACAGATTAAAAGTGTTGGTCCATATTACATTTTTAAATAGGTATAACTTATTCATTCATGGGAATGTACTCTTGTGATGAATTGCTGATCCCACTGGAATCTTACACTGCTCAACATATTGTTCACGTACTCTGTGTTACATTGCAGCAGGACTGCCTGCTCTATAAACCAGTCCAGTGAAGAAACTGGACAACAGCTCTTCTGCAAGCAAAGAGAGGGAGGGACATTGGGAAAAACAATACAGGGAATCTCCAAAGGCAAAGTAGAGTTCAAGGCAGATCTCTCTTCAAGACTCATTTTGTATGCATTGTTAAGAAATATTCAGCTGGACTTTCTCCTTTGCTAGATCTGCCTTGTTTCCATTCCCCCCCCTCCCCCCCCTTTTTGGTCCTCTCTTGTAGTCTTTGCTTTTCTTTCATCTCTGCTGGAGCTTAAGAAGGAGCTGAACTTGGAGAGCTGAGAATACAACTTCATTCCTTCAAAGCAACAGTCAAAAGCAAATTAATTACTTTCGTCTTTTGTTGTCCTCATGTCTTCATTATAGTTAAGACAGAAAACGTCAATATCAGAAGAGCACAGAGACCAAACATATTAGTAAGATATAGAAATAATGACTGCTTCCTCAGATTCAGAGGAGAAATTAAATCCCACTGTTGGAGGGAGGTGAAACATTACACACTGCCTTATGCAATTATGCAATACTGTCAAGCAATTTACGTACTGCCCTATGCATGAGGGAGTCCTCTGTAGTCAGTGATACATTCACCAATGAGACTCAATGAGGCCCAAGTAGCTTTCATCTCTGACAAGAGCTTCTTGAGTTCTACTAGAAAAGAAGCAAGAGGACCATGTTTACGCAACCTTGCCACAGCCTCTCCTACTTTGCATCATTCAAACTAAGGTGTGTACTGGTGCTCACTCTAACAAAAGCTTCTTCTGTTCTGCACTCTCCAAACCCGGCATGTTTCTTGTGCTTATTTCTATGGGCAGCTGGGTGATAGCTGAGACATGACGGTACAGCAGACAGACCTTTTAGTGTGCCAGCACTGACCAACACAGTAAAACTCAGTCCATGTGAAAGTCTGCCACAGTGATGAAAGAATACTTTCACCTTCTTGGCAGGTTGAGGTTGGGCCTTTTGCCACAGCTGGCTTGTAATTTCTGCATTAGAGCTATCTAACAGGGATTGACTTCTCTGTTTCTCCCAAATGTCCACCCAAGAAAAATGAAGATCATCAAAGTCTAGCATGAAAATCCTTCAGTGGAGAGGTCATCCATTGTTATCAATGTGCCACATGGCTGGTCTGCATCAAGATATTCATTATACAGATCAAGTTATAGCCATTAAGTCTTCATGGAAGCAGAATCCCTTATATCTATTCAATAGAACTTATGATTCCTGATTTCTTCACGTATCTGTGCCCAATTCTCTATGCTACATTTGCCAACTCACACAATAAGAGTTGTATCACAATACTGTTTACAAACCTCAGTAAGCACTTCAAAGTGTTTTGGCAGATGGAAAAAGAGATACTAAATATAGTAGTCCACTCTAGTTGAATTATATGTCCAATAACAAGTTACAAGACTCTTGGGAGAACCACTGTTCAGAGCTCTACTGATGGATTTCCCTGTCGGGTCTCAATGATTCTTCTTCTGCCTCTGCATGATAACTCAGGGTGGCACTTCGACACATTAATCATGGATACTTGTATCAGGCAACCCTGTTAGATTTCCATGTGGCAACATAGAATCTCTGAGAAAACTTCAGCCAACAGATTCTCTGTGGGGAGGTCTTTACTAAGGATAAGGATATCACCAGCTAAGTGGAACTGCTTATGCTGCTGGAAGTAATATTTAAGCCATCATGCAACTAACTGCTCCTAGCACTCTTCAGGTGAGATGAAAACTGAATCCCTGACTTTTTTTTCATAGCATAGGTGTCATCTTGTATGGACAGCCTACTTTCAAGAGGACAGTGGTTCAGTCTCCAAACTTGTTGCATTACTGGAGAAGTCTACAGACACATCTCCATACTGCTGAGTTCCTGCTGAACAACAGCAGCTTTATCCAAACCCATCTCAGTTTGAATACTGAAGGCAAGAAAGGAACTATCAGGTGGCATAAACTCTCAGTTGCCAACGACCTGGAAAAAGACTGAACTTAAGTTAAGGTGAAAGACTGTACATGCCATTAGCAATTCTCTAGAGCTATTCAGTCATTTCATTTTCCACATTTCTAGTCAGTCTACTGGTTGATTGTTCTTAAACATCTAAACACGCTATGTGGGCACGAATGAAGAAGTTTTCTCCTGCCCTGGTACTGGAGCAAGAAATAATACACTCATATGATGGATTTTGTCTGTAATGAATGGTGCCACAGTGAAGAAGATTATCTTGTTCTACATGCAAGCTTTAATTTCTGATTTGCTAGACTGAAAATAAAACTGAGACAGTTTTCATATACAGCAGTGAAGGAGTATGAACAAATTCTCAGCTGCGTGCAAGAGACGTGCCAGAAGAAAGATCACTATCTTAAGCATTTTAAATCAAAGGTAATAGCCAATCAAGAATGTTATAATTCTATATGCTGCTACCCAATCAATTACATGCAGCTTATTTGTTAAATAGAAGATGCCTTCGATATAAATATTAACAGACTGAAGAGCTGGCAAAGAATTACAGTCACAATATTCAAGTTTAAATCCATTTCAATTATTTACAAGCCATTTTTTTTACCATATGATGCACATTAACCCACAGGTGATGGAATAAACACACTTTTCTGTCAATGTTAAGAACTAATAAAGAAGATATTTTTCTATCTAAGTAATGCAAATACTTCAGTAACTCCTTACTACAACTTTTAAAGAGACAATCAATCTTCTCCCACAACAGTACTCCAGACAAGTATCCTGATTTGAGCTTTTGTCCATCCAGATTCAAGGCAAGTCTTAATTCAGCTATAAAAGTCCCACAGTTGGAAGAATTTTCACAGATAATTTGTCCTACAAAACACAAGAGACTTTTCTCAGGGATTCCTTCAAAGCCTACTTTAGAATTTGTACAAGGATTATTGTATTTGACAGAAGGTTTAGCAACAGGATATAATATAAAACATGTGAAAGACAGCAAAAGTAATGAAAATCAATAGTTCAGTGTTGTTATATGGTTAGAAGTAAGGGTGTTAGCAATACAAAACGTACCATGTTGTTTACTATTCTTCACATGTAAGCTGCAGTACTTTAAAAATCAGAATAACTAAATCATTTAACATCAGAGATTTCTGTTTAAGATGCTTACGTACTGCTATGCCACTGTGTTGCTGCAAATGATACACACTATTTACTGCTAACTTGAAAAACAGGCAGGAATACACAGGTCTGGCAGCTTGACAGAGATTTGTGGACAAAGACAGGTGTCTCAACAAATGTCAGAAATAAAACGTCAGGCCTTGTTAAATCACGCAGGGCTCAGACATTCAACAGTCATGCAAATTCAACACCTAGGAAGACTTCCACAATCTAACACATCACAACTGGGTTTCACTATGCATTCTCTTTATATCAGGAATTTCACAGATAGTAAGAACAGGGAAGGATAAACTGGAAGACAGCTTGTTAAATAAAAACAACCCTAAAAGTCCATTACTTTATTGGAAGAAATATTCCTGAGGAATTTCACTGCTCTAAAATTCACCATTATTTCACTACAGAATGAACAGCAAACATTAGAAGTGATTTGTAACAATAACTGGGAGAGCATATGATGGTCTCTGACTTTGTATCTGAATTTAACTTATCAATATTTCTTGCATTTATTCAGTGTAGCATCTCAGCTACACGATGTTATGACACTAAAAGAAAAAAATGCAGCATTTCTAGGATTGTTAAAGTTTGGGAACTTTAGCTTGTGCTTTGTTCATTCCTGTTGCTTTTCATCCCTGTTGCAAAGGTTACACATCTTTTAGAGGACGATAGCCTCCCTATGGCCCATGCACCTTCACAACACAATTATTAAGAGCACCTCTAATTTTGTTGCCAGAGATGCAAGAGCCAGAATGAACACAGCATGATTTTCCGGTCTCAAGCTGACATACAGGGTTGGCATTTGGAAAAAAAGGAGGTCTCCTTTTTTCCTATGAGCTGAGAAAATTTGGTCTAGCAGGCTCTAAGTGGCAATAATTGTGGAACCCCACAATGCTGTTTTTAAAATCACTTTTCAGAAAATAAACAACTTAGAAAGTTGTCGTGAAAGTCTCAATGATTGCAAAGCTAAATACAGCTGGTGTTTCAGTTCCTGCTGTTAGATGGTTACTTTCTGTATTTGGGAACTGTTCTCTTAATGACCATTTGAAAAAAGTGAAAGAGTCAGAACAAGTTAAAATCTGAAGACAGATGAAAGGCGCTGACTGAAGGAAGAAACAGGATTCAGTGATGGGAAAGAAGTAGCAGCTATCAGGCTTCTGGAATTTCTGAATAAGGGAAAGAAAAAGATTGCATCATGTTTTAGAGAATTTTTTTGATAGTTGCAAGTCTTAGCTGAAATTATTTTTATTACCGATCTGTTAAATATATGTTACCACAACTACAAGCCCATTTATGTACAAATTTCTCAATAAGCCTGGAGATGCAGCTTGCATAAAATGGCAATTCCAGTATTTTATACAACTCTACTGCACCGTGAGACACTGTAATACATCTGTGCACTCACACAGAGGAATGAGAAGCCAATAATGAGAGAAACCTATGCTCTCCTAAGGTTCTTAGCTGGGATAGTTTGCATTGCAAAAGCTAGCAAGCATAATGGTAAGGAAGAGAAACAGATATGGCCAAAATTAGATCTCACCCCTCAACACTGCAGATGAACAGGATATAGAATGGAAAAGGAAACTAATGGTCCTCACGAATTACTCTTGCTGGTAGAGCACAACAAAAAAGATTTAGTGTAACTACAGTCACACTCCTCTCTTCCAGTGTTGCCTCAGCAGCAACAGGTCTGCTGGCAGCACTCAGCTCCTGTCCCTGCTGGCCAATCCATAACTCACACAGGAAATAAGGAGCACCACTCCCAGCTTGGTAATAGGTTTCAGTTGCAAGCAAAAGAGGTTTCAAAGGTATTCCTACATGGCTTTCTGATGTGTTCGTCATAGTATCTGATGAGGCTCCACTTGAGAAAGGCATTTTAGAGGTGTTACAAGACTTTTTTTTTTTTTTTAAGTTCTATAAATTTTAAAACCATTCCCACCCTCCTACTTCTTTCCTGAACTCTGCTATAGAAGCTACAAGCTGCATACTGAAGAACAGTCACAAGACCATAGAAATTTTGAGATTTTTGAGACAAAAAAAAATTATGCTTATGCTATGTTTAATACTAGAGGATTCTACACATTCAGAGTGCTTCAGTCCCTGACAAAATAGCAAAAATCTGCAAAAATAGCACCTGCTGATCTTCCACACTACCAAAACATGCTTGTTTGACTCTATCACTCCTTCCAGCTTCCACACCAGCATAGTTCTATCTGTGAAGTGAGTTTGGCAAACCAACTACACCAAAAACTGCTCATCCTACCCATCCTACATCTTTACAGGCATCATTAGAATGGTAAGAAAAAGGCTGTACAAAACCCGCTCAAGTCGTTGAAAATCTGGGGGTCTTACCACTATCAACAAAGCTCATTAGGCTCATTAGGCAACAAACGTGTTCTCTTTTCGTGAAGAGCTACAGATTGCCAGGAAGGCAATGCAATGTACCAACAAGCCCCATTTTCCTTGTGCTGAAATTAATTTAGTTCTGTAAGTCATATGTACATATACATCATAATGCGTAACAATGAACTCTGTACGCACAATCACACTGTAGATTCTTTTGCATTTTTTGTACTTCCACATGCTATATGTAAAATAAAGGCCTTAACATGGTACGTAATATGTAGTTTCTTTGGGACTGATTCTGATCCTGCAATTATCTTGATCCAAGCAGACATAACTGCACAAGTTCTGGGATTTTACAGATAGAAGGGTATTTCAGTATTGACGTGATTTCAGGATCAGGTCCTAAGAGCTTAAAGACAAATGACAAACTACTGATAATCAACAGCAACTGTTGTATTTAAACATGGCAATGTTTCAACAGTTTGCACGTAGAATGGCAGCCCAAACCAGTACAACAGAAAAGTGGCAGAAGAACATACTTTATTCTTTCAATTCTAAAAAGAAACCAAGCCGAACAAATGTGAATATTTGCTTTTATACAACTCTTGGTCTCTGGGAGGTGAAGGGGGGTGAACTGCCTCTGCATTTCTGCAGACCAAAATTTGGTTTTCTTGGCGTTTTGCCAGCTCACATCCCAGTGAACTGCACCCACTAAGCAAGGTCACAGAAACGATTACAAAAACAAGTTTCCTTCGTGCATGAAGAGGAATGAATCATTCGGAAAACTGTGACATCTTTAGTACTATTCTTGCCACTCTGCAATATTTCTCTAAATTATTCAATCCATCAATATAGCATTCATAAATGTATTTTTGTGGAAAAAAGATGGCCTTAAATTTCTGCATAACCGCAGAAAGTGGGACTTACGAGTGAAAGTGAAAATCTGGAGGATCTGGAATGCTGGAATACCATATGGCAGCTCCCCTAGAGCACCAGATTCCAAACCCAAACAAGGGCCACCTGAAAATACCAACTCTGAACAGCCAGTCATTGCAATAGACCTCCCACCTTCTTCCAGTTGCAAATACATTTGAATGAAGCTTTTGCAAGAGATGCATAGAATACAGAGAAAAGTATCACACAGGAACGCTTCAGCTGATAGATTTTGTGGCCTCCCTTCAGGTCTTTTGCTACTTGATCTCATTCCCCCAAAGACGTTCAAGAAATGCATGGATGTAGCACTGAGGGACTTGGGTTGACAGATCTTAGTGGTCCTTTCCAACCTTAATGATTCTATGACCCCATGATTGTATACACGTGTATGTTATCTGGCAACACCTCAGAGTGAAAATGTCCAACAAAAACTTTCTATTTAATAACACATTCTGACTTATTTGTTCCACTTCATTTAGTTAACTCTCTTCAGCCCTTAAAATGTGTTAAATCTATTAACTAAACTAACTAGCAGTAATCAGATTCTTAAGAGGGAGATGTGAGCGAACTGCTGGTCATCACGAAATATTTTCCCTACACTCATTACTGCAGCAAATGAGGCATGTGATCTGCATCGTTAGTTAGCTTTGGGTAGATACAAACCTGTATGAGCCAGATCACAGCAGACAAAAACTGACACAGGAATATTTTCTTGTTTGTTTTGTTACTGATATCTCTCTCACACAGCAATGGAGTTACAGTAACATAGCTTTTAAATGATTTCATTGGTGAATATAGAAAGGCGTCTCAACCACTAATATAGAAGTGATTCTTTTAGTAGCAATTTTTTTACTGTCTTCAAAACCAAGGGCAAAACTCCTAAAGACAACAGCAGTCCAGGGCCATGTCTTGAAGGATCCTGATATCCTTTGAAATTCACAACTCATTCACTACATGATTTATTTAAAAAGAAACAAATACGTTCAGAGAATAATCTTCAGTACTGTGATACAGTATAATTAATGAGCAACGTAATTTGAGTTTAATGTCATAAGACAATGATCTCCTACTGGTTTTGCCAATTCAAGCCAAAAATTCCACATTTATACATATTACAAATGTACGACACCAAACTCTTTGCCTCTCTCAAAGCTTTGAATCTCCTATGCCACTATCATGGAAATTCCCACTCGTAAGTCAATGGCTAAAATGTTCCATGGAACACAGTATCAGGTAGGGTTGCAGAGAAGTGAAGATATCCATAAAGCTGGTCAGATAGGCACTCCGTAGTGATAAGAAAATCTTTTTACTCGCTATGAATTAACTAAATAAATGGATCCTGATTAGTACAAGATCTGATTTTGCTTAAAGCAAGTTGAAAGAGAAAACTAGAGGCAAAATAAAGGCTTTCCCATTTTCAATTAGGGAAAAATATTAAGCATTTAGAAACCAGCTT
Source organism: Gallus gallus (assembly GCF_016699485.2). Taxonomy (NCBI): domain Eukaryota; kingdom Metazoa; phylum Chordata; class Aves; order Galliformes; family Phasianidae; genus Gallus; species Gallus gallus. Next base: position 22,256,139 of record NC_052534.1, read on the forward strand.
TAGTTTTATATAGTACAATTGGTTTTAATTGTTTTTAGAAGTGTTTCTAACAAAAATATTCACATATGCTACTATGTATTCCGTCCTAAATGCTAGAAGGAAAGAGCAAATATGAAAGAGCAAATATTTCCAATTTTCCATGAAAGTATTTCCGGTAGCTTAAAACTGCACCATCACTTCCACTAAGCTGTATCTTGCTCACAGTGCTAAAAGATATTTCTAGCACCTGACTTCAACTTCAAACAGAAACAGTTAGAACGTTACTGAAACTGTTGTTTTATACATCAAAGCCCTTAATTTGCTAAAGAAAATAATATAACCCCCCCAAAATCTTGCTGTGTTGCAAATACATTTCTGTCAGCTGTATCTGCTGATGAACCACCTACAGAAAATAGGGCTTGAAATATGTACAGAGGCCAGTCAGGGGTTCCTCCTACACCAAGACAAAATCAATACTTTCTACATTGCTTGACAGATTTTTCTCTACCTGGAGACTGTCCTCCAAAGATTGCAACCCAACAGCTTGTCTTGATAATGTGTTTTGGTATTTACTGTGCCTCACAGTTTGAAAGTTTCTCCTATCTCAACTAAAGCTTCCCCGCTACCTTTCACAGTCATTTCCAGCCTCTTGAGCTCACTGGAAATGGTGACTAGTTTGTTAACACTTTCTTTTCAGAAATCTCTCTTTAATTCTATCTCCCCTCAGTGCTGTTCTCTCAGAACAAAACAATGTCATTCACTTCAGTTTCATGGCTCCCAGACTCCCCATCATTTTGCTGCATGCTGCTCTCCCTAATTGTCTGATGCTTTTTTTTTTGTAACCCACACTAACCAAAACTGTACATATTTTAAGTTTGAACTTCAGAATGTCAAGCAGAAGAAGAGGTTATTTTATGCATTTCATACTGCTGTCAACATGTCTTGGCATAAGGGTCTATTTTTTTTGGAAGTGGCATGATATTGCCGCTTCACAAAGTTTGCAGCCTGGTACAACGGTCAGAGATATCCTTCAAAGCAGAGCTTCTGCCCAGCCAGACATTCTGGACTCCTGCAGTAAATCATTTCTAACTGGGGGTGAAATTCGCTCTTTGCTGGCTGTCTGCTAAAGGACACGTTCTCAAAGGTTAGACATCCAATCTAATCATAACTAGTCTGTACCAAACGACTCTGAATGCAGTGAAGAGTGACAACGCATCTCATCCCATGCCAAGATGTATGCGGGATGAATTGCCCTCACGAGAGGCACTCTTCTCTTTGCAATACAGTGAGGTAAATTGGATGGTTAAAGACTGGTTTATAGTTGAGTTTAACAACAGCTGTCCAATGTCTAGACAGCTAATCAAAGTAAAATATACCTCACATGCACTGTGTTTTCCACACTGATCTGGATTCTGTTCCTTGTAAACCAAGGAAGGAGCATGAAGCATTTTATACCTTTTGTATCACTCAACATACTTGTCTCTCCTCCCAGCTTATTACCTCCAGCACTGCTTATTAAGGTAATTCATTCTGTTAACCAAAAGCATTACAGTGCTGCCCTTCCAAACAGATCCCACAGCTGTAAGCTAAGTTTTAGAAAGAAGGTGTAAGGCCTATCTAAACAGCTGGAGAAAAAAAATTTAGAGCAAATACATGTAGATAACAAACACAGACACCTGTTCCTGAAATTGACAGTAATGCTTTTAATGATGCTGAGAAATTTATTTTGAAGCCAGATAAATTTATTTTCCATAAGGAGAAAGCAGATGATGAAGAATTACTGCTACCTGGCAGTAATACAACAGAACTCATAATTTCTGTCTGGTATACACTGGGCACGTGAGGTTTTGGAATACTGATATTCACTTCCTTGACAGACCTGAGAATTCCATGCACAATACCTGAAGTTCCACCTAAAACTGGAAATCTGATTTCTGCTTTGAGATGTATTTTATTGCTCAAGTTGGGCATCCATGACCTTGAATAATTTTGCTAGTGATCTACAAATGCCAGTTCTATTTAAAACTGTGTGATGCAAATCTATTCTCCTTCTATTTTCCACCTACTTCTATGCATGCAAGTTTTTCTACAAACAATTCCATGGGATTTGAACAAAAGAAGGAAAACTACTATTCTTGTGCAGCTGATGTGCATGCAGGTGGACAGCCTTCTTTCTGCAGTATTCTTTCATACTGATCTCTACTCCTTACCTCAGAAGGACACGAGTAGGTTTGTATTATGTCTTCTATCAATCAACACTTAAATTTACTTTAAATTGAAGACAACAGTTTTGAACAGTCCTTCAGGACTTGACTGGCCTGCAATGTACAGCATTTATTCATGTGTAGGCAAACTATAGTGGAGCAGGAGTGCAGATGCAATGAAATCTTAGCTGATTTTCAGTTACTGCATGTGAGTTGTGAGAACCAGTAGTAAATATGCTCATGGTCACCTGTGTGATCTGAGGATATAGATAAATCTATGTTAACACCTAGATTTGTATTAGTACAGTAGGAGCTGCACGAAGCAAGAGCTCTTAAGTTCTAAAATTAAAGTTAATTTAACACATCATGGAAACACATCAAGCACGGTGTCCCTACTTGAACAGGATTGTTGGACCAGATGACCTCCAGAGGTCCTTTCCAACCTCAACCAGTACATGAAACAAATTGCAAATAATCCAACTAATTTGTGCTCCCTATCTCAGACACCTGGTATCTCTTAATAAATAACTATATATAAAGTAGAAAAAAACAAAACCAAACAACATCACCACTTCAGAAAAAATAATTAATAATTGATGTGATTTAATACTGTTCTACTTGTTAAAATATTGTCCTTGGATTCGAAAAACAGCATTCAGTAGCTGCTAATATCAGAATTTTATTTAGAAAATACTTTGCATTAAGCTATAAAAATGAAAGCAAAATTTCAGTATATTTTTTTTATCCATAAGATTTGATGCTCAATTCTACTTCCAAACATACTCTCTCAGCTAGTATTTTCACACTGAAAGTATTAGTCAACTAATTGTGAAAAAGGACCAGAATTTAACAGAAAATTAAGCTTTTTTAAAGAAAACAGTGAACAAACCTTTCATGTTTTCAGACCAAAGCACAAACACAAATATACAACCTCATCCTGCCCAGCATTAACAAAAAAACTTCAACTATTTATGCTAAAAATGTGACCACCTCAGTGTTGCTTCAACATTTTTCTCTTAAGCAGAGAAGATAAACAATTCACTTGATCTACATAACTTACTCTTTCATAAGTCTCATCATATGAATATTTTTAAGTAGGACTCCAGCACTGATCACTAAAGCACCACAAGGAATACAAGGAGATAAGACTGCATGAAGGAATACAAGGAGATAAGACTGCATGAAGGAATACAAGGAGATAAGACTGCATGAAGGAATACAAGGAGATAAGACTGCATGAAGGAGCAACGGGGGTCTTCATAAGGGAGAACTTCTAGGCACAGAAGCTTACAAGTACTACTTCAGCAAGGAAGAAGTATTCCTCTACAAGACCTTTGTTTGACAAAGTAGCTCTCTAGCAGCAATAAAAACCTCAGAAATGAACTGGCCTTGCTTATGAGCTCTGGCTAAATAAATAAATGAAGCTGGATTTATCCCATGGTTGAGTTCACAGCACAAAGCTACATACTGCTTTTTCAACAGTGTCACAAGATGATAGTGTCACACAAGATCCTATGTCCTCAGACCCTGGCCTTATATTAGGAAGGTCCCTACCCTGAAAGATCCACAACAATATCAGCCTCAGTCACTGAATTATGCTGTAAAAATGCAGACATAATTCACTAACCATCTGCAGAATCAAAGTGGTTGGCTTTAGTACACCTTCTGTTAATGAACATGAAATACAGAGAAGAAAAAAATCCCACCTGGCTAACCTGTCACACATTTACTATTCAATCTTCAGTGATTTCACTGACAGAGAAGTGCGATAACTCCCTTTCTGTACTTCATGGAAGAAATCCAATGTTACTTTATAGTCACACAGCCCACATCATTATTTAGATTGTATCAGGCAGATTTTTGATGGCTTTGAACAGGAACAGAAAAAAAAAGTTACTCCCAATTTGCACTGAGAAAGAACCTGGCTCAGTCTACCCAGGGTAATTTTTGGAAAGTTCTATTATCTACAAAGCACATAAAATAAACTTGCCTTCCATGAAGATCCTGTTCCAGTAGACTTTTCCAACATGATTTCCTCCAAGAAATATTAGATTTGATAAAATCAACATTGAAGTGCAAACAGATGCTAGGACAGCATGAAGTCGACGATGAACTCTTGGCGAGAAGAAACGTTCCTGAGGGGCAAAACAAAAGGTGCAGATGAAGTTAATAGCCCCTACAATTTTTCAAGCATTGTTAGAAAAAGACATTGTGGTTATGATAAACAACATTTACACACAAGCTTAAATCCTTATGGAATAGTTCCCAAAGCTTTTAACATAGCTAGCAGAACTGCAAGGGGGAAATTTAGACCAGATATTAGCAAGAAATTCTTTACTGTTAGAGTGGTGAGACATTGGAACAGGTTGTCCAGAGAGGTTGTGAATGCCCCCTCCCTGGAAGCAATCAAGGCCAGGCTGGACATGGCTGTGAGCAACCCAATCTAGAATGAGGTGTCCCTGCCTATAGCAGAGGGCTTAGAACTAGGTGATCCTAGAAGTTCCCTCCGGACCAAACCATTCTATGATTCTATGAACTCCCACCAATGCCGTTTAACTTAGGGTAATATTTTATGACAAAAGCAGAGCTGAATCATAAAGTTCAAAGGGACCTGTGGAGATCACCTAGTCCAACACCCCTATTCACAGAAGAGTTAGCTAGAGCAGAACTGTGCCAAGACGGTTTCTTCCACCTTACAATTTGCTATCTATACACATGGTAAGATCCCCCTGAGCCTTCTCTCCTCCAGGCTGAATAGACCCTGCACTCTCAGCCACTCTTTATACAGAAGATCCTCCAGTCCCCTTTCATCACTTTTGCTGTCCTTTCACGGACTCATTCCAATACGTCCATTCCCTTTTTGTACAAGAAAACCCAGAACTGGACACAGTTCTACGTATTTTGTGTCTTAATTTAATCTAAGAAATGCTTCTTAGATGTAGTCCTTGAATGTTTTTTTTTTTTTGTTGACAGTGTAATCAATAAACAACATGCTTCTGGGGCTGATAATACTTTGTAATGGACTCCTTATATAGTAAAGCACGTCAGTACAAAACAGGTAGAGTAAAAAATTTTTTAAGTCACTCATGCTTCGGTTAACTAATTAGACTTCACTGAAAGAATCTAGTCAGATCAGAATTGGTGATTGGATCAAGTCTCTCAATAAACAGATATTTCCACATAAAGATTACTTAAATATATATGCAATCCCAATATCTTTCATTGCAACTATTGCTGCTCATATTTGAGAACTGTAAACACCTGTTGTAAAGCTCCTGTATAGTTGTCCTAATGATCCAAATAAAGCTAGACACTCTCCATCATACACTAGTTTACCTTCTTCTATATTTATATTTTGTATTATTGCCTGAGGCGCAAGTGCAGAGAGGGAGACTGCAGAAAGACTGTGAAAGTAGAAAGCTTTAGCTTTCTCCAGTCCACAGGGGAAATACTACCTCATTACACTACTGCATAAAAAGAAAAATCATGTTTATCACGTCCCCAGGCTGAAAGCCTCTTCACATAGTGCCTGAATCTGCAAAAGACTGAGGGGTTCTTGTGAAGTGATAAGCATTTGCCAGCGCATGGAAACTAAGGAAAATATCAGGAGGCGCTCAGCCTTCACGTCATAAATGTTGATGTTGCAGAAAACAGTCTTGTGACCATAGCATCAAAAAAAGAAACAAAACAAAAAACAGACCAGTAATTAATCTTTAATAGCTGCAGCCAGACTACAATTCATGCTCAGATACCTGAAACAACATTAGAACATGGTCAAAAGAGACTTAAAAATACATTCCTAGACAAATTGCTAGTTTGCTAGTTCTATAAGCATCAGGACAAATGTTTCAACTGCTAGATTATTAAGTTACAAAATTGCAAATAAATGAATTACAAGCATAAAAATATAATTTTAATGTATTATTGCAGAGTAGATCTCTGGTAAATCAAATGTTAGTCCCAGCAGGAACTGTATCTAGTGTATGAGTCAGCCTGAGCCAGCACAAAAACACAGATAGATAAGCTTCTGCTAGCCTGTACGTGCGATACCATAACAGTCAATCCTCTGTACAACACTGGGAAAAACACCCATGGGTGAATACAGAGACTGAAATTTTCCTCTGAAATCTCTGGATCAAAACTAGGGTATCACAGGGAAAGGGCAGAGAATATAAGAAAATTATACAAATATTTATGGGCACAGTTACTTCGTAAAATATCTCCTTCACTTTTTAGTACACTGCACCCCTAAAGTTGCCCATAATGTTTTCTTTCTGTTCCCAGACAGGTAGGGGGTATCTTGTCTCCTTCTGAAATGCACAGTATGAATGTGTATTCCCATATAGCAAAGCATAAACCACACACGGATGAAATGTTCCAAATCTTGCTATTAAGCCTGTGTTAACAGCCAAGTTTAAATAAGAAACAGGTATAGACTTGTTTTGTTATGACCTTTTGTATTCAAAGTCACTCTTCTTACATCATGTTGATCAATCCAGACTGAGTTGTAGCTTACCTATATAGTATACCCCTAGATCTATTCTCACTCTTCTTTTCTCTAACACACTTCTGTATCAACTCCATAGAGAAACAGGTTCAGTTAGGAAAAAGAGTTAGAGATGGGCAATCCATCAGAGTTTGTGTTTGATGGCATTTTCCACTACAGCATAGATTCGAGCTGGTAAGTTTGTGAGGTCTATCTGTTTTGCAATCCAAAGCAGTAAGACTAAGGCAAACAACACCTGGCCAAAAAAGTTCGGATTTTTTTAATGAATACAGTTACTAAAAAAAAAAAGAAACCTGTCACATATAATACATCATGCTCTACAAAAGTGCTATATGTTAAACAGTACAAATGAACCATAATAGCCTCTGGTCATTTATAAGATATAAGGGAGTAGTTTAAGACAGAAACGGTTTAGACAGAAACCAAACCATTTCTGGGCTGTACTGTAGCTAATTTCCATTAATGTTGCTAGGCATCAATCCAAAAAAACAGTACAAATTTTCTTGAGAGTCTCTGATGTCAGTGCAGCTTTTACCCAGCTGCCACAAAGGTAACAAAAAAGTTCTCTTAACCTGTCATGTCATCTGAAAAAGCTAACTATAAGAGTACCTGAGTAGTTACTGTGCTCAAATTATTACACTAGAGGTTTTCATTTATGCATGCAGAAGGACTGAAACTGCTCTTGATATTCCATAGTAACATTTGTGATTTAAATGTCTACCAGCATTTACATCTTTCTGAATATGAAACACCTCATTTTCTTCAAAGTAGACAATATGCTAAAAAACAAAAATCACATCCACAATTCTTTGTTATGCAATTTAATGCCTTTAACAGTTCATTCCATTGCAACAATACAAGCAGCTTTGACTGTGGGAGCATCACAGATCTGCAGTGTCTTTCTGTCTCTTTGCTGTCTCTGCCTCCTCTCTTTTCCTGTTGGAAATACTGTCCGGAAAGTGGAGAAAGAGCACTTCATGTGAAAATGACACTGAAGCTATATCTGCCTGGGTGACACTCTGAAATTTGCCAGTATACATCTTTATGGAGCAAAACAGAGAATCACAACATTTATTTCTTTTTGAACTATCCTTCCAGAGATTTGGTGATCTAAGCATGTAACAAAATCAGAGAGCATGGTAAAGCTGGAGAGGCAGTTGAATGTTTCTCATAGGAACATATGCACTGTGGAATAAGACTGTCAGATACTATGGCCAGCGTGACATGAAACGTGCTTGATACTACAGACTGCAACCGCATAGATTACATTACTTTATTTTCATCTGCCTTTGGTTTTTAAAGGGTGAAAATAGTCTAGTACAATTTTCAGTAGAATAGTCAAAGTTTAAACACAGAATATTTATGACGTAATTAGTATCTACAGATTTAATTCTAACCCAATTAGCCCTAACAGTTGATCTATCTGCAAGAAACTTTGTAAGATAATATAATCTGTGCTGTTTGCTGTGTTGAAGAAGCCAAATAAAGTCACTATGCAAAACCTACTCCTTCCAATATGCTCCACTGCCTCCCAAGCGTACAAAGGGAATTAAGTATTCTTCTCAAGGCCACTAAAGCTCCGTCCTTTCAACTTCCTTTTACTAGAGAAGCAATGCTTAAAAGGTAATTTAATGTTGACTCATCTGTATGTCAAAAGAATAATATTAAATCTTCTTTCCAATGGGCTGTTACAACGGGTTGTAAAGGATTTTGGCAGGGAGGGGATGAAGCAACTGAAATTTGTGGGATGTTACAGACACTGTGTTACAAGAGGAGCATAGATGTGCCCTTACGCATACTAGGAAAATCAGTGGAAGAAAATCTCAAATTGCTAATTGGAGTGCCTATTTTGGAGTGCCTTAGATTAACAGTGTAATCTAAGGACCTGAAGTTCAGCTTTCACTGCCCACTGCTCTCAACTAAAGAATAAGGCCCATTCTTGTTTACTTCTCTACAGAAGTGAGACCAACCAGTCAATCTCAAAAGCACTCTTAAGTGCTTCCTTTCCAAAAATAATTCTAGATAAATAAAGGCCAACTCTTCAGAGTTGATCTCTGAGCCCCGGTAATCACCTCCATTAACACATGAGCAAATACCTCGATGCCTCCCTTGAATCTGGGTCATCCGCAATGCAGCCATTTGCCAAAAATAACAGCAACGCATAAAAGCAAGAGAACAGGAGAAAAACTGAAAGAGAGCGAGGAGCAGATGGGACAGTGGGAAGGGAAGTGATATATCCTGACTAACAGTTATTGGCTATTTTATCTAGCTGCAGTTAGGGACACTGAAATGCAGGGCAGGGTGTGACTGAGCAGCTGGGGGAGCAGATGGGATGGAGGAAAGGCTGAAAGTTGTGACAAAGCTCTGCCAAACAGAACGTCAATGTATTTATTTTCTGAAGTGAGCAGTAGAAATGACAATGGGCTGAGTCCAAGCAGCGCAGCAACTTCTGAAAGCACTTGTTAATGCACACTGTCAATGGGTAATAGTGACAAAAGTGCATTTGAGGGACTGCAGAAATGAAGGGAGGGAGTACATGCAGTCATTAATAAAATGTTGGCAGAAATCAGGCTTAAGAAGCAGCAGGAGCAACGGAAAGGCAGCTGATGAGAGGCTGAAATGCCACTGGGGACCTCCTCCTGCTCTCTGAAACTGAAGGAAGCTGGTAGATAGGATAACAGCAGAGACTTTACCACAAAACAAAAGAAAATAAATTTGCTTTGAATACACAGGAAAAATTGATATTTATGAAATAATGCAGAAGAAATTATGGAATTCCCAGTACTGCTATAACAATAACAAGATAAGGAACAAGCCTGGAAGTAGAACATAAGCAAGATGTGCTACCAAGAACTCATCCACCTACAATGGCAGCAGCAAACGGAAGAGCAAATTTAATTTCTCACCAGCACATACTATACTCTTCAGTAATCATGTAATCCTTCTTGTTTGCCCCACGCTCCATCTAGTTCTAACCCAAACCCAACCCTTTACTTTTGTTTGATCTCTTTTGGAATCTTGTTTTGCTTGCGGTTGTCCCTCCCTTCACCCTAAGTCTAACTATGGCCCGGAGGTCAACTCCCGCTGTTCCCCAAGGCATATACTTTCCTTCCAAGGCAAATGTACAGATTAGCTCCCAGAAGGTTCACACAGGAAGGAGGGCACTGACAACATTTTCCTGAGACAGGATGATGCAAATGACCCGTAATTCCCTACTGACAATACATGACTTCTATAAAAAAAGGACCACACAATTAAAATCAAACAGCTGTCAGTTAAGATCTGCGTTCACAAATAGAACTTGTTTCTGAACTTAGAAATAAATGCTATATATAGTATTTGAAAAGATACTCATCTTCTCTATTGATGCCTTACTAAACATTCACTCATCAAAACGTTGTCTTGCACTAGAACCAGTTCATTTTTAGATTTTCCAAAAGATCTACATTTATAGCATCGCTCAGCAAAGAGCCAAACCCCTTTCAGTCTGAAGAAAGCCTCCTACCAGCTCAAATGTACACGCCACACTTAAGGATGCATGTGTGAAAGCTGACATACACAGAAGTAAATTCCTGTGCTTGTTCCTATATTTCCTCACCACCCTCAAAGAACCTGCCTAAACATTTTTTTAAGAAGTGGCAGCTTGTGAAAAGTGCAAAATGAACAGCACTGAAACACACCATCCGCATTTTTGGTGCTTTTCTTTTTTTCCATTGAGAGCAGGGAATCCAACCAAGTAATGGCAGTGCACATACATATCCATAGATATGCCTTAGCTCCCACCAAGGAGGATGGTTTGCAGAAGTTATGCATTCCCCTCCTTGTCCAGGTTGGCATTCTTATTTTTGTCCTTCTAGTTCCCATTCTGCCTGCTCCAGCTCCCTCATCTCTCATCCACATTTTGGTGTTTTTATCTTTCAAGTTCTATCCAAACTGGAACCTGGTCTAGCTTGTCTAATAATAGTGCAGATTTTTGCATGAGGTTCTGCCCTTATGGTCCTCCTGCCACTGTGAAACCATTAACAACTGACAATACACACTAACAATCCCCATGGAGACATCTGATAAACTCTGCAAATACAGACCTTATTCAAAAGCTTGTAAGATTCTGAGGCTCAGTTATACTGTGCATTATTGCATGTGGTTCTGAAAGGCAGGAGCATGCAACTGCTCCTTGGTACTTTACCTTCTTTTTCCAGTAAAACTAGAATCTGTTGTCTGCACTAATTCTTAAGGTGAACAACAGAACGAGGCTACATTGACATAAAAAAGAACTGCTTTATCAGCATCGCCTTCTTTTCACCCTGTAACATGACTTACTTGCTTCTCAAACTGCATTATGACTAGATCACCAGAAAACTACTTGATGTCTCCAAAGCAGAACGGGAGGTAAATAATGCTGCATGGGAGAAATATTTATATGTTATGACAACTGGCAGCTACATAATGGGGTTCACAGCTAACATTGCTGTCTGAAGCAGAGCAGCAATCACCAGGTTAAAGACAGATGGAAAATCACAGCAGTGATGCCACTGATGGCATCAAAAATAATGTTTCTTGCACAGACTTGACAAAAAAAAGCAATGCTCATACTCAAAAGGTAGAAAATGATAGAATATTATCTCTGAAATCCTGCTGCAGGCACTTACATCATTGAAGCTTGTATCATATTGTATATGCTTGCCCTTAATGCAAAACAATGCTTATCAGACTATTACTGAGCGTTGCAAGAACTTCCCTAAGCAAAGGAAACCAGAGTCAGAATGTGTGTCTTTCTGTGTTTGTGCATTTTTAGCAGGGCTCTCCAAATGCTTTGGGATCCGCTTACATGAAGATAAAAGAAAAGTGTTGAGAAAGGAGAAAAAAAATCAAGCAAGGCAGAATCATGGCAAGAACTTCTTGACTCAATTATTATTGGCAAAGCTGGAAGCAATTGAAAACTACATTCACCTTTCAGCTGCTCGGTATTAAGAAGCAGCTTGATAACTCAGCTTCTGAGTCCTGGGTACCATACATTAACAACCAGTGTTCACAAATCTGCCATGACAAACATTTTGTTCACATCTAGAGAAAGGAGTTTTCATTGATTTTGAATCAAGAAGACATCTGCTAGTAAAAATTTCTGGTTAGAAGAATGTTATGATGAACTCAGTGTTCAGGGGGAGGCAGGTAGAGAGCATTTTAACCACCGGCTCTAGAAATGCAGGATGCCTGCACTTTGCTCCTCAGAGTGTGACAGCAAGTTCTATGCATTGGCCTGGGTTTTGACATTATGAATGATACCTGTAACTCAGAAAAAGATTTCAGCACTACAGAGTATCTAAGTCTGATTAAAGGACTGTTCAATTACCTCACCTTACATTATTACGCATTCTCAGACAGTGAAGAGACAAACCCAGCAGAAGTCTACAGCAAACACATAAGAAGATTATGAAGAAAGCATTGTTCCAATGCCATGTCTATCTAATGTTGAGATTGCAAATTCTCATTGCCATGTCCCTAGTATCCAGAACAAATATTTCAACAACAGTGATATTTCAACTGTAGAGACAAATGTACAGAGTTCATTGTCCCAGTGGAAGAAATGGAGCACTCTAACCAAAACAACGGCCATCATACAAAATATTTTCCCTTTTACAAACAGGGGGGAAAAAGGCATTCACAGTGGGCTGAAATTGCCTGGATCCATTCACTGTGTCACAGCCATAAGTAAAAATTTAGAAATCAAAGTATTTTGCAGTAAAAAACTCAAAATATGTACAAAGGTAGTAAACAGTATTATAAAATAAGCAGTGCTTAATATTAGTTGGCTTTTCAAAGTGGGCTGCGAACAGCACACTTAGGTCCTTCCTAAATAAAGCTAGGAATAAGATTTTACACCAGGAATTCATTACAGCAGGATTTTTAGAAGAGATGTCTTTATGTCTCAATTCCAAAAATTCAAATGCCATCTTTTCACTTTACCAGGAAACAACTAAGAAAATAAATGCTTCAACTGTTTCAACTGAAATTAAAACGTTAATTTCAACCATCTGTCAACTTCATCCTCTTTGCTACATCTCCTTTTGGACAAATTCCAGATCCATTAGTTTAAAGATACTGACAGCTATTTTAAAGTTTAAATTATCTTAAATGTATTTCTAAACCAAGATGTCACTTTTTCAGGTATAGATTTCTATCTTGTTTCCTTGAAGGAGAAGGAGGGAAAAAAAAATGACATCATCGGAAGAATGACAGCCATTTGCATCTTCTTTCATAAATCTGACCCATTATTTATTAAAAGTCAATACAAATTCTGCCATTGATTTCAAATGAGTTACTACTGGGATCTCCGTTCATCCATAGGAAATTAATATTGAATTGATGGGAAAAAAAAACAACACTATTTTGCTCTCTATAGTTTCAAATATCTCATGAAAAAAAATATCCTGATAAAAATCCAGTGAAACTCCCCCAGTTTAATGCATAGTTCTCATATATAGCCTAGCTCATGAGGCATAACATTTATTGCTATTCTCTATATAATTCTTTAATAAAAAGAAATAAAATGTTACTGCATTCAGCTAACAAGTAACCTCTATTAAGCCAAAAAATGATCTGCAGGTAACTCCTCACTACTAAACTCAAAGCATGAAAGCTCAAAACAGTTTGAGCTGAAAACAACAAGCAAGTGCATCAGCTCTTCCAAAGCTGAAATCAGGAAGCTAAGCACTGTTTTGCAGTCAGTGTGGATGACCACTTTCACGTCCATATTTTTGGGTCAGGAAATTCACCGTTTCCAGTAAATATTTGTTTATATGCTTTTATTACTTCTCATAAATAATGCTTGTGCTTCCTTGTTTGTTCCAGTTCAGTATGCCTGAGAAGACATTTAAAACCTGTCAGATGGAATTTAAAGATATAAAAGTGTTATTTGCTCACACTGTGCTAAGTTTGAAATGCTGAGATTTATATTACCATAGAACCTGAATAAATGCGGGGTCCAATTCTTCTTATACATATTCTTAGCACAGGATTTAGTGAATGATAAGAATAAAATGCACTTTATTTAGATATCTAAATCTTTTGCAAGAGAAGGGAGAGGACACAGTAGGGAATAATAGAAGCAGCTTTTCTTTAATTACTGTTATACTTCGTGATCAATTCAATTTTAAGAATGAAGCCAAATTGAAATTGAACTTATTTTTCAAAAAAAAAAATTTATTCCCATTCACCTGAATTCTGTAAGCGAACATTAAGGAGGGAGGAGATGGGAAAAATGCACTTCATTGTTAGGGGATGAACTGTACAAAAAATGAAACTTATTGGCAGCACTGGTTGACTATACTTAGAAGGAATCCATCACATATGACCCCACCTTCATAATACCATGTCTTTATCATTTTAATGGTATCTAAGCACTTAATTACATAAGAGTTCTTTTAGAATATCCAATATAATGGCATCAAGTACAAAGAGCCCCTAACAGGTATGTATTCCTCATTTGATGCCTGAAAGCCTCTAGTCTAGAGACCTATGTATGCAACTGGTCAGGTGCTGAAGCTCAGTTTCACTCTAGAAGGCAAATTAACAGATCTGATAAACTTATTCTCTAGGACAGAAAAAAGCTGCTTCCAGACAAATTCACAGCGACGGGCACTGGTTACTAAATTACTTAGCTGAATCAACTGCTACAGCCTCCCAGAAAATAATACTGAAATAGGGATGGAGAACAAACAATTATTTGAGCATCAAGACTGAAGAGTGAGTCACCGCCAGCACAGTATTACAGAGTATGAATTCTGAGCACCTTAACTCTACTAAGGAAGAAAGACGTAAGAATTACTTATTCTTACAGATAGTTATTAGAAGATTTGGGATTAAACACTAAGCAAACCCGCAGACTACAATGACCATCAAATTAAAGCAGTGCTTTTTGCATATGACTGCATGTCAAACACTATATGGAGAAAAGTATAAGGGAATGAAGGTAAAATGAGTAAGTAAAGTAAAAATATCAGATGCCTCCAAAACAAAATCATTCTTTCTTTACTGGAATGCTTGGTGACCTAAGATTTCCCAAAGTAAGCCTGTTCCCAGATGCACACAGCTGCTACACACACTTTTGTCCAGGAAACACATGGTTAGAAAATTACACTACTACTCTTAGTGAAGATGAGTATTTTAAGGCCATCCTGAGTGAGATCAGAATACAAATACTGAAATTCTTACAACATGACAAGCAGTTGCTTATACTAGCATTGCAGAGAAAGCTTTTAAGACCATGCATATTTGAGTGCTTGCCTGGTTCTTTTTTGAAGAATTCTAGTTACACAGCTCACCTCAAATGGAAGAAGGTGGGGAAGGGAACGTTTTTGTATCTGTTAACCTCCAGTTTTAATCCAGATTAATACAAACCAGTACCCAGGAATTACAGACAAACACGGAGCTGAGAAACAGGAACACAAAATGAAGAGAGCTTCAACTTACAATTAAGTCTTGAATAGGTGAAACAGAAAGTATCCTCTTGACGCCATTTTCCACAATTACTCCGAGCCAGTTAAGTACTCCCCAGTACCACAGATAGCTCTGTCCTCCGTGCCAATAGCTCACAAAGGCAAAAGTGAGGGCAGTCGAAAAGAGCATTCCTGGCAGACTGGACTGAGATCCTCCCATGGGAACATAAATGTACCTGTAAGTGAAGAGACAGATAAGCAGCACTATTATAGCTTTCATAGAACTCTCAGGAAAAAAACAAACAAACAACAAACATCCACTGTAGAATAATTCAGTTATTCCGTAATACATAAAAAGCCAAACCTGACTGATATTCTCTATTTACACTGCCTGCCCCAGCTTCTGCAAAGCTGTAGACCACTTCAAGAACTATGCACCCATATTGGTTGGCAAAAATATGATTTTGCAGTCAAGAGAATTCTGCATTAGGCAAATGCATGTGATAAATTATCTTCTCAGAACTTGAATGACGCATTCAGCCTGTTTAAACTTCAGTAGTTGTAAGCCAACTTGCACGCACAAAAATTCTATGTAATCTTGGGAATTTAATTTATAACACTCTTCACAATAAAATTTAAATCATTCTCTGAAGTCACGTATAGACATAACTGACACAGCATTTTACATTTTTCAGAAATGCAGACACAAGCAAAGATGTATTTCTTATTTTCAGAAGTGTTTAATTTCTTTATTTTTTAATCCTTCATTAAAAATTACATTAGCTTCAAATGTCTCCTATCCAGTTCTCGCATTACCCTCTCAGGATCACTGTTGCCCAATGACCTCTGCAGCACATGTACCATCCTGCTGCTCCAAAAATACTTGTACAGAAAGTACAGCATGCATTTACGCATCTGGATTGAGACTGACTCCAGGAGTCAGAACCTCAGTCCCTAATTAATGCTTAGAAGTGTCAGGAAAGCAGTACTTGTTCAACTAGAACACCAAGAGCAGTGGGATTCTGAAAGCTGATGCTGATTTCTGGGTCATTTCAGCTCCAACCTGCCCAGAAGGCCACATCCACTCTGCCAATTAGAAAATAAGGCATGGTCACTGCTGAGCCTTTATTTGTAAAAGCTACGTATTTCTGTCAACACTTTGAAGAAGTTCATCGGGCAATAGAGTTACAGCTCTGCTCATGAGCAGCAGTGAGGAGCCACTGTGTGAGAAGTGCCCATGACAATTCCTATCAGCTGTCACTCCATTGGCATAGTGCACCCTAGTCGTATGTGAAACTATTTCTACTTGGTCAGATAATTAAAGGAATTATTTTTCCACTGACATTTTTAGTTTTCAGTTTCTACATTCAGAAATAGATACTAGCTCAGAGATTGTAAAGGGGAATTAATGTAGTGCTTTATTTTTAACCTTTGAAAGTTAAATACAGTATCAGGGTAAAATAATGAGAGTAATTAAGATGTAAATGGAAAAGTCATTCAAAAAAAGAAAAACAAAACCCTTTCAAGTGCTCCAAATTCTCTCTAACCATAATATCAATACACTTTGTTCTCTCCACCTGCTACGGGGAACATCTGATTACATTTATAATGATTTTCAGTGTGTGTTTTTTTTTTTAATCAAGCATACAAAAATAAATAGAAATTGAAGTCAATAGTTCTTACATACATTGTGTTTTTCTTCTCTCCCCCTTCCTATTCTTTTCTCAGGCCTAGCCTCCTCATGTCATACAGATAAAAAACACGGGTGGCAACAATGCATCCTTGCAGCTGCTATCAGTGGGTCTGACAGCAGAGCAGCATGTCATAGCAGCCTATAAGCAAACAGGTCCCCTGCATCTGGAGAAGGAGGCCTGATTCTGAGATCAAATTAAACTGATGACACTTTGATACAAAAACATGACATTGGCATGCAATCTATTCTTTTCCAATGCAGCTATCCTGTTCTTAAAGAGAGAATGTTGCTTGCAGCAGAGTCAGTGGCTCTGCCCTCCTTTTGCTGGTAGCCAAATTCCTCCTACTCCAAGCACTAGAGAGATGGAAGACCAAGTTAGCTCACCTACTTATGACCAACTTTTGCAAAACTTCCCCTCCCTCTTTCAAAGGCTGTTGGATTTTCCAGGTAAGGTGGGCTGCAGTAACCAGCTCCCCTAGCAGGCTGCGTTCCTCAAAGCCAAGGAATTGTGATCTTTCAAGAAGCCCGGTCTACTCTCTGCCACAGGAGCCCAGACTGCTGATGCTGTAACCCCCACCAAAGTTCATCCACAGCTCTATATTTACTGAAAAACACTATTTTAAGCAACCCAGATGCCACCACAGAGGAATCCTACCTTACTGTACACCCTAATGAAATCTTTCTATCGACCTGAGAGGGTACAGAGTTAAATCCGCCGCACAGAAAATAGCTTTTACTGCAGAAGCAGCTCTGGGTTTATGTACCATACTTTTCCATGCACTGAACAACCGGAGCTGTGGTACAGGTAGTGGCAATCTTGTGAGCACACACAGCTTCTGCTGTCAACTGGGATTGGCATAGCCAGGAATGGACACAGGCAACAAGTCAGCTTTTTCATTTGCAATCTTAGGTCAGTTTAAGTTGCTTTGAATGGCTTACAGAGTACTGTGCAGAGGAAAATAAGCTATCTTCTGATTTTTAGTGTTTAACAACAGCAGTTAGTTAATTGAGCAGCACTAATTCAAATCTTGGTGAATCTTCAAGTTCAGTGGAGCTTTAATTCCCAGCAAGGCCCATGGCATTTGTGCAATTGAAAATTTGCTTGTGCTGTTCTGGTAAAGAAGTGTCTGGAGAAGCAGAGAAGCCAAGCAGAGCCATGAAATTTTTGTTGACATTTTGACCTTTCCATCCACTACTGTGGAGATTCAGCTGCTTTGCTGGGTGGAAAAATGCAAAGCAGAAAGCAAAGCCTCTCTCCCTTCCTTCCAGCTACCCTCCCTCCAGAAGAAAACAGAATGCAGGCTGGCTTCCACTTCTTGTCACAAAGCCACCAATGGCCTCCAGACTGCATGGCCATATCTTTGCTTGGGTGGGCACCTACTGGCAATTCTCAAGTAGGTGTAAGAGGCTGGTGGATGTTGAGTCATTTTTCTCAAGCAGTATGAAAAGCAATACTGTATGCTCTCACGTTATTTACACAGAAAAAGAAAGTGCAAAATCCACGATTACATTACAGAACCGGCTTTGGTTTGACATCAGAAAAAATACATACGCCACCTCATCACACACACCCCATACCCATGTTGCGTACCTCCACTCACAGTCTTGGGCAGACAGGCCTGGGTACAAGCAAGAAGGCAACTCAGGCAGTGTGCAGCCAGAGCTAGATCCTGGTCCCACACCAGCAGCCCCTTTGTGTTCCCCAATATAACTAAAATTATCTTACCACAAGAGCCCTTTGTGTTACAAAAATGTATTTTTCATATTTTATAGCATCGTGGCACATTAGAATCTAATTTCTCAATACTTTCTCTATGCGTTTACACAGAAGAGTACTCATTTGATTAGAGAAAGCTATATTTATGCTAAAGAAAAGTGAAATGTGATGGAGAATAAACCAATGAATAGTATTATTAAGCCAGAAGACGGAAGAAACATTATCATTTATGACATAGTAGATGCCTTATAAATAACAATTATGTCTCCAACTAGTGCACAAGAAAAATTGTTTAGAAGGCGCATTTTCTGCCATGTCTTCAAACTAAGACATTTCCTGGAGTGAAATGAAACATCCAAGAATATACAAGAAGCCTGTTCTAAGAATGGAATCAGCTGAGGATGCTTTGATACACGTGCATGACACTGATACGCAATACCCTTTTTTTCCAGCAGGTCTATCCCTTCCTCCTTACAGACAGTGTGAAGACTTGATGCTCACTGTGGCATCCAGAATCCCCAATAAGTGGAAACAGCTGAGATCTGAACAAGTAATCATACAGGGAGGAAAAGGAGATTCTTACAGCTCATTAGGTAAGTTGTTTGATTCTCCAGTTCACTACCAAAATCTGTGATGAGGAAAGGATGTGGAGAAGAGAGACAAAGAGAGATCAAGGGGCAATGGTTACTATCATTTCACATCATACATGTCCTACATATGCAAGCTTTCCATCTTTTCCTTTGCTATCATTACCACTGTGCATCTTCAGCGTATCCTGTGGTTTTTCTATACTGTGATTTGAAACTAGAAGTTTGCACATATGAAGAGGTTATTGTAGAGCATGCTGATCTGCTCTGCCACACGAAGCATTACATAAATATCTCATTTTAAGCTTCCATGCAGTTTTTAAGACTATTTCCATCTCTAATCACAGAAAATCCACAGAGAAGCTCAAAACCCACAGGTCAGGGACTGCTAGCATGTAAAAGTAATCACGGATCTTCATGTCAGACTAACACAACTCAAAGGAACACCCTTGCAGCAGAATTTCTTAACAGCTTATAAGCAGAGTACATATTTACTGTAGACCTGCAAGGAAGGCAGACTTATCTGAAAAATGCGGTGCCAATGTGCAACAACTTTAACTTAATTCACATGCACACACAGAAAGAAAACTGAACAGTTATTTGGTGGTCAGTGAGCCAAAGAAAAACAAACAAAGGGAAGTACTGAAATATTTCCCAAAGATAAAAGGACATTAAAGCAAGTGGATTTGAGGATGGCAACTGCTGGTGTTCCTCCAGGTTATTTTACATAGACAGGTAACTGTTCCCTTCTTAAGATCCATGAAAACTGCAAATAGGAAAATATTTAGTATTAAAAAAAATGCAGGTTTGGTAGGTATTTAAAAACAGAACATCAGCTTATGGGATCAAAACTCATTCCCTGCCAAACCTTCAAAAGCAAATTTTGTCAGCCCTATAGCACATTTCTTACAGTATCACTTCAACCATTAGCTTCCAGGTCATCTGTCTGTTGCAGTGTGTGTGTGTGAGGTGGGGTGGATGGACATGGGAACTCTCAGCTTGCCAGCGGATGGCTTCTCTGGCCCAGTGTCTGGCCTAGGCACTTCCTTGGAAACAGAGCATTGCTAGCCAGTTCAGTGAGATTGGGCAGACCAGATCAACTTGTGTTCTACAATGAGCCCAGATGCTTCCTGCTGAAAGGACTGAGGAGATATCAACACAGACTGTTGAACAGGAACGCATGGACACCACAGGCAAGGCTCTCCCATGTAGGCTAGGTGTGTGCTAACGACACGAGGAAAGGTGTTTCATATGTTGGATGGAAAACCTGTGCATATCAGAGGGACAGAAGAGGGGAGAAAGGCAAAGGGGAAAGAGTTCAGGGAAGGGAAAAGACAGAAATCAATGCAGATGCTATATCTCAAGACATCTGGGTGACGCCTGAGGCACAAACACTAATAAATATTGAAAGAAATCTATATAGTAAAAAGTAC
Source organism: Gallus gallus (assembly GCF_016699485.2). NCBI lineage: Eukaryota > Metazoa > Chordata > Aves > Galliformes > Phasianidae > Gallus > Gallus gallus. The sequence goes on from NC_052534.1 coordinate 22,276,694, forward strand.
TTTATCCCTCTGACTTAACACTACTAAACCTACACCCTCAGGCTTCCCCTTCTATGGTGAAGATCCTATCAGTTTTCATGTTTCCACACCCTATTTTGATTTCAAACTAACAGCTGTTAAACATGATGCCACTTTCACAAAGCACAACTGTGTGTGGGTATTCTAATACTCAAGTACCTTACTTTCACTCCCACTTACAGTAGCTTAAATCTGCTTACTTACAGCCAGCAAGCTGTTCCAGTTACACAACTTATCCTAATTCTCACTCACTAAGTGAACATTAGAGAACTGGATGAAATATGTAAACGGTACCATAAAAATCCCCCAAAGCAAAGATATTTAAAAGTGTCATTTCCTTATTCAAGACAATAACTTTTAAGTCTATTAGTCATTTTGTTGGTTTTCTTGAAGAGGTAATTAACAAAACAATTGTAAGAGATCTAATAATATTTGTTATAATTAATAGCAGGCAAAAAAACCTGTTTTCTATCTACGTGATAAAGTTTTTAGTTTGAAACTTTAGAAAACAGCTAAGAGGAGCATTTGCAACCAGTTAAGAACCAATCTGAAGGGCTTTATTCCTTGAGGCCTCAATACACTGTTCTTAATTCCATGTGTGCAATTTCAAACGTACTTAAATCTTGAAGTACGAGCAAGTAAAGCACCTGTTTAAATGCTGTTCTGTTCAGTGTGCTTTAACGTGTGCTTAAACTTCTTGCTGAACTTAGGCTGCATAGCAAGATGCATGCTGCCCAAGACTTTTTTTTCCCTCTTCTTTAGTACTGGTCTTGGACTGCTTTACACAGACTGCACGAAATGTAAATTAAAAAAAAAAGTGCATTTGCTTGTAATTGCAAACTTCTTGTTTTATTTCTGGGAATACTGGTGCTCAAAATCCCAGTTCCTCTAAATTTCTAAGCATTCTGGGGTTTATCATACTGTTGTTGAGTTACAGCTGCATAGCCAATAGAGCAGAAGTTGAAAAACAGTAATACATTTTTCCATTTTACATGGAGTTCTGTGCAGTGAGAGTGCCCATCCGCAGGCATGTGTACAAAGTTTTGTCCACACATCCTGACGCCTGGAGAATCTGACCCTTTAAGTCAACAGAGAGATCTTCTTTACTAGTTACAAAATCAAGTGAGCCTGAACAATTCTGAGAAAACAATTCAGATAACCAAGTTACTGTTCATTTTGCTTCTGAACTTTTCCCAGGGACTGTCATTGTGAAAGAGATGAAAGTGTGGCAGGATACAGGGTGACAGGCAGACAGCAATTCCCTGTAAAGCTGAGGCTTGGCTTCTTTCCCTTATTTATCTTTTTATCATCCTGTTTTTTTTTTTTTTTTTCATGGCTTTAGATCATCTGTTTTAAACTTTTTCTCTACAGCACAATAAAGAAGATCTCAGGCCAGTTCTGCAAATTCTTACTTCTGGGTGATCTCATATGATTCCTGTTTTGTCAGTTCAAGCTGACACTGACTTCAGTGGAGTTATGTGGAGTGGATAATTACAGCACATCTGTAAGTCTTTATTAGACTGGGTCCCACATGAATAAATCTGTTTTAAGTCAGAGAAACATCTCCTGTAATCGAGACTTTGAAAGCTGAGTCCCACATATTTCTACCTGAAATAAAAAAAGTAATAGTATCACTTGGTAGAAGAGGAGTAAGGATTTGGTATCATTCGGTAAGGAGAGGCAAGCTTTGTTATTACTGAAAACTCCATTTTTTAATATCTTCTAATAGCTTTGATGGGCTGTTGGCAAAGCTTTTTAATCCCTGTGAGATTCTGTCACCTCACCGGTTGAATACGGTGTTTAGACAGACCTTGACAAATGGAGCCCCTTTAAAGAAAGTAAGCTAACATGGGCTCCTGGCATGTCTTGCTAAATTACCACAGAAATATGTAATGAGAAATTAAGTCCACTTAGGTTACAACGCATTAATGAGGATATTCATATGCAAGAACACACAGCTTTATAAATATGACCTGAATTTTGGTTCACTTTCCAGCTGTTATTATGTTTCCCATTGAAGACTGAGTGCACAGTTTCCTATCTAAAAACCGAAAAGTATTTTATGTATTCTTCCTCTCTTGGACTGCAAACTAAAAACTGAGTCCACAAGTCAAAGGGTGGATAACTGTGGAATATTGAATAAATGATTTTGAATTCACTCACGTAAGGAAGCTCGTGCTTTCAAAGAGATTCATTTACTTTAAATGAAATTTTAATCTAAATCATAATACCTCCTTTTAATAGAAAGAGTTTCATTACCAGTAGGCTGCTGTGCTTAGATTTCCCTTAGCTGTGTCTAGGAAATAAAGGAACCCCTCCTGCCACCTGTTTGCAGTCAAACACAAAGCTACTCACTCATCAACTCTTTCTGATCGCAGTGGAAGTGGGATAGATTCCACAGACCAAAGAACCATAAGACTGTTGAGATTGCTCTGAAGTTCCAAGCAAGGTGCCATTCTTTCTATTGATGGTAGGAGGTTATCTGCTATTGCCAAAATAGGCTCAGTGGCTGCATAGAAGGCAGGGGCAGCCACCTCCTGACTCATCCCACACAGAGTCTGCAGAGCTCCCTGAAGACGTTCTGAACTCCTCTCCCCCCAGGGCCCAATTCATTCCTGATGCTCACAATACACCTACCATGTGCTGGTAATATCCCAGCTTGGCATGAAGTGCAGCTATCAGGCTATACTACCCCTGCAACCTGGCTGGAAGAGGAACCTATTAATAGCACTGTCACTCTTTGCTTATAAAACAGCAGAGGTCAGGCTCCCTGCCAAGGAGAACAACATATCTCATCTCCCAGAGGAGTGCTCCAGCTGCTTGTTACCAGGCTGCCACCAGGCAGAAAAGAAAATGAGATTTGGAGAGTGAGTATGCAAGAAAAAACAAGTCTGGCCAGGGCAGTAGCATGCAGGGATTCCAGCCCTGGTCACTGCACCAGCAGTTGCTCCCTGTGAGCTAAAGAATCATTAGATGAAAAGCACAATAAACACCACCAACAAAATAATTGTTTTTTTTCCTCATTTCTTGATGAGATTTCTTGACTTCTGATGGTGGCACCAGGGCCCACCTCAAAACGCAGTGCTCTGCAAATCTGCACCAGTGGTTGCATGGGCTAAACTTTCCTTTGCAATGAGGCTCTTCTTTTGTCATCTCCCTTCTCACTGCATTCCTATCACAATATTTTACAGCAGTTCTCAGTGACAGTTACAATAACAGAAACAAATTCCAGTGTTTTCTCTGTCTGTGCATGTCTGCCCATATTAAACTAGTGTTCAGTTAGTGAAAAGCTGTTAAGTACACGTCATTTGCTGCTCTGACCATGCAAAAAAAATGAAGTGCCACATTTTTTTCCCCTCACTTAGGAAGCCACTTTTCCATAGGTTTAAGTACAAGCCATTCAGCCATCCTGCTAATTTTAGCATGCCAGGTACATTAGACAAAGTGTGGATCCACCCACATCTCTAGATTCAGATGCTTACACAGTCATCACTGTGAGCTTAACAGCTACCTTTTCTAGTATGCCTCTGCCAAAAGAGTGCATGACATGTCGTCATTACAGTAGAAACTATATTATTTTCCTTAGTAAGATATTTCCACTTAGAGACAAGGTGATCAAGTTTGACAGCACACTGCAATTTGCTAAGTAACAGAAAAGATTGTTTAATCACCACAGATTCCTTTGTGGGGAGTCTGATGATTCTTCTGCATCTATCTATCACGCTGTACACGTGCATGCCAGTATCCACAGACCACACAGTAGTTTCACAAAACCACACCATGTCTTTGCCTTTCTGGGCTATACAGATGAACAGAAATCAAGGCTTCAGGAAAACTTTCACCCAGTACAACAGAAATACAAATCACTGTGAGGCCAGTTCGAGACTTTTTGTTTGAGACTAAAAGCCCCAAAGTCAGTGCAGACTATTAGGTGTTACAGCCTTCAGTTAATAACCCAGAGCAAACAAAATATTCTTCAAAGACGTTACTGAAAGTAAAGGCATGTAATCATTATAAAGCAGAAAAATAGAATAGATGTTGCTTAAATATTGCAGGAAGTAAGATGAATATCAATGTACCTACTTCAATACTAAGTAGCGTTACACATAACTCCAGGTTCCGTGCATACAAAGTTTAGAGTTAGGCTTCTGACATCATTCCAAGCTAAGTAAACCACTTGCGTTCACATTTCTTTGAATATACTGCCTACACTGCTGGGAAAAGACTATGTACAAAACACAGCCAAGGCACTGAGATGTCTAGGCAGAGCTGGAATGACTTGAATTATTATTATATAGCATCTTTCACACCAAAGGACTCTTAGACACTCTACAGTCTGTGTCAGAAACACTTCAAACAGCAACAGAGTTAAAACCCCTCTGATGTACAGCACAGCCTCTATTTATCAGAACAAATCAACATTGCCTAATTGTTACATAAATGAGAACGGATATCAAATTTAATCAGGAGTGAAATAAAATATTTACTTTTCTTGAAGTGGTATCCTTAAGTAATGATCTCATCTTTTCTAATTTGTAAAGAAAGCATAGTCATGCTCACTCTACCTCAGCCTGGAACATGGCTCAATCCAGATACAAGCTTAAGGGAGAAAGCATCAGTTCCTGTGGAATCAGGAGCTGACAGGGCAACAGAGCTGAACAAATCAAGAAAAATTCAACACATACCAATAAATTATCCCAACACAAAGGTAATACATTTCAGTCAGAAACACTGTAGCTACAGACAGGAAGTTAAATGTACATATAACTAAAAGCAGGGAAAGGTGGGGAAACAGAAACAGAGTTGCACAGTTAAAGAACAGTAAAAGTCTGTGGGGAATAAACAGCAGCTGGGATATCACAGAAATGTAAGTAGAAGACATTCCATACATCTTACTACTCTAAAACACTTAGTTGCGTATCTTTCCAGTAGCCTAAAGGAATTCTGTTGTTACAAAAGGACAAATAAGGACTGATAAAACACTTCATAATCTCTGCATTGATCTCCATGAAAACTCCAAAGGCAATGAATCAACAAAACTTATTTTTGCAGTAAAGTCCAAGCATAGGTCAGAAGAGGTAGAAAATGGTTATTAAAGGTTATTATCACTTGTCATCAGCTTCACAGTTGGTGCATCTTCTGGAAGACGCTCTTGTTTCACACAATGGACCAAAAGTAATTTTGTTTCCTATTTTCTGCTTCTTGAAGATTGCAATAAACCACAAAGGGCAGCCACTTCTTTCTCCAAAAGCAGGGGGATGCAAACAGGAGCAAAGAAAACCCACCCAGCTTGGGAACTGCTTAACCTAAATTCCCAAAAGTGCTTTGGAGCAGACTTGTACTCACTCCATCCTTGGTGCAGGGGGCTAAACCGTTAAGAAATAACATGTAGCTTCAAGGAGTTAAATAGAAATAGTAACACCAGACTGGTCTGTCTCAACCCGAAAAACCTCAATTATAACCAAATCTGCCAGTTAAGGTCTCAACAATAATCTAAAGAACATAATGGTATGCTTGAAAGCAGAAGGTTTGGTTTAGCTTTGAAACTGCTTGAAGAATTCACAGACTATTCAATGAAGTATTAAAACAAACCATGAGGTTTAATAATGGTTTCACTTCCTAGTGTCCAGAGAAATGGAAATTGCATACCGAGTGTGCATTACTAGGACAATTTTCCATGTAAGACCATTAAAATAGAGAACAAATGATAAGCCTGGAAAACTGTAACATGTACTTTTTTCTTTTGTTATGGACCAACTCTCTTGCTTCGATTTTAGCTTGTACCCATCATGGCTGTAAGCTCCACACCTGTAAGAGTATCAGCACAGAACACTTCCATTCTAGCATAGCTTTGCCACGATGGTAGTGAAGATGACAAAGTAGAAAGCACACACATGAACTGACAACTTCCCACCGCACTGAATGCGCCTACAAGTCATAGGTGACTCAGGATGGAGAAACAGCACTCATCCTTGACTGTAGCCTCAACTAGGAGACAGCAGAAACCACTGCTGTCTGCCATTGGTTTCCCACCATCGCACCAAGACTGGTGTCTGACTGGGTAATTGCATCTCCCTGTCCCAAATAAACATTTGCACAGGTATGACTCAATGTGGAGAGTGAGGAGCAAAACAATGCTGTCCAAGACTTTCTGCATCCCAGCTGTGCTGGGCATTTGGCTTCAGGAGCACTTTTCACCCCCCGCAGACAGATCACTTCAGAAGGAAGGAAGTAGGGGTACAGCATTTATACGGGCACAAGGTTTCAGTTCCCAACTGAGATCAAAATCTAAGATGTAATGAAAAGGAACATGAATTTCAAGTGCACCTTCATAAGCAATTTGTTTGATTTTTCTTTGCAGTAGACTAGAAAGTAGACTAGGAATACTCAGCCAGCTAAAGCAGGAGTCTCCTATTCTCCCCCTGCTTTTCAGTTCCCCAAGATTCTCAGTTACAAGAATTACAGTGGCAGAACATAACCGTATGGACTGAATTCATGCACAACACAAGGCTGTATATAATTGTCTTGGGTCAAGTGTGTTGACAATGTCCTAGAACATTCCCAGTTTACATTGCAGAGAGATTGATTAAGTTTATCTTTGTCCACAGTGCTATTTACTGACGTTAATTGAGAACTAATGCAAATGTGAGTAGCCATAACATGATACTTTATCATTTTTACTTGTTCATTCATTTCGTTATTACTGATGCTAGCCTTCTTCAGTAGGGCTTCTCTTCACAGGGCACCCTCTCTTCATTACCATCTGTCCTAAAAGGCAACTTTTCTATGATTGTCTCAGTCTTCACTCTGTCCCACGCACATAAACATTGTTGGAAAGGAATAAAATATACTAATATGAAAGCTTAGAGCAGATTCACTAAGATACACTGATTGCTAGACTGTCCCTAAGGAAAAGGGGAAATGCAAGTCCTCTGTTGACACATGCACCAAAATATTACCAAAGTGATTTCTTAGACAGTAATAACTAAGATCAGTTTATTTGCTCTTTGGAGAAAAGGTCAGTTCATATTTTCTTCTACTGCCAGTAAGATTTTTGCCATCAATATCAGACAGATTAGGATCTGGGTTGTGTACTAACTTTCTTTGCCAGGTTCCTTTGGCACTGAGCCTTCTCTGCTCTACATCTATAATGCATAAAAACACGATTGCTTCAGGAAGATTTCCTGACCCTCTGGTAGGAAAACAGATGATGCTACAACTCATTGTTATTTCAAGAGGAAAAAAATATTGAATAATTGTGTGTTTGTATATTTTTTCCTGCACACATTCACAATCGTGCTTCAGCTGGATGCCTGCATGTTCTGTGGAACATAAATCTAGTAGAGCAGCAAGAGAGAAATAAATTCTCTCATCACTAACTTAATTTGCAGATTGAATTTCGCAGAGTAACTTGACAGATATTTCTCCAATTTGAATAAAATGTTATTTCAGTTTGTTCAATTTCCGGAGTATACGCATTAAAGGATTTCCATTTTAATCTAGGGAATAATGTTTCCTACATTAAAAAAAATCTTTAGTATAGAAAAGCTGATACCACATTCAAGATGCAATGATGTTCTTGTATGCTGGGGAGAATGGCCGCATGTAATTATGATCTGGCTGTTCAGTTTTAATCTTTTATGCACTCCTGACTGAGAACTCTTACTACGCTTCTAAGATCTATTGATATTTTCATTTGCTTATTGATTGAGAAGAAATTATCTCCACAACACAGAGAAACCACCAAGAAAATATAGTTCAAACAAAGCTGAACTGCAGTCCTTAACATCAAGCATGCCAGTTAATTCCTTTTCTTATTACATGTACAGCCCTAACATTGCAGCTAAACTTAAGTGAGCTCAAATTTTGCTTAAAAAACAAACATACAGCCACCATGCTTTGTCTTTCTTTGCCTTCATAGGATAAGTTGAGCATATGACAAAGCCAATGAAGTAATTCCTCTCACATAGCTGTTCCCTCTCTCCCTCATCACCTCCCCTCTGAGCCACAAAGCACAAGCTGCTGGCACTGCTCCTGAGATCCCAGCAGGTAACAATTTTCTGCTCCTGCCTGGCATGATGAGGAAGCAGCAAGGCTGGAAGTCAAAGGATATGATCACAATCTCATTTAAGTGAGCTCTGACATCCCTTTAAAGCTATAGGGGACAGCATAAAACCAATTGTAACAGCTGATATTAAAGCCTTCAAAGCATCTGCTACTGGCAGAAGAAGGTTGAGGATTTTAGGGAGCATCACTATCATTCAGAACATGAGGTGACTCTTATCTCCTGCGATCCTGTGAGCAAAGAGTGGATGAAAGTGACTGTAGGCAAATTTAAAAGTTAAAGTTTGAATTTTATACCTAACTCTAGTTCTGAAACATGTTTCTTACAACTCATAATCTCTGTGATCAACAGGATCTTGGTACAAAATATTTGCTAGCTAAATACAAGCAAGAAACCTGGCCTTTCTTTCCATACAGCACTTTTTAACCTCCTTAGTAGAGTTCAATATTCAACATCAATTCACTCAGTGAAAGAAGCTTAATAGTGATTTTTGCAGCTCTTGTTTTGCTGAGTAGGTAGAGTTCAAATCAACAGCAATGGCATTTTTCCCTATCTTCTACCTTCAGGCACCTTCACTAAGACTTTTCACATTTAAAGAAGAACAGCATTAAAAAACTAACCCATGAGGTTCCATTTTAAGAATTATTGAAAAGTAGGACTGTCAACAAAATGCCTTTATGAACAATTTTTGGTTTTGTGAACAAAACATGTCAAATAGTTTCTGTATAATGCAAAAACTAAGAAAGTACGGAGATGAGAAGAAAAAGAAGGAAGGGAACCTAATGACTGAAAAAATCTAATGCTACTTAAGCTGTTGCAGGAAGATTCTGCTTGGTATGACACAAATAAAATACACAATATATGTTCATTTACTGGAAAAGTGGTAGAGGATGCCTTACACCATGTAGGCTTGCTTCCTGTTTGTTGGGGTTTTTTTGCATCTAGTGCAACATGTTAAACAAACCAACTGCATTTCCTGCTTCTTATGAGGTAAGTAAACAGAAACCAATCCCAGTTCAGATTGAGGTACAACACTCCAATCAAAATTTCAGCATTATTTCAGTACCACTTCCAGTCTAGTCATTAATATTTCTGCTAGAAAGGAAGCAAACAAAAGTGTTCTCTTTCTAAACTCTTTCTGATAAGAAATAAAGCAGCAAAGGACCTCTTCCCAAATCCAAGTACATTGTCATTCTCTACAAAGATCCTGCAAAGATCAATGCTATTACACAGCCTGGTTAGACCTACAAAGATTGTCTACAGATAGGTTCAATGTCAGGAAGCAGACTCTAGAGAGTGCTTGATACCCAAGATAAGCCTATGCTGTCCATGCTTCAGAGTTTTCTAGCTGACACTGCTACTGAGATTTAACCAGTTTTAGCCAGGTTTTGCCAGTTCAGACTAAATCATTACAGTACAAACAGTGTTCTCCTGTTGCTGGTTCTGAAAGGCATTGTGCACATGCAGACGACAAGGCATGTTCTGTGATTCCATAGTCACGACATTAAATCCTAATGATCCTATGCTGGGCAAAGACCTAACTGATGTGCTTAGTTGGGAAGTTATGTACATGCTTAAAATCAGACATGTTTTAAAATAGCAAATAGAATTCAAACTTCTTAAAGTAACCCAGAAAGGTTTCAATTTATATATTCATCCTCTTTCCAAAGAGTAAATAACTAATGCTCATCACTTCTGTATCTCATGTACAGAAGTATTTTTTCCAACGTTCTCCATTCTGCAAATTTGTCTCTTATTTGCTACACTGCCATAGAATCACCTGTCACAGAATCTAAACCACACAGACTGACTCAACACTTCACAAGAAGTATTTGGCTCTCCCACTCCTGCCTCCCAGAAAGGTCACAAACCAGGAGGATGTTGTGTCATATACAGCACAGCTCTTTCATCCTCAGCACAATCCAGTATCTGGCTCAACACTTACCATATTTTGTGCTTTGGCAGGGAGCCAATAAGCACCAAGTAGGATTTTACATTGCTATCCTGTCTTCATATCTGAGGAACACTTAATAGCTTACTGACAGGTAACACTGTATTGGGATTTTTGAAGCACTAATGAGCACAGCAAGGCTCACACCCTATTATCCCACTAACTCTATATGGATCTTGCATGCATGTATGAGAGAAATAGGACAGAGAGGAAAGACAAGAATGTTTTGCTGATAGTACTCAACCAATAAAAAGGTAGGCACGAATCAGTATCTCTTATTTATTATTTGCTGCTGGCAGGAGACGATCAAGTATTCAAAACACTGAAGTTGTCAAACGTGACCAAGAGCTGCACTGTAGTACAAAACTAATTGCTTGACATGTCCATCTCCATATTCCAGGCTTTCTAAAGTCACCATGATACAGGCAGTAGCAACAGACAAAACCTCCCTAAACAAAATCCCCAAAGCATTTTAAGGAGATCCAAAGTTCTACAGCACTGCATTGGAATCAGATGAATCTAATAGCCAAGTGTTTGAACACACACGCTTCAAAATGAAGACAGATTAGGATCTATCTAGCTAACTGTGCAGGCACCATTTGCAAATACCCTACTGCTTGTTTTACACCAGAAGATTTATGAAATTGAAAAAAGGATCATTAAAAGTATATGTGGAAATAAACTGCAGAAGGGAAAAAAATCCCAACTTTACTTTCTGCTCCTTTTCAGTGTCTTTTTTTCCCCCTCTGCAACTAAAATGAAAATTAAAGCAGAGCTGAAGAAGGAATGAGAGACAGAAATTAAGTGTATCTTATAAATTTGCATATGACTGATAATGATGTGAATGGTTTTACTACTGAGATGGTAACTGTGCTTTCAAATTATATCACAATTATTCAAATGCAAGTGACCTTGCCACATGTAAGTACTAAAAGCTGCTTGTACACTAGAAAGAACAGTCTTCAGACTGTTTGCAAGCTGAAAGTTGATTATCCTGAAACACTGCACGCCGAGCAGTAATGTGTTCTGACTCAGTGAGAACGAGCTGACTGCAAGGTGAGACATGCTAATTAAAATTGGTGCAGCTCCTTGAAATTATAAAGTAATTTAAGTATGAATTGTCATTATTACCAATGTACAAATACAGATCTCTTCATGGGTGAAAGAACACACAGGAAGCACATAGCTAGTAGTCCTTATTGTCTGGACTCTTCAGCTTGCATACCAATTTTGTACTGACACGTCTGATGTTAAAGATTACCTTAGGTTTCTAATGACTTTTTAGAAAAGACATTCTTTTCATCAGCATACTTGCAAATGGGTATTGCTTTCAAATTAGATAAATGGTCAGGTTGCTATTATTCTTTAAATGAATACAAAAACATCTTTAAAATGTGCAGTATGATCTAATGAGGTGCAGCCAGCTCACATTCCCTAACTGGGGTTCAGTAAAGTTCCTGAACTTTACCCTGAACACATTCCTGAACTGGGGTTCCTGTACATTACCTGAGCGAAATAGATACAGCAAAATTCATAACAAGGCAGACAAATAGGTAAACAAAAGAAGATTTGTCATAATAATACAGGTTATGAATGCAAACTGTATTCTTTCTACTTATCTCATTTGGACAAGAAAGTTATATTGGATGTCATTGTTACATACTGCTTATTCACTGCATGCCATACGTGACCCAGAATAGTGCATCCACTCAAAACAATACTCAAAAGATTTTTGTTTATTTCGAAGTTATTTTCAGGCACTGTGAATGTTCTGTATTTTATTTGAACAGCCAGGGGTTGTCAAAGCACATTATTTCTTGTCCCATAAAGATGCTTATTGTATCCCCATCACTATGGTACCTGAATGTCTTTATCTACCAAAGCCACCACCACCAAAACCATACTCCGTACTTTCTTCACTCACCACAAAGGAGAAAATGTTTACACAATACAGTACAACACTTAGGCATGAAGAGAGACTGTGTACATTTTTCTAAGTGCATTTGCAAGTGAAGCATGCAGGCCTCAGGAACCCTGCTCTGCATAAAGCATTCAAGGTGGTACCTTTATTACAGCTCTTGGTTTGGATAGGTGCACAGTACAAAACTGTGGTCTATACTGCCTGTCAGACAGAGCAATCTCCTGAAAGAATCACTTTTCAGTTTTAAACACATAGGAGGACCTGCTACCTTTGAAGATAAGGATTGCTGACCTTCCTCCACCATCTAGATGTCTACAATGAAATCTTCTGGGTCTCTGAGCTCAACAGAGCCCAAATCCTGAACTTGATTAGTACTTAGTAAGGCAAGAGTATAGAGAATGCTAAACAGCTTTCACGTGTTAATAGTAGTCCACAGAAGTGAAAAATTGCACAGCAGTATTTAATGCCAGCTGGACTGCTTGATGTGACACTCATAGTGGCACTCTATCTAAGAATAATGAAAGCTTCTCAGCCATGCAGGTTAAAAAAGACAGAGAAGTGCGAACATAGCAGTACTGTTTCAAGGGCACACAGTACTGTGCTAAGCTACAGACTGCCTGGCACAAAAAGCAACTTTGGGGAAAGGGGGAGGAAGGGAGGGAGGGAGGAGGAACTTCTATAAAATCAAGTAGAATTGCTCAAGAACACAGTTCCAAATTGTGCCCTTCCTTCCCCTGAAACTTCATTTGCATGAGCTGGTGCTTTGCACTAAAGAAGGAAATTGCTTATTATATTAACCATTATACTTCTGTAAATATCTATATAAATAGGCATGCCAGCTACAAATATGGAACACTGCGTCATGACAGCCTCTGAACGTACTAGGTCACCTGGGGGGAAGATGACAAGGAGCTTGTCAACAGCCTAAATCAATGCACTGAGGGGATGGTAAGGATCATCTTACAAGTTACCCTTCCAGGGGGAAAGGCAATTGCTAATAATCTGTAACTGAATCTAATACACTTATCCTGGAGAAGGGAAGAGGAGGGAGACAAATGGCTGAAGCACCTTCTGATGGTGAAACATGCAGACTTTGCTCCCAAACAACCCACTGCACTAACAGTGAACAGTCATGTGAACCATATAAAGCCTAGTGTACATCTACAAGGTTTCCATGTGTATTAGATGTGTACACACTGCTCAACACATTTTTTAGAGAGGCCCTGAAACGTTCAGCAAGACACAGGAACACTTTCTAGTGAACACCACAGGAACACAGGGAAATAACAAACACATCCAAGGCAGCCCCAGTGCCATGCTCCAGCAACACTACACCTCTTCCAGCTACTACTGGCCATCCTTGCTACTGCTGGTTGCTTATCAACATCATTAACAATTATTTTGAGGCAGCAGCTAGATAAGGGCAGCACAGCACTAAGGAGGCTAACAAAAGGTGCAAGAAAAAGAATTAAGACTGGCAGAAAGGATCAAAGGGTAGAAAAAGTAACCAGCTGACAGAGAATGAGAAAAAGAGGAAGACAGAGATGTCACAAATAGATGTTTTAGAAAGAGACAATAAATTCACACACTGCCCCCACAATTCCAAACCCTTAAGTGCACTGAACGGAAAAGGTTACACTGAAGAAGTCAAATGAATGTAAAAGGCAGAGAGAGACTGGCTAGCAGAAGCTACAGAAGCAGTTTCAATGGGAACTGCACTTCAGCAGAAAAGACTGCCCAGGTACAATGACAGAAAGAAGTAGTTTTCAAGATTTTTTTTTCAGGTCTGTGGTTTTCTTTTCTTTTAAAAGAAAAGTTCTCATATCCAGGGAAAATCTCAGGCAAAATTTGGGACTGCCAGCAAGGAGACATTAGAAGGATGTCTGAACGTCTAGAATTCCTTTTCACATATCATTTAAACACCATATAATGCTTTTTTCATTCTTAAAGTCAAAATTACTGCATTTTGATTTCTGTAACTCTATTCTATACATGTACACACAGCAGGTAGGATGTTAGTAAATGCTGGCGTTATATCAGAAAAATTTGATTGGACAAAATTTTATTTAACTTGTAAATATCGGTGGAAATAACCCACTTGTTTCAATGTTAAAAATGTCAGGTATTTATTTCAGGTAAACACATGGAAAAACAAAATATTCAACCTATGATACCTAAATCCAGGACAAGACATATAAGCTGTATCTCCATTTACAGTATACATTCACAGATATTTTGTTGACTTTTTTTAATAAAGGAAAGAATAACTACAGTGAAACATACACCGACGTTGCATAAATGCTTCAGAACATGGCACATTTAAAGGGCCCTTCACCTTAAACACAAGCATCTTTCATCAGTTTGATATATACCACAAGAACTTCAAGAGTCAAGGCACAGCAATCTTGAATTCAATGCAATTATCTAGGGAGCAGACAAAGTCCTCAACATTGATTTCTTCCCCTTTTCTCATGCTGGTAGCTGGACTGAACTTTCCTCTTTGCACAAGTCACTGTGCAAGCAAGAAGAGGGTGCACAGACAACCAAAGGAAAACTGAACACTTGGACAACAGGTGCCTAAATGACCAATGTTGTGAGTAGTTACTGGACTAAGATCCAAATGCTAAGAGTAACCAAATTACACAAGTCCTAGCAGTAGAAAAAAATTCTAAATCAACTTATGAATCCTATAAAATTCTTTTGGATTTTTTTACATTGTATTTTATATGAAAATATTTTGGCCGCCTACTGTATTTAAAGAATAAAAAGTCTTCCAGCAGCAGGTTCTAACCAAGATCTGGACATGCTTAAATTTAATTTGGCTCCAGGTCACTGTAATTTAGTTCCTAGCTCTGCTAGTAGGAATCAAAATAACGATTCTAAACTCCGTCTGTCTCCTTTCCTGCCTCCCCTTTTATGGGTACCACTCTGAGGTTTCCTTCTAAAGACTAAATGAAGCAAGGCAAAGCAGTGTCTCTAGAGTCTCAGGTAATGTTCAGCATATGGTGGGGCTCTCCAGATCCTTCCAGTTTGGAAAAAAATAGCAGGTGTGATCAGCTACTCATCACTTTTCAGTCAGATTTTAAAACCAATAGAACAAATCATTTCCTTCCTTCTTTTCAGGGTACTTCTGTACAGATCTGTCTGTAGAAGATGTAAAAGAGGCTGTATGGCAAACAGGTATACAGGTATTGGACCAGAGAGATTATCGCGTTACAAAGGAGAAATGAAATAAAGATCTTACCCGTGTCCTGGGCTCGCAGAAGGGCTCCAAGAGGAAGGATCTACAGATAGAAATCCTTCCTCCTTGGAAGTCAGCCCTTAAATGGGGTCTAGGAGAGGTGGAGTCTGGCTCCACCCCTTCCGGTCACTCAGGTGAAATTGCGTTCACCTGTGCCCCTGCCGCTGACTCAGCACTCACCTCAGGTGGTCAATTAGAGGTTCAGGCTGTGATTTAACAGTTCCCATACAGAGGCACAACAGGTCTTGCAAAAATGTATTTTGTATCCATTGTTTATTATTCGTTGCTTAGGTTTTGTTAGATCTGTTGCTAAAAAGCACCCCGAAAGCAAGTATGGTTATAGCATGCAGGTGGCAATCTTGGGCATTACACATGAGCATTAGGACAGTATCACTGCACAGGTAATGTCGTATTTCAAATATCTTTTTTTGCTGTTGTCAAGCTGAAGGAAAACAGTTGAAGAAATGGTGATGATCACTAGCTTTCAAGCTACAAGAATGCAAAACATGGAAGTGTGTGCATGCCATCAACCTCCAGTAAGAAAAATAAATTAGCAGCACCACTGCAATAAAGATTACTGCATACCGGGAAGCAACAAAAAGGAAAAAAAAAAACACTCCAGAAGGATCAAATGGACTACACTGGGGTGTTTCATACTTACTAGCAACAGCCATGCAGGAAAGAGCACAAAGGTTACTGTGCTGGCACCAGTTGCTGGCCCTGACCCAAGCATTCCCCCCAAGCAGGCAGGAATAATCAGCCAAACAAATGAGGGAACAAGCAGGGGCATTAGGAAGGAATTGGTTTGCCACTGTTACTTATTCAGCCCTGATGCAATACTTCCAAGTGCTTAAAAAAAAAAAAAAAAAAAAAAAAAGAAAGAAAGGAAAAGTCAAAGTAGCAGAGCAAGTACCCTTCTGGACGCTGGGAACTTTGACTTCAGAAAAGCTTTCAAACTCTGTCTTTAAAATTTTAGAAGATACTCATTCAAAGCTGCCTCTCTGATATTACCACTGAAGCTGAAGATCTCTGGGAAAGGAAGAAAACTGTAAATAGCAGAAGGCCCTTGTAGCTGAAGAACTGTTAGGAATGCATTCTTTCCATTATCTCCTAATGAAAGTAGGAAAACATTTTACTTGTAAAAAAAACAAAGACTACATCACTTGTAAGAACACACACTGTGTTTATTAACAACATCTATTTGGGCAGATGGTAATCTTTAAATAAACTGAAAGAGAGCAATGAAAGAGATCTCTCATCTCCTCAGATCTGCCAAATGCATAAAAGAGACAACAGCAGATAGGATGCAGAGGAGAAATAGAGACTGAACAACAAATCAGGCTTGGCTGACCGTGTCAGGCATAGGAAATCGGCTAGGAGTATCAGCAACTTGTGTCCAAATTTGGCCACTATCCTCTACTCTGCTTTGATTTTTTTTTCAAAGCACCTCTAAGATACCTAGAGCATACCAAGGTGCTCTCCAGCCACATTAGCTGCCAAAAGAGCCACTGTGATCTGCAGGATGAATTAAGCCAGGAGGATGAGCAGAGTTTTTCTTAATGGCTAGACTGCTGAAAAACAGCCCCCAGATGCTAGTGTGTTCCTGACACAAAACTGTCCCCTGGCACCTATCACTAGAGGAGGACTCACTGCAAAAAACTTGTGTTAGATTCAAATGCAAAGTCATGGCCTTTGGTGCACTGTGTTAGACAAAAGAACACCTATAATCCTCTAAGTAAGCAACTGTTGCATCTGTAGGCAACACATTATTAAGTACCTTTACCTTCAACATGAACACATATATTACTGCAATAGCAGGCCCGTCGGTTTGGATAACAGGTAAATAACGCATCCAAAAACATAGACTGGGACTGCTAGCCTCAGTAAACAGTGCTTATCTGTTGTTTTATACAAGATAAAACCAGCACGTTTCACTATGAATACAGTGCTTTACTGTCCAGCCTGTATGATTTACCAGGATTACAGAATCCAGACTTCAGCAAAATACTGACAGCAGGATATATGAACACCATTCCCACGAGCTGAGCTTTTTATCTTTAGAGACCAGGAAAATAGATGGCCCTGAAACAACAGCAAATGGTGCCAACATGTTGGACATCAACTGAGGAAGATTATTCTCGCCTAAAAAGATTAATGGGAACCTATTTCAGAACAGCCTTTGAGTAACTTGGAAAAAGACTTTCTGGAGACCTCTTCCAAGCAAGGTTTTCCTTTCCTAGATCAGAAAGACAGGATTGAAAGACTAATTCATTTTCTGCCTTTACTTAAATAACTGAGTGATTAAGCAAAGGGACTTTGCTTAGCGGACCTCCAATATCTAGAGGGGAGCTACAGGAAAGGAGACAAACTCTTTAGCAGGGTATGTGGCTACAGAACAAGGGGAAATGGCTTCAAGCGTAAGGAGGGTAGACTTAGGTAAGATTTAAGGAAAATAACTTTTACAGTGAGGGTGGTGAGGCGCTGGAACAGGTTGCCTAGTCTTGTGGTTGATGCCCTGACCATGGAGACTTTCAAGGCGAGGCTGGATCAGACCCTGGGCAGCCTGACCTAGCTGTGGTGTCCCTGTTCATTGCAGGGAGGTTGGACTAGACGGCCCTCAGAGGTCCCTTCCAACTCTAAGAATTCTATGATCCTATGACTGTGCCAGTCTCTTGCAAGGGCTCAAAGACAAGAAGATAACCCAAACATATCTAATTACAGCAGCAACCACACTGAATTCTCTCAGAGTCGCTTTCACAGAAATAAATATCACTTTTCTGCGAAATAATTACCTCTAACATGCCCACCCTATTCCTAACATGCATGTTTTAATGCTTTGACATTTTAATGCCATCTGCTGCCAAGAAGCCCAGTCTGCTGCTCTGTCAGAACTTGGTCCAAGAACTACCTTCCACTCTCAGTCATTTCACTACTGATTTGAATTTAGTGGAATTGCTCCTCCAGTGCCCAGTGTTATGATTTACCCTTTGGCAGAGTGGGGAGGAGACGAAACCAAAGCAAATTAATTTTTAGCCTATTTTTACATCTTGTGGCTACAGTTTCTGTAAAGCCAAGAGGAATCAAAGCCTGTTGGTCTTAGAAGCACCAATTGCCTTTAAATGACACCTTCTGAGACATTTATGCATGTATTAGAAATAACTAGGTCCTGCTTCCTCCCCTTCCTCAAGCTGTGC
Source organism: Gallus gallus (assembly GCF_016699485.2). Lineage (NCBI taxonomy): Eukaryota > Metazoa > Chordata > Aves > Galliformes > Phasianidae > Gallus > Gallus gallus. The sequence goes on from NC_052534.1 coordinate 22,295,084, forward strand.
CAATGGATGAAAAACGTCAAGTGCCATTTCCCTTCTTAAATCTGTGAACGGGAAGGAAGGAGGCATGGTGAAGTGCCTTCAGTTGGATGAGATTAGTTGAGGCTCTTCACTTTCCAGTATTTTAAACATAAGCAACATTGCCTACCATACAAAAAAGAACAAGCCCATACTCCAGAAAGAGGCAAGGTTCTGTCTCAAACAATTTGCACAGCAGGAAGAGTTTTGTTTTGTTTTTTTTCCCCTGATTTGAGACATCTAAGTAGATTAAATCAATAAAGCATTAAAAGCAGTTAGAAAAGACTTACAGTCACTAAATAGTATGTTTACCCACGTTCAGGCATTTCAGCAGAGCTGGGATATGTACTGTACACCAGACACATACAGTAAACGTGTGACACCAAGGAGACTAAAAATACTCTGCAATACTGCAGAGTAGTATATGTGGTAATGGTGGATTTTAAAATGGATGGCCTCAGTCCTACTTCCAGTTATGTCAGTTATGAGATACAAGTGCTTCTACAAAGATGAAAGACTACAAATAATCATTAATCATGCAACTACTGAAAATACAGAAGCATTTTCCAAAACAAATGTACTGCTTGTACTGCGTATGAGAAGACAAGTAATAAACAATGCAACTGTCCTCCATTCATTCTCTTTTTGCTACCTAGTGATGTAATCCATGCTTCCTTTTCTAAGCCCAGTGACTGACAACATGTATTATCTATTCCTACCGGGACTGCAACATTATCAGCACTGCTGTGCTGTTGCCCCTCTCCTTGTAGGCTGCCACTAACAACTCCTCTGGCCAGAGATTTCTCCCAGAGTTGGCAGGATTGTGCACAAATGCACAGCTCCAGGTTGCCAGGTGCTCATATATGTTTTATTTAGGTCTTTTGTGTAGCAGCAACAACTCAAAAAAAAGCACAGACAGAATGAAATTAAACTCAGGAAGAAATTAATTTCATATACAGACAGACCACACTGTTTTATTACATATACAAGAATGAAAATAGACAAGCTCCCTTTAGAGGTCCCTTTTGTTCTTTTGTATACTAAAAAAAAAGAGTAATTAGACACGTTTCCAAAAAAATCACACTGCCTTTGAAACTTACAACTGAGATAAAACCAACAAAACCAAGGAAGACATTTTCATCATCCGGTGTACATCTGAATAGAGTCATTCGGGAGCCTTCTGCATTAACATAACTTCCTTAGGGCTAGCAGTAAACTAGGACAGAAAAAGAACCTCGTGTCCCTTCGATATTAATCATAACTTAAAAATAAATAAAAACGTAGGAAACGTTGTACATACAAAGAATAGCAGCTTAAAACATTTCTATTGCTTGTTATAGGACTGCTAAAATATATTTCTGTATCCTTCACAGCACGTTTTGTTCAAAAGACTGTAATAAGACATGGAATGGCCTTGTAGAAAAAGCTCTCAAGCCTGTTTTGGGAACCCATCAGGCTCAGGTGCATCTCCCAATGCCTCTGCACTGACACAGGCAGCGTGGGGAACAAATGGAGGAGCAGAAGACTGCGTGCAGCCACGTGACTGCAGTGCTGTCATGGGGGATGCAGGGCAGGTGGGGAAGGCATTAACAGTTGCCTCAAGAAGGCAGCACCAGGACTTAAAGTCACGTAGCTCTTGGGATACAGACAAAAAGTGTCTTCATTTTCCTAAAACATATAGAAACAGAATGAGGAGCCTGTTTATCTCAACAGATACGTTACAGGGAAACAACCAATAAAATAAAAGATACTGATCCAACATCATGACACTATTAGCTCATCCTTTAATAACAAGACAAAAATATCATTATACTTCCATGGAAAGAACCCTAAATAATTTCCATTCATAAATGCACAGGTTATTCACGTTACTTTACTGAAAAAAAATGAAAGATCTTCTCACTATCAGCTGGTGTAAAATGTCAAGTAGACCACTGATAAAAATATGTAACATCCAAATAAGTCATAACAGTATGTTTCCCGTGTACTGCCCCCAACAGACATGAGAGAAGCTGGCATGCTGTGACCACTGCCCAGGCTCTGGAGGTCAATGCTATGGCTATGAAACAATAATCACCCAGCCAAGATGCACGCTGCCTTCAAGACACTGATCATAATCAGCATAAAGATGTGCCGACTTTGTGGTTAAATAACTTGTCAGTTTGATTCTAAAAAGCATTTGTGCATCTACAGCTCTAGCAAAAGCATGCAACCCTAACACATTTGCTTCTATAGCTGAAATATCTTAATGAAAGTTGTCATTATTTTTCTAATTTACTTCTGAACTCTTCAGAGACACCATCAGCTGGAGCGAGACACTTCTGCCTGAATATTGCTTTCTGAGCCTTTTGTTATAATGCCATGCTTAAGGTGAAAGAAATTTGAGAAAAATACTTTCAGGCTTTCCCCATTGATTTGGTCTGTGCACTTGAGAGCACTTTATAAAAGCTTGTTTCCCCGCTTCTTGGAGGTGGATCACGTTTTCATCTTTCCTCAGTGCAACAGAAGAAGGGAAAAAAACATTTAAAACTGTGAAATGAAGCGCAAAAATAATTTGATGAGGAACCAGGGGCATGCATGGTACTGGAAGGTAACTGTTGGAAATTGACTTTCAAGTAGTATGCCTCTGATCTGCAAAGAACATTCCTCCTTAAGCGCCGTCTAAAAGCAACACAGGTTAATATTTTTTCATATAGCTATTTGTCTCCTTGCACTGAAATATCTTTTAACTCGGTAACATTAAGCAAATAAGATCAAGTTTACTCTAAGCAATCTACATATCAGCATATCACATTTGCAGTTTTGTGGGCTCATGCCTCAACTCTTCTTCTCCAACAGAGAATTCACAGACTGTGCCCAGAAATTGAGCCACAGACAAATCAATCACTACTTCCCATTTAGTTATAGCTGCACGAACACTATCATTCAACAGTGCATTCATTCAAGACTTTGTCCCTGTTAAGGCTGCTGGTTTTTGTTCATTTGTTTTTTACAGAAGTGTAATGTTTCCATACAATTTCTGTACATGAACTCAAAACGACTTCTAGAACAACTCCTTTGGACAACTGGAAACTCGTATTAGACAGAATGCAGCACAGCACCACACAACAAAAACGGAGAGAAAACCTTGGGTAAGAAATATCAAAATTATTCATTAGAACTCATCATCCTTAAATTGCTTTTGGCTCATCCAAAGCTCTCACCAGGCCATACAAAACATCAACAAATCCTCACGTCTGGAATCAGGAACCATAGGCAACAGGAAAAATCTTGCAAAGATGGGTACCTCAAAGAACTAGAATCATAGAATCACAGAATCTAGAAGTCATGGACTCATAGAAACTAATGCTGCTACCCATAAAAGTGGAGAAGAGACTTCCAAGGACAGTAACAGAAATCCAGGCAAATCAAATTCTTAAAACCAGACAGTGCAGCACAAACAGAACTGTAATAAACAACAACATAATGCTCCAGACCAGTAGGAATTTTTTCTTCAGCTCTAAAAATAGAGAAGTCAAGAGGCAATACAAGCATGCAGGTAATAGATGTCTCATTATACAACTAAATTAATCCAGGAAATGAAATATAGTTTTATATTACTAAAAACTGATTGTTCATTTGACAAAATAAAGACCATTAACCTGCCCTGCTGAGTTTAAGCTTAATTACTGTCGTGCCAACGTATTTAAAATTCTCTTGAAATAGTAGTCTACAATTATAAAATGAACCTGAAGCATTATCATCAAATCTTAAAATTTTCTTAGATTATGTAAGATACGTATTTTGTATTCACAATTTTTATTTTGCAAGGAGTTAATTAGAAAGATACATAATACTTGCCAGGGTAACCTCTATTCTACCCCCACATGGTTGCTCTTATACTCGTAGCTAACTTGACTGTTATGCTTGTAGCTACTTTCTGCCCTAACCTACCAGGTTCTCCAAAGGCACGTCTCTTCATATATGAGGAAGCAAACAAGAGACTTTAGGTGACCTTGATTTTTTCCTAGTGGAGGCACAGTCTCCAATTCAAGAATCTCCACCCAAAAGGTACAGTAATTTTCTCTAATGAATGCTTTGATCCTATGCAAGTTAGCACTCATACGCTTAAAATATCAATTAAAAAACTCAAATTATTTTTAACCTGTTTGTCTTACCCAGCTTCTCAGAATGGAAAAAAAAATACGCAAATTTGAAGATCCCATTCTTCAGAAATGCAGAGATCTATTATCTCTGTTCACGACCTGCTACAAACGTTGCATACAGTTATTTGGTACCACTTATTTGATTCTTGCTGTGCTATGGATGCAAACTCTCCCCAACATTGATTATACACATATTGGTAGTGACTGGATAACCTACACCTTATATTCAGGTTTAAAAGTTAAAATATGGCTTATTTTATTAGTTTAGTTCAATTTGAACTAAATAAAAATGTAAAAAAAAAAAATGTAATCAAAAACCACTTCTATAGCTAGAGAAGGAAGGTAAAGCAGGTTTCCATGGTTACTTTGTTAACCACCTCTAAATTTACATAGTTTTTGTTGTTTACATAGTTTTAAAAGTACAAGACACTATAAACAAGAGAAAATTAAATATATATTAAGATGTACATTGCAGAAAGCTTCCACCATATGCCATGTCTGTTCCACCAGCTGACTGCCAAGTGAAGCCCTCAAAGAAATACTGATATTGACCACTTGCTGATGCTGTCAACTGCATTACTATATAGGACAAATCCTTACTGAACATGCACAGAGAAAACCCTTGATTAAAGTTCATTTAGACCAATTATAACATTTTATATGTCTCACTGAAGTAAAAGTTCTCACTTGGCTGTCAGATAAATCCAACTGATCACCAAAGGCTGTTCTCAAGCTCTAGCCATTTAAACGGCTGCTGTTTTAATCATTTACTTCTTAGATAAAACAAGTGTCTCTATCTTGTGCTATCATCCCAAAAGAAAGGTTAATTCTATAAAATAACACTTTTCAGCACAAAAAATGTCATCTAAATCTGGTCACTTTTATTTTGATTTCCTGGCAATAAACTTGAGCTGCACCTTCTCTTGCTGGGGAGAAGAATGATCAGCAGCACTTTTGATACTGAAGGCCCTGCGAAATTCCACACCTGCACTCAGAAGCTCTCAAGTTCTGTGCAGAGTCCCCAGAGAGGGAAATTCTGGAGGTACTTTGAAGTCCTCAATATTTGGCTCTAGACCTCATTCAGTTATGAATTGAAACATAGCCTTAGGTCCTAAATACAAGTTTATCATACAGCAACGAAACACAAATAAGGCAGCTAACTCCAATACTGACAGCAGGCCCGATTTCAGTAAATATTTCAGTTATAAGAAGTACAGTGCAGTCTATTTAGAGACAGAGAACGAGACAGACATACTCTTCTAAGAAGCAACAATTTTTCTGCTGTGTCCTAAACCAAACAACTCTTCCGTAGGTAGAACACTGTCAGGCTACGTACCGTCCCACAGCCAGACTTTTACTTTTCATTTTTGCTGTGTGTTTGCAAAACTTTCAATGAACGCATGCATTATTAATTCTTCTAGACAATCTGTGAAGCCTGCAGAGGGTAGCTAGTCTCTATTCCATTGTGGGATCAACTCTACTTCGGTAATTCTTTTACAATATTTGCTCCTGAGTTGCTACTACACTCCAATGGCATCAAAATGAGAAAAGTTACCTGAGCAACTCACAGCTAATCTTTCTGGCTCATCTTTTCCATCTATGCAGAAAATATACTTTCAACACATATTTGAGTTTGGTAGAACTCAAACAGAATCAGTAATAAAGTTATATTCTGATCTTATCTCCCTATAATTGGTTAAAAAAAATAAAGCCTGTACTTTCACTGAATCACAGAATACCCTGAGTTGGACAAAGAGTATACCCTGAGTTGGACACAAAGTTGGTACCCTGAGTACCACAAAGATCATGGAGCCCAAATTCTGGCTCCACATGGGAGCAGAGTCCTGTGTTCGAGAGAGTTGTTTGAACACTTCTGGAGCTCTGGCAGGCTTGGGGCTGTGGTCGCTGCCATGGGCCTGATGCACCCCACGTTATGGTTGGCCCTATTGGCAAAATACTATTCCTCACTAGCTGGTTTCAAATGTCTATATCTAATATTTTCAGAGCTATAGTCTAATCCAGATTTGAAAAGCAATTTATTGTACCAAAATGCTAGATGCATTTTAAAATAATCTCTAAATCTACCACAACTAGCACAGGGCAATACCATTATCCTTGTAGCTAGATGAGGTAATATTTATTATATAATATCAGCATTCACATAAAAGATAGGAGAGCAGTACTTATTACTTATACATTCTGATTCTCTTTACATCTATCAGGGAGGTATTCTGCTTTATTCTAAGCTTTTTAAGTTTGGAGTAACATCATTCAACTTAGGCAAGCAAACTCCATTTTGATATTCACGTAGACCAGAACAGAAGACAGAATGGTGTTTTTTAGCCAGTCATTACATCAGTCAATCATATCCAGTTATGTTGTGCTGCAAAAAACCTCTAAATCTTAGGGAGAAAGCAAAAAAGAACTGTGTGACAGCTGATAAAAAGTATTATCCACTGGTTTCTACGGCCTTAGCTCATTCTTCAGTATAGCACAAAGATACTGCAATTACGTTTTGGGATACAGTAGGAAGCCTACAGCATGTTTCTTCACTACTTCAGACTGTTACATAAAGAAAAATCTGCAGGTACTGAAACCTTTTCTTCAAAATTATGAGGGTTACCCAACTATTATTTATTTCAGAACTTTGAGATGGAAGTCGACATGAGATTTCGGTTCATAGGCTGTAATCTCTTCAGGAGCTAAGGAAGAAGCATTCCTTATTGAGCTGCATACCTTAAATAACGTTTTTTTTCTTAGCTTCTAAAAAGATCATTTTTTATTGCAGTACTCTATTTGCATTCATAATCTGACCAAGTAAAAGCAATTAACAGTGTGTACAGATTGCAAAGAAAAATTGACATTTCCTTTTTCTTTTACCCTAAATTTATATCTGTGATAGACTGTGATTTCAAATCCAATAGTTACTTCCTGTCCTGTTTTATCATCTGTTCTTGGCGTTATGTAAAGAGCTTATAATAAATAACAACGTTGAGCTCTTATATAGCATTTTTAATCCATAGATCTCAAAGCATTTTACAAAGGATGACCATTATCCTGCTTCAGCTATGAAAAGAAAAAGCACAGAGACCTTCAGGGTAAAACTCTGATCTTCCTGAATCCCCACAGTCCACAATGAAGCGTGAATTTCACCATACACCAAAGCACCAGTAGTCAGCCAGAACTTTTGGGGTTGGCAAAAATGATCTGAGGGATGGAACACCACCCCTGTGAGGACAGGCTAAGAGAGCTGAGGCTGTTCAGACCAGAGAAGCGAAGGCTCTGGGAAGACCTGAGAGCAGCCTTTCAGTATCTAAAGAGAGGCTGTAGGAAAGAAGGGGACAGACTCTTCAGCAGGGTCTTTTGTGACAGATGGGACAAGGAAAATGGTTTCAAACTAAAAGAGGGGAGGTTGGGACTGGATATAAGGAGAAAGGATGGTGAGGCATAGGAACAGGTTGCGCAGGTTGAGCTGGATGCCTCATTCCTAGAGACTTGAGGTCAGAGCTCTGAGCACCTGATAGAGCTGTACGTGTCCCTGATCATTGTGGGGGAGTTGGACTGGATGGCCTTTAAGGGTCCCTTCTAACCCAAATCATTCTATCATTCTATGGTCTTATTCCACTTGGCACTCACAAGAATGCTTCCCATCCCACACAGACAGCACTTCTAAGCACTGTATTTACTACACCCTCACCTTGGGCATCTTGCTTACAGCTCTAAATGTACTAATGTTGCCATAGGCGCTGTAAATAAATGCAGCCAACTCCTGTTTATCAGTTTACTACTGAGATCAATGTGACTGCAGTCAGTAATACAGACATAAGCGTTTAATGACACCACCTCCATGTCTCAAGCTATTTTCACCCCTGTGCTGATACCCTAGGCCCACCCAATCTGTAGGTAAGCGGATATGAGTAACCAAGTCTCCTGCCTTCTTTCTTTATGTTCCTCACGCCTGTTCTTTGCATCTTGCCATGCTGTAGATTTTTAGACGTATAGACTTCCTTTGCTCTATAACCTCTCCCGAGATGCTCAGAAAACCTAGAACCAGGTCTATGTACTGGAACTTACAAGGACAAGGACTGATAGCAGACCGTCTCTTAACAGCCACACGGTTACCGGAGCACCGATCCGACACTCCGCACGCCGCTGCGCCAGGCCGAGCCCGCCCTCTGGCGGTGCCAGGCCGCCGGAGCTCCGGGGCACCCAGGCGCCCTGCTCGAGGACAAATGCTTCTGAGATATTAACCCCAAAGGCTTCACCACGGGCACACTCTGTCGTCTGACAGCCATCCTTTGATCCAGCTCCACTAAACTAATAGTGAAGTTATTTAAAAGCAGCCTGAGGTCAACCTCACCGCGCTTCGCCTTCCACAAACCGCGTATTTCCCGCTGATAGACAGATAGAGCTGGAAGGCTGAGCAACACAAATAACAAAGTGCTTTAATTCACAGTTGCAACACATAAACACGCTGAGATCTGCACCTTGTTAATCTCAACTTCCCCACTCCAACAGTTTAACTTAAATGTCACATTTGCATAACATTTACATAAAGATCCCATTTTGTTTATACAAAACCAGCCTTATTTTTGCAACATGCGCAATGCTAATTTATTATGTAACAATAGATTGTTTTCTCTACTTATACATAAAAAAAAAACCCTTAATAATTCTGAGAAGGCATTTGAGAGACTGCAGTTGCCGTGAAGCAATTTAACATCATTCTTCATTGCTCTCTGATTTTTTTCTGACAACTTCGTGTTTGTTGAACACTGTCCCAACTCCAGGCAGAATGCCTCAATTCATTTTCTGCCATTCCTACAGCAGCCTTTTCTACAGTTCCTACCTCTGACTAGCACGCACAGAGCAGAGTGTTCAAAGAACCTCTCACTGCAGCCCACAGGAGCTGAGCTCAGAACTTCAAGGGCAGTAAGGCTGCATCTGTGTCAGACACTTTTTAGAAGCTTCCAAGTACTCCTCAGGGTTTTTTGTTTGTTGGTTAGTATGTTTAGCATTAACACTGATTTCAACAGTAGCATAATTCAGCCTTCTGAACTGCAGAACTGTCCAGCAGAGATCCCAGGACTCTGCATTGTGGCTGGATGTGCACTACACCTTTCAGCTTCTCCATGTAGGGGTCTCTATAGATAAATTCAGTGCTGTTCTCTTCTACATTTTAAGCCTTAAAATGATTTTTGCAGAAACCCTAAGGCCCCATGCAGAAAGTAACTTTAAACAAGAATGAAATCCTAAGCTAAAATCACTACCTCTTTACACTTACACCATGAAACTGCTTATAAACTAGACACAAAGCCATTAAATCACATCTAGTCATCACTATGATGGCTTTTATTATCAACAAGACTATAGTGCTAGCTTCCTAAATGTTAACTCAATAATTTCAAGCAAGTCACTACAAGGGTTGCCTCCAGTACATCATATGCACATCACAGGACATATAAAAGATGACAAGAATGATATTTTGCTCCTCTTAGCTTTGTAGCAAAAGACTAATGTAATACGCTGACTAAAAGCAAGGCCTGGAAAGAGAGAAGGGACATGTTGATGGTTAAAGCTACCACCACACTGTTAGAGGACTGGATAGGACACAGGAAGACAAAATCGGTGTAATCTTACCACATCACCTATTGGCAAGTGTCTGTGGAGAGAACTAATGCCCATAGCCACACTAAAGATTCTGTTCTGAAGGCCACAGCCCGGTTTGCTGCAGAAGGCAGTTTGGCCACACACAGTCACTCATACAGTGAGAACGATTCTGTGATCTGGACAGAGTGAGCTGAGAAGCTACAGGTTTTTTTTCTTTTGGAACAGCAAATAAACTGAAAGAGAAAAGTGGAGAAAGGATGTATCCCTGTGGGACTTTACACCTAGTGACTTCAAAGACAGGCAGTTATCCAAATACCTCTATCGATTCTGCTTCAAGAGAAGTAGAATCTCTTTAGTACTGTGCTGTCTAGCTCCGCTGCAATATATTAGAACATCAATAGCATTTTACAGGCAGCCATGTTCAAAGCAGCAAGGAGACTGCATAGCATCAGCAGTGCTATTCAGCCCTCAAAAAACAAACATCTTTTAGGCCGCACTCCTTGTTGCACCTCAGCAGAAAATTTCTCTCTAGTCATAGCCTGGAATCACCAGTAATAGAATCAGGGAAAGAATGCAATGCAAAGCAAACAGGGCTGTTTGCAGCAGATGCTGACTTTCCAGTAGCTGGGAGTGTAAGAAAGAGAAAGTTCAGGTGTTTAATTTTTTTTATTTTTTTTTAAACAGACATAAAACAGTGATAGCAAGAACTACTTTCTTTTATTGCTCTCACTGAACAGTAGGACACAGCTCTTTTAAGTTTGGGATAGCTTGAATATTGCTGAGGGCTTCAGCAATTGACTACAGTTCCCATAGAGGTTACACTTCAATAATGACTTCTTGATGCCTCAGTAAAGAACTGTGTTGTCTTTGAAAGCAACTGTCTGCACTTGAGAAGAATTTTGACTTCACAGGATGTGATCTCAGTGGTACCTTTCTGAACAGAGTGGAGTAACAAGGAAAAAAAAGAAGACTTCTTGTTATAATGCATTGAACAACTCAGTTATTAGATAGCTCGTTATGTTATTCTTTTGAGTAGCATAAAGATATGAGGAGTCCTATGGGATTCTACAGAGAATGAGAACAGTGAATGAGCTGGCTGATGAACAGTCTTTTCCTTGCTATCTTCTTTTTCCTCAAGAGCACCATACATAGAACCACTACCACTGTTTCTCTGTGGGACCCGTCTGCCCTTACATACAGGTATCTTAGCTCAAACTAACATCAGTGGAGGTGGCAACAAGTATTAGAATTAGACCCCAGAATACAAACTACATCTTACTTCACCTGAGAAAACTAGAAAAGGGGATGGTCTTGAAGTTCTCTATTTGGAGAATCTTTGCAAATAACTTGCAATTCTCAATAAGCTAAAGTTATTGCAAAGCACAGGGTGAGCTGTAAGTGCTGCTAACAGATGGCTACCTTTGGGTAATGTTATAGGTGCACGGTCCCGCATCTCTTTTCAAAGCCACATCTGCATGGCAATGAATGATTCATACTGTTTCAAAGGCACAGCAGTGCTGAAAGTGGGGAGATTTTTCAAAAGAATCATGCCTCCAGGAACTGTCATTCTTCTCCACTCCCCTTAATCAGCCTTGCCCTAAAGGAAGCACTCTTTGGCATTAAGACAGTAAATATCCTCATAGGTTCAAGACTTTATTTCATCTGATGCCCTGGTCTCAGCACTGGATGAAGTGTTTGGACGAAATAGCTTCAGTGAGCAAACAGCACCATGCAGACTCTCCTCCTCTTTCCCCTCTTAACTGCTACCCCAAAAGCTACTTTTATGCATTCCAAATTCTGATAATACACCCAATTGCTCCATATTGAGAATGCCAAGATTTAGGAAATAAAGGTTTTTTGTTTGTTCATTTGCATGGTTTTTATTATTGTCTATATAGGGAAGAAAAACTATATCTGTACTTGTATGATTTGAATAATATGATTAACAATTCTGCTGAAGCTAAATAAAGAAGTAACAGTTTCTTTTATATCATTGTGTGAAAATAGTGGGAAAATGATCTTTCAAACACAATAGCACATTTTTTATTAGTATGAAAACACAGTTTTCATCATGAAATTTTTCATTGATAAATTAATGATTTTTCCTCCAGGAATTTTTAAGATTCCTGTTTCAGACAGTGCATAATTCACAGATTTTCAGCAATTCTGCAACTCTGCTTTTTGTTATTATTTTTATTTTTCACAGAGAAGCACAAGCTGCAAAGAGGACTTCACACAACAGATACTATGTGAATACAGAAGAGAAAATCTACAATATCTTGAGAGTAGAGACCATTAAAATAGATAAAAACAATGAAGGCAGTAACTTGCTAAAAGTCATGTAGCAAACCAATGGCAAAGATGAAAGTAATACCAAGTCCGCTGCTCCCTAATCCAAAAATCAACTACTGAGGAATGGCTTTTTTTTTTTTCCTTACATAAAGGAAAATAAGCAAAACTCATACTGCTATAATGGAAGGGAACAGTATTTCCTCCTTAGCAGCATAGTTACAGTAAATGTGTCTGAGGAATCCCCAAGCTAATAACAGGAGTAAGTGACAAATAGAGAATGAAGTATTATTAAAGCTATCTGAAGTATTATTAAAGCTATCTCAAAGAGCATGCTCACATAAGACCCGCAGTGGGCTTTGGAAAACAGGACATATTAGTCAAAGATAAGGTGTTCTACACAATCAAATTCAATGAATATTTGCTATTTTGGGATTATAAGAGCATACAACTCCAGTACTGTATCTCCACACAATGCAAAACAATGCAGTATATTAGAAAAATGCTTCATATGCAGTGGTAGAAGCATTACTAAGTGGATCAGACTTAATACCTCAGCATTTACTGTGATTCTGCTCTTGGTTAAGAAGTTACCTGCGTTCCCTAGAGACCTTGCTGTGCACTGTATTTCCTGTACAACAGTAGCATATTTCTAAATATTTCTCATATGATTTAAATATACCTACAGATTAAAAAAATGGATGTGACCATCTTTATAGAATGGGCGCCAGAATTTAAGTATATTGAGTAGACTGAAAACTTCATCAGCATATCGAAATGTAGACATCTTCAGTGATATTGACACTATGCCTTCATTGAAGAGAGCTGTTCTAAATGTTCCCATGTTTCACACAAAGAAATACGTGAAATAAAGTTATAAAATCTATGTCTCAAAGGTTATGTAGTGTCAGGGCACTGGTTTGCCTGTATAACCTTAATTCAACATCATTCACCCTGTGACAAAGGATTCCTGGGTAAACTCATGCATTTTGTGGGGGTTTATTTGTAATTTGTTTAAACCACAAAAGCAGGATGTTCAATATGAGGCTACCCAGTATTCTTCCCCACAAGGTATGCCCTTTGTATTGCTATCTGAATGGCATCCAGACTTTGTATGGATACAGAACTGCCACCATTTCCCTTAATTTTGCCACGTTGCTGACAATCTAGGGGAAGAGCTATATCTGAAAAGGGTATCTTAGATTCCATAGAGGACTACGTGAAAAGAACACTTATGAGTGATGATGAACCTAAGGCAGTGAAATGCTTATAGGCACTTAACATACTATTGGAACTGAATGCTTCTTGTAAAAGCTCAAGTCCAGAGCATTTAGCTGGGTACTGAAAACATTAAAATACATGTTTTGCGTATATGACTGGAGGGATGAAAAGCAACCAGGAGTAATCACCCGGGGTCAGAGCTCTGGGAGTCAATGAATCGGTGCTGCCTGCTTTAAACAGCAAGGATTCAGACCTGTGAGTGCTTAACAGAGAGCCTTTATCCACAGTAGCCTACCAGAATGAAGTCAGCACCAGGGCAAGGTCAACAGCATGCTCTGGTTCACACACTGGGGTTAGTCCTCCCAAGGTAAAAGCCTTCACAGACAGAAATTGCTCAATTGTGCAAGAAGCAACATTTCAGTGGGATGAAATAACTTACAAAGAATTCTCTAAGGGCCCGGAGACCACTGCAAATTTTGCCATCTTTTGAAGTACACGCTGCATTTCTTTAAAAACTCAACTAGATAGCGATAGGTATGTTTTTGAAAAAGAATGCAAATACATTCTCAGTGAACTCCTGAGACTTTTCTCACATAAAAGAAGTCCAAGGAGCAAAAGCAGTTCCTCAGAATGCATTCAGATGTGCTAACCTCCCTTTCCTTCTTGAATCGCCCCGCTTTAATCATGGCATTCATCCAAATGTCAGTGAACAAAATCCACAACAATCACTTCACATTCCTTATTCATCTTCAGAATATAGTCCATCTTTTGCATCCAATCAATCAAGTTTTCTATTAAGGAAAACAAATCTCTCCTCCATGGAGTCACAATTGTTTATAAAACTCAAGGCCTTATTAAAAATATGAAGGTACTTGAGTATGCAGTGGGGAAAAAAAAAAAAAAAACCTTTAGAAAATGTTTTTCTCCAGAGCAAGAAAAAACAAGATAAGGAAAAAACATATTTCCTCAGAATGAGTGGAACTCCTGATATTTCTTGAATCAGGGTTTTCCTAAATGACTCCTAAAGAGGTTCCTTAGGAGTTTTACATTGGGTTACAATATCCCATTCAAATTGTGAAAGTTTCTGAAATATAAGCAGCAATCTTGCCACAGAAAATGTCAAGTAGTAACAAAGTTAGATGGCCATCTCCACCAATAACAGAAATACTTTCAGATATGCAATTGCACTTCAAAATAAATATTAGCTTACCTGACCAGAAAGCGATGGAGCCCAACATCAAAACTTCTGTAAGATAAAAAGAATAAAAAGATTCATCACATTTTAATTATTAAAAAATACTTCTTAGTTGGCTATTATATAAACACAGTATTTCAAAATAATTAATGTTATCCAAGATAAATGTAAAATTGTCATTCATAAAACCTAAACAAAAGAAGCTTAGCATGCAATTTCCTTTATGCAATAACATGACATTTAAGATGATCACCATATGAAAAGATTTAGATCCACATCAAAAAAGCTTACAAATCCCTTGTTTGAGTATTTCTTCAGTACAGCAGTAACATTCAGAATAGCATAACACAAAGAAAGCATAAATTTTAATCACTGTAAATAATCTTTTATAGCACCCTGATGATCAGCAAGTCTACTTGTTTCCTATCATATATACAGGTAGATCCTCTACCTATAAACTTCTTTCCCTTGATGTGCTTTGTACAGAAAAAAAAAAAAAAAAGAAAAAAAAGGCAAGGAATTGCTTTGCTACAGAATAATCAGAGTCCCCTTATCTCTCTTTCAGATACAGAGACTACACAGAGATATGAGCCTTGCAAGAATGTTCCTCACAAATCTGGGGAGGAAAATAACTTTGAGGACTTCTGACAGAAAGCACAAATTAAATCACTCTGAAGGACAAGAACTGTGTCTGAAAACCTGGGGACTTGCAACATCTGCAGGCTGTTAGTGCCACTGTTTTTTCTCCTTTTCTGTGCTTCCTCCATAGATCTGCTGCTCAGAAGGAACAAGCTTCTCAACCACATACAAGCAAATCCTTGACACTACAGGAAGACTAAACATCTGTTGATGTCAGAAGTGTTCCTAATGTTTAAAGTATGTGCCTTTTTTTTTTTTACGGGACTACCAATATAATCCCAGATTAATAGTGTGCATAACAGTACAACTGGAAAATAGAAGTGTCTTATTTCCAGTGTGGAACTTACTCTGAAAGTGTCTTACATTGCGTTCACAATCTGAAAGCAAATCTTATGCTCCTGAGCAGCCTGCTCCAAAAAGACTGATCAGTTATCTGAATTCAATATGATTTTATTTCAGCACTATTGCAGCGTACTAATTTCTACCTGAACTAGCAAGAGAAATCAGATACTGTTAATTAATGGCATCTTGATAACGGAGGAGAGATGAAGAGCTGTAGGAATTTTAGGAGTTAACATGGAGGGCAATTCTGACAAATCAGCAGAGTAGAAAGGAGAGCATAAAATTTCTCTTGTAAAAACTGCCCAGGATAGAAAAAGCATTCTGCTAGGGACATTAATGTGGTCATCATTACATCTTCATTTTTTATTCCTTTCCTAAAAACATTCACAGTTTCATACTGTTGTTACATTACTGTGGAGTTACATTGTATAAAACGCATCCTCTTATCTTTCTGCATTCCTCCTGCCTGATGGCAGGCTGCAATTTGGCTCCCACTCACCACTAAAATAACCTGTGGTGTACAGAAGTCTTAAGCATGAGAGCTGTCCACAGTCCATATTCATAGCTCTGAAAGCCTTTTGCACCTAGTACCAAACACTGGTGTGCTTGTGCAAGGACAGGGAGAAGAGGAAGGTAGTACAGCTCCAGGGAATGATCGTATGGTAACCAGCTATCTTAACCTTGGAGAAGCTCATCTTTTCAAGTACTACTGGCTACCTCTGATGGCAATGACCACATCTTCTATCTTCTTTATCTGTGGCTGAATCTTCTGAAGAGACTAAATAAATACTAAGTGTCTTGAGGACAGGGATGTGGAGCACAAGTAGATCATGACTTCTGACACTGAACTGAATGTTGAAGGACTTGGCTTAGAATAGGGATAGAAACTGAATGGTCCCAATAACCTCACATGTTCAAAGCTGACATACAGTGGGGTGGACAAAACTAAGGCAGAGTGAATTCAGATAGGAAGGGAGAAAGCATTTTGCTGTAGATTTGGGTCATTTTTTACAAAATAACACACTTCCTATTAAAAGATCTATGACACCATTACTTCATATTGGCTATCACAATTATTTCCATAAAACCCACATTAAAAATGAACATGCACAGGATCAATTTATTGGAATAAATGGAAAAAAAAAAGTAGAAGAAAGATCAGAGCCTCCCCTTAGCACACATCAGCACAGACAGTTCTGCTATTCCTCAGGTGGATGCTCTGCTGACATATTTCACCTGACAATGTAAGATTCTCAATACTCCACTGTTTGAGTAGTATTTTGAAGATGTAACTACACAACGAGAAACAAAAAGATGCACATTAGCATCAGAGTGTGCATCTGTATCTCAAAGACATCACAGGACAGTATAATTGGTTTGTTCCAAAAGCAAAACCAGTGATGCTGAATAGTATCAAACTATAGACAGGAGCACTCACTCAGTGCATTACCGGTAACCCACAAGGCTATGGATTTGGGTACATAAATTTTTAAGCATCTATAGAGACATCCCAAGGCAAAAAGACTAAAAAACTAAGATTCCAGGAGGCTGGCTTTGACAAGACACTACCACAGACACTTTCAACTGTTCTGCTTATTCATATTTAAATACACACTGCTTTTGAGTCTACAAGAAAGTGAACTGAAAATACAGTGAGACAGCAATAGCAACAGATCTGGTAGAGGAAATCCATTTCTCTGTTCTCAGACAAAAAAATCAAAATGAAATAAGGTTTGCATAACAGTGTCTGAACTGCAACCTGGTAAACAGCAAATAAGCAACTTTAATCAATAAAAAAAGAGAACAATCAATCACGCTGAAACTGTATTAGTAAATTCATAAAGATTCCTTCAACATCACAGGAATCCACCTATCATACATGCCAGGATGTCCTTCACAATTAACTCAGAATTAAACCTGGCACATACACATGGATACAATTATTCTATAAAGTGAACTCATTTATTTGATATAGCATCACAATTTACAATCAACTTCACTCAATGTTGAGCTTAATGGTAAAACATAGGATTTATCTGGTAGCCCTTGCACTGCAGGGTGCCACAACTACATTAAGTTTCTTCACAGATACTTTTTGAATTCTATAAATAGCACGATTTTACAAAAGAAAAATACATTTTAAAACAAGGGAAAGGATATCCACAGCAGTGACCAAGAAACGATTTGCCAGCTGAATTCTCTACACTGTTCAAATGTCAGTAATACAATACATTATTTTAATTTTTTGAGATGTAATTGGTAAAGTCTGGTTTATCTAAATAGTAGCAGTCACCTTTGAATAGGGTATCTTTTGTATCTTAGCTTGTTTAAGGGGGTATGATGTCATTTCCATTTCATAATTTACAGAAAAAAAGGGATGCCATCCAAGGGACCTGGAAAAGCAGGCCTATGTGAACCTAATGAAATTCAACAGGGCCACATGCAAGGCATTGCATTTAGAATGGTGTAGTCCCACCTGTGTACAGGCTGGGAGAAGAACTCACTGAGAGCAGCTCTGCAGAGAAGGACTTAAGGATTCCGGTGGACAAAAAGTTTGACATGAGCCAGCAACATATGCTTGCAGCCCAGAAAGACAGCAGTATCCTGAGCTACATGCTGGGCTGTATCCTGGCCAGCGGGGCAAATGAGGGGATTATTCCAATCTGCTATGAGGTCCTATCTGGAGTACTGCAGCCAGGCTTAGGGCCCAAAGCCTCTTGCAGATCCAGAGGACACCACAATGACAATCAGAGGGTTGGAGCATCTCTCCTTTGAGGAAAGGCTGAGGGAGCTGGGCCTGTTTAGCCTGGAGAAGAGAAGGCTCCAGGGGGACCTCACTATTGCTTTCCAGTTCTTCAGAAGAATTTATAAACCTAACGGAGACTGACTTTTTACATGGGCAGATAGCGAGAGGACAAGGGGGAACGGTTTTTAACTAAAAGAGGCAAGATTTAGGAAACTTTTTACTCAAAGGGTAGTGAGACACTGGCACAGGCTGCCCAGGGAAGCTGTGGAGCCCCATCCTTGCAGGTGTTCAAGAGTAGGGTGGATGGGGCCTTGGGCAGCCTGAGCTGGTGAGTGGCAACCTTGCCCATGGCTGGGGGCTGGAACTGGATAATCTCTGAGGTGCCTTCCAACCTAAGCCTTTCTATGACTCTATGATAATCATGCTAGTCACTGCAGGCAATTTGATATTTTCTTTATTAAGAATGTCTTTATCTGAAAGTTTGCATTTTGAATCACAGTTCTGTAAGCAACTTTAATGCTTTTGTTAAGCACGGAAGTTTGAGCTTCTGATACATTTCAGCAGAAGATTATATATATAATCCTTCACAATCAAATGCATCTTTTCCCTGCATCTTAACTAGAAATCAGTGACTAACAGTGTATGTATGCTATTCCTACAAGGACCTCTTCCAAAACATAATCTTTGGAATTTATCTGCAAGCAAGCACTTCTGTCCTCAAGGTATGGTTAAAAAATGATTTCACAGAGTTTCAGTGTCTGCTTGGAAAGCTAAAAGCACAGCACAACAAGCTGCCTCCAAATTTGCATTCAGCACAAAGCTTAGAGAAAGAAAAAGAAAGGAAAAGGCAGAAACATGCTGATATGAACCACACTCAATAGCAAAAGCACATTCATTAAAAATGCAATTCTGATGATTCCTAGAAAAACAAGTACAAAGCCCTTCTTTTCATCTCTTCCTGTGACCCTTTCCCATACAGCTTCTAAATCTACTGAAGTTATGCCACCTTAATTTAGTTAAGGATCTGGACCCACACTTATACTATCACCACAGCTCATTAGCTGTGCTAGGCACCACTGATCATGACTCCCTTTGACTTGCTAAAAGATCTCATCTCACGAGGTTCTAGCTTGCAATCCCATTCCCAATGATTCACAGCAGGGGACAGGAATCAAATCAGTGTTGCCTAAAGAACAGGAAATAGTTACTTGCACAAGTAGAACACCCTAACAGGTTTCTGATGTGCACCAGTGGGGGCACACAAGTCTAAGGGTCGAAAGAAAAATCCATTCAAATCTATTTGTTAATGGCTGTAATGTAATATGTGAAAAAAACACTAATAGAAAACAGTTTCATCCGCATCAAGAACGTAACAAGGCAAGGCATCAAGGTCACAATATATCCAACACTTACTGAACAAAAAGTAACCGCAGATCTTTGCCACAGAAAACAAGTACATTTTTAATATGAAAAGGACACAAGAAGAGCCGTTATGGCAAAGATGAGGTATATTTTGCACAATTTTGAACAATTGAAAGTTCATCATTCTCTCAGGAGCAATATCGTATAACTTTGGAGCTCCTGGACTAGAATAATCCATGCTGTCAAAAACGCCAATATTTTTATTTAAGAAATGAGGTCATTTGTTTGTCTATGCCAGTTCTGCTAAGAACCAGCACAACATCTTTTCAGCAGCTAAAACACAATTTAACAAACTGCTCTGGCTGCGTGCAGAGGGAGTGACACCATTTTACCTCTGGGCCCTACCTGGGGCAAAGCCAATCTAGAGGGACAGTTTGCCACTTGTGAAGCATTCCAAAAAAAAAATCAGAAAAAATAGCTATAGACATATAAATGAGATTCTGTGTGTCCAAGTCTACATTCCCTCAAAGCTAGAGAATGGACTGGAGACCAAAATATCCTAGAGAGCTTAAAATTGTCATGTTATCTCTGGAATAGGACCTAATGCTGTAATTTCTACAGGTAGGAAAGGAAAACAAGGAGTAATGCTACACCGTGTTTCACTGAAACAAACACAATATAGTAATTGCACGGAGATCTCTTCAAATCAGCAAGACTAGTAGCTATGTGTTATGATGGTGAACTCCAACAAGGGCCTTGCTATGTATTACAGTTTCAGTACTCTCTACCTTGAGGGTATTCCCCATCTCTCAGAAGAAGCCTTTAAGTTTCTGAAACGTTTCAACAAAGGTTCTCAACTCTTCCTGTTATAAACATGGTTAAACTTGACCTTACCAAGTCTAACTCTTTCATATACCCTCAGAGGAAACTGTTCTACCTAAGTCCAGAAAAGCATTTACAAAAGCAGCACTTCCATTAGCAGTCTTTGCAAATAAACCTCACATTTCATCAGTGAGTTGCTGACTATGCCTCTATACAAAAGAACATTTTGCACTGGAGACTGGAATTGTTATTGAACGACAGCTGCTTTCACTGACACAAGGTTTTTAATAGGCTGCTTCACTTGTTTCTCAAGCAATGTCTTGCAGCAGTGATGCCTGAAAGACACTATTTACAAGATAGTGTAAACTGATGGATGCTCCTCCACTTTGAAGTGCTAAACTTCTTTTCCTGCTTCTTCTGTCTCAGCTAACCTTTCCTCCAATGCTGTCTCTTGCAGCTTCCCCTACTTGGCAATCTATAAATGACAAAGGCTTCCAAATCACAACTAATTACCAGAGTGCAACATAAGTCTGAAAAATATTTTTTGAACCTTGTCCAGAGAATAAGATGATTGTAGGGAAAGCAGATACAAAACTTGTGTAAATACTTCGCTAAGGTCTGTTATTTAGTGTCTCAATTAAAGAACTACAAAACTTTGCTACAGCAAATCCTAGAGGTTTGTCTACAAGTTTATAAGTTGTTGTTTTTTCCAAGTAATGACTGCTACCAAGTGATTCATCATCATCTTCATTATTAAATAAAGACCTGGGAAAGCCATCCATAATTTGTAAAAGACATGTGTGTCCTTTTTATAGCTTGCATGGATTCAGACATGTTATTTTCTGCAAGGTTACACAAAACTTACACCTTCAGTGCAGAACTTCTCTTAGGTGGCAAATAGCATGCTTCATTGTAAACAGTGTAATTGGTACTGTGCTAGAAAGTACTATTTAGAAAGCAGATGTACAGCTTCAAAAAGAAAAATGACATTATTGAGTAAAAACATTGCAAGCAAATTGAAAATATTCAAGTGAAAAGACAAAGCTGCCTCTTGCTGATAGTTTTTAAAATGAAGATAGGAAAACACACGATGAAGCAGGTAATACTGAAAAATGAGATTCAATACAACAACTCTTAGAAAGCATTCATCTATGATCCAAATTATGGAATACACTTTTGAACCCTGAGCCTTGAAAGCCACAACTCAATGTTTTCTGGGGACTCATGCTACACACAACCATTATCTTCAGCCTCTTAAGTAGAGCAGGACACATGGGGAATTCCATTCATACATTAATAACACCATTTACTGCGTGATATGATACTGAAATTAGGAACAAAACTGCATACTCTTGAGGCTCTGCAATGCTCTTCAGGCATTCTTTCAAAATAAACTGTAGTAAAATCTTTTCCTTTTCAAAACCAGAACATCTCAGTCATACCATAAAACATACAAAGAAACAAAATCTGGCTCAACCCAATGAGAAAGTTCTTCAAGTGATTTGAATGTACTTCTGAAAAGCAAGATCTTAAGCACAAGTTTAAGCCCAGATCTCACTCTTCAACATGCTGTCCTTTGTTTGTGAGCTGTGATTTTAAGCTTTAACCATCTGCAATGCAGCAAAGGGGTAGTAGCAACTTTCTTTTCAGTGTAAAAAAAGAAAAAAGAAAAATTGATTCAACCAAGAGAGTAAAAAAAATCCGTTATTTGAAAGAAAAAATATGAAGACTGTCAAATGCTTTTATATCATGTGTCTGACAAGCAATTTCTCGCTATAGTAATAATAAGTGGGACTTGTATATGCATAAAGATATCTTTATCATATTCTCTGACACTTGCTTAAGGACATACAGAAATTTTAACACTTCATTTTTAGATAAAAACACTTCCAATTTCTGTGTATTTCTTCCTGAAATGATTCAGCAATACTAAGTTGCCTTTTGGTTTCCTACATTATTAGAACAACCTGCACTAACACTACTTTCAGCATATCTTGCATGTCTCCATCCCAAGTTCCTCTTCAGTGCTGTGTGGCTCCCTGGCACCAATTTGATGCATATGAAGCATACGCCTCACCTCACAAAAGAGCACTGTAAATAAGTGGTGGCTTCAAAGCTGAACAGAGTAAACCCTAAACCTTCTACATGCAGTAAAGTTTTTTCTTCATGGAGTCACAGGGAGACAATAGAGCTTTCCATACCTATGAGGATGGAGAGAGTCCTCAGTGAAATCCTGACCCAGCAGCAGCAAAACCCTCATCAGTTTCAATGGGAACAGAAATATCTGGACTGACTGTGGGCATACTGTAGGCTGCAGACTGCGGCTCAACTTAAGTATGCATTTTGTTATGGACACATTCACCTCTGAGAATATCAATGAGAGTCCTGGAGTTAGATCTGTGGCATTCAAGTTACCAGCTGTTAGCTCAGGTTGGAGATCTGCACAGCAGAAATTATTTAAATTTAATTAAAGGATGGCCCCAGTGAGAAAGCTCCTTCATGAACTGCATAAAAAGATTTCATAAACTACTAGTGGCCTCCAGCATACAAATTAGATTCCTAATCTAATTTGTTTTGTTGTTTCATTTCAATTAAAACACTCAACTTGTATTCTATCTAAAAGCCTAAGTAAGGCATTAATGATTCCAGGCAGTGATTTATTTCTTTTAAGCAATCTCCTGGCCAGAGACCCGAGCACAACTCTGAGCAGGCATCAGTCATTGCTAGAGTAAATATGAACTCATACGTAAGTCTGGCTACACAGGAGGCTTTAAGAAAGAAATTACTTCTTGTTTCTCAGGTATGCCTCTCACTGGATTTTGGTGATACACCTCAGCAAACACTTTCTTAAAAAGAGCAAATCTCATTCGTATTCTGTTAATCTCTCCTAGAACTCTTCAGAAGAAATACTACTTTAATTTCCTGCCTTCCCTGACTCTTCAGAAACCTGCAGTACCTCCTGGAGAGTGGTTGAAGTCTAATGCCCATTACTGGCAAACTCCCATAGGGAGAGATTTCCTTCAGCTTTCCTTGAGTAAGACTTGCCAAGCAGAGCAACCATCCAATTACTAGGAGACTCCCCTAGCCTTGCTGCAAATGGAACAATGAAGTTTATTAATAGCTATTACTCATTTTCTATAGTGGTTGTGAGCAGACAAAGTGCTGTTTGCCAAATGTGTGCAGCAGTAATAGTCTGTATCTACGCTGAGCTCATACCTAATATTAGAAAGGATGAGCTTCATGGGTGATAAGCAGTAGGTGGCCCTGGCGCGTTCATTAAGAAAAGCCAAGCAATTTCAAATTTCAGTAACAAAGCAGTCACTACACAAATAAAATTCCAGTAACTGCAATTTAGATCCAAGACTGATTAAGGCATTTTGTTACTACCCTTTTTGGACTCTTAAGAGATAAATAATAGATTTTTTTTTTCTCTACTGAAGAGATTTAAGGAGGCTTTTAAAACTTTATTATAACCAACAAATTGAGTCTTACAGTAGGTAAGAAGAACTGTAGCTTGCACTAATTTGGCTGGTGTCAAAAGCAGTTAACTGTTGCCTCTATCAGTGAGGCAATGACTAACCAGACCAGAACCTGAAGCATCTCTCATGGGCTCAGGTGACGTATTAGCTAAAAAGAACACATCACAGATCTATGTCTGGTTTTCAACATAATAATCATTAATGAAAAATACAACAGGTCAGTAAATCAAAAAAAGAAGTTATTTTTTCAACTTCAAAACATGTTATTTCAATACCAAAAAGCATGTTACGATTCTGCAGTTAAACGAACACCCAGCAGCTGGACAAGCAGCTGAACTATTCTGATATTGGCAAGCAGGCTTAATGTTTGAACGTTGTGTATATATCACGTGTATGATATAATCCAACAGTGAACATCGGAATTAGAAAAAAATTAGAAGTACAAAGATGTTAAGTAACATTCACACAAAGAATTGCCTTAAGCAAGTGGGACTGCTGAAAACAACTACAGAAACCAAGGCTTGGGTACAATTTGTTACAATATTCTTGAGAGCTGCTAAAATTTTACTTTCTAAATAAACAGGAAAAGTACCCATTAGGGTATGTTATAATTAACAAAATACAAGAAACAAATGTGTAATATAAAAGATATGAGTAGCATATTATGTGAGAAGTCATGTCGTGTGATATTATCTGCATCTGAAATCCTCGTAACTCAAATGCTTTCACAACAAAAACGTGATGAATTACATTTACTAAATTATTATTTCCTACAATAATTGAACCAAAAGCAAATCTTCCAAACCTAACAGTCATTTCTATTATTCTTCTTTTCTAATTCACATAATTGTGGTTAAACGTGATGAAATGGGACTATTTAACCTTCCACAGATAGTCGGGACAATACAATAATAAACAAATGTTCTGTTTTCACTAATTTCAGAGAAGTTAAATAACTGACTATTTCAGCCACATTTGGTGTGAGAGACGTTTTATCATCTGTGTAGTTAAGTAAATGTTCCAAACCAGTCCTCTTAATTGAACAGACAGTAACACTGCTGTCACTACTGAACTATTTGCAGTAGGATGCACTTGTAAAAGACATTTATTTCCTTACACCTCAGGTCTTGAAAAAATAAAGTAAGAGTAATGTTTTGCACCTATGAAAGGCCCTCTCAAGCATTTACTTCATGTTTTGTAAATCCCTATGTCCCACTGACGCTACCAGTACTTGTGGATTTGCTCAACTCAGCAAGTCCATCTCAGCCCAGTATCAGCAAAGTTCTTAAAAGTGAAGACCTGGCATCACTAAATCCAATCAAGGGTTTGACAGTGACTTCCACAAAGTCAAGATTATATCCAAAATTTTTATCCTACATCTACGAAGGGGAAAAAAAAAAAAGTCAACCACCACTCCACTCACTCCACTGCTTCCCTTCTTTTTCAGGTAAGGCTACAAGTATCATGCCATCAAATTCTCTTATTCTCCAACTCAGCACATTTGACCAAAAAAGACACACATCACAAAGCAGATCTAACTGACTTCCACTGTTAAAAGTGGCAAAGGAAAGCTTAACTAGCTTACATTCATTGGAGGTATTTGCGCATCTTCACTTCAGTGATATCCATTTCTTTTATCCATTGATTTCAATACAATTTCCCGTTACTCAGGAACGCGAGTTCATTTCAACACTGCAGATGTGATTCTGCTTAATTCAATTATCCTTTTAAAATAATCCTTACATAATAATCATCTACCCAGACTTGTGAAGAACATGCGACACTGTCCTGCATAACATACTGGTTGCCATGTTGGAGAAAAATGGATTTGATGGATAGACCACTCCCTGGATAAGAAATTGGCTGGATGACTGCACTTCAGAGAGTTGCAGTCAACAGCTCAATGTCCAAGTGAAGACAGGTGACATGTGGCGTTCCTCAGGGATTGGTGTTGGGACTGGTGTTTAATATCTTCGTAGGTGACATGGAGAGTGGGATCAAGTATATCCTCAGCAAGTTTGCAGATGACACCAAGCTGAGTGACACAGTTGACACACTAGAGGGAAGGGATGCTATTCAGAGAAACCTGAATAGGCTTGAGAGGTGGGCCTATGCCAACCTAATGAAGTTCAACAAGGCCAAGTGCAAGGTCCTGCACCTGAGTCAGGGCAATCTAAAGCACAGATACATATTGGGTGGAGAATGGCTTGAGAGCAGCCCTAAGGAGAAGGATTTGGCATTATCAATGATGAAAGATTCAACATGAGCCAGCAACTCGCACCTGCAGCCCAGAAGGCCAATTGTATCCTGGGTTGCACCAAGAGAAGTATGACCAGCAGGTCAAGAGAGTTGATTCTGCCCCTCTGCTCTGCTCTCATGAGATCACACGAGGAGTACTGCATCCAGTTCTGGGGCGCCCAACACACAAAGGACGTGGAGCTGTTGGAACAGGTCCAGAGGAGGGCCATGAAGATGATCAGAGGGCTGGAGCACCTCCCCTGTGAGTACAGGCTGAGAGAAATGGGGCTCTTCGGCATAGAGAAGACTCTAAGGAAACCTTATAGCAGCCTTCCAGTACCTGAAGGGGGCCTGCAGGAAAGCTGAAGAGGAATTTTTTATAAGGGCAGGTAGCAATAGGACGAAGGGAAATGGTTTTACTGAGAAGGTGGTGAGACACCGGAACAGGATGCACAGTGAGGTTGTGAACTTCCCCTCCCTGGAAGCATTCAAGGCTAGGCTGGATTGGGCTGTGAGCAACCTGGTCTACAGGGAGGTGTCCCATTTCATAACAGGGGGGCTGGAATTAAATTATCTTAAAGGTTCATTCCAACCCAAACCATTCTATGATTCTTCCATATTTCAGGGATCACCTCTGAAAATACAGGATGGAGAAAAGATGTCTTTTGATTTTTAAACAGTAATGCTGTGACATTAACATTTTTAAAAGAAAGCTTGTGAGAACTTAGGAGATTAAAATACACATTTTTGTTTCACCGGATTGTCTCTGAAACACACTGGATAACATTTTCTTTCAAAACCAAATGCTAGAAATAGACCAGGAATGACACTCCTAATCTTCAGAGAAAAAGCAAAGATGCATAAGCCTGTCTTTCCTTTTCTTGTCTCTCAGTGCCAGCTGCTGGGTAAGTCCCTTTATGGAGCAGAGAGCTTTCAAATAATAGCTGTCCAGAATTATAGGGTAGATAAAGCAAATCACATCAAAATACCTGATCCTCTTGAGACTGACCGCTGCAGCATTTATAGTGCTTACTTTCAGATAAGACTCTTGGGAATGTGCAAATTTTAAAGTGGATGGGCACAGGAGAAGAGGAGGATTCCTGCTTCTGCAAACCTGGTATCAGACTCTGACCTGAGATAATAGGATATTTATGCCACGCTACTCTCATGACATGTCAAAATGTATCAGATCAATGTGTCCAAAATCTTTAGAAAAAGCACTCAAGGCACTCAGTAATGTCTGTGGAAACACAGAAATGTAACTCACCCTCCCACCTCCCCGGGGAATGGCATTTTTGCTAAACACGGTTGTAAACTATAAACTAACAAGTTTCTGTGTGGAACACATTGCCAAAGCTGTTCATCAGTAAGTGAGATTTAACATAGGACTTAGTTTTGTGCTATTTTCTCTTTCGTTTCCACATGTTTACTTCCCTGCTAGGATGTTTTTCCACATTAAATCAGTTTGCAACTTTCAGCCATGCTCTAAGTATCACATCTTTCTCCAGTTGCACTACATTATTGGTACTCAGCCCGAGAAGTTGCATAGCCATTCTTTAAAAGCACTCACCAGCTTCTAGCAATACTTCCTTTCCAATACTTCACTAATTTGCTTTTACCCTTGGTAACAACAAGGACTTTTATCTTATTTGTGACCTATACAAGATAAAGCAGACATTAAAAATTAAGTTGACAACTAGTGTCAAACTTCTGAATGGTAGTAATATTATTATACTTCATTTTTTTTAGCTCTGCAACTGCGTATTTGCCCAGATTGTGATATACTGATAAACTGAAACCATAGCAACACATGCAGTATTTATGTTAACCATGAGGCAAGAAGACTGCTTTTTTTTTTTTTTTTTTTTAACCTCAGGAGATTGTCTTGATTAAAGAAAACACAGATTACTCACAATCTACTATAAAACAATTTCTTTTTAATTAGAGTCCCTTATTTCTAAGTTTGAATAGACACAATTAAGTGTTTAATGTCACAAAGGGGGATGCAGAACATCTGATTTGTTTTCTAATAACTGCTTTGCTCCAGAGAAATTTTAGACAAACCATGACATTTTCCTTCCCTTCCTCGCTGGGAGATCTTCTACCTGCTGTATGACACAGTGAATAATGACAGCATGCACTGATTTTAAGTTGCACTGATCTGGATTTGTCACATCCAAATCTTTTGTTTGTATGCTCAAAGAACACAAGGTGGTGGTGGAAGCCTGTTCGGTAGCATATTTGCCCTCCTTACATTGTGATATTCATGTTGTCTTTCTCTTCAGGCTACCTTCTTTCCTTCACAATATGCACTGCTAACAACTTAAAGATAATAAAATAGCAATGCAGGGTCTTCTAAAAGCCTACCTACTGTAATAGTCTGTATGTGAGAGTTGCCTACAGTGGATGCCACTGAGAAGGACAAGAGCAAGTCAAGCAACCACAACGGCTTCCTCTGAGCAGCACTGCAGATGTCAGCGCACTCCATTATGTTGTCCCATTCCCCAGTCTGGCTCTAACAATCTTAATCAAGCAATAAGAGGCTATAATTTTATTAAAAGTAGTTTAAAATTAGGCATGATGTTATTAACATTTATATTTAAGCTAGTCTACAGTGAAGTTCTTAGGAATACTAATTTAAAAAACTATGAATCCCTGAACTACAGCAACTAGTATTTAGCACTTCAAGGAAATAGCATCACTGCTCATGAGACCTCACAACACAAGCTATTTGCTTTCATCATTTTTTCATAGCTTTTACGAAAAACTCGTCCTGTCTGCATTTTGTCTACGTTAGTCCTTCTTAGATATCCACCTAGTTCAGAAAAAAAGCTATTTCCACTTCTAACAATGATGTTGCTATACAGCACAACAGAGCACATCAAGACCGCTAGCCTCTGTGTTGTAGTGATCCATGAGTTTTGCTGGAAAAGCATAAGGGCATCATAATCCTAGGATTTGTTGGGCAAGCTATGTGAGAATTTTTAGATAAGAATGACCCATAATTCACTAGCAGCCATAGGAAATTCTACTACCTATACAGACTTGAGAGCAAGAAATCAAATCAACTGTACATTAACTGATTTATCAACCTACAAAGCTAGCAAACAAATCCCACCTGCAGAATATTTATATTATTTCTGGTAGTGAATGTTTGCTACCTACATGAAAGAACCCTTTGGACAAATGATAAATATCAGCTGTTCACATTTTTCCTCCTGCAAAGAGATAAGTAATTAAACTTTACCTACTTTGATACTTTTCCATTTTGTTATAAGAAAATTTTATGAATATTTTATAAAAGAACAGCAAATGTTTTTGATGTGATACAACACACCCACCTTTGAAGCACAGAGGATTTCTTGCACTGTCTGTTACAATTACCTGACAAAGCAGTGTAATTATTTCTGCTGAAATTCAGTTTCATTTGACACCTCTAAGGCAATGCCCAGAATCCCGGGCATAACAACAAGGAGAGGAATTAAAAGATACTGCTGTTTGAAACTCTCCTTGTAAGGGCCATGAGATAAAGCTCTTAGGACTGGCCAGTAAAAAAACCACACATTTCTAAATTAACTCTGTAGGTCAGAAGTTCAGTCTAAACTCTTTCTGAAAGACAATTTAAACCTAGGAGTTTGCTAGTTGCTCAAATAACTCTTTAACAGCTTCTGTTTTATCCATCCTATTTAAGCTGCATTTCTTATATGAATACAAAATAACAGTTTCAAACCATTACAAACCATAAAGTTTTCCTGTTATAACTAGCTTCAAGCAGGAAGCAAAATGAAAATTTTATCCAATAAAGCCTAGATAATAACAGGCCCACTGTTATCATGACTAAAATTAAAAGAGTTTATTCATATCAGAAACCAGTTGGACACCAAAAAAGACAAGCCCCATTGTGCTAGGCTCTGTGCTAACAGAATGAAAGAGAGAAGTGTCCGTACTAAAAAGCCAAACAACGTTTCTGGAGGTCTGGGGCACATCCTCCCACAAACAGGAAGAACTTGGGGGGGGCATGTTAGAGAAGACAAGGAAAGAAATAAAGTGCATCCACTATTACACATAGGCTAAACACCATGAAGAATTCACCTGGGAGGTGGTTTTCAGGGAAAAATCATAGAATGGCTTATGTTGGAGAGGACCAAAAGATCATCCAGTTCCACCCCACTACCATGGACAGGGCTGCCCAGGGCCCCATCCAACCTGGCCTTAAGTGTCTCCAGGGATGAGGCACCACAGCTTCCCTGGTCAGCTGTGCCACTGCCTCACTGTGCCCTCTGAATAAAAAAAATTTCTTCCTACCACCTAACCAAAATCTCCCCTCTTTCAGTTTAAAGCCATTCCCCTTGTCCTATCACTATTAGACCACAGAAAGTCAGTCCCTCTCCTGCTTGTAAGCTCCCCTTAAGTACAGGAAGGCCACAATGAGGTCTCTCCAGCAGTCTTCCCCAAACTGAACAAGCCCAGCTCCCTGTCTTCACAGGAGAGGTGATCCAGCCCTCTGGACCCACCCCAACAGCCGTGCACCCTTCCTGTACTGAGGGCTCCAGGCTCGCTCAGTGAACAGTGATTTAAAGCAACACTAAGATTTAAAACTTGCTTTTTTGTGAAATGTTACGCAGAAACACTTGAAAAACAAAGTGGATCCATATTTTCATAAATGAGGAATTACCATTCTTCCATATTTTTAATGTGTTGAAGATTTTCTCTATTGCAGGACCCTATATCTTAAAATATTATATCCACAACTTTCCTCATAATGTAAGTAACTGATATTTCTTTTTCCTTCTCTGGATAAAAATCCAGCTGAAATGTGGGTTTTGGATCAAGAATGAGAAAAGTCTTATTTAATACACACCTGGAAAAAACAAGTGCTATGCTAGTGACACTCAGTGGTTCCAGAATAACAGCTAAGAGAATACAAACATGGAAAGGGTTGTTTTCCTCTTCTTCTGCAGTGTGACTAAAGTAACCATCAAAATTAAGTTCAGTCAGAAATTAAGAAGAGAAATCATGGGGATTAAAGAGAAAAAGCACATAGAAGTGGAAGCAAGCGTATCTGTGGCCATGAAAGTACACACACACACACAAACACGTTCTTATATATCAATGGTAATATATCACTAAGGAAATTTCTAAATAGGAATAGTGACTAACCTCCACATTTTAGTAAAACTGTGCATCAGGCTGACGCAGCGAGGAAGGGCTGGAGGTCTGAGTCCATCCATCCGGAGAAGGAGGGCAGCAATACCATACAGAACGAGGTACTTCACGTAAAAAAATAATACTTGAGCTAAAGCCACGCCACCTAAAAAACAAAACCACCACACCAAACTCATACCTTAAACAACTCTTGGAATATTTTTAAAACCCGCAGATACTGATAACTTCCAAATAGCCATTCATTATTCTAAAACCTAAAGCAAGCACAATACCTGATTTTGTAACACATACAGGACACAGAAGCACATGCAGTTATGACCTTAGGCAAAAAATACTATTATTCCAATAGAAGGGCAAAAATAAGCACCTGTATTTCCACTTTCAAGATCTCTCTGGACTGCGAGCATTCACAGCTACAAAAAACAAATACTAGCACTGTGCAAAAAAAAAAACTTACTGGTACAAGTGACAAATATTTACAACAGCAGCAACAAATTTTCACCTTTGTCAAAAGAAGTAAACACTGGACACATACAGCATCATTGCATACACTCTTCACTTGTTCCTCAGAGCTACGAACAATGGCCATCTCTGCAGCTCTGCCCAAGAGCTTTACAAACATCCTATGGCACCGGTGTCCAAACTTTTAGCTTGCCTGAGTTGCATTGACTGAGTTGTATTAACTATATTAACAATACCTCTTAGGTACTGTCTAGGGCTGCATCTATGAAGGTTGCTCCGAAAGTAATGCCTCCTAATCATTTTCATGGAAACCAAAACTGATATAAAGAGCACAATAGCACCATTTAATAGAGCAAATTCTCAGCCACAAAACATTTTGTTTCAACATAGTCACCACCATTAGCTGTGCATTTTCATCAGCGATGAACAAGAGCCTACATGCTGTGTTCCTAACAATCCCCACCAGTGCAGGTGACCCACTGTCACTGTTGCCACTGCTGAAATGTACCACCAACCATCTCACAGTTCTCACATCCATTGTTTAGTCTCCATAAACATTCAACAAGCGCTGATGAATGTCAGGGGGTACCATTTTTTTTTCCACACGGAGGAACTCAATGACACACCATTGCTTCCTACGCACCTCCACATCAGATGCCATTTTGTCAGACTGCCTTTCTGCTGTCATCTGTCACACAGCAACAACATGTAACATAATACTAGAGGGAATATTTCCAAACCATTCCCTGGTTTCAGCCCAAATGGGGTGAATAGTGCACCAACGTTCTGTTGGTGCTGAGTGATGGTTGCATGCCTGGGGCAGAGCCACTGCCATGATGAAGCAGCAGCAGGGCACAGCCCACAGGTTGGGCATAGTGGCATATAGGGGACATGCAGAATTCCAACTACATCCAATCTGAAGTGAAATCTTGGTGGTGTACTGGTTCACAGCCCAACTCCAGGACACAGCAGTCTCACACAGGTGAGATGAAAAATCAGACTGGCTATGCTTAAGGAGTTTGTTACTGCCATGAATCACAGTCTTAGAATAGAAAATTTAGGATTGGCAGTAACAAATTCAGGCACCCTGAAACTACCAACTGCCAGTCTTGACAGCTCATAATTTCATGTTGAGTCTCACAATGCTTGGCCTGTTACCTCAGAAGCATAAAAGGTTGTAACAGTGACGAGAGTTCCAATTGTCAATAAAAAGAATTAAAAAAGTAGCAGTAAGATTCACAATAAGAGAGCAAAACTTTTTTTTTTTTTAATGGAAATACACGAGTAACCAGATACCCCCAAACCAAATAAAGCCCAGCTACAGCTTTTTAAAAATCAGAATTTTGATGGCAGTGTGGAACATAGGAGAAAAGATGACCTTTTAAACACCTCTGAATGTTCCCAGTTGTAAATGAATGAAGATGGTTCGCATGAATATTCTAAATGTTATTTAACTGAATAAAATGGAATTTCAGCAATAATTGTATAAAACAAAATACACTAAAAAGCAGAGGCCCCCATCGTCATTGAAACCCATGAGAGTTTACTCTTCCAGAAGTTCTGCTGACTCTCCTCTGATTGCCATTTAATGTTAGAAATCCACTCTCAAAGGAGGGAAAATGAACATAATTTGGAATAGTAAAAAACTAGAAAATGCCATTGTTATATCTCCTACCATTCCAGTGATTTACTTTCTCTCACTGATATCAACAACCTTGTGACTTGGAGTACTTCAGATACTTAATATAATTTCAAAACCTTCCAGCACACTTTCCTTAGAGTCTCAATTTTCAATCTGACTCCGGCAGCCTAAGTCTATATGAACACTTAAATCATCTGCCTTTTTTCCCCCCAAGTCAATGCATCCCTTTTTGCATTCTGTTGACTAATGATTGTACTGTGGATGATGACCAAAAGTTAAACATTAAAAACCTAATCTGATACATAATAACCTAGGGTGAAATTGTGGCTCTAGTAATGTCGATTGCAAAACTCCTGCTGGCTTACATATGTCCAGCATTTTGTTGCTGCAATCTGCTATTTTTAGTTTTAATACTATCATTCATGGGCATGATATAAGAAACAGTTGTGTCATACAAGATATAAGCTTCACATCTAGGTATTTTTTTCTGCAATCAGTTCATAAATATTTTCCTTCAGCGAAGTAGTCATCTAACATTCAATAACATTCTTTCCCCAAGGAAAACAAACAATCCTAAGAACTATTTGGATAGTAGTCAGTCAGCTACACATTTGATTTCCACTAAATCATTTATACAGACAACTTCTGGTTTAGTTCCTATCTCATCCAATTTCTCATTTCTTTTATGACAAATTTCATTGGAGAGCTGAATGTTGACACTCACACAAACTGATGATAAAGATTACAGTTGTCTGTGCCTAGTAAAATTCAAAATCCTTCGGCTGTGCATGACAGATTAAGATTTAGTGACCCAGACTACCACCCTCTTGAGAATGAAAACAATCAATACATTTAATTTTTAAATACAATGATGGAACATTCAGAATTTCAAATATAAAGTTGTAAGTCACCGGGAAAAAAAGTATTTTCACTTTAAGAAACACTTAACATTAGACTAAGTTGTGACTACTGGTAATTAGTAGACAGCTCAGTAGCACAGGCATCTTACAAAAGCATGGGTGTCTCATCACTGACATCATCACCTGGCACACACTGGCTGCTGTGCGTGTGTGGCAATTCCAGTGCTCCCAAGATCAGTGGTGTAAAGGTCCCTGTCAATATGTGAATGAAATTCATGCTGGTCTTCAACTCATCCCAGCTGTGTGAGAGTTCTGGGCCACACACCAAAAATCTGGGGGCAAGATTCACAGCTGTGCAACAGCTGGTCTGCACTGGCAACTTGCACAGGCTTCAAACCTTCTCTGCATACCTGACATATTCCAGCTGCTTTGTATTTACACCATTATAGCACAAAGCAGCCAGAAGTACGCTGCTCCATCTGATATAAAAACATGAAATTAAAAAAAGATTTAGAATCAATATGAAAACACTCAAATTCATTATCAGTACCACACTTCGTTTGCTGACATTCTATTTAAAGCTTAAAAAAGAACTCCTGAAAGAGTATTATTTTAAATTGGAAACAAAGCTGAGAAACTGTATCAGCTGTATATTAAAAACATTTAAGGGAAAAAATACTGCCAAAAGTACATCTTTTTCCTAAAATAAATGACCTCAAGGGGTTCACAGTCAAGGTTAAGTTTAAGAACTAAAATGTATTAAGGTTTTAAAAATACTGATTTAAAGTACCCATACAATCTCAATTCCATGCACTTCAACAGTCAAGCTGCTTGAAATCTCAGATTAAATTAAGTGACTTGTATTAAGATTGATATTTTCAATTTCTCAGCTTGCAATCCTTTTAAAGTATTCTAAGTTTTCCTTGACTTTAAAAACACATTTTTAAACCTTCAAAGTTCCAATTTCTTCAAACTTGCTCCAAAACTGCATAAGTTTCATAGAACTTTTTCTCAAGGATTAAAACATTCACATATTTTCTTCCTTCCCCCCCCCCCCCCCCCCCCCCCTCACAACTTTGCCTAATAATTTTTGAAATTATCAGATAGATCACTTCCGTAATTAAGTGACAGATTTTGACCTAGGGATTAAAAACAATTCTTCTGTCCATAACCCATCACCAAAGCACATTTATGGTCAAGAATTGTATCTTAGCTTGCAATGTTATTGATGAGGCATGAGCATGAAAGCATAGATTCTCCTTTTTCACAGCTCTCCTGACCCTGCAGCAATAAGAATTGTAGATGCTCATCTCTGTCAATAACCAGAGCAGGTACAACTAGAAAACATGTACTGTAGTCAAACATGCAGTCATTTTGAAAGGGTTACTGACACATGACAGAAGTCTAGTAAGAAACACAGCTCAGAACTTGTGGTCATACCATCAGCTTCAAAATACTGAGTTTCACGGGTTCACTTACCCTTTTTCTCATATTTTACAAAAAAAAAAAAAGCATATTACGCAGAGATTTCTTCACACATGAAAAGCTCCATGAAAGAATATGGATCTGCACTGCAGCAAACTGGCTAAATATATACACAGATACAGATATGTCTCTGTATATATACATATGTATATATACATATACATCGCAACTTATGGTAGATATATCTCAACAATAATTCCAACAGCATCAAGAGCTTCCAGCTTTAATAAACCAATATCAGTATGGTTATTGACAAGTTTCACATGCTGGGCTACCACATTTTATTTCTAACCACACGCTCCTCTCTGCCAAGACCCCAATGCTAGAACCTACTATGACCTTCTCAAGTTGGTGATGACCCTGGCAAAAGGTTACATTTCATCCTGAGGGAGCCTTCTACAAATGTATGGTTAATGCCGCACCAAGCAGACTCTGCATGAACTGTTGAGTAAGCAGAGCTCTGCAGCCACAGCCACAATCCCATGCACATTGTGTCGTAATTTTTTAGATTGTACAGTCTTCTTGGATTACAACAAAGCTTTTGATACTGTTTCTCACTGTATCCTTCTGGACAAAATGTCCAGCATACAGCTAGACAAAAATATAATGTGATGGGTGAAAAACTGACTGATGGATTAGGCTAAAAGGGTTATAGTAAATGAGGTTACACCAGGCTGGTGGTCCCCAAGCTGCTGGAGTTCAAGGAGCATTTGGATGATGCCCTCAGACACTGGGTTTGAATGTTGGGTGGTCCTGTATAGAGCCAGGGGTTGGATTCAATGATCCTTGTGGGTCCCTTCCAACTCAGGACATTGTGATTCTAGGATGCTGTCCTGTCCCCTGCTCAGAGATAACTGCCTGCTTATACAAGCTGTGCTAACCTGAAGCAATGCGGAAGTGATAGCTCAGTTCAATTACTCCTGTCTCTCTAACCAATTCCAAAGAGCGCAGTGCAAGAAGCACTGTAACTGCATTAACTTACAAATACAAACTAATGCAGTTAATAATTAGGCTCATGTTACTCAGCAGTTATCTTTCACTGCTGCTTCACAGTGCTTTGAAAGAGTTGCAGGCTTATAAAATTAACATGAACAATAGGAAGAAAGAAAATACAACCTGGATTCATGCTGCCTGGCTTTACAGCCCAGCCTTCCAGTAGCACACAAGAAAAATCCCTAAAGAAATGAAGTGACAGCAGGAAGGTACATCCTACAATACTTGTTCTTTTAAGACAACGAAGTAGAACAGATACAGTGAGCCCAAAGTGAAGTTGCTTAAACCAGACTGAACGTCTGGCACGCAGAAGTCTTCCAGACCACTTAATAAAGAAATAAAACTAGAAGTCTTTTCAAGAACAGATATACCTTAAAACTACCTACCTTAAGTATCCCCAAACATCAACCACGGCCATTACATTACAAAGAACTCTAAATAAATAGGCAGTAATCACGAGTAAAAAAATGAGTCGAGTCATAAGAGTAGGTTAACTGCCAATATTTGACATTATCTAGCATTTTCACTCACTACTTTATTTTAAATTTTATTTTAGTGAACTATCCAATGTTTAAGAGAACGTTATTAAGATTTCTGATGCACGTTTACATTCCACCTTCCAAAGCAGATACCAAGATGCCAAATATTTTAATCAGATTTCCCTTATTATCATACGTGATGAAAAAAATCTCAGATTACTCCATTAGTATTTCATTGCCACTTAGATGGATGCAGAGAGATCCTAATTTTAATCACAAAACACTGAGTGGTTCTTAAGAATGAACTGAGGAACCAATTTTCTATGTATGGACTTATTAGAAAAAGAATTATAACATATCTGGCTTACACGAACTACTCTGTAGGTTTTGCTGTTTCAAAGAGGAACTTGCATAATATTTTTTTCTTTTAAGAAACCAAAACATGATATTCACCAATTACAAATTCAATCAGGCAATGAATAGACCATATCATTCCAGATTTTTTTTTTATATGAGCAGCATTTCAGTCAAAGGCAGAATATGTTTTCAGCACACTAGAAGCTAGTTAATAACAATAAGTTAACCAACGCAGTAAATTGTACACGCTTCACCAGAAAGAACAAGTTGCATATGGTTAAGAACAACACATTAAATGCACAGAACACTCATCACACATGCATAAATCTCTGATGTACATCTCTACATCAAAGAATCGCCTCTGACACAAAACACACACACACGTACAAATTCCTGGTCAAACATATTTTCACAATCACAACCTTTACTAACATTCCAAATAAACCCAGTGAGACAACTATCAGACAATTTCAAGCAGAATTTTGGCTTTCATCATTCCCTATACCTTGCAATAATATCAATCTCTGCTCAGATGAGCAGAATAAACGGTGCTGAACAAGAAAATAAACAAAGCCTCAGATAGAAAATATTGTGTTTTTTAACCTCTAAACATTCAGAATCAGATTTAAATACACAAATTAACAACATTCAACATCTATTCCAGTCTCTATATAACAGCAGAAGATCCCATCAGAATGGATTTTACCGTTAACGTTCTGTGTAACAACAAAGAATAGAAGTCACTGATTTCTATTTAAGATCTTGTTGAACTACCAGTTATTATACAAATTAGCAAATTAGTCATTCAGCTACAGAAGCCTGAAGAATATGAAGTGGAAGGGATTGACAGTCTATCTGCCTTTTATTTCATTTTATGTTCTTTCTCTTCCCAGACTTCATTACAGGCCATGGCCACACATTAGAGCCGATGGACCTCTGGTCTGCTTCAGTATAGTAGCTTCAATCTTAACTGCCTGTAATCTTCCTTTTACTATGCAAAACACAAAGGAAGCAAATTAAACCCAATCACCTTTAAAATCTGAAAATAATGAATTATCATGGTTTCCATTTTCATGCCACATGGGTCTACCTGCTATGTCATTACTTCTGAAAGTACTCAACCTTTTCAGATAATCTGACCAACGCTGCCAGAATGAGATGCAGAACAGAGACAAAATCATAGAATTTATATTATTTGTCCACTGTACTTTTCATATAGAATCACATAATATCCAAAGTTGGAACGGACCCATAAGAAACACTGAGTTCTAATCCTGGCTCCACATGGCAAGCCAGGGGAGAGTTGCAAGGCACTCCAGGGGCGCTCTTTGACCCCGTGTTGCTAGGTGCTCATTTCATGGGGGAATATAAGAAACAACCTGAAAAAATTTGTACCTGAAGTTATCTCATAGAGTTAACATATGGATACCTAAAAACACCTCTAACCAAAGCAAGCTTTTATCTTCTTTCCCCACATAGGAAACTGACATCTGCTTTGGAAGTTATTCTTGCTACCAAACACAGGCCATTGGTGAAACAGAATATGATAATATATTCAACGTGAAAGTACACTTTATTCAAACCAATACAATGCAGTTTTTTTGTTTCCGCATATGGCATCTGTTCTCCAGTATCTGAGGCAGCAGCCTGTGAAGAGCTGTAAGTCAGTCACCTGAAAACATCTCAGTCAACCTGGACACGAGCAGTATTCTGAAAGGCCACATCAAAAACAATAACAGAATTGGTTTTGTCATCTCTGACACTGCTCTCTTCTCATTGTTCTGATGCACTGAAAATAATCAGAGGCAACTCCATCTGTTTTGATGTCAAAAGACTGAACTGAATTTTTCCCACATTATGACCAACACAGCCCAAGCATCACTGTGATATAAACACACAAGTTAAAAGTAGCATACGGAGAACGTTAAAGGAAATGAAATTTAAATAGCAGGAATAATATGTGGTAGAAGAAATGCTGACATCCATGTGCCATATGGGAGCTGCAATACTGAGCAGAGGAGGAGATAGCCTGAAAAGACAGATCCCTAATAGCTTTCTGTTCTATTTGTAGCCAGTGGAAAAGATACATGCAACCTCAGGCCAGTTTTTTAAATATTGCTGACAGAAATCCAGCAAGAAAAAAATTCAAGATGGAAAAAACAGAATCATACAACAATAGATTTTCTACTGTCTGGTGGAAGAACTTAAATAATGAACGCCTATGGTATAGTAACATCTCAGGAAGACGTCACATTCTTTTCTAAGGGAAATGCTTCATCCACGCAGTAGATTAGACTGGTCAGAATCTCTTCTGGAAAACTTGCAGTGCAAATTGTCTTAGAAGTTATTCCTAGACACATTAGGAACAGGAAAGTGAATGGAAACAGCATATTTATCAAGAGAACATGATGCCTGACCA
Organism: Gallus gallus; assembly: GCF_016699485.2. NCBI lineage: Eukaryota > Metazoa > Chordata > Aves > Galliformes > Phasianidae > Gallus > Gallus gallus. Next base: position 22,335,050 of record NC_052534.1, read on the forward strand.
ATAGAACTCTATTCAGTACGAACTGGTGCTTTGGACACACAGGAGGGGGCATGGATGTTGTGCATCTTGACTTCAGTGAGAACTTTCACACATTCTCATACGACTTTCCTATCACCAAAGATGTGAGATATATTTTGAATAAGTAGATAATACAGAAGAAAATTTGGTTGGGACTACCAAGCTTAAAGCATAGCAACAATCAGTAGTACAAAGTGCAGTTGGCAGCCAGTAACTAGCAGCATCCCTCAGACATCACAGCTGAGACCACTAACCCTCAACATCTTCATTAGCAGCCCAGATGGCATAACGGAGCACATCTTCAGCAAGTTTGCTGATGACACCAAACTGCAGCAGCAAGCAACACAGTGAAGGGAAGGCCTGCTATTCGGAGGGACTTTGAAGGTGGGAGGTCTAGAGAAGTGATTCTTTCTATATCCCTAAATTAGTAATATTAGGCCACTTCCTGAAAACAACACCTTAGTCTCCCTGCTGTCTCATGGTAATTAATTTTACAAGCCATCTGTACACTGTGTGAATGCATTTCCTGCATGGTGAGAGTTTTGCTGTCTTTCAGCTCCAGAGACTCTTTATCCTCACAATAAGAAAAAGCAGACTGAAATATAAGGACCATCACATAAATAAGATAGGTACATAGCAAGTAAAGACTGGAGAATGTGCAAAAAATAAAAAGGGTGAAGCAAGGCTATAATACCCTCTGATCCCTTAAGACACTAAGTGCCACAAGGAACATGTAACCCAGCTGGATTATTTGGGACAGAAGGTGGGTTCCTATGTTACAGAAGAAACTCTGTGTTGACTTTGAATTATTCACAGTCAGAAGAATAGGAGAATACTCAGAACTTCGCAAATGAATCAGATGGAATGAGAATTTAATCTCTAGGCAAAAACACTCACAGTAATACAGGTACGGACCTGTAAATGGCATAGAGAAAAGAAGAATTCGAACATTTGACATAAGGAGATCTTTGGTTTAGCTGCAGGCATTAAAAACATACATGTAACTGTTTTGTATATTGTTGCTTCCAGAAACTTTTGGCTAAATCCTACCACATAAAACATACCCCTTGCTGACTGTTAACACATTGCCCCCATGTTAAATATATGTTTTTAAGTGTATATATGCACGAAGAAAACACACCCAGTTATGCCTCTTGAGCTAACTTCAGCATGTCTCGTCATTTGTGGCTAAGTTCATTAATGTTGAAGGCCAACATTTTTAAACAAGCATTGTGACTCAGCCAGGTTTTATCTATTTGCACTCTCACTTCACAAGAACACTGTTGTTCTGTGCTTCTGTGGACTATTCTGACCATCATCAATGCCCTAAAGATCCCTTGAGCAAAATCTCTTAGTGCTGTTGTCTTTACCTGTACTGCTGGTGTTTAATGCTTCTAATTCAAAGATATCCCAGAAGAAAAGCTGGCGAGCAATTATAATTTCCCTAATTGGGGTTGATTACAAGACAGCATAACAGCCTTTCCCCTAAGTTTAGCATGCCACAAGGGGCAGCCACGTATCATTTGATGCAAGTATATGTTTCATACTGCTTTGAAGCCGCTGTGGGTTAAATTGGAAACAAAATGAAAAACAGCAGTGCAGAAGGGTAATATACCACACAATTAATACTTGAGTCAACAACAAGCTTCTTGGTCTCTTGACTCCATTATCTGATGTAATTGGTTTTAATAACCCCAAATAAAAAGTAATGGAGAAGAATACTTGTCTCTGTACAAGAACTGGTGTAGAAGCATGTTAAGATCCATAATGATCCAGTAATTACAGGTACTCTCACTCATATCAGAGTCTCCCTAAATCAAGTCACAACGGTGGCTGCTCACTGATTTGTCTCTGTATAATTATCGGGATGAAACTTGTAGAGAAAACACTTTAAAGTGTGTAAGAATCAGAGAGATCAACACAATGGAATGGTGATACAAGAGGTGTAACGACAAAAGGACTAGCACAATGGACAGGTGTTACAAAGAAAAAGGAAAAGTGCACATCCATCGCTGAAGATCTAGGCTCATAGGGAAACTCCATAAGAGAGAGACTGCCAACCAGAGATCCTTCCCCAGTGGCAGTCAGCCCTTAAATGAGGTCTAAGAGAGGTGCAGCCAGGCTCCACCCCTTTTGATTGAAGAGATGAATTGCCTTCACCTGTGCTCCCTGGGCTGACTGGGTCCTTTCCCCAGGTGTTCAATCAGTGGTTCAGGCCATGACTCAACAGTTACCATACAAAGCGTGATGTATTTCTGCAGGTAAATCGCACCACAAAATCTTTTCTGAACTATCATATTTAAGCACCTGTCTTCAATACTAAGACAAAGCCTAACAAGTATACCAACTACTTCGCTATTTTCTGGAAAGTAACTTTTATTGTTGTTTAAATCAACGGTTAGGAGCCTTCATAGGAGGCAGGAATCTGCCAGTAACACCAAACCTAGAATACCTCAGAATCCACTTTCTAAATGGTTAGTGAGTAGGGGCGCATGGTACAAGCTAATAATTTGCTGCTCTGTCTGCCCTCTCTCTTCATATTTATATATAAACATACATTTTGTATGTACATACATGTAGGTACAGCCAGCACGCATTGCCCTCTACTGGCCAGAGCCTAGTATGCAGAGGTCCTCATCCAACACACTGCTCATAAGCAAACTTCACTAAGCACGTGACAGTGCTGTACTAGTATGTGATATTGACTCCTGATGCTGGCCAATATAGTAAGAGGCATCTCCTTCAACTCTAAAAATCAGGGATTTTTCAAAATCCATTTTTAATGCTTGAGGTTTCCTGCTTCCATTCCTCCTACTTGGTAATACATGCAGGAACACAAAGGAATTATACAAACCATGCATACAAGTGTCTTACAGCTTAGCCTATTTCTATTTACATATCCACACGCAAACTATTACCATTTTATGTTACATTCATAACTGCTCATTTCTGTCCTCAGTTTGCATTTTAACCAAATACCAGTAGACTGAGAGGTAGCAGAAAGGCCTTTAACACTTAAATGGTTAAGGCATCTAGAACTTCTCTGGGCAGCCTGCTCCAGTGCTACACCACTCTCTGAGTAAAGAATTTCCTCCCAAAATCTAACCTAAATCTCCTCTGTTTTATTTTAAAACCATTCCCCCGTGCTCTATCACTATCATGTAAAAAGTTGGTCTCCCTTTTGTTTGCTAGTTCCCTTTAGGTACTGGAAGGCTGCAGTGTGGTCTCCCCAGAGCCTTCTCATCTCCAGGCTAACCAAGCTCAGCTTTCTCAGCCTCTCTTCTCACATTATCATAAAAGTCTGCATTAAAACAGTCTGCCATCTTCCTGACTGAACGGTTATAGCGTATTATTCATAAAAACTAATGGACATAAAAAAGGCTGGTATTCTTGAAAGTAGGAAGAGACAGATGATTTCTTCATTTTTTTTTTAAATATACTCACCTAAGGCCCAATATGACATAGCTTCCAAAGATGAAGAAGTGCTGCAGATAGCATGGATATACATGAAGTGAATCATTAGCTCAGCCAAGCACCACCAAAAGAAAATACGAATTATGCCCACGATTAAGATGACAAGATTGGTCTTCAAACTGAAGGCTTCTTGTTTCCTCATCTAAATGAAGAAACCCAAAGAAGTTATATGACACACAAGTGACTGCTTTACTCAAAGACTCATCTCAAGAACTTCTTTTTTTTAATATAAAGATTTCATTTGCTATTCATTACTATTTAAGGGGGTCATCTGTCTACACTATTTGAGAATTCCTGATACGCTTTTGATGTAGCCTGGTTTCTCCTTTCTCAAAGTCAGTATGTATGTAGAAATAGGCAAGTAGAAAACGGAGTGGTAAGCCAAGTAAAACAAGTCTTTCATCAATATCACAAGACTAGCTGCAGTATTTACAGATATTCAGTTCCACGTGCACACGAAGATCTTCCGTTGCTGCAGATGATATTTTCATTCTCTCTGCATTGCAGAACTATCTGTGGAGTTGAATCACATGGGAATGCAATGGTATCTGCCAGCACAGTGCAATTTCCATGCTAGGCACCCAAACGTAGGGGGATCCAGACTACTCTTGCCTCAGGCTTTACAGGTTCCAAAGGGTCTCTGGACTGCTTTGCTACTGCATGCTGCCTAGGACTTTGGATGTACAATCTCTGCATCTGCTTCCATGTGCATTTATTCCAAACGGATATTTTAAATGGTTTGACCCCACAGGCATCTCTTAAAATACACAATGGTGCAAAAAGACGTCACACTCTCATCCCTACACTGTCCCTTCGGAGGTTACATCCCAGTCACCAGCTGCTGCCAAACTAATTTAGTGTCAGGAGGCCTAAGGGCCATTACTCACAATGTCATCACTTTCAAGATGGCCTAGGGAAGGACTGCCTTGTTAACAGCCAATTTATTTCTGGAAAGCTGTCAGACTTGAGAGGAGTTTATTAAAAGCTGACTAACCATACAAACGAGTTCCTAAGTGTCTAATTCAGCAAAAAAAAAAAAAAAAAAAAAAGCTATCCAGGAAGAAGCATATATTTATTCACATTTACAAGTGTGGGAAACACAGCAGCAAAACACAGAACAATGAAAACTGTTCTTACTTTTTTTTTTTCCCCCTCTGCATGTCCTACAAGGGCACTTGTCATTATGAGGTCTGTTCATACACAGAGGCACAAAACATGGATAGTAAGTGCCATACTGGAGCAAAACAAAAGGCTTGAAAAAAGGTATAAATTACACACTGCCTGCCCTCCTGCACAAGAGGATTACAAGAAAACACGAATCTTTCACTATGTAATTGTTGGATTATTTTTTCCTCACAGGTTCTGTGAAAATTTCTCAACATCATGAGAATTACTCAAAGAACATGAACAGAGAGCTGGTATCCTCAGCTCATTCCTATTACATTGTTAAGTTTTCAGAGAAAAACCCTCCCCTTCAGATTCTTGTAAAAACCTCCTAAAACTGAAATGTCTTGAATTGGCAACACCATTGCACTTCCAGAACTATGCAATTATCTGCAACACATCTCACGCAGACCAAGTCCTCCACTTCCTCAGGCATGCACAATCGTGGCACACAAGCACTTTGCAAGCTCAAAGGAAGCAACCCAAGCAACCCCATCTCCCACAGAGTATTAGAAGGAGTAGATTCTTCAAACTGTCCAAGTAGCCTACAAAGCAGGCAGGTTCAATCCCAACAGCCAATCATGAGACTACACTGTATCAAACAACATTTAGTCCTACAGATAAATTAATCATTCTCAAGTCCTACAGAACCAATCAGTTGTAGAAACAGCCAAATGCTACTAAACTTAACAGAATCAAGAACAGACATTGATTTCTTACTTCTTGTACTTCATTGATAGCTGTAGATCACAAAATAAAAGTTCAAAGATATTACAGTTGTGAAGGAGAGTAGGATTATCCAGGCAGTAATCCTGCCAAACACAGAAAAGATAACAGCTTGCTCTAAAAAAAAAAATATCTCAAACTTCTGCCAGCTGCATTGGATTCATTACCTGACAGTAGTTCTTCATTTTCTCCTGTAGCATTGTCAAGGTCAGTGAGACCTATGTGATGTACTGCGCAAACGCCACTTAAGTGCAAGTTAAAAAAGAGACAAGACAAAGTTCACAGCTGACAGGCTCCTCAAGATGCCTCACGATTTTTACATCACTAATCATAGTAAACAAATTCTATACTATTTTATTACACCTTTTTTTCCTGCAGTGAAAGAGAATTTGATCCAGTAACTTAGTGGAAAGACTGTCTATACCATTTTTCACATGTCACTGAACGTATGCCAAGTTTCATTCTTCAGTTTTTAACCAGACACCAAAAATATACATAAACAAGCAACCCACTCACCCACACACAACACCCTCCCTAAAATCCCAGTCATCTTATCTGCACAATACACCTAACATGCAGTTGGCTCTGTTCACTTGGAAATGAGCAAACATACTAATTTTGTAGCTGAATCTGTACTAACTACATGACATTTTGGAGCCTACCATTAAATCACAGGCATTTGCACAATACACCTTCGAATCCACGGCTAGAACTACTACATTATATTTCTACTCAGGCCATCAGTGAAATACAACAGCCTCTCATTTCTGCCTGGCAATGGATGCAAATTACCAGCATTATTGATCTCTTTCATTCATGTAACAGCTTCTCTGCTTCCTTTTTCAATAACTCTACTTTCCAGCATGCTGAGCAGAAACCCTCTTCTAGTCTCATCTTCAGTTAAGTGCTTCTGCAGTTCCCAATCTCCTGTTCTGATAGCTACAATAAACACACTTCTGGTATTGTGCACTTTGAACAAACTGCTGAGATCTGCTAACTTCAGAATCTGCCTCTAACCTCAGATGTCAAGGCGATGACATGACCCTTCTCTGGTAAGAACTCTGAAAATGCATTGCAGCAAACACTGAGAAACAAGTTACATTTTTTCAGTATGTCCCATCGCCATCAAGGCTTTAACAAAACAAGGTCTGTGCATATTTAAACAAGAACATAACGCAAATACAGGCATTCCATTCTCCATGTTCAGTTTTCCCTTCTCACCGTCTCAAACCAAGAATATAGACAGGCTTTTCACAGGTGTGAGCCATATCAGGTGAACTACGATCCATTTCAAGACCCTATGCACCATTTTTTGCAATGGCTGTCTCCCAGCTGCCCGCTACTCAGAATCCTGTATGTTGAAAAAAAATCATTTCCCTCTGCTAGCAGTAAAGCAACATTGGTGGAATTGAATACAATTTAGAAACTATAAAACAACAGTAAAGAAAACTTCCTCAGCATCCATATCAGTAAGTCTAGTGAAAGAACAATTCTACTCATCTGAAGGTTTTTAATTCCCTTTTCCCCCATTTGCAGTCTTTTCCTGAAAAGAGGTTTAAAGTTGCACAGATGATTGGCTTGTTTTCAGCGAAGCCTAAAAACTTGCTTATGACATGCTTCTGTCAGTCTTGCAGATGCTTTTGCTTATCTGACTCATCTCTCTTAATGACAACTCATTGTCAGCAAGCACTTGAAGAAAGCAACTTTTCTTCAAAGTGGTGAAAGATCCTCTGACTCTGCCCTTTTAATTTGTATAACACTTCTGCCAGTCACAGCTCAGAGCATCTCAGCACCTCTGGTTCCTATTTGACAGCATACAGGCTCCAGATACATTTAGGAACTCATGCTGAGATATTCAAAGCCACAGAGAAGATTTGGACACCTGCCTACTATTAAATGTAATGGAAAATAAGTATGCAAATGTATTAGTCAGCTTCAGAACATTAGTGTCTATTTAGGGACCTACCTTGCCTCTCCTATTTCACTTGTATGATTCACAAAAGCTTAAAGGCTTTTAGTCAAGGAATCAGATGTTCCCTATTGCAGCAGAAGCTGAGCAGAGCCAATCCTTCCAGGCTGACTCAGCTGCAAGGGCACCTTTCCTGTAGCTCTCTCAAAAGTACAGGCACATGGTGATAGTTCCCAACAATCCTCAGGATGTGGATCGCAGCAAAGTGTTCTGTGCTCGGTCAGCACAACAGCAGCTCTGCAGCAACTGAAATTCAGTTGATTTAAGGTCCTACATCCTGCAGGAGTAATGAAAGCTATCTCATCACTTGCCTTCATCTGAATTTGACAGACACTATGCGCTTCACAACTGCGTATCAATATTAACTGTGTATTAAGCAACCAGCACGAGACTACACTTGATACAGAAGCATTTAAGTTGTACCTTTACTGACAGGAAACAAACCTACAGAAACCGTGTTAGTCTGATTTTTCTAAAAGCTAACTACTAAGTACCTCTTATCTAGTGCAGAAGAGAGCTGTCCAAAACCACCAACCTAAATGCAGTTTACTTCAACATTTGTCAAGAAAGGGATGAATATACACTAACACTAGGGACATGGACTCTTTCAAAGTCTCACTAACATCCATTTTTGACAACCTAGAAAATAAATTTAGCTCATTTGCAACATACATTCTGAAATACAGCACAAAAACAGTACCTCGGGGAAAACTGGTGAAAGAATTGTCTAATTAAAATTTTCTCATAACCAATATTAAAATCTCACAAAATATGAAACAAAATTAATCCATTGCATTGAATTTACTTCTAATAAAAGACAGATTTGGCAGCTGAAGAGAGATCACCCATTTTCTTCAATATTTCTTAGTCAAATATGATTCACATTTGTACATGTAAGCTGGAAGTTTATAATTGCATGGTCTTAAAAAAATACTGTTACCTGCTTACTAAATTCATCGAAGTTCATAAGGGGTCCATTGTGGAACATGGGATAGTAAAACACATATGCCAGCATCCACAGGAACGAATGAGATGATTTCTGGGCACGTCCATTCCAGCAGTATTCCAGGCTGAAACTTGTGTTGAAGAGGCAACGAACAGACACCGTGAAGAGAAGCAAATAATACTCATTTTCAGTGTCATACCACTCTCTCTGTAAGACAAAACAAGGTCAAAGCATAACAGTACAATGCTGTGATTCATAAATTGCAGGATAATTAAATCCATCAAGACCTTGACTTTCCAGGTCACCGACAGCAGAAAGCACCTAAAGCTAACAGAGACTGGCAGGAATATCGGAAGCAAATGTCGCTAACATTTGAAGAGTGAATGCTGGCTGCTGGTCTGCAAAGCTGCTGCAACAGGCAGAAAACATTACAGCTAATTTCAAATTTTACTATGTCTTGAAGAACTATGAAAAACCAGGAGAGCTTTTCTTATGCAAATACCATCTTTTTTCCTCAGGTTTTGTCTGGATACATAGCATCAAATATAGGTGGCAATCCTATCAGCAACTAAGGAGTTACTAGGACTGGACCCAAAGCTGCAAGTCAAATCTGAAAAGAATCAGACACTTGCTAGGAAGCCCAAAGCTGGAAAGACTTTGCTGAATTTCTGTTGTGTTTATGATACTCCCTGACATACACTGTCAACAAAATCAGACATATATAGATGCACAAATCAATTAACACACAAAAAAAAACAAACACACGCAACCTTAGAAACATCAGCAAATATAATTTGGCTAATTAAATTTGTATCGCAGTGGGCTTAAGAAGCCCTTTGATCTCAGAGAAAGAAATCCACCTACACCACAAGGAAAGATCCAACCAGCTCAGCTCTGCTCCCTTTCAAAATTAGAAGTGGCCTAATAGTATAATCCTAGTTTTCCCTTTCCTCTCAGTCCAAATAAATACAACAAGGACATTTCCTCGTAACTATGAAGCAGTTTCTCTTACATCTTTATTGCCCAACCAAAAGCATTAGCAAAACAGCAAAACTGAGCTTGCACCAACCATCTGTGAGCAAACAACTCATTTAGTATAAACGAAACTGTTTGAGAAACACTCTTCATTTCCACACTACCAGTGAGATCCTAACAGGCTTTACTGAGTGACTCCTGGATATGAACCCAAAGAACAGCACTTGAAATCACTATGATTATACCTCTAACAAAGGAGAAATACATTCACTAGAGCACTGGGCAAGGTATTTATCATACTCTGTCTCCACCGAAAAACACTTCTGCATTAATGTACAAAATTTCATCTCAATGCACTGATTGGCATGATAGAAGGTCTTCTGTTACCCCTAAACTACAATTAAGTGTGGTGAGGCCAAACCACATTTCAAGAAGCATTAGAAATTCTGATCTCAAATCCAAACCCCAACACTAGGGTTAGGTAGATTTTCAGATTTCATTTCCTAACGGGCAGACCAATAGGAAAAAAAATCCATGCGTTTTCCAGATGATTGATCAGAAGGATAACATGAACAATGCCATTCAAAATGGATAAAATAGAGAAGAATGTGTTGGCACCCCACTCTCAAAAGCGCCTGAGAAATGTAAAGTTTTCCACCCAGAAGAGATTAAGGATCCTGGAACAAACCAGGATGTTGCCAGTTTCTGGGCAAAAGATGATAATGCTCACAGTAGACAAAAAGGCTAACCCAAATAAACAAGGAAGATTTGTTTATCAGCTTCCTAGAAGAATCCTTATAGCCAAAACCATGTGGTTACTTCTCTGTAGCATGGATCACCAGGTCTAGACATAGTTTTCTCTTCCCATTGCCAGCCTCACAACAACTTGCTAGTGTATATTTGTGCTTAGAAAATATATTCACAGACACAGATGCAACCTCCCAATTCCAGTTTCTGAGAACTTCTTTTAATCTGGATGTGTACTACTCAGTTGACATGCTGCATAAATCTCTTGTTTTTGTGGGTTTTTTTTTTCAAATCACAGGACACAGCTCTATGTGTGACTGTAATGTGATAGAAAGCACAATGATAACAGCAGAGCAGCAAGATCCCAGGCTACAATAAACAAGGATCTGCTCAGACACAACAGCAGTGGGCACAGAAATAAAGAAAACAAGCTGCTTACCTTCAGAAGGCCTCAGGCACGCAGGGATCTCCTGTGAGATACTCTTCCCCCCCCCCCCCTGCCAACCCTTAAATGAGGTCTGGGAAGGGATGGATCCTGGCTCCACCAGGTGCAGTCACTCAGGTACACTGCATGCACCTGAGCTCCCCTGGGTTGGCCCTGCCTTACCACCAGGTGCTCAATCACTGCTTCAAGACATGACTTAGCATTTATACTACAGTGACCGTAGGCAACATTCAGTCAAGCTATCAATATTACATTATCACAATGACTGGATGTTTTTCCTCATGCAATGACAGACCTCTTTGTCATCCTCTTGAGGTACACTCCTTCTTACACACAGCAGACAGGTTTTACTGAAAACTTTCACAACACAGAGAGCTTTAGCTTTAGTGGGTTGCATTTGTACTGCAAACCAAACTTTGTCCTGCTGCTTTATTAAGTTTTCCCAAGTTTTCCTGGGGTCTATTAGCTTCGCACAAACTCCTCCACTGTCTTTCCCAGACAGTACAACATATATTATAAAGAAGCTGTTTTAGTTTCTATTTGCTGGTCAGAGAAAGGCAGATAGCAGCACAAGAACAATGATTCTCTACATGAGCAGCAGAATGAACAGCTCCAACCAGAGCTGGCCAATCCCACACAAACTGAATTCAGAGATTGTACTACACTGTACATGGCTCCACTGACAGGATAAAGGCAATACAGAGGGGAAAAAAAAAAAAAAAAAACAGCAGGAAGGTGGGATGGAGAAAAAAAAGGACAAAAAAGATAGCAAAGGAAAACAGAGCAATCCAAAAACAAATGGTAAATAAGAGTGGAGATCGATAAAAATGAACAGAAGATAAAGTAGGCAGCACTTTGGTGGTTGTCTTGTTAGAGTTCGAACATTCCCTTACACAGTAAGAGACCATCACGTTACCCTGCAGAGTCCTTCTGTTCATTTGGCATAATTCAGAGTAAGAATGCAGCCAGGTCTGAGACAGAGAAGAAGAGCTGTGTTGTGGAGCTGTCTGAGCAAATACAACTTCAGAAGGCTGGGCCTTATCTAAAGTAGTCCCTCAGAACCACCTTCTGCCCTAGCTTGTCTCTTCAGTTCCCCAGACAAATGCAAACAAAACAACCTTGGCTTTTATCTTTACAGAGGTGACAATCATCTCTCAGAATAACCCCACAGGTGTTCCTGAAGCATCAGACCATCACCAATCTCACTCCTCTCATCTGCTGTTTGAGAGCCCTGCAGGATCACCAGCAACAACACAGAGCAAAAGAAAACGAAGGAACAAAGGCAATAACGAAAGCAGGAGAGACAGATGGTAGATTCAAATAAACATAGCCAAAGCTTTAAAAGAAGCATGTACAGCAGGCTAGAGTGTACAGTATACTGAATATAACCTGACCATGTCAGCTGGTATCCAAAAGACTAACAAAGCGCGATAACTGAGGAAGACATCCTCTCTTCTAAGTGACCTCAGTCACATATACCACCATTATGAATCAAATTATGTTCTATTGTAGTGAGCTTTCAGTTTATGCCTTGACAAATACCCAAATCAAACAATAGGTGGCGCACTAGTAAGAATTCACCAAGCATATGAGCCTATCCACATTTCTAATTACAAGAGCTCTACCATGGCTCACTGCACCTCTGCTTCCTACAGGTTTTCAAGCCAGTCTGCTTAGACCAATTAAAGAGAGAGTAGTTGGTCAAGAAGATAGCCACCGTAACAGCAAACAAGACAGTATTTAATTTGATGCTTAATTCATACATGTGAAATTACCTTGGCTTCTTCCACTGCTGGTATGCGTAAAGTAGATAACAGGATAAGTGAGCACAGCCACGTCAGGAGCGGGATCTGAAACTGAGCCACAGCAAATGAAATAGCTGTGTGTACCAAAATGACCGCAAAGCCCTTGATTCCTAATAAAAACCAGCAGGCAGCCATTCCATACACCATCAAGCACCACGGTTTATACTGTTAGAAAAAAAAAAAAAGAAAAAAGACCATGAATAATTTTAATATTTTATTTCTAAAGCCAAACATAGTAACAGTACTGTCCTATACATAGTAGGGCCACTAAGATGATCAAAGGGCTGGAGTACCTCTCCTATGAGGAAAGGTTGAGGGAACTGGGATTGTTTAGCTTGGAGAAGAGAAGGCTCCAGGGAGACCTCATTGTGGCCTTCCCATTCTTGAAGGGAGCGTATAAACAGGATGGGGAATGGCTGTTTATAAGGGTGGATAGTGATAGCACAAGGGGGAATGGTTTTTACACTGAGACAGGGAGGTTTAGGTTAGATATTAGGAGGAGGTTTTTCACATAGAGGCTGGTGGTGCACTGGAACAGGTTGCCCAAGGAGGCTGTGGATGCCCCATCCCTGGAGGCATTCAAGGCCAGGCTGGATGTGGCTCTGGGCAGCCTGGTCTGGTGGTTGGCGACCCTGCACATAGCAGGGAGGGGTGAAACTAGATGACCATTGTGGTCCTTTTCAACCCAGGCCATTCTGTTATGCTATGATAGTAGAGTGTCAGGCCTACACATCATCCCTTCCATTCCCATAGCTGATTAAAGCTTTCTATTCCCATAACTAGCTAGAAAACACAAATTTGCTGTGAAGTAAACTCATGCATACCTTGTCCATGAACAGCCTGCACATTTGTGATACCAGCAGATGACCAGCCAGAAGCCACAGTATGTATTCCCTTCCCCATTCAATCCAATAGCTCCACTCAAAATCCAAGGCATCCTGGGCATCAAGAAAATATGCATAACTACAAAAGCATGTTCTTAAAGTACAACTAAATGTCTCAGTAATATACAAAGTCCATTGTCCAATACCACAGAATTCAGCATCTGAGGAATTTTTTGCTTAGGCAAGGAAGTCTGATTATTTGCAGTGGTGAGCTCCAATGCCACTTCGACTTTCAGTAGCCTAAAATCCACAGAAAGAAGTGGAAGAGCGGAGGGGCACCATCAGCACACAAAAAGAAGCACACTAACCAGAGCTGACACCTGCCCACCTGCACATAAAACTGACACCAGCAGCAGCCTGCTGGGGACACAGGTGCAGAACATCATGAAAATACTGCCACTGACAACTATAAGGGTACATATGGCTCAGAGCCAGAGTCCACTTCAAAGCACATAAGCTTCTACACATTCCCATGACAGGGTGCTACATGTTCCATTTCTCTCTGCAGGCTCCAGATCACTGGTTGAAGTAATCCAAAGTACCCTTATGCTGCTGTAGTCTCATTAGCAAATCATCACAAGCACAACTGAGTGCTGGGCATCATCAGCATTTCCCTGAAACCCAATAAAACCAACAAAAACAAGACATGTTCTAAGCAGGAGAACACATGGCCTACGTACCCCTCAGAGCTGCTTTTAAGATGGCCTCATTTCACAGAAAGGTAGATAAGGCAAAGCAGCTGCCAAGCAAAAACAAGTAGCACGAGTACCAAGGAAACCATGCCTGGTGCAGACAGACCATACACAACTGTACTGATCCACCAGCCAAATTTGGATAGAAAGGATATCGGGAGAGCGCTAATTACTATTTCTATCAACAGAAGTAAGAGAGGGTAATACATATTCTCTCAGGTGATAAAAGGTGAAAGAAAATCGAAGCTCTGACTTCTCTGGACTTTTCTACAGATAAGGGGAAAAAACACTGCACTGTGTGGAAAACTCATAGTTTGGATGACACAATACCTTGCTCTAAGAGAAGTTTCACTGACTATTTCAATAAAGCCTAATCGCAACCAGGTGGAGCCAGGTCAGACTGAAACTCCCATTAGATACAAATGTCATTCTAAATGAGATAAAAGGGATCAGCTGGCAACCCCTGTTCCCTGCTAAAAGTTAGGACTTCTAAACACACACAGCTGTCTGCATGTCTGGGACTAAATTCAGTATCTCACATGCTTTGCATCTCCAGAACGTTTTGTGATTTGCTTGACAGGACACATAAAGTGGCCCATACAAGTGGTGATGGTGGGCCTAAACATAGACATGTATTCTTGGCTTTGATTAAATCACCTTCAAAATGAGTTAATGAATTTTCTTCAAAAGGAAGTGAGATGGGTTATTTGGGTTTTGGGTTGTCTTAGAAAATAAAAGCATGTTTCTTCAAACATTTATGTTTCAAAATCTCTTCTCCTCTATGCTGAACTACAGCTCAACCATGAGTGCCACCAGCGTTCACTGATGTTAAGCATTACCCAAACACCAAATGACATGAACAAAGGGAAAAAAAGGCTGCAGGAAACGTAAAGGGTGATTAAACCTTTGAAGGCCAAAGAGCCACATAGAAGCTTATTAAATGACATTACTAATGAGAAACATTCAGACCAACCACCAAGAGAAACCAAAAAACAACACCTAATGGTGAGTATGAAAATCTGTAAAGTTATTATGGGCTTCTGAAACTAAAACAGTATCTTGGGTGAGCAAACGGCATTTTTGGAGCTTTTTGGTTAGCATTATTTCCCTGCCATTGAGAAGTAGTTCAGATTAGAATAGAACACAAAGGAAAATGCACTGGAAACAAGAAACAGTGCCTACGTTACCCTAACCCATCCCCCTCATCAAAAACTTAAACCTGCTTCATCCCACACAGATTGAAACATATGTTAGAAAAAGATTAAGTACTGCAGACTGCCTCATGTGGGAAGCACTTGTCTGTGTTTTTGCACATTAAATAATAATAATATACAGCATCTATGCTTTCCTCTTGGTCTTCATATCTTTATAGAGCTTTGAGCTCTGGTGTCTATGGGAATCTGGCTATAGAGAAAGAGAATAGAGTCAAAAAACCAGGGATGACATTTAAACACTTAAAACCAAAGTCTCCTTACAAAGCACCATCACGGGAAAGGAAAAGACCCCGATATGGAGCAAAGTAATTTGTTCATTTTTCACTGCTTCTCAGCAGAACACTGCTCGACACAACAGCTTGCTGCAGGAGGACTTCAAGGAATTGCAAGCTTCTGTCCTTGCAGAGAATCAACAAAATAAGAAGTGCTGGTAACACTCATTATTCCTACCTTCTTAAGGCCCCAAAACAGAGTCCCTTGTTCCAGTCCAAAGCTTCTGTCAATTTCATCTTCATATTCTGCAAGGATAAATAAATCTTCATTAATTACATAATTCTAAGAAAAGCAACAGTTCTGCAATGAGGCACTCTGCTTCTAAATAAAAACAAATTCCCCTCATCTTCTTCATAGCCATGGACGCTTGAACCTGGGAAAGAGGAGCTGTCTATGTGCAAGGAATTCAGCAGATGTGAAGCCTACAACTTTTCCTCTTTCCCAGCAGGCACAGTCAAGGGGCCATTCTATAGCCAGATCTTTCTATCTTCTATAGCCAGGGCTTTGGCCTGTATGCATCCTGGACCCTTAGATGATGAATGCAGAGTAGCCTTGACCACTGGACACTGGTATGTACTGCAGCAGGAGGAATTAACCCTGAAAGATGCACTACATAACAAAATATATCTTTTTTCCCCTCTTCCCTCATCCATGCCCATCAGGTTTCATACATACATACAAACATATTCATACATACATAAACTGCCCCCAGGCCTTCTCACCTCTAGGCTGAAAAACGATTTTAATTTTAAATACATATAACAGAGAGCTGAGCTTGAGCCATTTAACACATGGGACCTATAATAATCATCATTTCTTATCTTTTACGACTGTTTGCTATCTCCCTCTAGCGGCAAAGAAAGGCATGGGACGTGAAGGTGACTAATAAAAGGTGTACAGTGAAGACGTGTGAGGAGTATCACCCAGCTCCTGGACTCCAGCCATGAGGGGGCCCATTCACCTCCATCTCCTTCTAACAGGTTTGACAGAGGACTGAGGAAGAAACTATGGCAGCAGACAAATCCAGCTCTGCCACGGGCTAGAAACATTACAAAAGTGAGCGCATCAGCATCACAGACTTACTTTGAGAAACCTGGTACGCTTCATAGAAAGAATAGAAGTGAGAGCCAATGGTAAGGAACAGGTAGGCACACATTTCCCATGCCGGTAGCACCACTGGTCTGGGAGCTGCTCGGCTGTTCTTCATACTGACTGCACCTCTTTAGCTGGTCCCTGGAAAAGGTGAAGAAAACAAAGCAGAAACATAGCATCATTGAGGTTGGAAAAGCCCACTCAGATCATCTAGTCCAACCACCACTAAATGGTACAGTGCAGCTCAGCATTAAAAACCTTTACAATACTAAACAAAGTTACTGGAAAACAGAGAGCGCAGCGCTTGTCCTGCAGTCGCTTTGTGATGCGGGAGCCCTCACCTGCATCTCCAGAACAGCAGCACCCTCTCAGGGCTCTGCTTCGTGGGCCAGGGCCGTGTTACACTCCGAATCGTAACAAAAAGGCTAGAACGTGCCTAGGGATGTAGTGTGTCTCCAAGGGCCACTCTGAAACATCACTTCTCCATGCAGCCATTTGTACGTGGGGATAAGCGCTCCTGGCTCTGCACGTTGGTGTTTCAGGTCCAAATACACAGAACAGGAGCGCACACCAGCTAAGGTTAGTGTGAAAAAGCAAGCAACAGCAGTGCACACATTATTGTACATACACGGGCAGCCAACGCACATTTACTTCATAAAGAACTGGGCCAGCTGGCTTTCGGCAGCACCTCCCACCTACAAAAAGAGGGGCATTTGGAATGCGGTTTCTCAGCTGCACCCGAGACTTGCACTGCAACAACGTGCACGCCACACGTAGTCCCCCGTTCACACACGGCTACGTGAGAAGCCTCCTGGTTCCGTGAGACACGGCAACGAGGGGCACCGGGGCTCCACAGCCCGGACACGAGGAGTAGCCGCAGCCGGGCAGCGCTCTGCACCGCCCGCAGCAGCACCGCCGCCATGCTGGCCCGGAGCCCCCGGAACCGCTGTGGACGCCCCACCGGGGCCCGACCGCGCCGGGAGGCGGGCAGCCCGCAGCCCCTACCTGCTGAGGGCTCGCCGAGGCCGGGAGCAGCCGCCCCTCAGCCCGCGGCGGGGGAAGGGCAGAACGGGGCAGCGCCGGCACTGCGCGCCCGCTCCCGACCGCCGGGCGGCGCCGCAGCCCTCCCGCGGCGGCGAAGCGGCCCCCGCCGTCCTCCCCGCGCTTCCGGCTCCGGCGCTGCGGCTCCGCCCCGGCCCTGGCTGCTGGCGGCCCCGGCTGGGCTGGGCGAGGTGTTGCAGGCCCGGCTGGAGCGAGAGGCGCTGTTTGCAGCATGGGAGGCGGTCTTCTCTGTAAAAAATGCCGTCTGCAAGCATCAACTCAGCACGAAGTTGATGCTTGGGCAGGCCCTGACCTTGTGGCCCAGTCACACCGCAGTTTGGACCTGGCCAACGTGACCTTACAGATGTGCAGCGCAGGCCCACCGTGGTCCAAATGGATCCTCGAGGGCTCTTGCACGATGTCCTTCACGTTTCCTTATCCTTATTTATAAAGCACGAACCACTTGTGTAATAAGTTAGCTTTCTGGTCTGTGTTTCTGAGTACCTCTCATAATCTGACTGCAGGTGCCATAATCGTATGACTGATGGATCATAAAAGAATATTACCTGTGTAAAAGAGCCTTAGAAAGAGGATAGTGTTTTCAGCATTTAATATGAGCTGGGAGAAACCACAGAGATGGTGGTGGAAAAAAATAAAATGCTGTAAGGAAGACTGAAAATAGAGAAGTTTTCTTCAACGTGTCTCTGAAAAATTGTTCCAGGAGATGTCAGGTAAATTAACTGCAAACTACAAGTGAGGGGCTGTATTAAAACCAAAATTAGACCATTTTGCAAACGGATGTCTATAACAGCCTTCTACAGATACTTTTTCCCCCCACTAAAGTGAGAGAAACACTGATGAGGTGATATGGGTAATTTCTGTTTTTACAGTAATCGTGATAACTATAGAAATGAACAGGTCTGAGAAACACGCCAAGACAGGAAGATGAGGCTGAAAGTGCTGGTGATGGCAACCACATCATAGAACCAGCCTGTATTTTAATGGCTGGAGGGGATTTCCCTTCTTGCTGTACCTTAAACATGGTCAATGAACCTTGCACCACATTTACTTATAAAATTGCCTAAAATATTTTGTCACTTTATATCCATCCATTCTTGCACCATGTGACTCTTATCACACTCTTTCGTTTACATCTGTTTATAGGGGGGAACCTTTCATTTCCTTTTGGATGTCACTTTGCTAGATCTTCAAGTTGCTCTTAAAAAAAAACAGGATTTCAGTTCTCTGTGGCCTTCTTTTCATGTTCAGATCCATGCTGCCTCATACCTGAAAGCCAGGCTTGTGCCTAATATTCCAGAGGAAGTCTCACTAGTACAAGGTGTTAAGTCACAGAATCACAGAATCACCAAGACTGGGTCATCCAGTCCAACCATCCACCTTTCACCAGTATTTCCCACTAAATCACGTCCCTTACTTAGTACAACATCTAAACATTCCTTGAACACCTCCAGGGACAGTGACTCCACCACCTCTCTGGGCAGTCCATTCCAGCACCTAAACGTTCTTTTGGAGAAGAAATTTTTCCTAATGTCCAACCTGAATCTCCTGTGGTGCAACTTGAGGCTGTTCCCTCTAGTCCTATTGCTAGTAACACGAGAGAAGAGTCCAACCCCTAACTCACCACAGCCTCCCTTCAGGGAGGCCAACTTCACCACAGCCTTCTCCAGGTAGCTGGAGAGAGTTATAAGGCCTCCCCTGAGCCTCCTCTTCTCCAGACTAAAAGTCATTTTGATCCAAACCATAAATATGCCTCTTGGTGTTTCCAGGAATCCCATTTCTCTTGGTATTGCCTTCTGCCTTCACTTTTTCTTTCACCGTTGTTGGCCAAGAGTGACTCATCTTCATTTTACACTGTCAATTTTTGATAGCCACTAGATGCAAGATGCTGCACTTTTACCACTGAATTACTGTAAAACTCTAAGGTTGGGTACATTCTCCTCTGTGACACCTGGATACTCTTCTCAGTTGACACTACTTCCCTGTTTTATGCCCTTCCTGGGTTTGTCAATAACCTTTCCCCCCAGAACATAACAACACCTGCATAACAGCATCAGACCACGACTGTTGTTGAATTCACTTAAAATGCCCACAGTACTGTAGCAGTTCTGGCCACTAAGGGTCAGTAAAGATTGTATTTTCCTACCTTTTTTGATTTCTGTTTAACAGCATGAGTAAAAATGCCCTCTAGATGGCTGCATAATACAAATTGTATGTGTGCAGCAGTAGCTTTGCAGCTTTAAAATAGGAAGAGGTATGACAAGTTACATCTTTTACATCAGGTTACACTGGCAATAACACCTTTTTAATTGATGTGGTGACATCCAGGAGTCGATGCATATTCTGTGACTGTATAAGTAACTTTCCTTTCATAAATTTCACTGCCAAGCTAATTGAGCAAGAAAACCGACAAACTCTGATAATGGTCCCATCTGGAAGATTTTCCTGTCTGGACTTCTAATTTGGATGAGAATTTTTTCTTTCCACATTTATTCAGGAGGTTTTACGTAGCAAAATGTGAGAAGAATCTCAATGAATGAAGCTGTTGAACACAGCTGTCATGAACTACATATCTACACATCTCTCACAGTTTAAGATGGCATGAATGAGAGCAGAATCCTGCTGTTGAGATATGACAGGCAGTTGATGAACTAGAAAGCGAAAACCTTAGAAATGGAACCAGAAGGCCCTGCTTATATCAACTTAATACAATATTGCCCCTTACTATTGATTTTGTGTGCAAGTTCTTTAGAGTTGAGCTCTTTACAGAGCTGCTTATCACTAGGGTCTCTTCATGTCCATGGTGAAGCAACAGAGTGGGGATCTATAAGACAGAGAGGTGGAAAATCAGGCATTCTGCAGTTGAAAAAGTAAACCAAAGCTACTGGTTTATCAGATCTCCCTGGAGCCTTCTCTTGTCTGTTCTGAACAGCCCCAGCTCTCTTGGCTCATCCTTGTAGGGGAGGCATTACATCCCTTGGATCATTTTTGTGGCACTCCTCTGGACGCGCTCCAACAGATCCATGTCTCTCCCGTACTGAGAACTCTACATCTGGATGCAGTACTGCAGGTGAGGTCTCACCAGCACAGAGCAGAGGGACAGGATCACCTCCCTCACCCTGCTGGCCATACTTCTTTTGATGCAGCCCAAGATCTGGTTGACTTTCTGGGCTGTGAGGGCACATTGCTGGCTCATGTCTAACTTGCCATCCACCAGTACCCCCAGATTCTTTTTGTCAGGGCTGTGCTCAATCCGTTCATCCCCCGGCTTGCTTTGGTAGTGGGGGTTAGTTACAAGCTATGCCCTAGAACTTACTCTTGTAGGTTCATTTATCACAGCCGTGAGCTGAGCTTCTTGTTTTCATTTATCCCCTGTAAATGATATGGTAATGCTCCATGGATACAACATCTGAATGATGAGACACAAGCAGCATCTACTAAGAGCGTGCATATTAAAAGCTCAGCAGCATACAGAAGGATTAGCCATCTATGTTTAGAAAAAATAACAACTGTGACAAGAAATATCCAGGTAGCAAAACAGCAATATTAAAAATTAGGAAAGCTAGAAACATAAAAGCTGTGGTATTTGCGGAGAGAGCGAAGTGAGTTTTCCAATAGCCAAGCTAAATGATACAACTGGAGTTTATGTGAAACCTCCCTCCAGAGATCTCAGGCATAGAGTTATGAATTCTAGGGAGAAAAGTTTGAAGGTTAGCATTTTTTTATCTTGTTTTGCATGGCTGAATGAAAAGCCAATGTTACACTATGTTGATCAGTCTTGCGGATAGTCCCATATTTACAGGTTTCTCTGTTCTCTGACTCTCAGCCCCCAAACAGGCTGTCTGTGAAATGCAAAGAGACTTTATTATTTTCCATCACTTTTAGCCATATATATACACAGACAGTGTATATAAACAGATCCTTGCAATTGCCAAGTCAGTATTTCCATGCACATAGAAAACATCATTTTCTTGGTTTCTTTTTAATGAATCCCTTGCATCTTCAAGAACTTGTTTCATGCTCTATGGCTGGAAAATTACAATTGTGCTTCTAACTGGGGATTCATAAAATTACTTATGTAAAACTAGAGTAAATTAATACAGTATTGTAACTAAGCAGTTCACCATTGGACTCATGCTGAACATCTCAGAGACTTCCTCCTAAATACGCTACATGTGTTGCTTAACTAATGCCCAGAAAACCATAGCTCCTGGTCAGAGCCTTCTAAGGGATTTCTTTACTCATAACCCAGTCTTGCCTCCAATGAAAGCAGAACTGGAAGCTGAGTCCTACTAACCATGTATGTAGGGACTACTTCGGTACAGTTACTATAGCTAGAATGAGGTTCAACTGTGCTACCTTGATCATGCTTCAGTCTAAGTTAGCAGTGCCTGCACAGCTTGCCCTCTTTTATAAATAGTCAGTGATTAAACACAAAGCTGTGTTTTGCTTTGGTTTTCAGCATAATATTCTTTAAATGCTGTCTGGCTTTATGTGTCAGATTATGGGATTTAAGGGGATAGTGAGTCAACTCCCACCTACCTTAGCCATCAGATTGAAACCTCCCATCATTCCTGGTGAGGAGGTGGATAATCCATTGGTAGAAAGGACTCTTCAAAAAATCCCTACTTCAGATTCTTACTGTTTTTAAAACACAGTAGAACAAAATTCATGAAAAAAAAAGGCCATATCACAGACATTTTACTCAATTGCAATTTAACTTATTACAAACGATGGCCAGATTCCCACTTGACCTCAGACAGAGCAAGTAGCTGACAAAATGTAAAGTTATTCCTAAAGTGTTGCATATTTAGATTTACCAAGGCTGTAAATCAGATGCAAATCTAATTCTATTATACTGCATTAAACACAGATTACTCATATCTGTACACATCTATATTTAATCCATAGTGCTTTCCTGAAAATACTGCCTTTTTAATTAGTTTAGGAGAATAAATGCAGCAACATAAAGAAATAAAATACATCTCAGACTACTATATAACCATCCAAAAATATCCAGACAGAAAACTCTCCCTCTTTGCCTACTGAGTAAATTTTCTAAACTCTATCTCCTGACATCTCTACTCCATGTGAATAGCCAGGAAGGGATCATTTCATTTGCCACAACCACTCATATTTTACCAGCTTATCCCATACTTCCTGTTGCTTGCCATAGCCTTGCAAAAGAGTGGGCGTAAGTACTGTTCCAGGTTGGTTATTTTTGTTTCTATTTGGCAGAGTATTTTTGCTTTGTCTCTTTAAGGCCTATGAAACTGAGAAGACTCGGTGGAGCTGACTTTCACATCACCACAAATGGAGCCAGTGCAGCCCTGTCCAGCAGCCAGCTATCCAGACAGAACCAGCAAGGCGGTGGAAACTCCGCGCACACTTCTTGGCTACCTGGTATGCTCCTTTGGCTGTGGGGTCCTGTTCCCCCTATGCATATGCACTGTCTGCATCTGCCTCCAAATTGCATTGTAAATAAAAAACGAACGGTTACTTTCCTATCTGAGTATATGGATGACATTTTAAGGATTAAGTAAACATATTGCTCGACAGGAGGAGCCTTCCTCTAACAGAAGTTTTTCTGTGTGTTTTATATGAGCAGCTTTCTTGCTCTGTGTATTCATTGCCTTCTAATTTATCTCCACTTTACCTTTTACCCTTCCTTGAAGAGACGGTAGTAACACAGAAAAAGCTTCCAACTCATACAAAATTGACTTTGGGAAGAAGATAGATAGACATCTTCTATTTTGCTTGTGTGTTTATGTAACAGGCTATAAATGTATATAAATGATAAGAAGTACTCTGTCATACTTGAAGCATTTTTTAGATTGTTCTGGAGATGATGCCTTTCAATAGGAAAAAATTCAAAAGCTCTCTAGGTGCTTGTGCAAAATGCCAGCAACATCTCACCCTTTGCAGATAATCTCTTCATATAATGGTGCTAAAATATTAAGCAAAATTGCATTGAACTCATAAATATTTACAGCTATTTGGAATGCCAAAATTTTGCTCTTCGACTAGCACAAATCAACCGAGTAACATTGTGTACAATAAAAAAATGGGTCACTGCCAACTGTGGCTTATAACTGCAACGTGATTTGCAGATACGTTGAACCGCTGCCTGAGGACCAAGTACAGCTTTCAGTGCAGTGTCTTCATTGACTAGTGTAGGTTTGTAACAGGTCACAAGCCTTACATCTCCCATGGACTACTTCTTCCTTCTGACCTGAGATGCTTGTAGTGGCAAATGGGAAGGGCGTTTCCCTCCTTTGACACGAAGAATTAGGACCAGCCCACTCAGAGGATGTAAGCCCTACAAGAGGGATCATCATGAGTCTAGCCTGCCCTCAGAGTCACCATTTCTGGACAGCGGCTTAAACAGCTGAGTCAATTTAATGCAAAATGCAGACACTGTTTTATAGGAGAGAGAGACCCAGAACAGTCCTTTCCTTCATGTCCCAGATGCTCAGTACAGCATCATACAGCCGTTTTTGTCCTTACAGATAATGCATCTTTGTCACACAAAAGGCACATGAGCTGCACAACTGCCCCTGCCCTATGCTCTGAGCCACTACATGCCCCTGTCACTCACCACCGACTTGATTGTTTTCAGCTGAAGTACTTCGTGGCCATTTTGAG
Source organism: Gallus gallus (assembly GCF_016699485.2). NCBI lineage: Eukaryota > Metazoa > Chordata > Aves > Galliformes > Phasianidae > Gallus > Gallus gallus. The sequence continues at coordinate 22,359,178 of NC_052534.1, forward strand.
TAAAATATTCTGAATAGTATCTCTCTTCACTCTTTCAGTTGCAACACCCTTACCGCAAGGAAACGGTGGGGAGCATTTCTGGTTTCCACTTTCTATAGCTTTTTCTAAGGAAACCCCAGGGTGAATAGCTCCCACAACACAGCTGTAGGTCCTGTGGTATGACTTAAGCGCTTAATCTGTCCTGATTACTTTGTAACAGAATGCAGAACACCATTCTTGTGAGCTGTTTGCTTTAACGCTCACCCTTCAAATGCGCTATTTATCAACAAAGGGTTTTCCAAGCAAGCATTAATTTTCCATCATCCCATCACATTACGCAGCAAAACAAAGTAATGTTATCACCATTTTACAGATTTTAAAAAATTGAGGTGAAGAGATCAACTGATTGACCCAAAGGCTTGAAGAGAGTCATAGTCAGAGCTGGGACTCAGAGTTTCAGGATTAGTCTTGTGCCCAGAACAATTCTTCACGCTTCCCCTCTGAAGACAAACTACTGCCAGTACCAGTCCAGCTTTGTCATCCCTCAGGGCATTTTCTTTCCTGAACTGAGAGGAGCTATGAGAATGACTTTCTCACCATAGCCAACAACCCTTCATCTGCTGGGTTATTAATGCCTGGGCAATGACTGCTCTTGGAGCAGTCTATTTGGGTAATTGGGTTTTAAAAATGTGCTTTGAGAAAAGTGTTCCTTTTTAACTAATGAATGTTTACAGGAATAAATTTGTTAAAATAATGCATCAGTATTCCTCGTGCTAATAGCTGCTCTCATTTACGGCCATTTTCTGAAACCGGGGAATCAACAGGAGAGGCAGATGAAACAACTGCAAGTTAGGTATCTACCTTCTTTAAGGGCATAAATGAAGAAATTGCTGTTATTATAGCTTGAAAGCACGTAATTTTGGGGGGTATTTTCTGAAGAGGCGAGAAAATAGGTAGAGAACTATGATATTATGGTAAAGACTGCTTCAGGAGGGCACTTATATTCCCCTTTTGAGATGCCTGCTATCTGTGATTCCTCAAAACATTATTGTTAAGATGAAAAACATTCAGTACAGCCCCAGAAGAATTTAAAAATTTGCACAGTGTTTCAAGAGAATAAATGTGACCTATTAGCGAAGAATACTTTTCAACAGTAATTTTCGACAAATTGGTTTGTTTTCCACTACTGTGTAACATCACTGTCTTTTCTTTTTCATTAGAACTAGTCACTTTTGAGGCTCCGAGTGGAAGAAAGGAAAGAAAATAATTGTTAAGAGCAGCTTAAGCACACACAGTACAAATCTTGATCATTTTCTGCTCTGTTTTTCTTGGTATTGCTCTTCCTAAGGAAGAAACCAGCAAATCTTGTTTACTACTAATACCCTCTTCCAGCATCCTCTGTGAACCCCAGATATTTAGTCACAAACTGTGCAGGCGCAAAAGTTGTCCATTTCCAAATGACCTTTTTTGAACCCCATTCAAAAATCTGCAGTCACTTAAACCTCACTTGCTTGACAGTACACACACCCACACAAACAGGACACTGTTCTCTATTCATCATGCTTGAAAACCATGTCTGAACTTGTGTGTTAGAAAAATAAAATAAAACATGTGGACTTAGCTGTGGGATAGATATTTCACTAGTATGGCCCACAGCATTTAATTTTGTTTTTGTTAACAGCACACAGAATAGGTGCAGAATAATTTAAAAACTTAGGATAGGTAAAGCTGCTTTCCCAGGGCAATGCAGCTCTTTTCTAACATTGTTCCAAGTTGGCTGACAGTATGTATTTTCTATATAGTTGTTCCAGTACAGAACCAGAGAAACAAAGCAGCATAGTTTCTACCACCTTCCAGACCGTAGTTGGATTGGAAACTTAGACTGAGAGTAACTCAGCTTGATAAGCAATGGATAAGAAATCTCTACTTGTATGCAGAACAACCCACAAATGGGAAGCATAAGCCCACAACGAACAGATCCAGAACTGATGCTCACAGAGAAAATGTCTGAGGCCAAGAATGGAAGGTGCTGCTGGGAAGCCCTGCAGTTCAAGACAGTGCAGAAGCCAGCGGCAGCTGCCCCGTTGAATTGGTGTAGGCCTATGAGCACAGCAGCACCGATGAGATCTCTGCAATGTTTTCTGCCCTTCAGTCGCACTTTGGCAGGCAAGTAGGCCAGTCAAACTACATAGCCATTTCCTACTTCTGACTGCACTTCTTCATATGAATTACTGCCCAACTAAGACAAGTCCTTCTTAGGTATATAAGAGAAGCTTTTTTTCATGTGTTCAAGTAGAAACATCATACAGGTCCAGACTACACTGTCTCGTAGATATAAATAGATCTGCTAAGTATGGAGCTGCTTTTCTTCATATGGACAGATACCTTATCACCGCCTGGCAGCAAAGAGGTGATTTTCATTAGGCACACTTACATGATAAGCTTTCAGGAACTTTGAAAATATTCTGTGAGAGGAAAAGATGAGGTTCATTCCAGTCCACATGGACTTCAGTTGATCACATCTACCTTAGAGGAATTCACTTCAGAGCTGGCGTGTTACCAGAACTTCATCAAGAGGTGACTCCTGTTCACCAAGGACTTAATTTCAATGCATGCTGTCACAGGGAGATGTGAGCTGTGTTTAAGTAACTACTGAGGTTAGCATCCCCCTCCATTTTCACCCGGATACACAAACTGTACCCCAAACCTCCGGCCCTGTTGCAAAGAAAGAGCACAAAAGCTTTCATGGCTGGTTAGGGACCCTGCAGGCTCTAGGTCAGAAAATCATTCAACATTAATGGAGCTTAAGTGCACGCTCAAGTGGTTTGCTGAATAGGACTGATTTGCTCAAATGAGACTTCTGTCTTTGAGGAGAGAGTCATGCTACCAGCCCAGCTCTCATACGTGGCATTATAATAACAAAACACAGAGTGTGTTCATTAAGTAAGAGCATGAAAATACCACCAGGTGAGTAAGCAGATTGCAGTTTCAATAGTGTTTTCATCACAAATACTGTGTTGTTTTTTTTGTTTTTTTTTTAATTACAATGAAAAGCTCTTGACAGTGTCAGTTTAAGGAAATCATTCTCTACAAAGCTTTTTTATTTGTTCTTTACAATTTCTATCATCAGGTATTAGCCTCTTCAAAGAAAGAGCAACTTGTCAGAATAAAAATGCTCCTTTCAGAATTTAATGAGAATATTTATTCTTTCTTTTCTCTGAAGAGCACTGCAATGTGATAGGTGATATACAGAGAATAACTAGTCCCATTGGAGAATAAACTCCAAATAACTTTGCTTTTCACAGTTCAGACTAGATGAGCAGGATTTCGCTTTGGTTTCCCAACTGAGGAATTACTAATGACCTCGAACTGCAAAATCTTTGCCCTTTCTGATCTGCAAACCTTAAAACACATAGAGCTGTTTTCAAGAAATTGTTAGAAAAATCTTCCTTTCACTTTTTTATCTGGATAGCATTGTTGTTTTACAGCCATGACACTGAGAGGTCAAACCAGCTGTGTGGCTCCATAGGGAGGTTACTCCTCCACATATGAAATGCCAATTGATATCTCTGCGGAAGGGTTTCTAGCATATACAAGCCCAGATCCTCAACTGCTGTAAACCTGCACAGCACTAAAAACATGAACTAGCTAAGAGTTTTGCCCTTTAATCTCAGAATTCCTCAGTTAGACATAAAAGCATGAGGACTGAGTCTGAGGAAGCTGAGCATCACTGCTACCATCAGCATGAGAGGAATAAGTCGTCAGAGTAAAAAAGGAATTGTTCAAGGTTGGAAAACCAGCTGGGCAGCTCTACAGGGGAACTGATCTCCATGACAGGGTCTTCACATTATCTCAGCTTCCACTACATTTGGGCAAATTTCATGCTGGTCATAGAGGCCTCTGGTAATTCATCAAGTGTAAGCAAGTCAGATTTCAGATGTGCTCTCACACTGTTCATCATGCTGATGGGGCTAACACGACATGGGCAGCGCACAGACAGGGGTGCCTGTTACACTATCCAGAACCCTTAATGCAGGCCTTTGGGAAATGGTTGGGGAAACTACGCAGAAATTTCTGAGTCTCATCCTGATTCATGGCCCAGGACTCTGTGCCAGACTTCCAGGCTTGTCTGGCTCCCAAAGAAGCCTCTGTCATCCTTGTTGTATGTTGAAGTAATCTGTAATGAAATGTGGTAATAGAGTTTTTTTTTTTCAGAGTATTAATGTGGAAATATGTCTGGGTAGGGCATTAGTCCCCTAGGAAATTATCTTCCCAACATCAATTCCCAAGATGATCCCACTTTGATATTAGACTGCGGGCCCTTTGCCTTAAGCCAAGACTGGTCACAATGTGAGAAAAGATTACTTTTGTCTCACAGTCTCCCCTGAAAACAAGAAATCAACTTTCTTCTCCAAGTTCCAAAGGACCGAGCTGGAAAGATGAGCTGCTCATTTCCCTCTGTGACTGGAAACTAATTGCTGCAAAACCACAGAATACAAAATGAAAGGGAAGTAAGACATAAAAAAGCAGGCAGTACCAGTCTTGGATGCTACATTAACAGAATTCTATTATCTGTCTGAGAGACCATGCTGAAAACTTGCTGTATTACAAATCATTCTCTCCTTTATAATGGGTTAAGGCAGAATCTTGCTTTAGTTTTTCACGGTAAATGCCAAAAATAAATGATTTAAACCAGATGTATGGTATTTGTGCACATTTTAGGGCAGCTCCGATTCAGCAGATGCCTTGTATTAATAATATACAGTTGCGACAGGAAATGTGGTTTAGGTTCCTGGAAAAACATAAAAGTTAATTCCATTACTCCATTTCAGGGTGCCTTTCCTCAAACGCTAAACTGGTTTTGATTACACAGAAACCTTATAGTGAGAAAACTTTGTCAAGACTATTAACTTATCAGTGCTTATCCTCCTTCGTACACATCCCCTACTGCCAACCTACGTGCTGAGCTACCTGTGAACAAGCCTAGAACACACAAAATGGACCTACAAAATCTGGGATGGTACAGACCCCTTTTTCTAATACTATTTCAATTATTATTTTTCCTTAGATATACTGTGTTCTGCTTCCCATTCTCTCTTTATTCTGCCTGAATAAGAGCCCTCGGTTTGAAGAAACATTTCAACAACAGCAGCCCCCCAAAACCTCTTACCCATGGCAATGAGACAAATCACAGTAATTGATCTCTAGAGGGAGTCTTCTAAAGGTTGAAGCACAAACACTTTCCAGAACTCTGCTGCAATGAGCATGAACTCAAACAAACATTCAGTTTGCTATCTGCATTTTGTCACTTGATCCATTCTGAGCAGCTGGCTTGGAAAAGGCTTTTTCCAGGAAAAGAGAAGCACGTTCTGGTGGATTCAGAAATAATACTGAAATGAATGCATTTCAGCTAGCTTCTCCTTCAGTGCCATACAATTTATTCAGTTTATGCGTCACTGCACGAAAACAAAAATTACAGGAGCATTTCAACGCATCTAAATACAAATGTTTTTCACCAGTAAACCTCAGTGAGGTCCTGAATTCAGGAATGTTACTCTGATGATTAGCAGCTGTTTTATAGGCAAAGAAGGATCAGATATTTAATTCCTACCTGACAACAGAGAAGGATAGTTCAGACAAGAAGCAATGGAACGACCCACACACAAACACAGACAAACATCTACAGCTAATATTGTGTTTGGAGCAAAAGCAAATGTCTGGAGGTGAATTACAAAATTAGAAAAAGCTGAGTTTAATAAGAGCTTAACTCAGCTGCCCACAGTGGAAAAAAAAGTAGTTTGAGGTTTTGCAGGGCTCAACCCCTCCCCTCCAAAAATCTCTCCATCAGGGTATCGAATGGCAGCCCACTTACCCAATGAAAAAACGAATCAGAGGCATTACACTATTTCATTGTGGTGTGCGGACACAACACTGAGGTATGCTGAAAACCAGTGTGTGATTACCACCCCCAGCTAGGTATCACACGCATATGTGGGTTTGCTGTTACTCATTCTGGACTGTATTGTTTGACACGGCATGGTGAATTCCCGTCAGCCTAAGTGTTTGCTGTGAAGTCTTACAAGGTTTCAGTATTGTAGCGTTGGTTTGGACCTGCACCTGAGCTGAGGTGTTTTGTGAATAAATGCACAATCTTCCAAGAGCTAAGGGGGGCTATGAGACAGAAGGGGACAGACTCTTTAGCAGAGTCTGTTGTGATAGGACAAGGGAAAATCATTTCAAACTAGAAGAGAGAAGATTGAGACTGGATACAAGGAAAAAGGTTTTTACGGGGTGGTGAGGCGCTGGAACAAGTTGTGTAGAGAGGTGGTGGATGCCTTATTTCTGGAGGCATTCAAGGTCAGGATGAATGGGGCTCTGAGCAACCTGATCACTGTAGGTGTCCCTGTTCATTGCAGTGGAGTTGGACTGGATGGCCTTTAAAGGTTCCTTCTGACTCAAATGATTCTACGATGCCCTCAGCAAACCTTAGGTTAGCCTTAGAATTCTGGGGCTGTATGTACCGTGTAGCTGTGACTAGTTCTCACATGTGGCTGTGGTAGTCCTCATAAGTGTAGTATTTGGGAATATCGTCAAGAATTGCATTTGCCAAATGTTTTGGTTCAGTCAGATTAAGAAAAGCCACAAAAGGCCTCCCCTTTGATCTGGTTGAGCAGATGGGAAATGAAAAACTGTTTACCATTCTGAAATATTTTCTTCACCTTTACTGCATCGTTTTACCAATTTATAATAATAATTGTTTTCTGAATTGTTCTGAAGATCATCCTCTGCAAGCTGTACTTATTATATCTTGCAGACAGTGCCACAAGTGATTTCCTAAGTAAACAAGAGTCACACTCTCTGCTATGAAGAGTTTTCACTGTAAATAGGAATGGCTATAGCTAATGAGCACCAGGATTAATTTGAATAGTGGAAAATTATGATTTTACCAGCAGAACTGATAGTTTGTTCTGAATAATGCACCCTGAAACTCCTTCTGAGGCCACAGCTGGTTAGAACACACACATATATATTTGTCCTTCTGCAGCCAACCATCAATCCAGATCATAGAAGAGCCCTGAATCTCGTATCCACCTTAAAATCATATGGTGAAAAAAAAAGAAGATTCTTACGAAGGAAATTAGAAGAATAATATCTACTAAAGACCTCCTTAATTGTGATTGTAAAAATGGCATGGGAAGATTATACCAGATAGTGAAATGAATGCATGAAAATTGAAACTAAAAAACTGTGAGTTGGAAGAAACTGCCAAAGATAGCCTGTCATCCTGCTCAAGGCAGTGCTTCAGAAGAACTGTAGATTTGCCTAGTCAAGTTTTGGAAGGTTTCAGGGAAGAAGATGGAGTTTTTCCCAAATGTCCCATTTGAAAAATGATATTCCAACAGATTTAATGAATTCATCAGTGAAAGCCTCCGAGAAAGAAGCTAGGAAAATCTAAAAGAGTGTTTCACAGAGTGTGAAGAGCATTTAGAATGGCTCACAAGGATCTGCACCATATGCACACATTCTCATGGTTGACTTGTGGCACATTGTGGTGAGAAATCTCTGAGGATTTTCAGACTTACTTATATCCCTGCGCTTATCAGAATATGGTCTTCTGGGGAAATAGATGTCAAATGGACTTCTCCATTCTGAGCTCTATATACACTCATGAGTATTCTTCTATACATACATGCATGCACACATGAAGATTTTCTGTAGCAAGAAACTGTCAAAGCACTCTGTAGTTCTGCATTGACAATAGAAATAATTTCATGGAAATATTTTGAGTACATTGGAAATTTTGGTAGCCCTTATTACACTATATGTTTATACAACTAGAATTAAATAAACCTTTGTGGAAATACTGATTTGTGTGTATTTGAGTGAATGGGCATAGAGTCATTTTAAAGTATGGAGAGGTATTCTCACAACTTCAGACAGTATTACAAGGTGAAAAAAAAAATTCTGAAAATGCACCATAAGCAATTTGATATATAAGTGTTCATATTGAACATACTGATGCAACTAAGGGTTTGAGTATCTGTTTCTGATGTCACATTAGACTTTTCTTTTCCAACTGATTCCCACTCCCTACTCCATCTTGTGTTGAAAGGTAAGACTGAGTACACAAGAGTGAAACTGGACAAAGATATTCCATATGTTTTAATCAGTGTTCCCATAGCTGCCTTGCTTTAGTAACACAGTTGGAAAAAAACAGATATCCCTGTGGGACTGACTTCACCTGGCTTTTTTTTTTTTTTAACACTGAAAGCACAGTGGAACAAAGGAGAAGTATGTCATGACAACACCGTTAATATTTCCACTGATACAAGATGCTCCCTCAGTAGGCCTACAAGTGACCATATGAGGAAAAGATCAAGCACTTGTGAAGTGCGTGTCTTCATTACAGCTGTAATATACTGCAGAAGGGGCCTAGCTGGCATGAGTTTGCTCCAATGCTGGACACAGTCAAGCTGCAGATGAGCCTGCCAAGAAGTGGGGTAAGCCCTCTGCTCATCTCTAGGCCACCACAATTACATTCATCCCAGTACCTGAGCCAGCTCAGTCATTTCCACAACACACTGGAGAGAGAACATGTCCTTGGGAGTGAAGAATGTGTCAAGTTGAAAGAAAATGAGAACCTCATCAGTACAAATATCAAAAAGTTCTAACTTGACTACTCCATCTGCAGTTGTACTAGTGAGTCTACTTAAATCTAACTCTTGGAAAAGGTCAGTAAGTACTGTTGCAGTTGGTGGATTTCCATCCATGGCTACTGAGATTTATTAAGAAGCTTAATTTTTCCAAGAACGAATTACCAAAGAAGAGATGCTGCCAATTTTCTGTTTTCTACAAAAACATTGAGTCTAGATCATAGATCATTAGAATAGCATTACATCTCTTCTGAAATTTCTGCTGTCTTGTAAAGGATCAAATTATATTTCCAGCCTGAACAGTATTTAATCCATGTATTAGCATAGGGGCTGAGAATTTTAAATGGAATCTGATCACACAATCGGATTTGAGAGGAAATATCTGGGACTTTGGCAGGTGTACAAGCACAGTGAGTTCTTGCACTATGATAATGGCAGTGGACAGAATGTGTCCTCAGAGTCACTACAAGAAAGACCCATATCGGAGTGTGGAGGGCTTTGGATGTATGTAATATTATCTTTTTTTAATTTCTTTTTCTGGACAAGTGAAGAATTATGTATACCATAGGGCCAAAAGTAAAGTTTGCATAATTAAGAAATATAAAATGTTGCATCTTGTATTTAGCTTAATAGAATTATCTGGTTATTCTACCAAAATCATTTAGAGTCCATCCCTTTGGAAAGGGTAAGTACACTAAGCAGATCTACTTCTGTTTTTTTCTCTATGTACAGGCATTGCTTTTTTAAAGCTATACAATGTATTAAAAAGACCCAATTTTCCACTTGCATCTTTTGGAATAATGAGTAACTCAGAAGAAGTGAGAGCCATGAGTAACACTGATGAAGTGAAACTCATTTCCACAACACAGAGTGGGAAAATACCAGCTTCTGAGAGACTTGCCCTTTATATTTCTGCAGCCTTTTCAAATCCCATCCTCACAAGCACAGACAGCTCTGTGAATGAAGTTACTCCGAGCCCTGCACAAGTCCATCAAGACTATCCAGCATGGAGATACATTTGATACGGATCAGTTGTACACACAGATGTGGATACAGTCAGTGGCTGAAGAAAACCTCAGCTGCAGATTTTCCAGAAACTAAAGGGACGCACTGAGTAAAGTGAAACTGTATGCTTGTCTGATTTTTAAACTTTTTGCTCAGGGCTCTGCTGTTAGCCCACATCATGCACAAAACACTGGAATGGGCAAATCTCTGGTCTGACCCATTATAGCTGCTCTTAGGTTCAAAAGGGAGAGAAAGTGGACTGTCTTTTAGCCAGTGGGATTTACAGCAGTCATGAGAAAATATGCAATTGCCTTTCATTCTGGTTTCATTCACCATTGCAGTCCTTTACTTTTCTGCCTGTGTGAAGATGAATTAATTCTCTGTACAGAGGGCGAATGAATGCAACACCAAAGCTACTGATGTCTAGCTGCTCACTCCACTGGATACATACTCACTACTTAGCCTCCTAAAGTTTTAAACAAAAGAGAAGTCACAGTCTGTCTCAGCATACAGCCCTGGAATTAAAGTCACAACTTAGTACTCATGCCATTTTGTATTTTAACTTTGTATCGTTAATTTAGTTTAACTATTCAGAGTTAAGCAATGGGACATAAAAGACTATTCTGACCTGGGCAACAGAGAATGAAAAAGTGCAGTGAGCCCCACCTACAGAGTTGTTGGTGGAGAGCTCAAGGAAGAGCCATTGCAGACTGGGTAAAACCACATCTCCGATCTAGATGATGTAGGTAGATGAGTACACCAAAGCACTATGCCACAGGAATATATGCAGTCTGTGCTTTAGCATGAGGTTTCATGATGTAAGTACATCCACAAACAGCAGTAGAGGAGCAGGGCCCTGCATACACAGTCTGTATCTCCTAGGTCTCTGCTCTCCTCACAGAACCTTGCTCTGCTCCTTGCTACAAGAGCGTACATACATTCCCCTTCATTGAGCTTTATGAAATTTGCCAGGTGATGTCCTATATCACCTACAGGTGATGTCCTATATTGACTTCCAATCTTTCATCTGAAATGCAGAAGGCAAGCATCGCTCAACCAGCTGACAATAGGGGGGAAAAGCTTTCATACGCTAACTTAGTAAAACCCAACGTCCTAGTTGCAAATCCACTGAAATCCCATGTTATCAGAAGGAATCCCCAGTTGTTTGAGAATCAGGAAGCTTTCTGCTATGCTATTATTCTCTCTAACATCCACGCTTCCCCTGCTGTTTTGCTTTTCTTGTGCAGCACAGCGGCATGTGGAAAACCCTGAAACTGAACTGCTGATAACATCACACCTTTAACAAACTTGCAGGCTGATGGATTCCTACCAGAAACTGTGTTCACTGAGCAAGCTGTAAATTTAGAAAGGTAGGTATGTAGCTTGACTGAAGGAAACGTAATTCAAGAACTGATCATATAGTTAGATAAATGCCTGACAGGACCAGCTGTAGTAAAGAATAAGCTCTCAACATCCCTCCTAATGGACTGTGGGTCTCCCTAAAAAGAAAAAAAAATGTTTTTACTATTCCAATCTTTTACCAGAATGTGCTATCAAAGCGTATCATCGGGATATGCATGAAGAAACAGGAAAAACAGCATACACATAAGTATGACAATGTCAATTCAAGATAATTGGGAAAAAAAATACTTCTAGGATTTCCAACAGGTCCATTAGGTTACAGTATCACCCATCAAATAATTGAAGAAAAGTCTGCTGGAGTGAAACTACCACTACTGTAGATCACAAACCCTAAATGCATTGCGTGACGATGGAAACTGTAATCCCCTTGGGAAAAACAAACACTCCAGCTAACACTACTATACATGCTTTTAGATGTCTCTCTCCCTGCAAGTGCTGTACAGTCTCCTGATCTCTGGAAAAAAAATGGAAATGGTTCTTTCTTTACACAAGATCCTGCACGCTCGGGTCTGCAGAGAAAAAAGCAGATCTGTGAGGAGGATCAAGGCTCGCCAGCCAGACCTGCTGTGGGTTTACTCTCTTTCATCACAACTTTGTCCCAGCTGCTTGTTCAGTCAAAGTGACTACCTCCTCTGTCATTACACTGCCCATTGTCACAGAAGACACTTTCATAACCTAGATTTTCTGCATTTTGTACCTCTTTTTCGCTTCCTCTCCTATTTAATTCCTTGCCTTCAAAGAAGATGCCTCAGCATGGCATGGGCCCTTTGGGCAGCCTCCCGCTGCCATGGGGACTGCTCTGGGTGCTACCAAATGCAGCCCTTCAATGAGAGAAGCAGCAAGGCAAAAGGAAACAGTGCCCAACAGGGTGCCAGCTTCCCTCCATGCCAGCAACCATCCTGGTCATCATAGAGTGCGGCATGACGTGCCCCTGCTGCCTCAGCCACAGCCTGCAAGTGACAGCTGTGTGGGACACCAGTCACAGCATCACTTCTGTAGGCTCCCCGCTGAGCTGCAGTGACCAAAACACCACCTCAAAGTCTCTGGGGATGACAATGCTGGAGGGTGCCAGGCCCCACTGTCCCCTCAGAGCAGGCCCTGTGGGGCCACATAGGCTGCTCAGCTGGCCCTCATCACCACCCACTGCTCTCTGCCTAGCAGCAATCTGGATTTCTCTGGGAGATGTTTGGGAGCATGTTTGCACCTAGGGAAATTCCCGTTTTGCTGAGCAGCCCCACAGTTTTATCTATGCTCCTTCTGAGAGGAATTAACACAAAATCCCCAAGCCCACTGTATTTCCCATTGCCTGTAGAGAGAATCCCCAAACAAGCTGATTTGAAGCACTTGTATTGTCTACCGCTTGTTTAGCTGCTGGTGACAGAGAGAAGTCTCCAGGGAAAATGGCATTTTGAGGGAACTCCAGTTTTACTTTAGCCAGTTGTGACAAAATGACTGAATAAATTCTAGCCCACTGAGAGTTTTGGATCTCCTAAGAAAATAGCTTTAAAGTACAGTCACATAACAATCCATGTATAAAGACCATATAAAAAAATTCCAGACATCCCTCAGTTGTGGTGGCTCAATTTCTGGAAAAGGGTGGCGGGGTTTTTTTTTGAGTCTCCAGTTACAGGCCCCAAATCCACATTTCTACACTCAGGATATAACAAAGACCCCTGAAATTGAAACAAAGGGACGAGAGTGACTTTCTTTTTAAGGATCTGCTAGTTGACAGGGAACTACTATGGGAAACAGATGAGAAACACAGACTCCAGCTGAGTTGCATGAAACAGCCAGTCCCCGTTTGTTACTAGGCAAAATGGCAGGCATGTAGAGCTCCTCTTTATTGCTGCTTTTTCCCTTACGCTCTGCTTTACGTTCCCATTATGAATTGCAAGGCATTATTATTGAGGGGGAAACCATCCTGTCCATCCCTCCCAAGATCTGCACACCCCCAGAGGCAGGGCAGAGTTAGCGCCCTGCCAAAATGCATGGGAGGGACAGAGCACAGAGCTTGACTCCTACTGTGTGCAGTAGGGCACATGCATGCACAGGGGAGGGTACTTGCAATGGCATGAAAAGCAAACTGGTCCATGGGGAACTTAAGATTCCGGGACAATCAGCTGGTTACCAAGAGACGTGTGGGACCAGCTCCCACAGAGTTCCTGAGGAGTTCTTTTAAAACAGGAAAGCAAAGTTATTATCTATTTTTGTCAAACAGCTTAACTGAAAAAGGAAGAAACATCAGTCTTACAGATTGTACATCCAAATATGTTATTCCCTGAAAAGCACGTATTATCTGCATGCTTTAAAATGAGTCACCAGTGTCCTGCTATGTCTGGGGAGTGAACAAATTGAAGAGCCAAATGAGTCTCACAACAGTAATAAGCAGGATTACTAAAGGGCTGATTTAGTACTGGCACAGGTTACCAAGGGAGTCTGCACACTGCCATCCTTGTAGTTTTTAGGAATGAATTAGATAAGCAGCTGCCAAAAATGGTGTAAATTAGAAGGGAAGGAGTGTATTTTGCAATATCATACAGTTCTACATAGGTCTGAAGAGATCCTTCAAGAAGACACTGCATTTCATTATCAGTCACTAGAAAAAGAAAAGAACCACCACTTTCTACATGTTTTCTATCAGTTAGAGCACATGGCAATAACTCTGAGTAATTATTTCCATGTGACTCAGAAACTGTTTTCATTGGACAAATTCGCATCATGAATTTGCCTATATTAGTAGCAACAAATATGCTGCTACCTGCCTATGTAATAACTCACTCTGACGGAGGAACATAACATACATTAGCAGACCTGGTATAAGCATTTACCTTCCATACAGAAAAAGGTACTTGGTTTTGTTAATTGGTTAATGACGCAGCAAACCCATTCTTGACCACTGGCCTATTTATATAGTAGCTGGACTGTTACAGCGTTAAGACTGCCAATGAAATATTTGCAGGATAACTTGACCCCACAGATGTTGTTAATTTCCAAGTGTTGTAAATATAAACTAACTGACATTTAAGCAATAGAATAAATTGTCCCCAGTGCAGGATGTATGACCATATGTGATTTTCAAAAAAAAACTAAGCAGCTGGATTTATAAATCTTGTTCACCTGCTTCTGCCAGGACAAGGAAATCAAGTGGAAAAAGGAAAAAAAAAAAAAAAAAAAAGAAGTGAAGAACCACCAACAAGATGCTATTTTGTATAAGGATTTTAGAAACAGAAGATTATTGATGTGGCACTCTGGCTTCAGCAGAAATAAAACAGTGGAGTTTTTCTTCATAACTTAAATGCGAGTCGTAAGAGATGAAGCCAGGAAGAAGTCACAAATATTACCTGGGTTTTATCTAATCTCAGTCTAATTTGATAGTCCACGTTCTGGGTCCACAGCCTCTAGTGGAGACCAACACTACGTTTTTCATAAAGGAGTCTTAAAGACCTAGTGATATTCTGTTGTAGTTTAGAAGTGGGTGGCAGATATGCCTGAAAAGCACAATTAAGAAGCCCTCATACAGACTTGAGTTGCTCTGTTGACTTTCTTAGTGTGGACATACCATGATTTGCTCCAAAATCTCTACCATGCTTACTTGATAAATTTGCACTTATAATATGGGAAAAGCCCATGCCGTATGATATAGCGGTAACAATGAAAATAATGACATTTAACAGGAATTCTAAAGGAAGAACTGCAAACCAGATGGGAAGGAACACAGACATCCAAGAATACAGCCAGGTTGCTTAGTGGCAGAAAACAGTAAACTTAGTTCATATCTTCCTTTGTCTCTGTGAGTCTTCATGCCCACTGGCCTTTGAGAAAGCCTCATTCTACATCTTTGAATCTGTTCACAGTATGTGGCATACAATTTTTAAGCACAGCTATATGATCTCTCTTATGAAATGCTGTTAAGTTTCCCATAAAAGAAGGACCGGCAAGTCAGAGGTGCAAAGGACCATATTCCCAGTGAGTAAAGAAAAAAGTCAAACTACTTCAACTATCATATGGATCCTACCCTAGAAAATATCCTCTCATAACTAAGGAGAAGCTAGGAGATGATCCAGCTGAACCAAGAATGGTACGGTGAGTAAAAGGGCTAAAAGAGCGCGTGTGCTTGCCAGCCATTGAACTAAAGATAGAAGGCTCTGTTTATGCATTGACACAGAATATCTAAATACATGAAAAGGAGGCATTTTCCACTGTCTACAAAAGGAGAAATTCTGGAAGAGGGATTGATGCCAAGTATTTTTCTAAACTTGATGTGTTAGAAGGGCTCTGGCAACTGCCTTTAGAAAAACAGCTCATGTTTGCACATATTCACCAACCTTTTTGGGAGACAGTTTCTTCAGACTGCCATTTGGGCTGTGCTTGGCACCTGAGACACTGCTGGAAAATACAACATGTTTTTGTTACCGTAGAAGCTAGTAAGGTTTACAAAGACATAGAAGTGCATGACTGGGGACTTCAGATAGGAAGAGCTGAAGTTTCTAGCTAAAGCTAAACAAGCAAAAGTAAAAACTCTAATTGAAATAACATACTTGGGAGAAAAATTAGCACAGAAACTCACTTGGCTCAACACACAAGGAAATGGAATGAAGATTTAATAGAATTATTAGATACGAAACAGTATTTGTATCTAATTTGGATAAAATAATTCATTAGGATTTCATCTAGCTAAACAAGGCAGGCCCACTGTCAATCACACAGACAGCAATTTTTGAAAAG
This sequence comes from Gallus gallus, assembly GCF_016699485.2. Taxonomy (NCBI): domain Eukaryota; kingdom Metazoa; phylum Chordata; class Aves; order Galliformes; family Phasianidae; genus Gallus; species Gallus gallus. Next base: position 22,374,963 of record NC_052534.1, read on the forward strand.
GTTGGAGTGTTTGCCTATGACTGGATGAACGTATGATGAGCAAACTGCCACTCCGCACTAGGAAAGATGATTTTAAAAATGAGAAGCTGTAGAGCACTACAAACAACAGCCTGCTTTGACTGTTACGCAGCGACCTCAGATATTTCTTCCAATAACACGATGGCTCAAGGGTGATCACACAATGCCCTTCTTAGTTCTTGCAACATGTCCAGTTAACACATACTCACAGGTTGTCCGTGCCCTTGAGCTGTGACCTCGTGCCAACTGTGCCACCAGATGAGTTTGCAGAGTTTACTTGTTGCTGTGATCTTTATGGTGAGCTACTTAGATTTAAGGATTCTTTTATTTTATGATGCATGCTATGAACTATGATGCCTTGCTATGAAACCTGCTTGGATTTGGACAATAGGAAGGCTCAGGACTATTGCAGTGCAAAGAACAGGAGATGCAGGAAAAGTCAGTAGAAGGGAAAGTTCACCTCTTTTAAGGTCATTCTAAGGACCGATTGTCTTGTGAAACTCAGTTTAACCAAGTTGTAGATTTTTATACATAATGTGTCATCTGTCTTCGCTGATCTTCTCAATTACAGTTTCACTTAAAAACACATGCCAGATCAGTGTGACCTCTTGGTTGCACAATCCCAATGATCTGTCTGGCAGACTGTGCCTAAGAAAGCCAAGAGCCCCAGTATCGCCTGTATGGCGCCTGCATGCTCCTCACACGCTGCCCAAGGAAAGTGCAACAGGCAACGCCAAAGCAAATAGTCTGACATTGTTTGTATAGATCAGCAACATGTCTTTCATTAAAATTTGCTGCGGCCACAGTTGTGACATTTTTTTTAATGCAATTGTAACACAGCTGATCTCTTGAATTACAGACTGGTGAGGAGGGATCCCTTCACAAGCAAAAGGAAGGGAACTGTGCAAACACTGACTCATAGAGGAATACATTGGTGATTTTTCTAGCAAACTAAGTAATAATAAAAACTGGAACCAGACATCTGATACCTATGGTTTCTAAAATAAATTCCTTTCCTCTACAGGGGGAAAAAAAAAGCCTAAATGGGAAGACCAAATCTTTCACACTCATGCATTAACTGCAGGAACCTAATTTACGTATACAAGTACACGCAACCTGACCCTCATTCCCAAGATTAGATTGGAAAGTTACACCTCTAAGTAAAAGATATTTACATGTCCCACAAACAAAACATGCTTACCACAAAAACAAGACCATATATAGGAGTAAGGCTATGAAACAGGATGGAAACGAGTGCAGGAAGGATCAAGATCCAGCAGCAGAAGGATGCAGCTGTCAACTTAAGACTGAGCTTACAGTTGTATTTATGCATCTGTAAGGAAGATCCACAGAGTCTCTTCAGTAGAGGATTTTCCTACATAATGGTCAGAATCTGGTCATTGTGGACACTGCATCAACAGCAGTGATGAGGAAATTGTATAGTTTAAACCAAACAAACTCTTGGGGTTTTGCTCAATCCTAATCCTTTGGTTGCACAGAGTCTTTAATTTCCTTCCCAGCTTGCTTGATCACTGCCATTTGAAGTCCACATGAGCAGTTTGTACAACAGGTACACAAGCACATTTTCATCATCCAACTGACTTTAAAGACTTTGTTCACCATATATGCCTGGTACTAAAGCCTTGCCACCAAAAGCAGGACTTCTACCTCGAGCTCATAGCTGAGAACAAGACTAGACTAGCAGAATTCTCTTCAAGTTTTCCTTGCCAATGCTGAGGTCAGCCTGCAAGACCTGTATCAATACCCACTCTAACAAGTCTACCCATGAGACTAACGAGCACCACTGAAAACTGGCTGTTCAGTGGGAAGCCACTTGTTAACCTGCTACACAGTAAATACAGAATGCTCCTCCAGTCTCCAAAACATAACACACCGCTTCCACTAAAGCACCACATTTCCTATTTCCTTATATTTATAGATCCCTCCTGTGTGTTTTTTTTGTTTTTTTTCTTTTTTCAAGCATGGCCTTTGTATTGCCATACTTCAATATGAAAAATTTTGGAAGTGTTGCTACCAACACAATAACATCCCCTAAACCTGCACACAGATACTTCCTCTGCCCTATAATCTCTCAATTGTTATTATTATTTTTTGCCTATACAAGGATCTTTAGACATTAATAGATACCACATGCTTTGCCTTGAGTAATTTTGTAAGGCAATTTGAAAATCTTAGCTAAACTTCTTTATTTTAGTAGGTGTTACAGCGACGCTCTCTCTATGACAGATACATTTTCAGTGTCATGTCCTTCATCCTAGCAGGTTATCCAATTCTGTTTTTAGGGAATTAATCTGAAAAAAAAAGTTCATTTGGCTCAATCCTGCAGCCTTCTGTTCCAAGTGGTGGTGAAACATACCAACACAGACAGTGAATGGATAGTTTACTTATTCCACAATATTTTCTTTTACAACGTAAGAGCAAAAACTTCACACCATTCACGTCAGCATTTCCCATAGGGCCAAAACATAATCCTGAAAATTCTGCGAATTGCTAAGGATATTATATGCTGAGGATAAGATTACAGAGAAACAATGCAGCCATTTTGAGCTGAGCTTTCCCACAGTGAAAGGTTCAGTGGGGCCCAGCTGGTTGTTTTGACTTCAGACACTGACTCAGGGATTGGAAAGTTGGACACCAAGGGTGGAGCAGAGAAACAATTTGGCAGGCAAAAGGAAAAAGTTAACCTTTTTCAGTCCACTTGCTGTGTACTGCACCTACCAGCCACAGCAGGGTCTAAAAGCAGATTAGCTTCTGGGCTTAGTGGCATGCAAGTGCTTATGATACCTTGTTTTGCTCCTCCTTCATTTATGCTCTGCCTTAAGCTGGGGGCCTAGAAGCAGCTTTTGTAGAATGAGTATATTAGAGGGGCTTGATCCCATTTGAAAGTCTCAGTAGTGCCATAGCAAATAACTGAAAGTTATAACTTCCAAATGAAATTGCAGGGAACCACCTATAATTTTTTAAAAACATCCACTTTTTTTTCCCCCCCGTCTTCTTTCTGTGCATTTGAAGTCTATTCTGAATGTTTCATGTTTTAGAATACAAGCAAACATCCTTTCTGCTAGTACCTTGGCAGTAGAACAGCTATTCTGGTTGGTGTGGTGGTGGTTTTTTTTTTTTTCCCCTACACTGTATAGCGTTTGCTTATTGCTGCTCCTTTCCCAGCCAACGCGTGTTCAATAACACACAGAGCACTGCTTCTGGCTCACTCCAGAGCACGAGACTTGGGCTCAGGGGAAGCATCCCCACACAGGGGCTATCATGGAGGGCTACAAGGGCAGGTCAGCGAGCAGCAGGAGCCCAGGCAGCTGCCCCAGCATGAGCTCTTGCCATGCCCTCCCGCTGGCGAGGCAGCAGCTGGGCTTTCCAGCTGCGCACAGGGCTGCTGTTATGGCCCCGGCGCACAGTGGCGGGCAGGAGGCCAGCAGACACCTACTCGCTGATTTATAGGCATCGCTTTGTTGTGCATTCCTGCTGCCTGCAGGATCCTGCTGACTTTACACATGCTTAGCTCCCAGTAAGATCAGTGGCAACTTCGCCTTCATTGAGATCGTAATCCCAGAGCCTCCAAGAGGGAATATCGACAGACAGTGCCAAACCACTTGGTATTCTGTGTTTAGAAGGCTGTGCAGGCAGCAGCCGGGAGTAATTCAGGGTGTATTTGCTGCTGCAGTGCGGCGCTGGCAGGAGTGCCTAACCTCCTGGTGCATCAGCTTGCCCAGCTGGGAACACAGGCTGCAATGGGTGTGAATTCCCGTCTGGAAAGCGCGCTGAGATGCTTCAGAGAGGAGAACAATTGTTTCTACAGAGTTATTGTTCTCTGAAGAGAATTATTGCTTTTACAACTGAGAACAGCCTGCTTGAAACAGTTTACTGTCTTACCCGCTCTCTTTTTTTTCTTCCACTGAAGTATTTTTATTTTTTTAATACTGAGGAAACACGCCTCAAAGGCATTATTAGTAACATGTTTTCTTTCCTCTTTCTGAAATCCCACTTTTCAATGTTCTTTCACTCCCCAGTCCCAGGTTAGTGAGTACTGACAAGTACTATCAACACATCTCGACAAAGAATAAAGTTCTGTCTGGAGACATTTCGCTCCCTCAAAAAAGTTGAGCTAAGAGAGCTAAAGAAGAAGTGGGGGTGGGGGAAGAAAGAGAGAAATGAGAAACATTTCCAAACATAACATAAAAGGTCTTGCCTTAAGACCATGGATTTCCTTTTTGGTACTTTCAAAGAATGCGTCTTTAGTTCTCTTTGGCTGTGTGACCAACAGTTGTGGGGTGTGTCTGTGGTTTTCTTCTCTTCACAGTAACGCTATTGTTCAGAAACTGCAGCCAATTTATGGAAAGAGGTGGAATGTTTATGTAACTTACTTTGCTTTAGACAAGAAATAATAAAAAAAGACTGGTGGAGGAAGGCCAGTCAAAACAGGATTTTTCTTCCTTTCTGGACACAGATGTTGGGGAAAAAAAGCCAGCTCTGTCTTCGCGTTAAGAGAAACAGCATTTCCATTTTTAGACACTTCTTTTAATTAAGTAGGTCAGAAAAACAAAACCAGCCATTAGATTAGTGCTATAATTTACTTGCTTCAAAATGTGCCATGTTTGAGAGCTGCTCTGTTGACATGCTTACAACACTATAAACTGAGAAATAGATATATTAGGGTCAGATGATAGCACTTTTGCCTAGACTGCTGTGTCCCAAACATATAGTTGGCAAGTACTGCTAGACTGCAGATGGTGAGTGTCTCTTTGTCACTAGAATGGCGTTCCCTGCCATTTCCAAATTAGCTGAGCTACAAATATGATTTGCTATTGCAAACTGAAGCAAGGTAGCCAAAAGAATGAGTCGTCTTATTTATGTGTCCCCACTGTCCGTGTTGGAAAAGCAGAGAAATTAGGAGAAATCAGATTTCCACCCTATCTTCTTAGTACCCTAACACTTTGCTTGACCTCTTCTCTAACCAGCATACCTATTCAAAATCTTTAGGTCAAATTCAGCTTTCCTAATTGGAAGAAAAAATAAATCAATTTGCTTCAAAGATTTTGATTCAATAAGAATAGGGATCTTTAAATCTTAGGGCATCCTCAGGTGGCTTCTCAGAGTTTACAGCAATGCAGCTTGAGCCCAATCTGAGCTAGGCAGGTGCAGCTCACCTTAGGCCAGCGGGTTCCATCAAAAGTGTCTCAAAATGTGGTTTTTAAGGTAAGAAACGATTTCCAGCCACCACTCAATGCCATCACAAAACATATCCTGCTCATGCTGCAGTGCCACCAGCATGAAACCAAATGGGCATCCAGCCAGGCTGTACAGACACCAGCACCGGCAAGACTGAAATAGTGTCTAAATCCAAAATCTGCTCTTTGTCTGTCTCAGACTTGCACACGGAAGTCTCAGAAAAACAACACGGAAAATATTATAAATAGAAAACAGAATAAAATTTGGTGGATCAAAACCCCAAATGGATGCAGTGTTCTCTTAAGCCACAAAAAATTCAGAGCTCAAGAGAGACTGAGGAAACTGCTCCTGCCAAAATGTTTCAGTTTCAACAGGGAGAACAATTTCTGGAGGAAGATTCTGCTTCTATAATTATCCAATCCTTTGCCTCACTAAGACCACCAGTTTATTGCATTGGACCAATAAAGGCTTTTCAGGTGCCAATAATGTTCAAGAGATTCCATCCTAGCCCAGCACTCAGGTGCCAGAGCACTTTCAACCTACTACCAAACCCCTAAGCTTTTCAAGTTCTCTGAAAGGCAGGACTGCACCAGTATCAGTGAGGAAAGTGTTCCAGCGACATTATTCAACTTGAAACCCCTACTCGAGTGTGCAGAGTTTATTTGACCCAATGGGCCAGATTGAGCTGTGACTGCCTTACCTCCTCGCCAACTGCAACAGAATTGCACAAGCGTGAGTGGAGTCTGGTCCAACAACAAGTAATCTGCCATATGGAAGCTACTGAGCAGACATCTGCAGGACATTGAAAGTGTTTTTCTATATACAGCACAGAGTGCTACAGTTGTGCATTCCACAGAGACCCAGTTTGCAAAGGGATAGAAATGAAACATTACTTAGGGTTTTGGTTTCTTGGCCTTGAAAACTGAAATCTGAAAAGAATTATAGCCCAGTGCCATACCAAATCAGTTATGCAGTCATTCCTGGATTTTCCCATGGAATTTTTACATAAGAATTAGGCTGTATTTGATGCAAACTAACACACACAAAGAACTGTGCTGGTCAGAGGCAAGCCAGCTTATAGATGAGTTTCAGAAGTTTTTGAAAATGCACGTAAAAAGCAATTATAGTGAAACACACTGCTAAAGATGACTAGAAATTTGATGACAGCTGACTCATTAAAAGCCATCATGCCTTACATCTTGTCCCTGAGAGAAGGTTTTCAGTACCCTCCCATTCAGACAGTTCCTGTCTTCTCTATCAGTGTAGATTTCCCTCCCCACCTTGTACACTCTGTCCCACAAACTGGGAAACTGGAAATACCCTTTTCATCTCCATTTGGACACCTTTGGCTTGAGGCATTGCTGGGGGATGGAGCAAGCTCTGTGCTTTCTCAAGAAATGGGCAACCTTTGATGGGAGGTTGGCTGCTGTCCAGGAACACACAACGAAGAGGCTCCCTGCAGCTTTCTCAGCTCTTTGTGTACCCATGAAGCAGCTGGGTACAATCTGCCCTCACAATGGTGCGTCTGTAACAACACAACCAAATCCAGTCCTAGCATGGAAGAGAAGCACCATCCAACCGGAGGTCAAGTTTTGAATTATAATGGTGTCCCTCCAGACTCCAGATATCTGAATCAGCTGCTTCCCCCTCCACTCAGAGCACTGTAGCTAATGTTCCTTTATCCCACTAAAAGTCCAATTGCCTTGAAAGGAGGCAATTCTTTCAGAAAAGGGAAACTTTTGCCCATGAAAAAGAATGATGATGACAGCATATTAATCAGGAAGAAGAGTCGGGCAATCAGGCTTTGTTGTTTTGCCTTCATTGCAGGGGACCTGGTGCAAACTTTTAGTGAGCATGACCGTGGAAGAGTAGGTCTCTAATTATTTTCCTGTACCATGTTAAAGCATTTGATTCAGTTCTCTAGTCCAGTCACAAGTACCAAAACCACTGCGAGACTCGGAGTTAGTGATTAGTGTTATCACTGACCTGCAGAGGAATCCTGGAGGGAACCTCATCCAATTCTGAGATGTGGACACAAAGGCTTGCAGCACAGAATGACCGTGATAGCCTGGCTGAAAAAAAGAAAGATGCTTTCCTTGAGTTTGGACCCATTTTGAGCCTTTTATGGTTAACTCAAAGCTCTTCTTTCATTGAGCCTAGTGTTGTCATAATTTTCACTGCATTAATCTCTAGAGTTCAAATCCCCCTTTTTAACATGACACTTTGGATGTGAGATGACAAGTGTTAATATTCATTATTCTACTGAGCTATAAATACCCTGAGGTAAAGCAACTTAATTTCGGTTGTGTCCTTTCCAGTATTTCCTCAGCCCTGCGCTTATGTTCAGATCTTAATTACAGATAAGATCTTTCACATACTGAAAGTGCTCGTTGCACTTTTTTTGGCACTAGAGTTCACGTGTGCACTTTTATTTTAGTGAATACTTGTACAGTTAAAATAGTCAGACATTCCAGTTCACAGTAGATGACTTGTACATGCATATTTGCTTTCAGTCTACACACCATTCTCCTGTTGCAGTACAAGAAGAAAAGCAATCATTTCAGAAGCTATTGGAGTTTCCCTACTGAATTTTTCATACAGATAATTCTTCTAGCAAGATCTTACTTGCAATGTGTTTTCCCATCGGAGGTGTGCCAGATTTTTGGGGCAATGCTGAACAAAGGTCTCACCACCTTTGTAACACTAAACAGCATTTAGTCTCTTTCATAAACTTGATAGCCTGTAAATCTGAGATGTTCCACACCCTCTGCATTCCTATGTCGCATACTAACAGCCTCTTCTTTAATTACAAGGTGTGGCATATCTGGACAAGAGACAGCTAATCCTCCAGACGTGTGTGTGTATGTGTGTGTTATTTGCATTCACCCTAGAACTTCTCCCCTATACAAAGCTTTGGCTCTGAATTGCAAAGGTTAAAGCTCACCAACAAAATCTCTAGCTTATGGCCATGTTTTGCACCATTTAATATTCTGGTTCACTAACAATTAAGTGGAAGTGCTCTGAGCACACCAGATTGAGATCTAAAGGTTGAGAGTTATGAGGATCTAGGAGTTTGGTTCATACTGGTAACTGTTAACAAAACTTCAGCTGTCTGCAAACCTAAAACTTCAATAAGAAGCCCAAGTTGCATGGGCATCACAGGACCAGCCCTGCACAGCAGCAGAGCTAAACATGACTGTGACTGTCACTGGTGGCTGAAGCACACCACATCCATCACCACCGCCCAGTGCAGGGGAGGACAGACACTCCCCTGGACCCGTGCCTGCCATGCTTGCCAGGCCATTTCCTCACCCCTGTCCAAGTCTGTCACCCTGTGTGCTTCCCACATCCCACACAGCTTCAGGAAATCCAAAAAGCCTCAGCCCCACAAGCCTCCTCCCCTCCTTTCCCTTGAAATATTCCTCTTGTTCAAGGGCTTCACTCCTGAGAAACCCCTTTCAGCACCACCCTTCCACGGGCCACCACTGTGTGGACAACACTTGGCCACAGGTACCACTGGGGGCTATGGGTGGCGGGCAGTGGCTTCTGGAGGAAGCCACCGTGGGACAGGCCCTCCACCACAGACCTGCCTTTACACAGAGGACTCCCCTCTGTAACTGAATAATCGTTCACCATCCAGCAAAGAGAATTTCCAGAGAAAGAAAATCCATATAATTCTGGACGCCACATAAAAAGAAGAAGCGCCTCTGCCTGTTTTCACATATTGCCTTAGGCAGACAGCTAGGATCTACAACTCAGCTCTTCCTTCTGGCTCTGCCCCTCAGAAAGGGCCTTCTGGCTGGAATTCACTGCACCGAGTGTCCATGGTGAGGTGACAGCAGTGGGGCTGGCTGCAGTGACCTCTGAGGAGAGGCCAGAGCAGCTCCATGTCAAACACAGCCACCTCCAATGGTCCCACCACAGGGCACAATGTCAAGATGGCAGCACCTTAGGGAATAAGTATTCAATAAATGGCAAAGCTCCATACAGGCGGAGAAGAAAAGTGTGAGAACCGGCCCTGCGGACCTCACAGTCAGGAAAGAATGATGGGAGGAGATGCTCCAGGTACCCGAAGAAGGATTCCCCTGCAGCCCATGGGGAAGACCATGTCAGAGCAGTCTGTGACAGACTGCAGCTCATGCAAAGGACCCACTCATGGTAACAGTGGGAGGAAGAAGGAGCGGCAGGGACAAATTGCTACGGACTGATCACAACTCCCATTCCCACCCTCCTTGAGCTGCTCGGGGAGGGGGCAGAGAGAGCTGGGAATGAAGTTGTGCCTAAGAGCTGAGCTAAAGAGAAAGGAAGGAAACATGCTGTTTTAATTCTTCTCATTTTTCACTAACCAAATATATTTTGATAGGCAATACATTAAACTAATTTTCCTCAAGTCAAGATAGCTTTGCCAGTGCCAGTAACTGGCAAGCAATCTCCCTCTCTTTATCTTGACCCACAAGCTTTTTTTCATCTTATGTTTTCCCCCTGACTCTGGGTGGGCATCTGGCAGCCAGCTGAGGTCAGCTCACCACAGTCACATGCTGGAGCAGCCACAGAAAGGAGAAAGGGCAAAAAGAAGAGTTATCCTGGCACTGTGGTCCAAGTCGGGAGCTCATGATGCTTCCTTATGAACTGAGCCATTATCTGAGGATTGCTCTGTACACAGAGCCCCATTTCAACACAAGCTCATCATGAGGTTGAATTTGTGGGTTGGGAAACTAGTTATTTACAAGGACAAGGCTATCCCTGCCTACCACCCAGAGATAGTGTTCTTAGGATAGAATCTTTCCTGAAGCAGTCCAGGGAAAGTTTGCTGAAAGGAGGGATCCTGCATGAAAGAAATGAGAGAAGGCACAGATCAGAAATTAGCAGCTTAACTGAAGGACTATGAAGAGTCCTAGTTGCTAGGAACACTAGTACAAAATGCTGGCCTGGGTTTTAGTTCATATCCTTTGCTAACCAGTGCACGTGGTGTTGGCAGATGCAGCACTACCATGTTGATATGCTGCCCTTTCTTCTTCAGGCTGCCTTACCCTGACTTCCCACTACATTGCCCAAGAGTGCCAGGCAAGCACATAACCAGCCCCTGCTTCCACATCTCAACGCAGCAGAAAATTTATTAATGCAAAAAGAAATGCAAAAAAGAGATCATCTCTGGACATAGCCCAGACAACATGTAACTTGCCATAACATAGCCCTGAAAGGCACTGCTAGCAAAACACCCTGGCATGTTACAGCATCCTCCCAGCTTGTACAAAAGCTGCTTTCTTGCTGATCTCAGTTTACTCTTATTTCCAGGCATAACTGAAGTGTGTTTTGTTTTTCTTTATGGATCACCTGGCCTCCCAGTAGATGTTCTGGGCCACCATTAAGGCTGGGTAAGGCAAAGCTCTAAAACTGTTTTCTCCTTTTTGCAGAGCTTTTTCTCTCACCTTTTATTAGCAGATCTGCAGAAGCTGCAGATACATGTACAGGTCCTTTCCTGAAGCAGTCCCCAAATAACCAACAGCTTCTTCTTTCTCCCAGACTACCCACAACAAGCCAGGGGCTGCAGAAGGCAGACAGTATCACCAGCATTGCCCCTGCTCCTCCAAGCCTCTCCTTGGTATCCCAAAAGCAACACTGGGTGGGAAAATGAACTCATATACAAAATTCACTTGCAAAACTCAATCGTGAAGTTTCTGGTTGGAAAAAAAAAGAAAAACAGACTCAGGATGACAGTCTTTGTAGACAAAACTACTTCCTCCCAGTTTCTCCAGCTTCACCTGCTTCCCATGCTTGACGCAGCAAAAAATCCCATAAGAAGCTCATCTATTCATACTCAGGAACTGCTCGTGTTACTAATGTGCATAATCTGGATGAAAAAGTCATTAAAACCTTAGTGCATTCCTGAATCCATATCCTGTCATATTCATTGTAGAAAGCATAGGAAAAAAGAATCAACTTTGATGCAAAAACTTGACTTATTTTATCCATGCATGCAGGGAGTATGGAATAATAAGTCTGCAAGGGAAGTCAGTTACCCAATTCATCAGGACCATCTGGTTCATGAAGCAAGAAAAAGGGAACTGTTAATAAAAACGTTCAGAAAGATGTGCTTAAAGTAAGGACTCTGCTTCTGTGGAACAAGGACTGGTTCTTAGGTATGGAAAAGCACCACTGGGAAGAAGGTTGGCTTAAGGGGAACCAAAGGAAGCGCAATGTGAAATTGGAAGTGAAATGAAGGAGAGAAATGGAAATATCTAATGAAAAACTACTTGTCCATGGATGGAGTCAGAGGAGAGAGACAGCAAAGTTCATGGAAATGTTAATTTGTGTCCCAGTTACAGCATATTTTTCCCCCTTCTGGCATCACCGCATCCTCCATTTTGCACACAACATCCAGCAATGAGCTCTTGATGAGGGAGAAAGCACCTGTGCTATTTGCTCAACTTTGCACCTGCTTCACAAGTGAAGAAGAGCAACAGGCCACAGCTCATGCAACAGCTCATCACTTGGGATCCCATCAGCCCAAAATCTTGGTGTTATTCTGTGACTATTCTTCAAGTTTACAACCAACAGGGTGATGTAGAAGTAACTGCAGAAGTAATTGCTGTGCGAGCCTACAACAGTGCCGGAGGGGTGCTAGCAGATCTGTAATCATCATTTACAGTGTCAGAAGCAAATTTCTGGATCACAGCTGCCTGTGCTGCCTCAATGCTTTGCAGCTGACAAACTGGAGGAAGCACTTGTGTAGCTCCAGGAAGGCAGCTTTATCACGCAGACGATATGGGCTCCCTTCTCGCCACCTCTGTCCTCATCGCACCTGAATCCCATCCTTGGTGCTTGTAGAGAAACCAGGGAGGATAGGGGAGGATGTGTGGGGAAAAACAGCATAGGAAAAAATAGCCTCCATTCATACTCTCCCATTCAAGATACCCAGTGCTATTTCTAATTGCTGATTACCGTCACTGCCCCGGAGAAAAGCAAAACAAAAAAGCTCTGATTCACTATCTATATCTCTTGGCAGAAGCTTCTACAGCAGCACAAGTCAGAAACAAATGAGCTGTATTTCAGCCTGCCCACTGCAGAGATACAAAAGCTGGACCTAGATTCAAATCTCTGCCTGCAAAATCACAGGTCCAAGCCTACTGCTGGCTTAATTTTGGATTAAAACTCCTAGACTTGTCCTTTTCTAAATAACAAAAAAATCCACTGGTTAGAGGCTTAACAAATGGTTTGAACCAGGATTTCACAATGAATACATGATGATTAACTGCAGGATCATAGAGATTAAAGGTGGGAAAGAGCTATGAGATCACTGCAGCCCTATGGCAGCTGCAGGATTGTTCTCCACGGTGTTTCTCCCTGTACCTTGTCCAGGCTAGTTGGAAGTGGCTCAAGCAAAGGCTCTCCCAGCTTCTTCCTGGAGGCTGTTCCACCCTCAAGCAGATCTTGCTGATATTTATTTGATATTTAATTTCATCTTGCTCTACACTATAGCCAAGAGTCATCTTAAATAGTCCTTTTTTTCCCCCATGGCTGTCTTCACATTGCTCACATCTATTTTTTCTGTTTGCTTTCATTTCCTGTGAGCAAGATCAGCAGAGAATAAATAGCACACTTCCCATGTATGCCATACCCTTTCCAACCTCCACAAAACCAGCCAAGCCTCACTCTGGACATATGACATTGACAGTTGTTGCTTTGACACACCATGTCATCTCCTGCTCCCCCTTTTGGCTCTTCATGAGGCATCAGAGTGACAGAGAGCAGGACCCGCCAATTAATGAGATGTAAAGACGCAAGAAAGGTTTGCTGGAGGTAATTGTCTGTGACAGCTTAGCATGACGGGAGATAGATGCACACTCGACACGAGGCCCCAGGATGGCTCCAGGTCAGCCCCTGCTCTGAGCTGGGTCTGTAGGGTTTCCTCCTCTCAACAGCACTGCAGCGTGGTTTTTGGCATCACGCGCTGCTCCGGTGCCACTGAGAGGCAGCCTGGTCCAACCATACTGCACAGAACAGCACGCTGCAACCAAATCCACAGGCTGAGGCCAGGAAAAATAAGTTCCTCTCTTCAAGTCATGTTAATGGAATATTTTATGCTGGACCAGGATCAGACATTGTAAGGTAGACATTGTCTAATACACAGAAGGATGTGGGATGAACACATGCCAGAGCGAACAGCCCTAATGACCCTTGCTTTAGAGAGCCCAGAGACAAGACAGAACACAGCCAGGACTCCAGGAAGCGACCCAGCAAATGCACGCACATGTGCATGTCCTCCAACGAGCTCACTCAGCCTCCCCAGCACACCAGGCACAGCCTACACACCCACAGGCAGCTGCCTTCTGAGGCAGTTCAGGTTCCCGTTCAGAGAAAACAGTGGCGTAGCAGCGATGCGGCTGCACACACGGTTTTCACTCTGAGAGCAATCACAAATGCGAGTGCCTGGCGTTGATCACAGCACTTCTGCATTTTCTAAATTCCCTGCTTACCGAAGAGTGAAATTAGACTCACGCTCACAACTTGCGGAGAGCAGCTCGAAGCAGGTAGCAGAGGGGATGGTGCACAGAGGATGAAAAAAAAAAAGACAATTGTGGTTGCAGAAAAATGTATTCCAGCAACACACATTGCTTTAGCAAAGTTCAGACTGGGAATTTGCATATGGAAATTATTTTTGAAGACACTCGTATTAACATCTTGAATTGCACTCTTAAGAGATTACAGCAGTTAGGGAGAGGTAAATGAGCTCTGTGAAAACAGGAGCGGCTCTAAGTGATCCCCCAAGGCAGGATCAGGGCATGCACCATGGCAGACCTCTTCCATACTCTGGTATTGGAAATTGAGAAATCTTGGAGGAGTTTCTCTTCTGCTTCAAAGCAGAGGGTCTGGCAGCAGCTCTTGCCCACCAATGTGTAATTTGAAAGATCTGAGTCAAAGCAATGTTGATGCAAAATTAAGAATACCAGTTGAGACTGTAGCTCAGCCACTACTGTTCCACCTCCAGTTTCCCATGTTCCAAGGCACTTCCTAAACAAGAGTGAAATGAGGATGATGGGCTGAGTACAGAAGAGGGCCACAAAGATGCTCAGGGGGCTGAAACACCTCTCCTGTGAAGAAAAATTGAGGGAATGGGGCTTGTTTAGCTCGGAGAAGAGAAGGCTGCGGGCAGACATCTTTGTGGCCTCCCAGTGCTTGAGGGGAGCTTATAAGCAGGAGAGGGACCACCAGGTCTGAGAGCGATAAGACAAGGAGGAATGGGTTTAAACTAAAAGAAGGGGAAATTTGGGTTAGATATTTGGAAGAAATTCTTTACTCAGAGGGCAGTGAAGCCCTGGCACAGCTACCCAGAGAAGCTGTGGCGCCCCATCCCTGCAGGTGCTCAAGGCCAGGTTGGATGGGGCCCTGGGCAGCTGAGCTGGAGGGAGCAGCCCTGCCCAAGGCTGGGGCTCCACAGGCTTTAATATCCCTTCCAACTCAACCATTCTGTGATTCTATGAAGTAGCAGAGCCCGTTTGCTCGTGCAAGTAGCACAATTTGTAAAAAAAAAAAAAAAAAAAAGACACTGGCCGTTATATATGGTTGATTCAGTTACATGGTACATATAGAGAGGGACAAACCATCTTCTGAAGCCACGGTTGAAACAGGCTCTGGCAATAGACCTGATGGTGCTTTCACAAAGCCCACAGTAAGCACCAGTACAGATGCTAGGAAAGATTTTTCATACGTAGGGTGAATTGCATTTGCTACGGCCAGAAGAGACTGCCTCAAAGTCCCTGTGCTGTGCACTGTGAGAACAGGATTGAAGTGCTGAGGGCTGACACAGCCCAGCACTCCCAAACCCGCGGGGAGCTCACCTGAGAGTCTTGCTTTTACAGCTCTTGCTTTTTAAATTTTCATCAGTGCCCCTGTGTGGTGTTTTATGTTGTCAGGCCACACAGAGGCATTTTCTGCTGTTAAGAAAAAACAATCTCTTTAAATAAGGTTTTGCTGTTGTTTTTTAATGAAATGAATGAATGTAAAGCATCACCTCCACAACACTCCCTGCCACCGAATCCATCAGCACCCTTTGTGCTTCCACGGCCGTATTCTCCTTATAAAAACAGTTCCACCTTCTCTGCTGCTATGCGAAAGGCTCAAACAAATGTCAGAAACTGACTGGCAGACGGCACAGGCAGCGCGCAGAACCCGGCTGTGAGGGGCTGTCAGGCACACAAAGTAAACAAAAGAACAGACCTATGCCATTTTTCCTCTCAAACCTCCTTCAACAGCAACTCTTATTTTAGACACCACTTATAAAGGAAGGTGTAACACACCAGCAATGGGGTTTTAAATGTAAAGAGTCTCATTAGTTTTGATAAATGTTTCTCTGATAACCTTATTATTACTATCAAAGGCATGAAGCCTAAACAATGTTGTGTTTTTAGTAATGGTGTGAGTTATGGCTCTGTAAAACTATACCACGGCCATTTCAGAACCACAGGATGTTACTGCAATGATGTTTCTGCCCGTTCACCTCTCCCACTCCCGCTAGCAGAAGCCCTGCAGCCTTTCTACCCATGCACAACCAGAACAGAGCAGCAGAATCTCCTGTGCTCTTTGCTCATCTCCCTACACCCCTCTCCTTGCTGAGGCTGTGCTGAATACAAACATCTGGGAGAAGCATATCCAGGTTTTGCAGAAGTAAACAGCACAGTGGATGAGAGCATACACAGCTCCCTGCCACAGTGCAGAGTGCCTGAAGGGCTGGCAGAGCTGGGATTTGCTCTCCCATCCTGCCAGGGACTCTCGATCTGAGGGAGGCAGGAGAGCTGCATTTGCAGGTTAGGTTTTAAATCCCTCTTTCTGACAACGAGATGCTGCAAGCGCATCTGACAGACATCTGACCCAGGGGAGGATCAGCTTTGAAAAACCTTCCCCGGGATATTTTCGCTTCCTTTTTTTCCTCTGCATTTCTCCAGCTCCTAGGGAGAGTAATTTTCATCAGCCAAAAACCAGGCAGAAGGGGAAGGAGGAGGGAGAGGTGCGTGGGCAGACGGGCCGCAGGTGGGTACGGCACAGGCAGGCAGCACAAAGCAGCTCATGAACCCACAGGTTTTGAAATTCTGCAGGCAGAGCAGGCAAGCTAGGAGGGAGAGCAGGGCTGCATGCCCAGGAGCATCCAAGGCAGGGCTTGTAACAACACCTCACACCATTAAAATGGGACAAGTCACCAACCTGCCCACAAGCGCATCAGGAAGACTTGACCCTGCATTCCCCAGGGCTGTCCCATTGGCCAGGGAGAGCTGCACTCCCCCCGCCACCATGCAGTGACCCAGTCCAGAGGAATGCACCTGCAGCATGGCTGCACCCAAACACTGAGATATTTGGGATAATTCATATTCTTTGCGCTTTAAAGCTGTGTACGGTCTATTTTTTTTTCATTTAGTGTTTGCCTGGTTCTACCTGGAAATCAGATGTATGCAACACGCAACCGAATGTGTCAAGGTATCTGAAGGCTCGAAATGCACAATGCAATACTATAATATAGCTCTTTGTTATGCTAATTATTCCTTCCCAGCTGCTCCTGCAATGAGTGCCAGGGCGACCTATCAAACGGGAACAAAACCTCCAGGCGAGCTCGCTGCTGCGAGGTCCCTTACCTCTGAGCCAGAGGGGCTGTGGCTGCCACTCCTCCAGCACCTACAAACAAAGCAGAGGTAGAACAAAACAATTCCATATCTCAGCTTCACTGCCACTGGGAGCGCAAACCGGGAATTAAAAAGTGATAGACTCCTGACAGTCAGGTTGCCTGGATTTATGCTTTCCCTCAGGTCCCTTTCCTCTCCATATATGTCTTCTCAGCACTTGAGTAAAGGGGAAGGAGGAGGCAGAGTGGGAAAGCACCCAGGCAAACCCCGAGGGCTCGGTCAAGATCCTTATTTTGGTACCCACTGGGATTTTCTGTGTGTGGGTGTCATATTGATGACATCCTGAAAATGCCGTAGTTGTATTATCTAAAATAAAATTAAGTTTACAAATGGTATTAGAAAAGTAAGGTTCGTGCATCTAAATTCAAAAGAACAACATGATTGCCTATTGGATTGCCTATCATTTATGTTGGTATTCAGTTGAAAGAGATCTGTCTTGTCCTTGTGTTAACAGAGCCTCAGAAGATATTTTATTGGTAGCACACAGAAATAATCAGAGGAAAGGAGCTTTGGCAGCCAGAGGGGGACTGCCAGCAACTCTAAAGACCACTGGGAACACAGGGCAAGTTCATTAGCTGGATGCCTTACTTGCACCAGTCACTAGTGAAGTACCTCAAAAGCTGATGTTACACCATCATCCTTAAGCCTCAGAATTAGCAAAAGAGGTGCTTTCAAGGAGTGGGTAAATTCATACCATAAAAATCCTCACCTCAGCCTGCACACACAATGAGGAAAATGATCTGACAGGAGCTTATGCCCTACTCGCAGTTGAAGATTTTCCTCGTGACTGATGACTATATGGGCTATTTTGAGGTTTATATACTGGAACAATTCTACAATGAAGGTACACTTTACAATTGCATTGACAGTACACATCTTACCTCTCACAGCAAATACAAAATGAAATTTGCCTCCATTACACTAATTACTCTGCTGGTAAACCAGAATCCAAGCTGTCAAGTAGAGGAAGGGGTCGAGGAAGGAACAAAGCACATTCAGCCTCCAAAGACTGAAAAATTATTCAAAACATATTTTCAGGATAACTATAATAGAAATTCAGAAATGTAGGTCATCTGGGTCATACTTGTTGAGACGCGCAGAAGATAGATTTGGGGAAAACACAATATTGAAAGTACATCACACTTAAATGGTAGCAACAAAATACAAGCACACCGTCTGATGATTTCTAATAGAAAGCCAACTGTGTTTCAAGCCAAAACCATGCAACCTCGCTCAGCCATACGGCTGAGAGGATGTGGCTGGTACACGGGGCCTGGCAACATGAGCGAGTATAGGAGATGTTGTCCCAAAAGAGCAATAGGTGGAGGCAAAGAAATTTACTAGGATTTTCGATGTTGACAGAAGAGAGAAAAAACTGCATTAGGAACACGAGGGGATGAGCAGAGGGTGGAAACGCCATTGAGAAGTGCAGTCACGCTTTCTGGATAAGCACAGCCCTGGTGGCTGCAGGCCAGGCTCTCAGGGAGCCCTGCTATCCTATCACCTCCTCCACAACTGCCTGAGCCTTCAGTTCTTTCAGAAGGCAGACAGCCCACAATATGGAACGATGAGCCTGGCAGACCATGCCAGAGGGAAAACACAACTGCAAGAGGTAGGAGTGAGAGGAGTGACCTTGATGTGACAGGCCATTTATCTCCCTTCTGCAGTCTTGGCATGACAGATTGGATGCTCCCTGCAGTAAATTGGACAATGATGCTGTACTAATTGAGAGGAATTGCTAGCCTTAGAAAATAAGTTGTTTTTCAAATTCAACATCTCACTGCTCTGTGGTTTAGTTGGGGTTTTCTTTTCTGTTTTGTTTCTGCTAAATGTGCCTGCTTCTGAGCACACACAGACCACGCCTGTGACTTCTCCTTGTGCCCCCTGCATTCCTCAGAAGGGGAACTCAAGCACAGACATTAAAAGAAGTTAAAGTACTTGCTTACCTGCCCTTCCAGTTCTATTCGGTGAGAAAGCTTCCCGTACTTCACAGCCTACACCACTTTTGCAAAGCAGAGGAGCTGAAACTCCACTTTCACCAGGGTTAGGCCTACTTCCTCCACCTGACTTAAAGGCTAGGGAAGGCAGCCATAGGCCAGCTGCAGCCCCAGGTGCAGCCATTTTTGCATGACTACAGCCCTGGTTTTTAACCCAGCCTTCCACACCTGACCACAGCTCCCTTTTGCAA